>NW_027361788.1:6945000-7662500 GCF_039654945.1 Dendrobates tinctorius | reverse complement strand
GGTGGATGCCTCTGAGGTCGGAGTGGGAGTAGTGCTGTCGCAAGGCACTGCATCACTCACTCAGCTTCGCCCATGTGCCTTTTTCTCCCGCAAATTCTCTGCCACTGAGAAAAACTACGATATAGGTAATCGGGAATTATTGGCGATCAAATGGGCCTTCGAGGAATGGCGCCACTTCCTCGAAGGCGCCAAACATAAGATCACTGTGATTACAGATCACAAGAATTTGACTTACCTGGAGTCAGCTAAAAGATTAAATCCTAGACAAGCGAGGTGGGCCTTGTTCTTCTCTAGGTTTGATTTTTTAATCACCTTTCGTCCTGGTACTAAAAATGTGAGGGCTGATGCTCTCTCTCGAAGCTTCTGCCCCTCACAGGCTGAGGACTCGGAGCCAGTTCCAATACTGGCCAATGGGATTGTTGTGTCGGCCGTGTCTTTGGACCTTCTGGAGGAGATCCGTAGATCCCCAGAACCAGCCCCTGATTCGACACCCCCCCAGAAGTTGTTTGTTCCAGTGCCATTTCGCCTACAAGTTCTGAAGGAGACGCACGATTCTGTCCTGACAGGCCATCCTGGTGTCAATAATACCGTCAGACTTGTGACTAGGAATTTTTGGTGGCCAATGGTAGTTAAGGACTGTAAGGATTATGTACTAGCTTGTGAAATCTGTGCTCGCGCCAAGTCCCCTCATAATTGGCCTGCCGGCTGGCTCCAGTCCTTGCCCGCTCCACAGAGTCCATGGACCCACATCTCCATGGACTTCATTACTGACCTTCCACCCTCAGAAGGGAAGACATGTATCTGGGTGGTGGTGGACAGGTTCAGTAAGCAATGTCATTTCGTTCCCCTCTCTGGATTACCTAATTCAGAAACTTTGAGTAAGTTGTTTATTGTTCATGTAATACGACTGCATGGCGCTCCAGAGAATATCGTGTCCGACCGAGGTACCCAGTTTGTTTCTAGATTCTGGAGGGCATTCTGCAAACGTATTGGTATTGAATTATCCTTCTCCTCTGCTTACCACCCTGAGACCAATGGTCAAACGGAGCGTACCAACCAGGCTCTAGAGCAATATCTTCGCTGCTATGTCTCGGAACATCAGTCCGATTGGGAGGAACATCTCCCATTAGCTGAATTCGCTCTAAATAACCAATACCAGGAATCTATCAAAACCACCCCGTTCTTCTGCAATCATGGTTTGCACCCACGTTTTTGTTCATTTTCGGCCAAGATGTCGGAGCTCCCGGGAGTAGAGAATTCCATACGTCACTTAAGGACAATCTGGTCGGAGGTGAACACAAACTTGAAAGGGTCCCAGGTCAGGCAGGCTTCGGACGCAAATAAACGGAGGTCCTCGGGGCCGCACCTAGGAGTTGGGGACAAAGTTTGGCTGTCTACCAAAAACATTAAGCTTAAGGTGCCATCTGCCAAACTGGGCCCCAGGTTTATTGGTCCCTATGAGATTTTAGAGGTAATTAATCCGGTAGCCTTTCGTTTAAAGCTCCCGCAGTCATTTAAAATACCTAATGTTTTCCACAAATCCCTCCTGAAGGTGTACCGCTCCCCAATTCATCCCGTCCAGTCCCCTCCTTCTCCAGTTTTGGTCAAGGGTGCCTTGGAGTACGAAGTCCAGGGTGTCCTTGATTCCCGTTTAGTGAGAAAGTCTGTGCAATATTTGGTGCATTGGAAGGGCTATGGCCCGGAGGAGAGGTCCTGGGTCCCCGCTAGTGACATCCATGCCAAGGGGTTAATTAGAAGGTTTCACCTCTTTCACCCTGACAAACCAGGTTTTGAGGGTCCGGAGGCCCCTCTTGGAGGGGGGGGTATTGTCACGTCGCCGTCAGACTTGGGGCCTGCTGTTCCGGTCGCGGCCACTAGGAGGGGCCGTGGGTCCATCACATCAGACTCAGGGCCTACTGTCCCGACTTTAGCCTCTAGGAGGCGCCGGTCTGTCACGTTGCCTTTAAATTCGGGGCCTGCTGTTCTGGTCGCGGTCACTAGGAGGCGCCATGGCTCGCCCGTGAGTTATGGTGCTGACAGAGTAAGGGCACCTGCACAGGCATCTGGTGGGCACAGGCTCCGCCCCTCTGTCAGTCATCAGCAGGTTACTGCATCATCATCTGGCCTGGTCCTGGGGGCGGTACTGATGACATCATCAGTCCAGGAACCTGTGAGGGGTGACCTGATCCCTCAAATACCTTGGGACTGGTCTTGCAAGCCGCAGGATATATTCTTGGTTCCCCTGTGCGCTACTTGGTGATTGACTATTGTTTGACTCTGACCTCAGCCTGGATTTCTGACCCCTCTATTGCCTGACGATTTTGTACTTCTGCTATTCTCCTGGTTTGTGACCTTGGCCTGGATATCCTGACTCTGCTACTGCCTAACGATTCTGTACCTCTGCCGTCCTCCTGGTTTATGACTCTGACCTTGGCCTGAATTTGACTCTGCTACTGCCTGCTGTTTTTGTACTTCTGCTGTTTCCCTGGTTAAGACTCGGATTCATGACTACGCTTTTGGTCCCGTTTTTTAACCCCTCTCTGACGACCGTCCTGCTCTGGCTGCTGCTCATATTCAGACAGCTACCTCCTGGGCTCTGTTGTAAATCCAGATCCCTGTATAGGGGTAAAGGGTATCAGTGTTTCTCGGGGTGTTGTCTGGCTGCAGCCCAGAACCACAGACGGACGTCACACATTTGGTGAACTGATAGAAGATGATGGTTAAGACGTAGCTATGCCCTGTCCCGCTGGCCAGGATCTAGCTTCAGATGATCAATGGCTTCCATTTCTTATGGACGTCGAATCACAATGAGATGCAGTGGTGGTTTCTCATCAGCTTTCACAGTTTTCCTACCCACAGACGTGTGACGTTCCAGAGCACATTTTTAAATGTGCCCTCTCATGCCAATCCAAATGAATAGCCTACGGCCTGTGGCTTCTGTCTTTTGCACTCCAAAGTTACGTGACAGAGCATGATAGGCAGTGAGCACCATGTTCACATCTCTCCCTATGATCAAAATTATATGGATATGAGTAATGGCGGTAGGATCAACGGTACTGCGATACAGCAACACTTTCTTCACAAAGAAAGGTTTTCGCTGTATCCACACACTAATTAATTGAGGGTCTGCATCGCCTCTGAGAATTGTGACGGAAGTTTATCCCGTGAATAGGAATTCCTAGATTTCTGCAATCACTAGAATTTATGTCAGCAATTGTATGCATCTCATTTCCTATTGTGGAGAGTCTGGACTGTCTTACTGAGACAGAAATATATATGAAGATTTAAAAATACCACCAAAAGTGTACACTGGTGTATGCTTCAAATACATTTTTGTTGTGAGCTCATTTTTGGGTTTGCCTCTGGCTTCTGGTGAGGGTTATGGGCTGGCTATGCTGACAGAGAAGTAGTGAGTTCTCTATCTGGACTCCCTCTGTTGGTGAAGGGAGGTAGTGAAGCTGATCTAAATGGCGGAGACCGGCCACCTGAGGAAGAGGATTGTGATTGGACATCAGGAGTTTCTGATTGGATTTAAGGCAGCCGACTCCCTAGTTTCTTGCTGGTGATTTTTCCTGACTGTGGCTCCTGGTTTCCAGTTTGGTTCCTGCCTTCCTAAAGCTAAGTTTTCTCTGCTATTGTTCATATGAGTTTTTGTCTGGTTTACTTAGTTTTTGTGTTCAGCCAGCCCTGGCTGGGACTGGGCTGAATCCCCATTTTGTCTCTGATCAGTTGATCTCTATTGCTCTGTCTTCAGAATATACCTGAGCGCTTGATATAGTGATTTGAAGTCTAGCGACTTCAGGGCCTTTTTCTATCAGACGTGTTAGACATTCTTTTTGGCAGGGTTTTTTGCGTGATTGCAGACAGCAGCTTTTCTTTCCTGTCCTTTCTAGTTAGCGAGAGCCCCATCGTTTGCTCAGCCTATCCTTCTACCTGTCTCTGTGTTTTCATCTTGTTTCACCGACAATACATTTTGGGTGCTGTCTATTGCTTTGGGGTCTGCCTGGGGCAGTTTAGATTTTCCCTTTCTTTCTTTAGGCTTATTTAGTTCTCCGGCCGTGACGAGGCGTCTAGAACCACCGTAGGCATGCTCCACGGCTACTGCTAGTTGTTGT
This sequence comes from Dendrobates tinctorius, assembly GCF_039654945.1. Lineage (NCBI taxonomy): Eukaryota > Metazoa > Chordata > Amphibia > Anura > Dendrobatidae > Dendrobates > Dendrobates tinctorius. The sequence continues at coordinate 7,658,385 of NW_027361788.1, read as the reverse complement.
GGATAGGATCAGGGGTCTGCTATCCGCTAGTTACCAACCTCTCCGGTTTTCTGGGCTTAGCTTGCTTTTTGTTTTTTCCTCCTCGGTGACTCTTTCATAACAGAATCACCAGCCATACCGCAGATTCTAGGGTGCTCAAAAGCAGGAGACCATACCAAAGAAAAGGTGAACACAAGGCCAAAATGACGTATAAAAAATACAAATTTTATTTAGAGCAATTAGTAAAATCCAATCAACAGGCATATATGGGGGAAGATATAGGAAAATGCACACATAATGGTGGTACATAAGTACATGCAAAGGGACGTACACATCCAGGTTAATATATACTAGTAACATATAAAATGATCTCACAATTGTGATTTAACCCAAGGGGGGAAAAAAACACCCATAGTATATAATACCAGAGGGAAAATAATGGACGCACACACAGCTGGGGTATATACCACAATCATTCCCCTTAGCTATATCCATAAGAATCCCACCCTGCTTACTGCTCATGGCCTCCCATGTTACTAATCACTACCGCAAAATTGCCAATCAAATACAAGGAGTTAAATTACCAACTATTGGCGGCAGCAGCAGGAACCGTAGTGTAACCTGGATGAGCACGTCAGGCCCGACGCGCGTTTCGGTCCTCCTTCTTCAGGGGTATAACTACATTGATGACTGCCTGTCTCTTTAAACCGCCAGGTCATAGCGCGTTTGACCGCGCGACCGGAAATAGCGGTCCCGAACCGGAAGTGACGCGCGCCGTTGTCAAGACACCTACGATGCCAGCCAGCGTCGGCATCATGCCGGAGGAGGAGCCACAAGGAACCACCAACACATAGAGATGCCGAAAGCAGGCGGGCACAGGAGGGTCGTGACAAACAGGCGCGTACAGGTCGGGAGAGCTAATCATATAGGGAATGAATGAATACATATAATTAAAAATTCACCATAGTGACTTAAATGTGAAACTGGATGAAAGCATCATATATGGGAAATTAATGCAAAAAATATACAAAAAATATATATACAACAATATACCACATATATAAGAAAAAGAAGGATTGAGAGAAAAACAATCATACATACATACTGTATATACTAATAGAACAAAAATATTCAATAGCAAAGTAGATATGTATATATATAACAATCGCTTCTTCATCAACGCTTCCAACACTGGTCATAGGACGTAGTTCCTCATATGTTGTCGGAAAAACCTTTGATCCGATACACATCCAGCACACATAAATTATCATCATGATGATGGCCTACTAAAACGTAAAATCAAAAATTAAAATATGGACAACACAGAACGTGAGCGTTCTCACTGAAACAGAACAGTGTGATCAAAGGAATGGGGAAAAACTAATATGTTCATTCAATCCAGATGGATGGACAGTACCAAGTGTCCAAATCCACTTGGATTCCAACTGGGCCAACCTTTTAGACGTGTCTCCACCACGAATACCAACATTCAACATATCAATGCCTCTAACCCTGAGAAGACCACCATTGCAGCCATGGAACCTCCTAAAATGATGGGGGATGGTTTTTAGCGATGAGGGGTCATCAGCGGACACCGCTGCCTCAATCCCCAATACGTGCTCATGTACACATTTTTTAAGCTGTCTGGTGGTCATGCCCACGTATATCAAATTACATGGGCAAACCGCATAGTAGATCACGTTTCGACTCTCACATGTAATATATTTTTTAATTTTATATTCACGAGAACCATCTTGGCTTGTGAATACCTCAATGTGGTCCATATTGGGGCAGGCCACGCAGTGTCCACAAGAGGAACTTCCACACCACCTAGCCATCCGATCCAAAAACGTATCAGGTATCATACCCGTATAGTGACCACTAACAAATGTATCAGGTAGGTTCCTGGATCTCCTAGCCGCAATGGCAGCCCTCTCAGGGAGGAACCTAGACAATACCGGGTCAGCCTTCAAAATATGCCAAGATTTATCCAATATTCGCCTCATATGAGAAAAATGTGAGTGAAAGTTGGTAACAAATCTAATTTTATTTGTCTCATCCTTAGACTTCTTCCCATACAGGAGCACATCTCTTGATGAATGTCTGGCCCTGTTGAATGCTCGTTTAATCCTTCTGATACTATACCCACGTTCAGACAGTCTTAATTTTAGGTCATCACTCTGTCTAAAGAAATCCTCATCGGAGGAGCACAATCTGCGTAATCGCAGAAATTGACCCATTGGAACAGATTGGATCATGTGGCCAGGATGGGAAGATGTCGCATGCAATAACATATTCGTGGAAGTTGGCTTCCTAAATATGTTAGTCTGTATTTCACCCCTAGCGTCTTTCTTCAAAGTGACGTCCAAAAATTCAGTCATCACAGGATAGAATTTATATGTGATAAAAATATTCAATCTATTAATATTAAGTGACTTAATGAAAGTATGGAGATCATCACTTGTACCCTGCCAGATCAGTAGTATGTCGTCGATGTACCGCATCCAAGAGAGGACGCGGCACATCGGCGATGACCCATCAGGCAGGGAGAGGTCTCTCTCCCACAGCCCCAAGAACAGGTTAGCATACGTAGGGGCGAAAGATGCCCCCATAGCTGTCCCCTGGAGCTGTAGGAAGAAAGACCCCTTAAATATGAAGAAATTATGAGTTAACGTAAAGGTTAATAATCCAAAATCAGTTCCCTGATGTCACCCGGCAGATTTAACATATTAAGGAAAAATGATGTAGCACAAATGCCATCTTCATGCCTGATACTGGTGTATAGAGACTCAACGTCTTCAGTCACCAATATCATATCATCCTCCAATTGGAGTCCATCAACCCGCCTAAGTAATTCACCTCTATCTTTCAAAAATGATGGCAACCCCTCCACAAGCGGTTGCAGTTTGGAGTCTATACACCGATTGACATGTTCAAGATAATTACCTCTTCCTGAAATAATGGGGCGACCTGGGGGTGTCTGCGCATCCTTGTAGATCTTAATAATGAATAAAACGTAGAAATAGTTGGTTCAGATACAATTAATGCACTAGCCACCTCCTTAGATATTACACCAGCCTCCTTAGCTCTATTAATAATCGTAGAGAGCTGTGTGGAGTAGGCGGACAAGGGGTTAAACGTTAATTTCTTATAACATATTTTATTATCAAGTTGTCTAAAGGCCTCACGCTCATTAATGTTTTAGTAAATTATCATCATGATGATCACCTATGTGTGCTGGATGTGTATCGGATCAGCGGTTTTTCCGACAACATATGACGAACTACGTCCTATGACCAGTGTTGGAAGCGTTGATGAAGAAGCGATTGATATATATATACACATGTCTACTTTGCTATTGAATATTTTTGTTCTATTAATATATATGTATGTATGATTGTTTTTCTCTCAATCCTTCTTTTTCTTATATATATGTGGTATATTGTTGTATATATATTTTTTGTATTAATTTCCCATATATGATGCTTTCATCCAGTTTCACATTTAAGTCACTATGGTGTATTTTTAATCATATGTATTCATTCATTCCCTATGTGATTAGCTCTCCCGACCTGTTCGCGCCTGTTTGTCACGACTCTCCTGCGCCCGCCTGCTTTCGGCGTCTCTATGCGTTGGTGGATCCTTGTGGCTACTCCTCCGGTATGACGCCGACGCTGGCTGGCGTCGTTGGTGTCTTGACAACGGCGTGCGTCACTTCCGGTTCGGGACCGCTATTTCCGGTCGCGCGGTCAAACGCGCTATGACCAGGTGGTATAAAGAGACAGGCAGTCATCAATGTAGTTATGCCCCCTGAAGAAGGAGGACCGAAACGTGCATCGGGGTTGACATGCTCATCCAGGTTACAATACGGTTCCTGCTGCTGCCGCCAATAGTTGGTAATTTAACTCCTTGTATTTGATTGGCAATTTTCCGGTAGTGATTAGTAACATGGGAGGCCATGAGCAGTAAGCAGGGTGGGATTCTTATGGATATAGCTAAGGGGAATGATTGTGGTATATACCCCAGCTGTGTGTGCGTCCATTATTTTCCCTCTGGTATTATATACTATGGGTGTTTTTTTTCCCCCTTGGGTTAAATCACAATTGTGAGATCATTTTATACATTACTAGTATATATTAATCTGGATGTGTATGTCCCTTTGCATGTGCTTATGTACCACCATTATGTGTGCGTTTTCCTATATCTTCCCCCATATATACCTGTCGATTGGATTTTACTAATTTCTCTAAATAAAATTTGTATTTTTTATACGTTATTTTGGCCTTGTGTTCACCTTTTTTTTGGTATGGTCTATGTGTTGCTGGTGATAGGCAGCTAAATCCACAAATAATTATATGGTAGATGTACAATTGAAATACCATGTATGTGTGTTTGACCTGCTGGTGTCATTTAACTCTTGCTGTGTTTTGCACAGGCATCTGGTCCAACATGAATTTTCAAGCCAGGGAGAAATCCTGGCTGTCCCAGATTGATCAGGTTTTTTGGGGGGATGGGTTTAACATCCAACAGAACGGTGATGTGAAATGGGATGATCAGGCAACAATATTACAGAAGTTAGTAATTAAGAGAACTAAACTGTGTTGGAACTGTTGTGGATTTATTTTTGATTTGGGTAGATTTACCCCTGTGCATACTGTGGCCTGTCCTAATTAGACAGAGTCTTATTGAGCGCTCAAAGAAGGAAAGACGCCAGACTTGGTTGACAGCAATACCTCCCAGCAAAACTCTGGAAGTTTATTGAATATACTTGGTTTTATCAGTTGTACAGAAAGGAGTGGCTACTCATTAACATAGAGGCTTTACTTCTTAGCTAATTGGTCAGTTTTAATGCATAAACATATATGGGCGTCGACCTAAGGTGACCTAAGCATCAGATGATATACTGCTCTTTGTCTTACAATGTCAGCAATGTTCTGATATCGGCTGGCCATCTGGCCTAAACTTCCTCTTTCTATGTCTGGGACAAATATCACAAGACAATGCTATCATAAAATACCATCTGCTCCCCAGACTCATGGGGGGGAGAAGGTCATTTCCACCAACTAGTTACAAGGTTCAAACTGTGAATATGTATCTGTGTGCATATAAGAATATATAAGAGTACATGAGTATATAGCAGTATATGGAGTATATAGCCTATAGCAGGCAAGTGAGATATATATGTATATGTATTTCATATAGATTTCCATAACAATCCCCCCTTAGATATCAATTGCCCTAAAACCCTGCTCCTGGCCCAAAGCACTGCAACTATTTTATGCTGCCAGTGGACTGACATATGCCTAGTGCACACATCCTCCTCTGTACAGACTTTCCGCAAATGGGCAGTCAGGAGATCTGTCCCTAAAGGGGGTGTGGTGCAATGTAATCAAAGTCTCTTAGCTAGCAGTCTATGCAGTCAGTGCATGTGTATTCTCAGTCAGGTAGGTAATTTATTCAGTCAGGGAGGTCATCCACAGCATCATTCTAGCTCAGGTGTATCTTCTGGTATGAAGGCCTTTTCCTGTAATGCAATGCGTGGATCCAGGTGGAGTTTTCTCTCCAGGTCGGCTGCGTCAGCACTTGGAGAAGGGCCATTGGATCTGGGATCGAGTGCTTCTCTTTACAGACATTTTTCCACCAACACTCAGCAGTCTCCTGATTTCAGGACGTGCATACCAGGCACCAAATCTGGACCTGGCAATGAGGGAGAAAAACTCGAGAATGGACATTAGCAAAATTCTTGATAAATTCAATTACACATGCAGACAAAGTATCATATTGCATAGTCAACTGCTAAGTAAAGAATACCCCTAAACTGGGTTTCTTACCCAAATAAAGTCTCATATTGGTGACCGCTTTCTCTGAGCCTACGGGAATGTCTAATGCCAGGGTTTGTCTGTCTCTTGGGCAAATTTTTTAGCATGCTGCTCTTAAGTGTCCCACCTAGTCTATGGTGTGGGATGGTGAGTAGTGTGTAGGCCTAAGTCTGACCCTACTGCTGATCAGGTCTCCTGTGTTAGGTTTGCTGTGTATGCGGGTCCCTGATCACTTGCTATTGCTTCTGGAAACCCCATATCTGCACACTATTTTTGAGAGTAGTTTCTTAAGCAGTAGTCTTCGCCAACTGGTTCCTTACTGGGAAGTCTTCAGGCCAGATGATGTGGGGGAACTTTTCCCGCTTGTCCGATGTTAAATTTGTCGGTGGCCGAACAGCTGCTGGGAATCTTCACTGTTGAGGTGTGAGTTGAGTCCAATCAGGTCATTCATCTGTGTCTTCAATTCTGTGTGGGGGCCATGTTGCCATTGATCCACCGTAGGGTACACACTTTGAGATAGACTGGGTCTGTCTTGAGGTAGACGGTTTGAGGTAGACGGTTTCTTGGAGCCCAGTGCTTTTGGCCTTCAGCATCCAGCTCTCCTTCTCCTCCTTCCGAGTCTGATCCTGTTACTTCTTGTACAGGTTTCAGGAAGTCATCTTGTCAGGTTTAGTGACTGGGTTGTGGTAATTGACATTCTCTGAGCTGATGGTGGGATTTTAGCTGAGGATTCGTCTCTGTCCGCGCCTCCCTCTGTATGAAGACTCTGGTTAGACTGTGTCAGAGGAGGACTTGGGACTCTTTGCATTGGTACAGGTCCAGCCGGTATTCTCCGGGGATGAGGGGGAAGGTCAAACTGTTGTAGCCTTGGGATGCCTTCGGACTCATGCAGCTCGTCTCGGGGAGTGTTGCCGTGGACTGCCAATCGTAGGACTGTGCTGGAGGAGAAGCTTCCCCACGAGAGGATGGTGGAGGACAATCTTCTGGAATGTTCTCCATCAAATCCTTTCTGGTAAAGGTGGGCACCATTCTTCTGCCTCAGAATTCATATCCACGTCAGAGTCTTCGTCCTGGAAGTGATTCAGCTTGTTGACTGGTGGAGGAGGAGGCAGCACTTCTGTCCAATTCAGAGATGGCATCTTCAATGGTTTTCCCATTGACTTCTCGTCTTCAGTCGTCATGTAGTAGCCGTCCGGCTCTACGACCTCTCCCATTTTCCATATTGTCTTCCTCTGGCTGCTTCTTTGGCTGCCACGTCTGCTGTTGATGCCCCGTGTCTCTACTGTGTTCAGTTTTCCGTGCGCCTTGGCCTTCAGCACTGCCACCACTTTTAGTAGTTGAAGAGCGTCCAGCAGGTCTCTGATGGCTCCATGGTGCTTCACGGTCGATCTGCTTGCTGTGATGAAGTTTCTTGCAGCCCAGATGGGTCCCAAGTCAGGTGCCATGTCATGCGAGTACCTTGAAGTTTTCGTTCTTCGCAATCTGGCAGGTCTTTCGTCAGCTCTATAAGCTCCGTTTCTTGGGCTCTTGGGCTGACAACCTTCTGGACCATAGAATGTCTTGATTGCTGGTCGCTGCACATCCCGTGTGGAACTTTCCTTCATCATTTGCAAGGCTGGAGCCATGTACGGTATCTTGCAGATTTTTCATCTGAGGGTCCGTATCCGCATCCCCCCTTGGGAGTGGGAGTAGAGACAGGTAACGGCTGAGAGCACTGAAGAGTGGTGGAGAGCAGCCTTGTCAGGAGGGCGTGTGCTCCGGGTATTGCTTTCATGCATGAGGGCCCCCCCTTGCAACTGGATCCAGGCCGGCTGAGAGGTAGTCTAGAGGCCTCTGGTTTTCCTCCGTGGGTCTGTTTTAAGCCTGGCCAGTAGCATGACCTTCTCCATCTTGGTCCTTCTTTTTCCGTTTTGGTCAGGACGGGATGGCTTCTCGTAGTCAGGGAGGCCTAGAGTTGGCGCAGAGACTATGAAGTCTTTCAGTTTCCTGTACGAGATGAAGGTTGCAATGCGTTGATGCAATTGTACAGAGGCTGCATTAATCCTGGAGCACCAGGGATCCAAGTTCTGCAGTACGAGACTAGACTAAGGAAGGACTGCATCTTCGGAGTTGTTGAGGGAGCCACCTTCTCCTCCGCGGCCCGCCGGTCATCTGTCAAGTGTTTCGTCTAGTGGGCGATACAGTGTCTTCAGGAACTTGCTTTTGACACCACTGGACTCTGTTTTGCAGAGCTTACGTTGCTGCTCTGCCAGGTAGCGGTGTCGATGACTTCTGCATGCTCCGCAATCCAGTTGGTGGGGACGGAGGGCAATGCTCTGGCGAGCTGTGAAAAGCTGTTCTGGGCCCTCTTGGGTCTCTCTGTCCATTTGTTCCGCACCCCCCTTGTGCGTTTTCAGAAACTGGTCGTCCAGGTGGGGGGGGACATTGAGGGAAGCTTCGGGCAGATCCATTGCCGTGAGCACCGTTGCTGTGGCTGGCACATTTGTCAGCAGAGTGTGCAGATCTGGCACAACTGGCGTTTCAAACACTTTTGCTTCGCTCACGGTCCTCAGGATATACACCATTCAATCTGATCTGGTTCTCCTTTCACAGTCTTCCTCTTGATCCAGAGAAGCTGGGACCGCATGATGATTCCCGTGGGTGAGGCGGCTCAATCTGGCCTTGCTCTTCACAGTGCCGTGAGCGACTCCCATCTTCTGGCACAGGGCTGGCAGGAAACCAAACCGTTTGCTGGGGTCCTTATTTTTCATCAGAGGTGACGTTCAGCTGAGCTTTCTTGCTCTCACAGGGGGTCTTTTTGCTGGGGCATCTTCTTTACCAGCCAGCAGCAGCTCCTTTCACCCAGCTTGATTTCTGGTCAGCATCTTGTTAACCAATTTGAGGAGCTGAGTGGCTGTCTTTTGGTCCAGGGCCTGGATTATCTTCAGGGAGCACCTTCAGAATCTTGTCCAAGATGATCCTCTGGCGCTGGAGCCGGAAGCAGTGCAGCCATTTCACGAAGCGGGTGTGGTCCCTCTGGGTTGAGAGTTTTCCTGGCCCATGCCAAAGTTCTTAGGCCGTTTCTTGAACAGCAGTTCCACTTAGACCTCCAGCTGGTCAGAGTCAGTTTAGATCTGGGTGATGAGCAGCGGATGCTGGGCCTTCGGAGCGTCTGGGGTTGTAGACTTGAGTGACACCCGCACTGGCGCAACTTGAAGTCTCCCTTGGGCCATAGGCTTCTGGGTGCTATGTCCAGCACCTCCTTGGGTAGGCTTGCACCGGTTGTTCGAGCGAGGCTCTTGTAGGGCCACCAGCATGACTAATTCTTCCTGGGCCTGGGGTGGAGAAGAGGTCACATCTTCATAGGACGCTTTGGTCACCTTCAGTTCCTGCAGTAGGGCTGCGCTCATCAGGTGGGGTGGGCAGGTCTCCACCGTAAACTGGAACAAGATGGAGTGTCCTGGCTGTGTCCACATGCTCAGGGGCTTGCAAGCTGGGGAACGTCTGTCTTGACCTTAAATCCCCATACAAGACACAGAGTGTTCTGATAGACTGGTGGGGTCGGGGATTTTCACTTCTGACTGCACCAGTGTCCACAAGGAAAGATATGACAGCCCCCCAGTGATTTGAGGTATTGGGTCCGCTGATGGGGTTTCACATGTCAGGGGCGTGACGTCTGGCGGACCTGGTTTGCCTCTGTCCTATGGACAGGGGTCTTCATTGTCTTCTGTGTTTCTTTCTTGGCCTACTCCTCTGCGGGATGACCTGGGTTGCCGGGCTGCTGTGCACTGGTTCCGGAAATGGCCAAAGTTGCCACAGTTGAAACACCTGACAGGTCTTCTGTCTCTGCAGGGTGGTTGCTCCTCCACGTCAGTGGCCATCACGGCAGGGCCTGTCCTCCGTACTCCTGGGAGGGACTCAATTCTTCTGGCTACTGTAAGCAGGACATCTACTGCTATTGTCCTGTACTCAGGCCTGGCCACTATCAGTAGTTTCTTGATTGGTTCTCTTAGTCCATGCACAAAGGCCTGTGCCAACATCTGTCCGTGTATCTGATCATGAATAGTGAAGCCTAAAATTTGGAATACTTGCCTCACTCTGCCATGAAACTTGTCTACAGACTCTGTCTCGGCTTGGCTCATGTTATGCAGGCTGAGTGCTTGTCTGGCGTTGGCCCACTCTCTAAGCTGTTCAATTAGCTTTGATCCTGATTTCCAGGAATGCACATCTAATTCTGATGGAAGCTTGAGGTGTTCCTTCATGATTTTAGAATACTGAACACCTGACTAGGGGTGAAGGGCACATAGTGTAAGAGTTTTGGCTCTATCTGCCCCTGCCTACTATGCAGCATAATCTCCTCTTCATGTTCATCAGAGGAGGAACTGTGCCACTGTGTGATTGTCTTTCTGTGTGTGTGTACTTCCCCCCCCCCTTCTGAGACTGCAGCTCTGTTTGGCACATAGGATCCTCAGTCTCAGAGTTAGCAGGTGCAGTGTCTGATGGCCCACACCTCCCTTCTGCTATCTGTTGTATTGGGAGGGCACCTGTGTTGTCATGTGTGGGGAGTGATTCACTTTCTTCTCCCGGTGTTATAACTGTCTCTTTAGAGAGAGTGCCCTGTGGAACTAGGGACACTTCATTGTCTGGATCTGGCACTGGGCCAGCGGGTGACGATGAACTGAGAGGTGGGTGAGGAAAGATTTGGAATAGGAGGAGAAGTGAGAAATAGTGGAGGAGAGTGGGGAAGACAAGGAGGAGGAGGATGATGAGGGATGGGAGGAGAGATAGATGAGAGAGGGGAGGAGATGGGGGGGCGGACTGCTCCCCCCCTGCCATCACGGAAGGCATTCTTCGACCTGTGGTCCTCCTCAGACGGCACAGATTACTATGAAAACACTTTTTCCTACACATAAAACAAAAAAAAAACAATCCTGTCTTGTTCACACTATCCGCTAGCACCTACTGCGCTGTTAAATGCTCTGTCACTTTAAGAAATGCAGACTGCAATTGAGCTCAACTAGCAAACTTCCCTTTTTCCCTTTCAATACATTATGCCATTGTACAGCATATGGAGCTGCCTGTAGAAACCGACATGCTTAACTTTCTGAATAACACCTACTGTGTCTGTTCCAAAAACTTCAAAAAAAGGTAAGTGATTAAACCTTTTAACACCTTGCAACCCCTTTTAACCTGCTTAAAAGGGAACAAAAAGAAAACAAGAATATGGAAAATCAAAAATTGGCAAGATAACACAGGAATTACCAAAGCAGGTAAAATTCAAAATTCTTTTTTTAACACAAAACTGGAAGAAAGAAGTGAAAACTAAAACTTAAAAAAAAACCTGATAAAATATGTCACAAAAACGTGGAAGAAAAACTCAGAAGAAAAATTAAAAGAGATAAAAAAAGGAAAAATGTTTTTTTTTTTTCCTTAAAAAGATTTTTTAAAGGATGAAACCCCCCCCAAAAATTGATAAAATCAAAAAGTATATAGTATATAAAACTTTAAACCAACAATAAAACGGTTAATGTAGAATGTAGGCACCCAACTTCCTCTTTTTTCTGCCTGTGTCTTTCAGTGACATGAAGAGGAAAAAAAAACAAACATTGATATGCTCAAAAAGACCCAGCTTTCCCGAAAATTCTCACACTGCAGTAACAAAAGCCTCTACCAAAAATGCAAAATAAAAGATAAAATAGGGAAAAACAGAGCCCAAAATATAACAATATGAAATATATATATATATCTCAGGGACCACATCCTGTAGGCAAAAGAGGAAGTTTACACTAAAAAAGGCAAAACTCTTTCTGCTTCAGATCTTTGCGGAAACCTGCAATAAATTCACATATAGACGTCCGGGGAGAGAGATCGAAAGCCCTTCTGCGACACGTCAAACAGCTGCTGACAACCGGTAACTGCCAATCACCCATGGCGCTTTGGTTAGCACCGGAATGTATCACCCTCCGTCTGCTGGGAGACGGGAGCCGTGATATCCCATTAGATTATCACCCCTCCGTGTGCACCCGAGAACCGTGATAATCTCTCCAGTGATCAGTCTGTGATATCCCCCCAGTCTGCCGCATCCGCGTGTGTGCGGGGACTGTGGCAGCCGAGGGATTCACCTGTGATGCCTCCCTTAAGCTGACACCTCCGTGTATGTGTGCGGGGACCGTGACAGCCATGGGGTGGGATTCACCTGTGATACCTCCTTGAAGCTGACACCTCCGTGTGTGTGTGTGCGGGGACCGTGACAGCTTTTTCAGAGGAAACCACCTGTGATATCCCGTCTAAGTCAAAACCTCCGCATGGTGCGGGGACGTGATCTGACTTAGTCAGAGAGACTCAGTCTTGTTATCGGTGTCTCAGCAGCTACAAATCAAGTCACAGTCTCCACCAACTCTCTCACCCGAATCTCAGACACACAGGATCACAGTAGACACTTAGCTTATCCCAGGGTTTGGATTTCCTCGTGGACTTTTCAACACTACCTGGGTTTGGTGACCACACTGACCGGCTAGAGTTGCTGACCCGGACTGGGCACAGGGAACATTCAGGTAGGATAACTAGATTTTCTTACCTTACTTATGGAGTTGCGCAAATCTCCGTTCCCATGAGCCAATACCATGGCCGGCACCTCTGTCCTCTCCGGTCAGCAGGATCCCCGTGCGTTTTCGTCCACGGCCTCGCTGGGCGCCACTTGTTGTGGATTTATTTTTGATTTGGGTAGATTTACCCCTGTGCATACTGTGGCCTGTCCTAATTAGACAGAGTCTTATTGAGCGCTCAAAGAAGGAAAGACGCCAGACTTGGTTGGCAGCAATACCTCCCAGTAAAACTCTGGAAGTTTATTGAATATACTTGGTTTTATCAGTTGTACAGAAAGGAGTGGCTACTCATTAACATAGAGGCTTTACTTCTTAGCTAGTTGGTCAGTTTTAATGCATAAACATATATGGGCGTCGACCTAAGGTGACTTAAGCATCAGATGATATACTGCTCTTTGTCTTACAATGTCAGCAATGTTCTGATATCGGCTGGCCCATCTGGCCTAAACTTCCTCTTTCTATGTCTGGGACAAATATCACAAGACAATGCTATCATAAAATACCATCTGCTCCCCAGACTATCTCATGGGGGGGCAGAAGATCATTTCCACCAACTAGTTACAAGGTTCAAACTGTGAATATGTATCTGTGTGCATATAAGAATATATAAGAGTACATGAGTATATAGCAGTATATGGAGTATATAGCCTATAGCAGGCAAGTGAGATCTATATGAAATACATATACATATATATTTCCATAACAGAACCGAACCTAGGTATTTGGCTAAGAAGATTATACCACGAGGGTTAAGGGTTCGTGTTATACCCACGTTTCCGGTGGAGGACGATGAGTTTGTGGCCAGGTGGGAAGAGGTCTGCAATGAGTGTTCTAAGACCTTAATGCAACTCCTTAGCGGGCACAATAGTGGTCTGATTTCTCAATTGGATGGATCTATTAAAACTATTGAGGAAGATCTTAAGTCCTCTGGTACTGTTGAAAAATGGACTAGTTTTCAGGATGAGACTAATAAAACTTTGAAATCAGTGGTTAAATAGATACAGACATAGTAACATAGTAACATAATAATTAAGGTTGAAGGGAGACTTTAAGTCCATCTAGTTCAACCCATATCCTATCCTAACTTGCCCTAACATGTTGATCCAGAGGAAGGCAAGAAAAACCCATGTGGCAACAGTAAGCTTCACATTGGGGAAAAAAATTCCTTCCCGACTCCACATACGGCAATCAGACTCCCTGGATCAACGCAATATTAAGGAGACTAGTGTATATACCCTGTAATATTATACTTTTCAAGAAAGGCATCCAGTCCCTTCTTAAATTTTAGTAGTGAATCACTCATTACAACATCATATGGCAGAGAGTTCCATAGTCTCACTGCTCTTACAGTAAAGAATCCGCATCTGTGAGTATGCTTAAACCTTCTTTCCTCCAGACGTAGAGGATGCCCCCTTGTCCCCGTCACAGGTCTAAGAGTAAAAAGATCATTAGAAAGGTCTTTGTATTGTCCCCACATATATTTATACATTGTAATAAGATCAACCCTAAGCCTTCGATTCTCCAAACTAAATAACCCCAAGTGTAATAACCTGTCTTGGTATTGCAGACCCCCTAGTTCCCTAATAACCTTGGTCGCTCTTCTCTGCACCCGCTCCAGTTCAGCTATGTCTTTCTTATACACCAGAGACCAGAACTGTACACAGTATTCTAAATGTGGTCGCACTAGTGACTTATATAGAGGTAAAATTATGTTCTCCTCTTGAGCATCTATGCCTCTTTTAATGCGTCCCATTATTTTATTTGCCTTTGCAGCAGCTGCTTGACTCTGGCCACTAAATGTGAGTTTGTCGTCTACCCATACACCCAGGTCTTTTTCAGTGACTGTTTTGCCCAGTGTTTTACAATTAAGCACATAATTATACAACTTGTTCGTTCTACCCAAGTGCATGACCTTACATTTATCCCCATTAAAGCTCATTTGCCATTTATCAGCCCAAGCTTCTAGTTTACATAAATCCTCCTGTAATATAAAATTGTCCTCAGTATTAATTACCCTGCAGAGTTTAGTGTCATCTGCAAATATTGAAATTCTACTCTCTATGCCCCCTACAAGGTCATTAATAAATATGTTAAAAAGAAGCGGGCCCAAAACTGACCCCTGTGGTACCCCACTGCTAACCGTGACCCAGTCCGAGTGTGCTCCATTAATAACCACCCTTTGTTTCCTATCCCTGAGCCAGCTCTTAACCCACCTACACATATCTTCCCCTATCCCCATTGTTCTCATTTTATGTATCAACCTTTTGTGTGGCACCGTATCAAAAGCTTTTGAAAAGTCCATGTACACCACGTCCACTGCATTCCCTTGGTCCAGTCCGGAACTTACCTCTTCATAAAAGCTTATCAGATTAGTCTGACAGGAACGGTCTCTTGTAAACCCATGTTGATATTGGGTCATAAGGTTATTCTTCTCCAGATACTCCAGTATAGTATCTCTTAGAAAACCCTCCAGGATTTTACCCACAGTTGAGGTTAAACTTACTGGCCTATAATTTCCAAGTTCAGTTTTTGTCCCCTTTTTGAATATTGGCACCACATTTGCTATACGCCAGTCCTGTGGTACAGACCCTGTTATTATGGAATCTTTAAAGATTAAAAATAGTGGTCTATCTATGACTGTGCTTAATTCCTGCAGTACTCGGGGGTGTATCCCATCCGGGCCCGGGGATTTGTCAATTTTAGTGATTTGTAGACGCCGCCGTACTTCCTGCTGGGTTAAGCAGGTGACATTTAATGGAGAATTTTTATCCCTGATCATGTTATCCGTCATGGGATTTTCTTGTGTAAATACTGTTGAAAAAAAGTCATTTAGCATATTGGCTTTTTCCTCATCCTCATCCACCATTTCACCCAGACTATTTTTAAGGGGACCAACACTATCATTTTTTAGCTTCTTACTATTTATGTAGTTAAAGAATATTTGGGGATTATTTTTACTTTCTCTGGCAATGAGTCTCTCTGTCTCAATCTTTGCTGTCTTGATTTGCTTTTTACAGAATTTATTTAATCTTCTGTATTTATTTAATGCCTCATCACTACCTACTTGCTTTAATTCTCTAAATGCTTTATTTTTATCTCTTATTGCGCCCCTTACAGTTCTATTTAGCCATAGTGGTTTCCTCCTATTTCTCGCATGTTTATTCCCATACGGTTTATATTGTGCACAGGTCCTATTCAGGATGCTAATAAACGTCTCCCATTTTCTTTGTGTATTTTTATGTCTCAGGATATCGTCCCAGTTAATTGCACCAAGATCATCTCTCATCCGTTGGAAATTTGCCTTCCTGAAGTTTAGTGTCCTTGTAACCCCTCTACTACACATCTTATTAAAGGATACATGAAAACTTATTAATTTGTGATCATTATTACCCAAGTGACCCTCAACCCTTACATTTGATATGCGGTCTGGCCTGTTGGTTAATATTAGGTCTAGCATTGCCCCCCCTCTTGTTGGGTCCTGAACCAGTTGTGAAAGGTAATTGTCTCTCATCGTTGTCAGAAACCTATTACCCTTGCTGGAACTGCAGGTTTCGGTTCCCCAATGTATTTCAGGGTAGTTGAAGTCCCCCATAATAATGACTTCTCCTTGAGTCGCTGCTTCATCTATTTGCTTTATGAGGATATTCTCTGTAGCTTCCATTATTTTTGGAGATTTATAACAAACCCCTATCAGTAATTTATTATTTTTCCCCCCTCCCCTTATCTCTACCCACAGGGACTCTACATTTTCATTAGATTCATATATATTATCACGAAGGATTTCATACATGCGGCAAGACGTGCACTGGATGGCATTGGCAATAGTGGAGCACATCCTAATGGGGATTGCACCAGACAATAAGATAAGCAAAAATAAATTAAAAAAAAAAAAAAAAAAGTATTAATATAACAGCAATTCAGTAAGACCTCCCTTGGAAACTCCCTGAATCTAAAGTCACTGAATTTCAAGTCACACACTTACCACAGTTCGCACTTACGCTCAGGTCACACTCAGCTCGTTCACACTCGCTCAGGAAGAAGATTTAAAAGAGTTTTTTTTTTTTTTTTCCCCCTTTTACCAGCACACCACCTTGCTGCTCAATGCACTTCCAAAAAGGAACCCAGTTGAATAAAATTAATCGTGACCGACAAGATTATGAGAATAATTCTGTCTATCTATGGAGAAAGCCGAGTCCACAGGGAAATCGAATGGGACGTGGTTCGTCCCAAACATCCATATCCTCTATGAGTGATGTATCAGATATTTCTGGATCTTCTATGGCCACTAGGTCAGGAAAGGTCAGACGTAACCAACATGGACGTGGCTTTCATCCGTATAGACGACAACATCGGTCTCCTGATGTCACCAAACATAATAATAAGGTAATTAATTTGAGTTCACATATGTTTACCGATGTTGATTTGGCTATTTTGGAGAAGGGGCTTTCATTTTCACCCGCCACACCTTTTGACGCATTTTTGGCAGTAAAAGATCTACATCTTTTTGCCCGTTCCCTTATCTTCAAAAAATATTTTTTTGATGGCAACTTCTCCAAATTATTCCCTACAGAAGAAGAGCAAATAGCGCTGCATACTTTGGAGGAACTATCCACCGAACATGTCACCCCTGAAGGAGGTAAGGTACCACCATCGATATGTCCCAGGTCTAGGAAATTCCCTCCTCTATCTTCATGTCCGAAGTGGACCTTTTCGTACAAATTGTGAGTAGGGAGATTCTTGAGATTCCACGATATATCCATGGCGACAACTTGACCAGAGAGGAGCGGGGACGCCTGCGCGCCCTACAGGATCTTGATGATGTTGTGTTTAAGCCGGCGGACAAGGGGGGTAACGTGGTTGTTTGGCCGAAAGTGCTCTATGAGCGTGAGGCCTTTAGACAACTTGATAATAAAATGTTATAAGAAATTAACTTTTAACCCCTTGTCAGCCTACTCCACACAGCTCTCTACGATTATTAATAGAGTTAAGGAGGCTGGTGTAATATCTAAGGAGTTGGCTAGTGCTTTAATTGTATCTGAACCAACTATTTCTACGTTTTATTTATTACCTAAGATAAACAAGGACGCGCAGACACCCCCAGGTCGCCCCATTATTTCAGGGAGAGGTAATTATCTTGAACATGTCAATCGGTGGATAGACTCCAAACTGCAACCGCTTGTGGAGGGGTTGCCATCATTTTTGAAAGATAGAGGTGAATTACTTAGGCGGGTTGATGGACTCCAATTGGAGGATGATATGATATTGGTGACAGAAGACGTTGAGTCTCTATACACCAGTATCAGGCATGAAGATGGCATTCATGCTACATCATTTTTCCTTAATATGTCAAATCTGCAGGGTGACATCAGGGAACTGATTTTGGAATTATTAACCTTTACGTTAACTCATAATTTCTTCATATTTAAGGGGTCTTTCTCCCTTCAGCTCCAGGGGACAGCTATGGGGGTGTCTTTCGCCCCTGCGTATGCTAACCTGTTCTTGGGGCTGTGGGAGAGAGACCTCTCCCTGCCTGATGGGTCATCGCCGATGTGCCGCGTCCTCTCTTGGACGCGGTACATCGATGACATACTACTCATCTGGCAGGGTACAAGTGACGATCTCCATACTTTCATGAAGTCACTGAATATTAATGGATTGAATAATTTTATCACATATAAATTCGATCCTGTGACGATTGAATTTTTGGACGTCACTTTGAAGAAAGACGCTAGGGGTGAAATACAGACTAACATATTTAGGAAGCCAACTTCCACGAATATGTTATTGCATGCGACCTCTTCCCATCCTGGCCACATGATCCAAACTGTTCCAATGGGTCAATTTCTGAGATTACGCAGATTGTGTTCCACCAATGAGGATTTCTTTAGACAGAGTGATGACCTAAAATTAAGACTGTCTGAACGTGGGTATAGTAACAGAAGGATTAAACGAGCATTCAACAGGGCCAGACATTCATCGAGAGATGTGCTCCTGTGTAGGAAGAAATCTAAGGATGAGACAAATAAAATTAGATTTGTTACCAACTTTCACTCACATTTTTCTCATATGAGGTGAATATTGGATAAATCTTGGCATATTTTGAAGGCTGACCCGGTATTGTCTAGGTTCCTCCCTGAGAGGGCTGCCATTGCGGCTAGGAGATCCAGGAACCTACATGATACATTTGTTAGTAGTCACTATACGGGTATGATACGTTTTTGGATCGGATGGCTAGGAGGTGTGGGAGTTCCTCTTGTGGACACTGCGTGGCCTGCCCCAATATGGACCGCATTGAGGTATTCACGAGCCAAGATGGTTCTCGTGAATATAAAATTAAAAAATATACTACATGTGAGAGTCGAAGCGTGATCTACTATGCGGTTTGCCCATGTAATTTGATATACGTGGGCATGACCACTAGACAGCTTAAAAAATGTGTACATGAGCACGTATTGGGGATTGAGGCAGCGGTGTCCGCTGAGGACCCCTCATCGCTAAAAACCATCCCCCATCATTTTAGGAGGTTCCATGGCTGCAATGGTAGTCTTCTCAGAGTTAGAGGCATTGATATGTTGAATGTTGGTATTCGTGGTGGAGACACGTCTAAAAGGTTGGCCCAGTTGGAATCCAGGTGGATTTGGACACTTGGTACTGTCCATCCATCTGGATTGAATGAACATATTAGTTTTCCCCCATTCCTTTGACCACACTGTTCTGTTTCAGTGAGAACGCTCACGTTCTGTGTTGTCCATATTTTAATTTTTGATTTTATGTTTTAGTAAATTATCATCATGATGATGGCGTATATGTGCTGGATGTGTATTGGATCAGCAGCTTTTCCGACAACATGAGGAACTACGTCCTATGACCAGTGTTGGAAGCGTTGATGAAGAAGCGATTGAGATATATATATATATATATATATATATATATATATACACACACACACACACGTCTACTTTGCTATTGAATATTTGAATATTTTTGTTCTATTAGTATATATGTATGCAAGATTTTTCTCTCAATCCTTCTTTTTCTTATATATATGTGGTATATTGTTGTATATATATTTTTTGTATATTTTTTGCATTAATTTCCCATATATGATGCTTTCATCCAGTTTCACATTTAAGTCACTATGGTGTATTTGTAATTATATGTATTCATTCATTCCCTATGTGATTAGCTCTCCCGACCTGTACGCGCCTGTTTGTCACGACCCTCCTGCACCCGCCTGCTTTCGGCGTCTCTATGCGTTGGTGGATCCTTGTGGCTCCTCCTCCGGCATGACGCCGACGCTGGCTGGCGTCGTTGGTGTCTTGACAACGGCGCGCGACACTTCCGGTTCGGGACCGCTATTTCCGGTCGCGCGGTCTAAATTTTTGAATTTTAAGAATAATTGTAAATTATTTCTTGCCTTGAAGCCTAACTCATCGGGGAGCTCTGCGCAGCAGGTTAAAATTGTCATCTCCTTGCTGAGCGGCGATCCCCAGGATTGGGCGTTTTCTTTGACACCTGAAGAGCCTGTTTTGGCTAATGTGGATGCATTTTTGCAAGCCTTGGGGTTGTTATATGATGAACCTAATGCTATTGATCAAGCTGAGAGAGCTCTATTGGCATTGAACCAGGGTCAGGATCCTGCAGAGTTATACTGTCACAAATTCCGAAAGTGGGCGGTCCTTACTACATGGAATGATAGTGCATTGGCAGCTCTCTTTCGGAAGGGTTTGTCTAAAACTTTAAAAGATATTATGGTGGGATTTCTTGTTCCCTCTGGTCTTGACGATTCTATGTCATTAGCCATTCAAGTTGATCGGCGTTTACGTGAACGCAAGACTACACGGGAGGTGCTGCCACATTTTGAACAAATGTCTGAACCTATGCCATGTGATGGAGTTTTGTCTAGGGCGCAACATCAGGAGTTTAGAAGGCGTAATAAGCTGTGTTTTTTCTGTGTAGATGCCTCCCATGTTATTTCTGTCTGCCCTAAACGAGAGAAATGTTTTGCACACACATTTGCTGTGGGTGGTGTACAACCTAAGTTTCTTTTGGCAATTACTCTGATCTGCTCCTTATCCACATTTTCCGCGAAGGATTTTGTGCATTCAGGAGCGGCCTTGAATCTAATGGACTTGGATTTTGCTAAACGTTGTGGTTTTCCTATGACACCTCTGCGGACGCATATTCCTTTGAGGGGTATTGATGCTCCTCCTTTGGCGAAGAATAAAACTCAGTTTTGGACCCAGGTGATAATGCGGGTCACCCCAGACCACCAAGAAAATTGCAGATTTTTGGTGTTGCATAATTTACATGATACCATTGTTCTGGGTTTTCCCTGGTTGCAAATCCATAATCCGGTTTTGGATTGGAAATCTGTGTCTGTGGTGAGTTGGGGTTGTCGGTGTGCTGTTGGTGACACGCCTGTTTTCTCCACCTCTCCCCAGTCGCATGATGTTCCTGACTATTTGGCTGATTTTTATGATGTATTTAGTGAAAGCAAGTCTGCGTCTTTGCTTCCTCATAGGAGTTATGACTGTGCAATTGAGCTGAGACCTGGGTGTAAATTTCCCAAGAGTCGACTTTTCAATTTATCTGTACCCGAACACGAGGCTATGCGATCTTATATTAAGGAGTCGTTGGAGAAGGGTCATATTAGACCATCCTCTTCGCCCTTAGGTGCTGGGTTTTTTTTCATGGCCAAGAAGGATGGTTCATTAAGGCCTTGTATTGACTATCGTTCCCTCAACAAAATTACGGTTAAATTTCAGTATCCGTTACCCCTGATTACTGATTTATTCTTCAGAGTTAAAGGTGCTTGCTGGTTACTAAGCTTGACCTCAGGGGGGCGTATAATCTTATTCGCATCAAGCATGGGGATGAATGGAAGACGGAGTTTAATACTCCGGAGGGACATTTTGAGTACCTGGTGATGCCTTTTGGGCTCACTAATGCCCCTTCTGTCTTCCAATCCTTCATGAATGATATTTTCCGAGACTTTGTGGATAAGTTTTTGATCATCTATCTGGATGATATTTTGATCTTTTCCAGGTATTGGGATTCTCATGTGGAACATGTTCGGACTGTGTTCCGGATTTTGAGGGAGAATTCCTTGTATGTTAAGGGATCGAAGTGCCTTTTTGGTGTACAGAGGATTTCATTTTTGGGATTTATTTTGTCTCCGTCAACTATTGAAATGGACCCGGCCAAGGTACAGGCCATTTATGATTGGGTTCAGCCCACTTCTTTGAAGGCTCTCCAGATGTTTTTGGGTTTTGCTAATTTTTATCGTAAATTTATAGCTAATTTTTCTGGTATTGCTAAACCATTGACTGATTTAACTAAGAAGGGTGCTGAATTGGTCTTCAGAGGCTGTTTCGGCCTTTCAGGAGCTGAAGTGGAGGTTCACTTCTGCTCCGATTTTGCGGCACCCTGATGTCTCACTTCCTTTTCAGGTGGAGGTAGACGCTTCAGAGATTGGTGCAGGAGCTGTTTTGTCCCAAAAAGATCCGGTGACGTCTAAAATGAATCCCTGTGCCTTCTTTTCCCGAAAGTTCTCCCCATCTGAACGCAACTATGATGTGGGGAATCGGGAATTGTTAGCCATGAAATGGGCATTTGAGGAGTGGAGACATTGGTTGGAGGGAGCTAGACATCAAGTTGTGGTCCTCACTAACCACAAGAATTTGATTTACCTAGAGTCAGCCAAATGCTTGAATCCTAGACAGGCTAGGTGGGCCTTGTTTTTTACGCGTTTTGATTTTGTGGTCTCCTTTCTTCCGGGCACTAAGAATGTTAAGGCAGACGCCCTTTCTAGGAATTTCTTTGCTGATTCTCCTATTATGACCAAGCCTACTACCATCCTAGGTGAGGGGGTGGTTCTTTCTGTCATCTCGCCCGATTTGAGACGTGCTCTGGAAGAATTCCAGGAGGACAAACCTGAGCGTTGTCATATGGGAAAATTGTATGTTCCTTACCAGTGGAAGAAGAGAGTGATGTCTGAAGTTCATTGCTCCGCATTGGCTGGTCATCCAGGTATTTTTGGTACCAGAGATTTGGTGAGTCGGTCTTTTTGGTGGCCCGCCTTATCTCATGATGACAGGAATTTTGTGCAGTCCTGTGGGACTTGTTCCCAGTCTAAACCCTGTTCTCGCTCTAGTGGGTTGTTGATGGCCTTGCCAGTGCTTAAGAGGCCATGGACCCATATTTCAATGGATTTTAATTCTGATCTTCCTGTCTCTCAGAGAATGACTGTTATCTGGGTGATTTGTGATAGATTCTCCAAGATGTTCCATCTTGTAGCACTCCCAAATTTGCCATCTTCCTCAGAGTTGGTACCCTTGTTTTTACAGCAGGTGGTTCGGTTGCATAGGATTCCTGAGAACATTGTATCGGACAGAGGAGTTCAGTTTGTTTCCAGATTCTGGAAAGCCTTTTGTTACAAGCTGGGAATTCAGTTGTCCTTCTCCACTCTATTTCACCCTCAGACCAATGGGCAGACGGAGAGAACAAACCAGACTTTGGAGTCCTATTTGAGATGTTTTATATCTGCTGATCAGGATGATTGGGTTTCATTTTTGCCCTTGGCCGAATTCGCTTTAAATAATAGAGCTAGTTCTGCCACTTTGATGTCGTCCTTTTTCTGAAACTTTGGGTTTCATCCTCGATTTTCTTCAGGGCAAGTGGAATCTTCAGCCTGCCCAGGTGTTGACACTGTGGTAGAGAGAATGCAGCAGATTTGGGACCAAGTGTGACGTCCGTCTGCGGTTCTGGGCTGCAGCCAGACAACACCCCGAGAAACACTGATACCCTTTACCCCTATACAGGGATCTGGATTTACAACAGAGCCCAGGAGGTACTGTCTGAATATGAGCAGCGGCCAGAGCAGGACGGTCGTCAGAGAGGGGTTAAAAAACGGGACCAAAAGCATAGTCGGGAATCCGAGTCTTAACCGGGCAGACAGCAGAAGTACAAGAAACGGCAGGCAATAGCAGAGTCAAATTCAGGCCAAGGTCAGAGTCGAAAACCAGGAGGACGGCAGAGGTACAGAATCGTTAGGCAGTAGCAGAGTCAGAATATCCAGGCCAAGGTCACAAACTGGGAGAATAGCAGAAGTACAAAATCGTCAGGCAATAGAGGGGTCAGAAATCCAGGCTGAGGTCAGAGTCAAACAATAGTCAATCACCAAGTAGCGCACAGGGGAACCAAGAATATATCCGGCAGCTTGCAAGACTAGTCCCAAGGTATTTGAGGGATCAGGTCACCCCTCACAGGTTCCTGGACTGATGATGTCATCAGTACCGCCCCCAGGCCCAGGCCAAATGATGATGCAGTAACCTTCTGATGACTGACAGAGGGGTGGAGCTTGCGTCCACCAGATGCCTGCGCAGGTGCCCTTACTCTGTCAGAACCATAACTCACGTGCGAGCCATGGCGCCTCCTAGTGACCGCGACCGGAACAGCAAACCCCGAATTTAAAGTCAACGTGACAGACCGGCACCTCCTAGAGGCTAAAGCCGTGACAGTAGGCCCTGAGTCTGATGTGATGGAGCCACGGCCCCTCCCAGTGGCCGAGGCAGGAACAGCTGTCCCTGAGTCTGATGACGAAGTGGCGGTCCGGCGCCTCCTAGTGGCCGCGACCGGAACAGCAGGCCCCAAGTCTGGCGGCGACATGACAGTACCCCCTCCAAGAGGGGCCTCCGGACCCTCAAAACCCGGTTTGTCAAGGTGAAGGAGGTGAAACCTTCTAATCAACCACTTGGCATGGATGTCACTAGCGGGGACCCAGGACATCTCCTCTGGGCCGTAGCCCTTCCAATGCACCAAATATTGCACAGACTTTCTCACTAAATGGGAATCAAGGATACCCTGGACTTCGTACTCTAAGGCAACCTTGACGAAAACTGGAGGAGGAGGGGACTGGACAGGATGAATTGGGGAGCGGTACACCTTGAGGAGGGATTTGTGGAAAACATTAGGTATTTTAAACGACTGCAGGAGCTTTAAACGAAAGGCTACCGAATTAATTACCTCTAAAATCTCATAGGGACCAATAAACCTGGGGCCCAGTTTGGCAGATGGCACCTTAAGCTTAATGTTTTTGGTAGACAGCCAAACTTTGTCCCCAACTCCTAGGTGCGGCTCCGTGGACCTCCGTTTATTTGCGGCCGAAGCCTGCCTGACCTGGGACCCTTTCAAGTTTGTGTTCACCTCCGACCAGATTGTCCTTAAGTGACGTGTGGAATTCTCTACGCCCGGGAGCTCTGACATCTTGGCCGAAAATGAACCAAAATGTGGGTGCAAACCATGATTGCAGAAGAACGGGGTGGTTTTGATAGATTCCTGGCATTGGTTATTTAGAACGAATTCAGCTAATGGGAGATGTTCCGCCCAATCGGACTGATGTTCCGAGACATAGCAGCGAAGATGTTGCTCTAGAGCCTGGTTGGTACGCTCCGTTTGACCATTGGTCTCAGGGTGGTAAGCGGAGGAGAAGGTTAATTCAATACCAATACGTTTGCAGAATGTCCTCCAAAATTTAGAAACAAACTGGGTACCTCGGTCGGACACGATATTCTCTGGAGCGCCATGCAGTCGTATTACATGAACAATAAACAACTTACTCAAAGTTTCTGAATTAGGTAATCCAGAGAGGGGAACGAAATGACATTGCTTACTGAACCTGTCCACCACCACCCAGATACATGTCTTCCCTTCTGAGGGTGGTAGGTCAGTAGCGAAGTCCATGGAGAGATGTGGGTCCATGGACTCTCTGGAGCGGGCAAGGACTGGAGCCAGCTGGCAGGCCGATTATGAGGGGACTTGGCGCGA
This sequence comes from Dendrobates tinctorius, assembly GCF_039654945.1. Taxonomy (NCBI): domain Eukaryota; kingdom Metazoa; phylum Chordata; class Amphibia; order Anura; family Dendrobatidae; genus Dendrobates; species Dendrobates tinctorius. The sequence continues at coordinate 7,633,175 of NW_027361788.1, read as the reverse complement.
GCACAGATTTCACAAGCTAGTACATAATCCTTACAGTCCTTAACTACCGTTGGCCACCAAAAATTCCTAGTCACAAGTCTGGCGGTATTATTGACACCCGGATGGCCTGCCAGGACAGAGTCGTGCCACTCCTTCAGAACTTGTAGGCGAAATGGCACTGGAACAAACAATTTCTGGGGGGGCGTCGAATCAGGGGCTGGTTCTGGGGATCTACGGATCTCCTCCAGAAGGTCCAGAGACACGGCCGACATAACAATCCCATTGGCCAGTATTGGAACTGGCTCCGAGTCCTCAGCCTGTGAGGGGCAGAAACTTCGAGAGAGAGCATAAGCCCTCACATTTTTAGTACCAGGACGAAAGGTGATTAAAAAATCAAACCTAGAGAAGAACAAGGCCCACCTCGCTTGTCTAGGATTTAATCTTTTAGCTGACTCCAGGTAAGTCAGATTCTTGTGATCTGTAATCACAGTGATCTTATGTTTGGCGCCTTCGAGGAAGTGGCGCCATTCCTCGAAGGCCCATTTGATCGCCAATAACTCCCGATTACCTATATCGTAATTTTTCTCAGTGGCAGAGAATTTGCGGGAGAAAAAGGCACATGGGCGAAGCTGAGTGAGTGATGCAGTGCCTTGCGACAGCACTGCTCCCACTCTGATCTCAGAGGCATCCACCTCTACGATATACGGGCGGTCCAGATCAGGCTGAACCAAAACTGGGTTTGCTACAAAGCACTCTTTTAACGTAGCAAAAGCCTGAATTGCCTCAGGGTTCCAATTGGTCACGTCTGCACCTTTTCAGTTCAAATCCGTGAGTGATTTAGCAATTTCGGAGAAACCCCTGATGAATTTTCGGTAATAGTTTGCAAACCCTAAAAATCGCTGCAGCGCTTTTAGTGACTTGGGTTGCACCCAAGCTTTAATAGGTTGGATCTTGGCAGAATCCATACGGAAGCCTTTGCTTGAAACCATGTATCCTAAAAATTGTACCTCCTCTGCAAAAAAAAACAACACATTTCTCCAGTTTAGCAAACAGGGAGTGTTCTCGCAGTCTCTGCAGTACAGAGCGAACGTGCTGAGCATGTGTCACAGGGTCAGCAGAGTAAATCAAAATGTCATCTAAATACACGACGACATACACCCCACAAATGTCCCTGTAAATGTCATTTACAAAGTGCTGGAATACGGCAGGTGCGTTACTGAGTCCGAACGGCATTACAAGATACTCAAAGTGGCCAAGAGGTGTACAGTATTAAAGGCCGTTTTCCACTCATCACTGTTTCTTATGCGGACTAGATTGTATGTCCCCCGGAGGTCAAGTTTAGTAAACCAACGGGCTCCCATTAACTGATTAAAAAGATCAGGGATGAGTGGAAGCGGATACTGGTTCTTTATGGTGATTGCATTCAATTCCCGGTAATCAATGCAGGGTCTGAGACCACCATCTTTCTTTTCTACAAAGAAGAAGCCACCTCCAACTGGTGAACTGGACGGTCTAATAAACCCTTTTTTTAAGCTATCTGCTATGTACTCGTTCATAGCCTGACGCTCTGGAACCGAGAGATTAAATATTCTTCCTTTTGGGAGACGGGCACCCAGAATCAGGTCTATGGGGCAATCATACTCTCTGTGAGGGGGTAGCTTTTCAGATTCTGCAATAGAAAAGACATCCTCAAAATCTCTGAAGGCAAACGGTATGCAGGGGGTTTTAACCTTAACTTGGTTTACTGCTAAGGATATGCAATTTTCCTGACACTGTGGACTCCAGCGTACAACATCACCCAAGTGCCAGTCGATGATAGGATTGTGCTGGCGTAGCCATGGCATACCCAGAATAACTGCAGAGGATAAATTGTCCATCACAAAAAAATGACACAAGCTCAGTATGTAATGCTCCCACAGACATAGCAACTTGGGCAGTAACAAACTTAACCCCCTCCTGAATAATAGATGTGCCATTAATAGCCGTGGTTTTAATAGGGGTGTTAAGTTTTAGTAATGGTACACCCAGATCCCTAGCAGTCAAAGAATCCATAAAATTTCCTTCAGACCCACTATCCACATATGCGTTTAAACAGAGAGTTTTCTGACCAAATAAAACTGAGATTGGTAATAACACTTTCGCCACATCTGCGGGCAATACCTGAGCCTCTGGACAACCATAGCCAGAGTGGTTGCCCAGAGGGCGACGTCCCAGGAGCATGGATCTCTGACGTATAGCTCTCTCCCTGAAGATTCCAGACTGCAGCATGCTTGTGCAGGAAAATGAGAGTGGTCTTCCAGGCAGTGCAGTGCAACAGGTGTTCAGGCCAAAAATCAGCTCAGTCAGGAGAAAGGAAAAAAAAAGTTCAGGGAAACTGCCTTTACATATGTTAGGAATATACATAAGAAGCAGTTTTATTTTGTGGCCTGATAATGTGACGTCTGTCTGCGGTTCTGGGCTGCAGCCAAACAACACCCCGAGAAACACTGATACCCTTTACCCCTATACAGGGATCTGGATTTACAACAGAGCCCAGGAGGTAGCTGTCTGAATATGAGCAGAGGCCAGAGCAGGACAGTCATCAGAGAGGGGTTAAAAAACGGGACCAAAAGCGTAGTTGGGAATCCGAGTCAACCGGGCAGACAGCAGAAGTACAAGAAACGGCAGGCAATAGCAGAGTCAAATTCAGGCCAAGGTCAGAGTCAAAAACCAGGAGGACGGCAGAGGTACAGAATCGTTAGGCAGTAGCAGAGTCAGAATATCCAGGCCAAGGTCACAAACTGGGAGAATAGCAGAAGTACAAAATCGTCAGGCAATAGAGGGGTCAGAAATCCAGGCTGAGGTCAGAGTCAAACAATGGTCAATCACCAAGAATATATCCGGCGGCTTGCAAGACCAGTCCCAAGGTATTTGAGGGATCAGGTCACCCCTCACAAGTTCCTGGACTGATGATGTCATCAGTACCGCCCCCAGGACCAGGCCAGATGATGATGCAGTAACCTTCTGATGACTGACAGAGGGGCGGAGCCTGTGTCCATCAGATGCCTGCGCAGGTGCCCTTACTCTGTCAGCACCATAACACACGGGCGAGCCATGGTGCCTCCTAGTGACCGTGACCGGAACAGCAGACCCCGAATTTAAAGGCAATGTGACAGACCGGCGCCTCCTAGAGGCTAAAGCCGGGACAGTAGGCCCTGAGTCTGATGTGACGGAACCACGGCCCCTCCCAGTGGCCGAGGCAGGAACAGCCGTCCCTGAGTCTGATGATGAAGTGGCGGTCCGGCGCCTCCTAGTGGCCGCGACCGGAACAGCAGGCCCCAAGTCTGGTGGCGACGTGACACCAAGTAGTGGATAAGTTGTCTCTCTCCCAGGAAAAGGCCCAGCGGTTTTCTAACCGGCATAGGACCATTGGTCCCCGGTTTAAAGTGGGTGATATGGTTTGGTTGTCATCAAAGAATATCTCTATGAAGGTGGCTTCTCCAAAGTTCAAGCCAAGATTTATTGGACCTTACAAAATTTTGGAGATTCTAAATCCGGTTTCTTTTCGATTGGCTCTTCCTCTTACGTTTAAGATCCATAATGTGTTTCATAAGTCGCTGTTGAAGAGATATGTTGAGCCAGTAGTTTCTATGGCTGCACCTCCTGACCCTGTATTGGTTGAAGGTAATGTGGAATATGAGGTAGAGAAAATACTGGATTCTCGTCTCTGATATTCATGCCGATAGATTGGTTCATGCTTTTCATCGGGCCCATCCTGATCGGCCCAGTGGCGTGGATGAGGGTTCGGTGACCCCTCCTCAAGGGGGGGGTACTGTTGTGAGCTCATTTTCGGGTTTGCCTCTGGCTTCTGGTGAGGTTATGGAGCTGGCTGTGCTGACAGAGGAGTAGTGAGTTCTCTATCTGGACTCCCTCTGTTGGTGAAGGGAGGTAGTGAAGCTGATCTAAATGGCGGAGACCGGCCACCTGAGGAAGAGGACTGCGATTGGACATCAGGAGTTTCTGATTGGATTTAAGGCAGCCGACTCCCTAGTTTCTTGCTGGTGATTTTTCCTGACTGTGGCTCCTGGTTTCCAGTTTGGTTCCTGCATTCCTAAAGCTAAGTTTTCTCTGCTATTGTTCATATGAGTTTTTGTCTGGTTTACTTAGTTTTTGTGTTCAGCCAGCCCTGGCTGGGACTGGGCTGAATCCCCATTTTGTCTCTGATCAGTTGATCTCTTTTGCTCTGTCTTCAGAATATACCTGAGCGCTTGATATAGTGATTTGAATATAGTATATAGCAATGGAGCATTATACTATGCATTAAAAGCAAATAGCTCAATCTCGCTATTTAAACCGTTTGGGATCAGAGTATTCAATTCAAATATCCATTTACTTTCCACCCTGGACATCTGATGGATAAAATTACCTTTCCTGATACTTCTTTTAACTATTTGATACTTCTTTTATCCATCAGATAATGCATAGTATAATGCTCCATTGCTATATACTGGAGGCTATATAAGGGTTCCTCTTGCTCTAGGGGGCCATCCCTGAAGAAGGAATCAGTGAATTCCGCAACGCGTAGGATTTGCCATTGCTTTCTGGCCCCATCAGCGCCCCATAGGGCTTTCTTGCCTGTCACGTGATCTATCACGTGACTGTGACGTCACGCAAGGTCCTACAGCTTTTTTGGACCTTGCAGGCCTGCTTTTGCAAGCGGCGGCTGGTACTCTTACAGCCTGCCGATATACACCTCCAGCTGCGCGCCAGTCACCGGCCGGGACGGCGGCATGCTAGGAGGTAGCACCCTTTAGCTCCAGTAACTTTTTATATACCTGTGTCGGGGAGTATTATTGGGAAAGGACCTGGAAATCCACCCTGCATTCTGAAGACCCTTTTCCCTGCCTCGCCAGTTTTTAGCTTCAGTAAAGGTAATAGATTTCTTCATAAGATATCTTTATTTAACCAAGACACATTTAATTAGCGCAAGTTTCTATCAGGTTTATTTATTATTATTATTTTATGGAGACAACTTGAGTGGTGTGTTGTCTTATTACTTGCTGCTTTGTGTTCTATGGGTGTACGCTTTAGCGCCATTGGTATATACATATAAATATTTAAACTATGCTATATATACATGCTATCCAGTGATAATGTACCCTTTCTCAACTTTGTACAAGCTGGTCAAATCCATACTGGGCCTGAGACCATCTGAGCCTGCCTCCTGATCTATAGACATAGGTTTTTTTTAATGTGTAAACTATGCTATACATACCTGTAATCCGGTGATACATTACCCTTTCTCACCTTTGTCCAATCACGTCTAATCCATACAGGGCTTGAGACCGTCGGAGCCTGCCTCCTGATATATAGACATAGATTTTTAATGTGTAAACTATGCTACATATATACCTGTTATCCGGTGATACTGTACCCTTTCTCAACTTTCTACATTCTTGTCGAATCCATACTGGGCCTGAGAACGGCTGCCGAGCTGTTAAGCAAGCTACAGCAACTGTGGTTTGGACACGTAATTTTTTGCATTTTTTCAGGAATGCCGGTTAGGCCTAATTCAGGAATTGCGGTTGATCTGCACTTACTGGGAAATCATCGTTCGTGGGGAATAATTGGAATCACAGATCACCATCACTAACGGTGTTCTGCTGGTTATCTGCACCTGTAAGCGACAAAAGCTGGTCCTTTCAGTGTAGCGCGCATGCAGCCCCGGACATGTAACGCCATGATAGACCATGATAGTGCCAGAGCCTCGCGTATCCCTCTAGTAAGCTTGACGCGTACCGCGGGGGCATGCCGGAGTCTCGTTCGTTAACGGAATAAAGCTGACAAATTGCTAGCACAACTACAAACGAACATACCACACCACACACACACAATCGACAAAGCTTTCAATATGTGCATCTTTTCTTGAGGTGGCATGGTTGTGGTTTCCCAGGTGGAGTCCAATTAAGCCGCAGGCTCCACTCCTGGTGGTGCCTTTTTGGACATTCCTTTAAGGTTCAGCTTTGCAATCATACTGCCCCCCGGAAAGCAAACACTTTGCCTTCATGGACGCTGTTTGGAGGTTCGTGGGAATAACGCCGCCCGATCGCCAGTTGGCATAATTTATTGGTGGGAAGTCCGACGGTATATGATCGTGTTCGATTTCTCGATTTCAGAATTATTTTTTTTGGTTGGTATTTTACATTTTTATTCCAGCCTTTCTTGACTTCATAAGGGAATGACAAGCCTATATCTGTGTCTCCTCCACCTCCTCCTTTTATTCCTCCACCTCTTTTCTAAATGTAGTTGCCCTTTTCCATATGTAATTTTTGTCTTCTGAGCATTTTCTCTGCTTTGGGACACCTTTTAAGGTGTTTTGTAATTGTTTTCTATGTGTTTGTATGTGTTTGTGTTTGCCTGCCATTGTTTTCAATGGGGTTCGACGAACATTCGACGAACTTGCCTCCTGTGTGATGAATGAAAACACTAGCATGGTGGCTCAACACTACTCCTGATATATAGACGTACATTGTTAATGTTTAAACTATGCTGTGTATACCTGCTATCTGATGATACTGTACACTTTGTCTACTTTTTATATTCTTGTCTAATCCATACTGAGCCTGTGAGCGTCTCTGTGTGACTGATGGAATATATATGGAGATTGACAATTATCCTTTGACTGAATAGAGCTGTACATTTCTGATGCAGTGCCATATATCTGATGTTATTTTGTGTCTATTTTGTGCAAAATTTTGAAATTTGGTGGAAGAGGCCGCGGACGTGGGCGCGGGGGGCCAGCTGGTGATGATGGTTGTGGTGCATCTGCTGGTAGTGGCAAAAGCACAATAGCAGCTAAGGCAGGAGGTGTTGAGCCTGCATCATGGTCTGGCTCCGGAATGCCTGGAATGATACCTTTTCTGGGAGTAGGTTAACCGCTTTTAAAGGCGGAGCATGAGGAACTAGTTTTGTCTTTCATTGCCGTAACAGACTCCATCAAATATGCCCGCCTCTTCTGAAGTTTCAAAAAATGCAAGCACTGAGTGGTCAAGTGCTGGCACCTGGTCAGGAAGAACCCCTTTCCTTGTGTCCTGCACCCCCACCCAAACTGAATGAGGCAGCAGGCCACACTTCACATTAGTCCATGTAGCTCTTTCTATCATACCATGCCTGGGTTATCAAGTCAAATCGTGAATTCCCCAGTCCAAGATGAATCTGACATGGAGTGTGAGTGGCCAGCCAGGGCAGTGGGGTTAATCGGTACTGGGCCGGTGTCTCACAGGGATGTGTCACGGTGGTGGTGACCCGTTCCGTGGCCCTAGGCGTCCATGCAAAGGGGTGAATTATGTTTATAGGTGAATGATACGTGACGCCACCTCTGGTTTCTGATTAGATTGACCAGCGCTGCAGTGTCGCTTCTGTGGGACAGATGTTGTGGCTAAGATGTAGAAGACCTGCACAGGTAGGGCCGTAGTCGCAGGGCAGATGAAAGAGTTGGGAGATGGTGTGCAGTGCAGGATGTAGCTGAGCCGTGCGCCAGGCGCAGGAGAAAGATGACAGACACAGTCGTGCAGTTCCTTTACCTGTACTTGCTAAGTGCTGTCCAGGACCCAGAGTACAGATGGAGAAGGAGTTGGTCAGCCTGGAAGCCAATTTGGATTTCTCTCTCTGCAGATAGGTAGTGTGGCCTCCATTCTAGCGCTTATCTGAGGTACTCGCAGTGCTGAGTTCAATGAAGTTCCCCCTGTTGACTCTCTTTTGGAACTTTCTCGTATGGCTGGCAGCCGTAGCCTTTTCCTTCTGGCTCACACACGTCGATGCTGGGGCCTCTGAGCCTCAGTTGGGTACAGAGCATTTACAGCTGCTACTTCCTTCGGATTCTGCTGCAGGAACGTCAGTGTCCCTACAAACTCGGAGACCGGAATCCGGACCATGCGCTCCAGCTAGGAGTGAGCCTTAACTCTGCTCATCCTCCAGCTCCCCTTCTCACGTCCTCACACTTCCCCTTCCCTGCACAGAATGGCCTAACTTACCTCCTCCCGACCACAGGGAGCAGCTCCTCAGCAGTCATGTTCAGAGGTCTCCCTGCTGGCATGGAGTGGGAAATGTGTTGTGTGTTGGTTTAACTGCTAGAGAGATCCTTCGTTGCTCCCAAGCATGACATCACATTCCCTAGGAGGAAGGTAATGCCACTATGGTGACCGTACTCCTGGGGATGCCACAAGTACACTGATGCCCAGCCACTGCTAGATGATTCTGCTGGTACATTGACCCAGACCTCTACATTCCCCTCACAATCTACACAGCCAGAATCTGACCCAGAGGAAACTCAGGTTCCCCTTCCCGCATACTATACCACCTTACACGGTGACAAAGAGGAAGGTGCAGATGAAAGTGCAGGTTCCTTGAGCTGGTGGGGGGGCATACTCATGGGCGACGGCACTGGCACAGGGCCCCTCATAGTACGCAAAAGTGTCTCTGGTGGGCCGGGAGGGCCCACCCCCAACCCCACCCGCCGTCAGACACACCACCACACACCGCCGTACTATTAGAGGGGCCCTGTGCCACTGCCGTCACCAATGAGTGGGCCCCCCCTGCTTGCTCAGGATCACAGCACTTGCAAAGTTGAAATACTTACCTCTCCCTGCTCCACCGCCATGACGTCTTCCGCGTTTCCTGACAGTGATAGTCTGATCAGAGAGCGCAATGACATCACGTCTGTACGCCCTCTGCCTAAACAGACAAGTGCAGTGAGATGGATGATGGGGACGACGAGGAGTCCAGACTAGTACGGGGATTCCATAGCGAGGAGACTTATTTAATTGTTTTCAATGTTGGGACAGCAATTTTTGGGGAGCACTATACTCTGGAGAATGATTTATGGGGCCCACCATACACTGGAGCATTCCAAAGGTGGACATCAGACACTGGAGCAGCATTTACAGGGCACATTATACACTAGAGCATTAGAAATGGGACCCATTATGTATGGAGCATTATTTGGGCCCATAAAACAGTGGAGCTTCATCCATGGGGACCAACATATACTGTAGCATTATGTGGAGCTCATCATATACTGTTTCAAACATTATACTGTATGGGACCAATGATTCTTTGTGGAGAAATATATGGGCTTCATTACTCTGTATAGCGCACTATGCGGTGGCCATAATACTCTATGGAGTAATATACTGTCCATTTTTGGAGCTATTAAAAATGGATATCAGTCATGAGATGTAAAAAGTGAAGTATTTTTCATTGTACTATGCCGCTATTTCTCTGCGGTATCGGAGCATCATGAGTTGTGGTATGTGTTAAAGGGGCGCTCTTTGGCCCAGGGCACATGAAAACCTAGAGCCAGCCCTACCCCCCCCCACAAATTTAGCCAAATAACCCCCATTTTTCAGTGCGTAACTAGTATTATGAATTAAATTAAGGTTGAAAAGCTTCAGTAATCAGAATTGATGTTTTTGGCATTCAAAAGGGCACTGTAGGTGTGTTTCCTGTCCTCCACTCCCTGCTGACTTTGCTTCCCCATTGACTTGCATTGGGTTTCGTGTTTCAGTCGGCCTTCGACTTTTCACGATAATCGGCCGATTTCGTTCCACCCGACTTTTGCAAAAGTCGGGTTTCATGAAACCCGACTCCACCAGAAAAAAGTCGCTCATCTCTAGTTGCAAATACTCTAAGGAAAATTACTGATCATGTGCACAGCACTTCAGGATTGTCATTGAATTAGCTTGCATAAGGATTCTATAGTATTTTTGGCTCGTTTCTGCGTGGCAAAAAAGCAGTGAAACCGCATGAAAAATTCACTGTGTGCACATAGCCTAAGAAGAGTGTTGAAGGTCACCACAAAATATAGCAAAATCCACTGATCGGGGATGGGAGGATTGTTATAGTATATGGGCTGATGGGGTTTGTGTGTCAGGGCTGCTTTTTTGTCCCAGTCCGGCCCTAACGACCCTGCCCATATTTGCTCCTGCAGGGGTCAGTGGTGAAATGCACCCTGGCAGACATAGATTTTTTCAGGGAACGGGTGATATTGTTGGCAATATGATGGTGTTGTGTTAGAGAATAGCTTTCTTAGAGAAGTAATGGCGGCAGTACAACTGGCACTGGGGGACTGCGATGGCCATTAACTTTCTGAAACCATCTGTTTCCACCAGGTGGAAAGGCAGCATATCCGTGGCCGTTTTATTGGAGATGGTGGAATTCAAGAACTTAGCTTTGGCATATGTAGGAGGAAACATTTTTTTACGAGACCACAACTGCGGGACCAAGGGCTGGCTGCTGTGCTGAGATTGGCTGGAGGATGGAGACAAACTGCTGGACTGTGAGTAAGAAGTAGACGAAGATGTTGTGGTGGATTGAGAACGATGTATTGTGCTAGGTGACACAAAAGCAGCAGTCATGTCTACTTCCATAACAGCTGACGGGCTCTCACTCACCCTGACTGTAGAGGGTAAACAAGTGCAACAAAAGATATCATACCTGCAAAAAGTCACTTAACATAGTAATATTATAATCAATGGGCAACTCCCCATAATATAGAACCTACAGAGAACTTGGAGTTTGAATGCCCTGAAAAAAAGGGACTATTTTATGCAAAAAACTGTCATTTTCTTATGTATAAAATATTTATTTTATTGAGAATTACACAAAACACAATACAAAATTAGTAAAAAATTAGTGTATATCCCAGGTGGAGAAACACAAGAGGGTCACATCAAGTCTGGATTTCATGCATATATAGCACACATTAATATATATGGCAATTCTTGTTACAATTCCTTAAATGCATAGGAGGTTTGGGGATACAAAGGGTTAAAAAAGAAAACCGTCACAGATACCCCTGATACCGATTACTGAAAGTCACAACTGTATGAGTCCCTACAACAATTGCTGATAGAAAAAGTGTATTTAGACAGTATGTGTTCAGGTTTCCTATGCAAGTGCTTCCCCCCTAACACCCACTAGCCACAAGAACCAATAAAGTGCCATTTATAGTGCCATATTATGAATGTCCTCACCCATGTGGTGTCCTGATGCACCTCTCTGATGCCACAAAAGCAGCAGTCATGTCTACGTCCGTAACAGCTGAAGGGCTCTCACTCACCCTGAATGTAGGCGGTAAACAAGTGTAGTTTCTGCGGTCTGAGACCTGTGTGAGAAGACTTGACATGGTTACGGAGAAGAAAGATGCAGCAGATGGAGTTGATGAGAAGGCCGGCGGTTGGAGAGGAACGCTAGTCCGCATTTTAGCGCAGTGAGATTCCCACACTAAGGCATGTTGACCATGCATGTGCCATTTCATGCATGTAGTTGTGAAATTATTGCAATTTTTGCCTCTACTGATTCTTTTTTTGAAAATTTGACAGATAATGTGTGTTGGGTCAGCCTTTGCGGTCTCAAAAACCACCCAGGCTGTGCAACCCTAGCCACCCCTGTGAATTGCACACTCACAACCGGTGCTGACTACAGCCAGAGTTGGGGCTCAAGATGCAGTGCTTGTCGTGTTTGCATTACTTCGTGTCTGTGTTGTAAGCCGCAGCATAACCTCCTCATCTTCCTCCTCCTTTACCTCCTCTGCTGAACTACTCAGCTGCATACCTCTGGGTTCACACCAAGTGGGATCTACAACCTCATCGTCTTCCTCTCTGTTTTCTTATGTGCCTCTGGTATCCGAATCTCAATTGGATCGCCTCCACTCTTGGTGGTTAATGTCTGGTGATGAGGGTCTGAATTCTGCACAGACCCTACTTTCTCCGGCCCTGGATCCAACATGAAAAAATTTTGGGCATCGGTGTGAATGCTTTCCTCCTCTGGATTCTGGAGTTCTTTGGAGCAGACCTCTGATGCCTATTGTAACGGGGTCTTCTGTGCTGTAATACCTCTTACATTACCACACCGTGTCTCAGGAGGTCCACTCTGCTTTTCCTCACTTCTGGATGAAGGACGCTGGCTCGAAAGGCTTTATAACATGGCAACATATAAAAGATCACTGCTTCTCCACATATTTCCAGTGTGGCAACATTTTACTCACCGGTCTCAGAATATATATACATACAGAGGACAGGACAATCAATATGTGGTGGGCCAGTAGATAACAAGCTCCAATGAAGACGCCAGACGTACATTACAATAGCCACAGGTGGCCGGCGACTCCCGATCATTTACCGTGGGATTTACAAAGGTGGGGGAGGTCAGAAGTGGGATATCTCGTTTACCTCTGCCCAGGGGTCGCAGCCGGTTGGTTGCTACATTAGGGGTATGCATCTCACATTGCACCTATCATACATGCATCTCCTATTCGGGGTGCTGAGGGGTTCTGTAACACCTATGGCATAGAATGTATGAACAGTTCTGCAGATTGCCCCATCTGTGGTTCCCAACAGTCAGTTGGACGTTTGCAAATTTTTGACATGGGGGGGAAACAAGGGTGATTGGGGTGCCACCTCTGAGGTTCGTACTGTGTGTGATGTTAAGGTGGAAGAAGAGGAGAAGAGGTCACTCATCTACAAGACTTACCGCTGTGCGGCTGCCAAAGAAAGGTAGTCGAGTGGCCTGTCCAGTAACAGAGTTTGTCAGTGGTCTTTGGATAGCGTGAGGCAGTGACCGGTGTTAGTGGCGAGGGTCGTTATGTGTCCCCCAAGATGTGCACAGCAGTGTATTGAGACAGTGGGAGTGCATTATCGGGGTTACACTCTGTCCCTATGTTGGCGACCCCTACAGCAGGTGACTCAAGATCTTTGGGTTCTACACCCGGAATAGCATTTACCTTGGGATGGTTAACCCTGGTCTCCCACAAGGACCAGAAAAAGGGCAAGTCCCTTTCCAATACAGTCCCTTTACCACTCCCACCAAATGTCTTACTTCTGCACACGGGGTGGAAAACGTAACCTCCGTGGTTGGGTATTCATGGAGTTCCCCATGTATGCATACCAACCCACTTTCCGTCCATGGGGTTGACCCCAGCAACAAGGGACCCATGAACCAGAGTCACTAAGCTCCCCGAGTCCAAGAGAGCATCCGACTGGTACCCGTTGACGAGTACCATGCACAGTACCAGCAGTGCCTGTAGTGGCAGTGCAGACAGGCTGAGCATACAGTCATGGCCAAAAGTTTTGAGAATGACACAAATATTATATTTTCACATGATCTGCTGCCCTCTGGTTTTTATGTGTGTTTGTCATATGTTTTTATCACATACAGAAATATAATTGCAATCATATTATGAGTAACAAAAGGTTATATTGACAGTTAGAATACGTTAATGCAGCAAGTCAATATTTGCAGTGTTGACCCTTCTTCTTCAGGACCTCAGCAATTCTCCCTGGCATGCTCTCAATCAACTTCTGGATCAAATCCTGACTGATAGCAGTCCATTCTTGCAAAATCAATGCTTTTATTTTGTCTGAATTTGAAGGTTTTTGTTTGTCCACCCGTCTCTTGATGATTGACCACAAGTTCTCAATGGGATTAAGATCTGGGGAGTTTCCAGGCCATGGTCCCAAAATCTCTATGTTTTGTTCCCTGAGCCATTTAGTTATCACCTTTGCTTTATGGCAAGGTGCTTCATCATGTTGAAAAAGGCATTGTTGATCGCCAAACTGCTCTTGGACGGTTGGGAGAAGTTGCTTTTGGAGGACATTCTGGTACCATTCTTTATTCATGGCTGTGTTTTTAGGCAAGACTGAGAGAGAGCCCATTCCCTTGGCTGAGAAGCAACCCCACACATGAATGGTTTCAGGATGCTTGACAGTTGGCATGAGACAAGACTGGTGGTAGCGCTCACCTGGTCTTCTCCGAATAAGCCGTTTTCCAGATGTCCCAAACAATCGAAAAGGGGATTCATCAGAGAAAATGACTTTACCCCAGTCCTCAGCAGTCCACTCCCTGTACCTCTTGCAGAATATCAGTCTGTCCATGATGTTTTTTTCTGGAGAGAAGTGGCTTCTTTGCTGCCCTCCTTGAGACCAGGCCTTGCTCCAAGAGTCTCCGCCTCACAGTGCATGCAGATGCACTCACACCTGCCTGCTGCCTTTCCTGAGCAAGCTCTGCACTGCTGGTAGCCCGATCCCGCAGCTGAAACACTTTTAAGAGACGGTCCTGGTGCTTGCTGGTCTTTCTTGGGCGCCCTGGAGCCTTTTTGGCAACAAGGGAACCTCTCTCCTTGAAGTTCTTGATGATGCGATAGACTGTTGACTGAGGTGCAATCTTTCTAGCTGCGATACTCTTCCCTGTTAGGCCATTTTTGTGCAGTGCAATGATGGCTGCTCGTGTTTCTTTAGAGATAACCATGGTTAACAGAAGAGAAACAATGATGCCAAGCACCAGCCTCCTTTTAAAGTGTCCAGTGGTGTCATTCTTACTTAATCATGACAGATTGATCTCCAGCCCTGTCCTCATCAACACCCACACCTGTGTTAATGGAGCAATCACTGAAACGATGTTAGCTGGTCCTTTTAAGGCAGGGCTGCAATGATGTTGAAATGTGTTTGGGGGGATAAAGTTAATTTTCTAGGCAAATATTGACTTTGCAAGTAATTGCTGATAAGCTGATCACTCTTTATAATATTCTGGAGTATATGCAAATTGCCATTAGAAAAAATGAAGCAGTAGACTTTGTAAAAATTAATATTTGTGTCATTCTCAAAACTTTTGGCCATGACTGTACATAGACACTTGGTGAGTATACCCGCAGTCCATGGGTTCATTTGTTTGGGGGCAGTTGGCAGTCACGTGCTCGGGCCCTTGGCACTGCCAACACTTTATAGCTGCGGCACGCGTTGACCTTGGGATCGATTTAGGGGACCCGGGTCTGTTGTCACTCTCCCTTCGGGATACCCCTTCAGTATGGGCTCGGTCCAGATTGGCCCCCGTGGAGGATCATGGACTTTTCCCAGACTCCTAGTCTGGCAGGGCCTTACGTGACAGCCAAAGTGGAGCAGTGTCCAGGATAAAGTCCTGAGTGGCTGTATACCGCTCAATCAGTCCAATCACCTGGTCCAGAGTGTCTGGGTCCCCTTGCCCCACCCAACACTTTATGGCTGCTGGCAGAGCCCTCACCAGATGGTTGACCACCACCCTCTCTACCATCTGGAAAGGAGTTAAGGTCTCAGCATTTTTTTACCAGCTGCAGTAAGTCATATGCCTGAGAACTGGCAGGACGCAACTCCACAAAAGACCACTGGAATACCCGTTGTGCACATACATATGTGTTAACCCTCAGTTGGGCAAGGATCTCACCTCTCAGCTTCTCATAGTCCAGTGCATCGTCCTGACTGAGGTCCAGGTAGGCCTTCTGGGCATCTCCCACCAGGAAGAGGGCCACCACTTCAGCCCACTGGGTCACTGGCAAGCTCTCCCACTCTGCATTGCGCTGAAAGTGAGGAAAGCCTCCATGTCATCCTCCGGAATCATCTTCCTCAGTGCTGACCGGACTTTGTACCAGGCCTCTGAACGGAACGTGGTCACTGGTGTTGGATGCCTCTTGCAGAGCCGTGATCTGCTGCATCAACGGGTTAGTTGTCTGTTGCTGTTGCTGATAATGTAGTTCCTGCTGCTGTTGCTGATGCTCCAGCTGCTGCCGCTGCAACTGCAGTGCCTCTTGCTGCTGCCGTTGCTGATATTTCTGCTGCTGCCGCTGCAACTGTAGCACCTCTTGCTACTGCCACTGAAACTTTAGCTGCTGCTGCTCTTGCTGTCATTGCTGAGTGAGGACCAACTGCTTCAACAGCTCCTCCATTTTGTCAGCAGGCTTGAGCTGAAGCGTTGCTGGCTTAATCAGTGACATGCGGCATGCTTCGGGGTATGCCTCAGTTCACTCTGCCTGCATTTTCCAACCATATGTAGTGCAGTGGGTTGGTGCAGTGTGACAGACAGGCAGTGACCCAGGAAAGATCAAAGCAAAGTCTCTTTTAATAGTCAGCGACAGAAAGTAAATAGGATCCTCCAGATCGCAGCCAAGAAACAAGATAGTCCGTAACCGGGACCCGTTACCGTGGGTGACTGTGTAGGGGGTGGACTGACCTAT
The DNA here is from genome assembly GCF_039654945.1 of Dendrobates tinctorius. NCBI lineage: Eukaryota > Metazoa > Chordata > Amphibia > Anura > Dendrobatidae > Dendrobates > Dendrobates tinctorius. The sequence goes on along the minus strand of NW_027361788.1, from coordinate 7,617,178 downwards.
GGACCTGTCTGATAAACAGGGAAAATGTAAAAGATGGTGTAGTACCGGGTTTTGGCCACAAGAGTAGTGAGAAAAGGACTCAACAGCAAACTTTAGGCTAGGGAAACTGCAGAGTCATGGTGGGCGGAGTTACGGCACTGGGAAGGGGATTTCCAGGATGAGGAGATAAAATGATGAAGAGTCCCAGGGGCAGGGCAGACACACAGGAGGCGACAACAGAGAGAAGAGCTCAGGAGAAGACGGAGGAAGGAAGAGCTCAGGAAAAGAGAGAGGAGAGAAACGGAGACTCGGAGGGGGTTGGCCCTTAGAGGATAGCTGCAGGTCAGGAAGGCACTGACTAGAGGAGGCCTGGGATACCGGACGGCTGGGCACTGAAGGAGCAGTAAGTGTCACAATGGGCAGATTTGGTCTGGGGAAGCGCTGTGGCCGTGGGCCTAACAGCAGCCACAGTGAGGGAACCTAAGGATCTTCGCTGAACAGGAGTAGGAGGAGGTGACAGCAAGTGGCGGATTATAATGAGGTCAATCTGGGTGGTAGCCCAGGGCCCAGTGGTGTGGGGGGCCCACCAGCCCAGGGTAAATTGCCCCACTGTGATCCGCCACCATAGCGCCACGCCCCCCCATGCACCGACCCCATTCTCGCCCTGCCAGACAGACTTACCGGCCACTGCATCCCCTCACTGATAAATCCCTGCTCTGTGCGCACAGGACCTGTGATGAGGTCACAGGAGGGGAGGAGTCAGTGGTCACATGATCAGGGGCCATGCATGGCCGAGGGGTACGGTGCAGAGCCGCGCGTGTGCGTGGTGTACAGAGTAGAGCCGCGCATGTGCGAGGTGTATGGAGCGGAGCTGCGCGTGTGCGAGGTGTACGGAGTGGAATCACGCATGTGCGAGGTGTGCAAAGCGGAGCCACATGTGTACGAGGTGTGCGGAGCTGAGCAGCGCGTGTACAAGGTGTGTGGAGCTGAACTGCGCGTGTGCGAGGTGTGCAAAGCAAAGCCGCACGTCTATGACGTATACGGAGCGGAGCCGCGCGTGTACGAGGTGTGTGGAGCGGAGCCACACGTCTACGAGGTGTATGGAGCGGAGCTGAGCGTGTGCGAGGTGTATGGAGCGGAGCCGCGTGTGTGAGAGGTGTATGAAGCGGAGTCGTGCATGTGTGAGGTGTGCAAAGCGGAGCCACATGTGTACGAGGTGTGTGGAGCTGAATCGAGCGTGTACGAGGTGTGCGGAGCTGAACTGCGCGTGTGCGAGTTGTGCAAAGTGGAGCCGCACATCTATGCGGTATACGGAGCAGAGCTGCGTGTGTATGAGGTGTGTGGAGCGGAGCCGCACATCTACGAGGTGTACGGAGCGGAGCCACGCATCTGCAAGGTGTACGGAGCGGAGTCGTGCGCAGAGCTGAGCCGTGTGTGTATGGAGCAGAGCCGCACATGTACGAGGTGTACAAAATGTATGGAGCTGAGTCGTGTGTTTATGGAGCAGAGCTGCTTGTGTACGAGGTGTATGGAGCAAAGCCGCATGTGTACAAGGTTTACAGAGTGGAGCCATGTGTGTACAAGGGGTATGGAGCGTGGCTGCGTGTGTTCAAGGTGTACAGAGCGGAGCCATGTGTGTACGAGATGTACAGAGCGGAGCTGCATGTGTGTACGTGGTGTACGTAGCAGAGCCAGCCGTGTGTGTACGGAGCCGCGTGTGTATGAGGTGTACGGAGTGGAGCCGTATGTGTGCGCGAGGTGTACGGAGCAGAGCTGGGCGTGCGCGAGGTGTACGGAGCAGAGCTGGGCGTGTGCGAGATGTACGGAGCAGAGCCACGTGTACGAGGTGTATGGAGCGGAGCCAGCCGCATGTGTACGAGGTGTACGGAGTGAAGCTGCATGTGTATGAGGTGTACGGAGCGGAGCCACGCGTGTGCGAGGTGTACAGAGTGGAGCCGCGCGTGTGCGAGGTGTGCAAAGCGGAGCCGCACATTTACGAGGTGTGCGGAGCTGAGGCACGTGTATACAAGGTGTGCGGAGCTGAGCCGCGCATATACGAGGTGTGCGGAGCTGCATGTGTACAAGGTGTGCGGAGCGGAGCCGCATGTCTACGAGGTGTACAGAGCGGAGTCACGTGTGTACAAGGTGTACGGAGCAAAGCCACGTGTCTACGAGGTGTACGGAGCGGAGCCACGCGTATACACAGTGTACGGAGCTGAGCCATGTGTGTATGGAGCGGAGCCGCATGTGTACGAGGTATACAAAGTGTATGGAGCTGAGCCGTGTGTTTACGGAGCGGAGCTGCATGTGTACGAGGTGTATGGAGCAAAGCTGCATGTTTACAAGGTTTACAGAGCAGAGACATGTGTGTACAAGGTATATGGACCAGAACTACATGTGTACGAGGTTTACGGAGTAGAGCCGTGTGTGTACGAGGCATACAAAGCGGAACCGTGTGTATGAGGTGTTTGGAGCCATGCGTGTACAAGATGTATGATGGGGAGCATTCATACCTCCCAATCTTCCCAGATTTTGAGAGTCTGCCCCACTGCCCCGACCATGAGCTTACTTTTTCTGCGGACACAGGAGTACATGGCAGAGCCCCGAGGAGCACTTGAAAACTCGCACATGACGTTCCATCGGAAGTGATGTGCTGGAAGCTGACCGGAAATTAGGTAATTTCAGGAGGAGATTGTGATGGAACCATGGAGGCACTTCAGGGAATGCTTCAGATCATCACCATGTCCTCCTCCCACAGTGCGGACAGCAGGATCGCCTTGGACTCGGGGATGTCGGCCATGTGAGTGTATCATGATATGTTCTACACCTAGAGGCTCAGGTGGGCACTACAATGTGAGCCGGACTGGTATAGTATCTTTATAGAATCTTTCCTTCTTTCTTTGTCTGTTTTTTTCTCTCTGTTCTTTCTTTCCCCTCTTTCTTTCTTTCTTTCTTTCTTTCTTTCTTTCTCTCTCTGTTCTTTATTTCTTTTGCTCTCTGTTCTTTCTTTCCCCTCTTTCTTTCTCTGTCCCTCTCTGTTCTTTCTTTCTTTCCCCTCTTTCTTTTTTCTCTCTGTTCTTTTTTTTTCTGTCCCCTCTTTCTTTCTCTCTGTTCTTTCTTTCTTTCTCTCTCTGTTTCTCTCTTTCTTCTTTCTTTCTTTCTCTCTGTTTTTTTCTCTCTCCTTTCTTTCTCTCTCTGTTTTCTTTTTTCTCTCTCTCTGTTCTTTCTTTCTTTTCCTCAGTACCAGCCACTGTGCCCATAATGCCAGCCACTGTGCCCTCAGTACAAGTCAGTGTGATCAGCAGTGCTAAATGTTTGTGGTTGGGGCGTGGACATGGGTGTGACTAGTTGTGAAATGGGTGTGTTCGGGTAGCTGGTAACCAATCATCATAGTGGATGTCGTCTGTTTCAATCAACATTGTTATATGCGTGCAGCGGGCACCTCTAGTAAGGTGGGCACGAGATGGCGGGTCTTGTCACCTCTGCCTCACACATAAGTTACTATGAGGTGTACTTTATTCCTGCCACATTTCTTTCTTGGCCTACTGAGAGAACTGTTTTGACCAGTTGAAAGTTATACAACCTGAGGATTGTGCATTTGTGCGCTGCCCGCATGTAGCAATATGTGTGTGTGTATATATACTGTATATATATACACTCACTGGCCACTTTATTAGGTACACCTGTCCAACTGTGTGTTAAGACTTAATTTCTAATCAGCCAATCACATGGCGGCAACTCAGTGCATTTAGGCATGTAGACATGGTCAAGACAATCTCCTGCAGTTCAAACCGAGCATCAGTATGGGGAAGAAAGGTGATTTGAGTGCCTTTGAACGTGGCATGATTGTTGGTGCCAGAAGGGCTGGTCTGAGTATTTCAGAAACTGCTGATCTACTGGGATTTTCACGCACAACCATCTCTAGGGTTTACAGAGAATGGTCCGAAAAAGAAAAAAAAACCAGTGAGCGGCAGTTCTGTGGCCGGAAATGCCTTGTTGATGCCAGAGGTCAGAGGAGAATGGGCATACTGGTTCGAGCTGATAGAAAGGCAACAGTGACTCAAATTGCCACCCGTTACAACCAAGGTAGGCAGAAGAGCATCTCTGAACGCACAGTGCGTCGAACTTTGAGGCAGATGGGCTACAGCAGCAGAAGACCACATTGGGTACCACTCCTCTCAGCTAAGAACAGGAAACTGAGGCTAAAATTTGCACAAGCTCATCGAAATTGGACAGTAGAAGATTGGAAAAACGTTGCCTGGTCTGATGAGTCTCGATTTCTGCTGCGACATTCGGATGGTAGGGTCAGAATTTGGCGTAAACAACATGAAAGCATGGATCCATCCTGCCTTGTATCAACGGTTCAGGCTGGTGGTGGTGGTGTCATGGTGTGGGGAATTTTTTCTTGGCACTCTTTGGGCCCCTTGGTACCAATTGAGCATCGTTGCAACGCCACAGCCTACCTGAGTATTGTTGCTGACCATGTCCATCCCTTTATGACCACAATGTACCCAACATCTGATGGCTACTTTCAGCAGGATAATGCGCCATGTCATAAAGCTCGAATCATCTCAGATTGGTTTCTTGAACATGACAATGAGTTCACTGTACTCAAATGGCCTCCTCAGTCACCAGATCTCAATCCAATAGAGCATCTTTGGGATGTGGTGGAACGGGAGATTCGCATCAGGGATGTGCAGCCGACAAATCTGCGCCAACTGTGTGATGCCATCATGTCAATATGGTCCAAAATCTCTGAGGAATGCTTCCAGCACCTTGTTGAATCTCTGCCACGAAGAATTGAGGCAGTTCTGAAGGCAAAAGGGGGTCCAACCCCTTACTAGCATGGTGTACCTAATAAAGTGGCCAGTGAGTGTATATATTTACTTACTCTGACCCCTGTATAAACCCTGCCCCTCTGACCGCCGTCCACTTTCCCATGCTCCTGTTCCAATCCTGGGGTCTTTTTTGGTCCCCTCTTGGTCCTCCACATGCTGAACATCTGGGACATGACTAACATTGCGCAACGTGCGCTGGTTCGTCACCAGATGCAGCGTCATGTCCAGTGTGTGAGGAGACGGCGACTTGTCTGTGGCATTAACCCCTCTGCTGCCATGTTGGGCACAGCCTGTGGCGAGGAGCGTCTCTTCCTGTGTATTCGGCCACAGGCTGCACATCGGAGGCTGCTTCTTCTATCTGGGGAAATTTATGAAGCAGAAGGCTCTGTGTGACTCATGTGAAGTAACTTCTCTGACAGGTCATGGGACCAGGTCAGCAGGTGATTTGAAGACTATTAGCTGGTTTCGATGTTAGGTACGGGTGAGTCAGGACTAGATGTTGGGTAGAAGCCTTGCAGTATTTGTAAGGCCTCGTGCACACTGCACATGCTGAGTATTTGGTGAGTTTTTACCTCAGTATTTATAAGGTCTCGTGCACATGCTTATTTAGTGAGTTTTTCGCTCAGTATTTGTAAGGCTTCATGGACACACTGAGTATTTGGTGTTTTTTACCTCAGTATTTGTGAGTAGAGATGAGCGACTTTGTTTTTTTTCGGGTCGAGTCGGGTTTCATGAAACCCGACTTTCTCAAATGTCGGGTCGAACGCAATCGGCCGATTATCGTGAAAAGTCGAAGGCCGACTGAAACATGAAACCCAATGCAAGTCAATGGGGAAGAAAAGTCGGCAGTGAGTGGAGGACAGGAAACACACCTACAGTGCCCATTTTAATGCCAAAAACATAAATTCTTATTACTTAAGTTTGTCAACCTTAATTTACTTTATAATAATTAGGCATTGAAAACTGGGGGTTATTTGGCTAAGGTTGTGGGGGGGGGGGGTAGGGCTGGCTCCAGATTTTCGTGGGCCCAGGGCCAAAGAGTGTCAATGGGCTTCTTTAACACATGCCACAATTCATGATCCTCTGATACGGCAGAGAAATAGTGGTATAGTACAATGAAAAATACTTCACTTCTTATATCACATGACTGATATCCATTTTAAATTCTCCAATAGCTCCAAAAACGGACAGTATATTACTCCATACAGTATTATGGCCACCTCATAGCGCGCTATACAGAGTAATGAGGCCCATATATTTCTCCATACAGAATCATTGGTCCCATATAGTGTTCGATACAGTATATGATGAGCTCCAGATAATGCTACAGTATATGTTGGTCCCCATGGATGAAGCTCCACTGTCTTATGGGCTCAAATAATGCTCCATATATAATGGGCCCCATTTCTAATGCTCCAGTGTATAATGTGCCCTGTAAATGCTGCTCCAGTGTCTGATGTCCACTTTTGGAATGCTCCAGTGTATGGTGGGCCCCATATATCATTCTCCAGAGTATAGTGCTCCCCAAAAATTGCTCCCAACCTTTAAAACAATTAAATAAGTCTCCTTGCTAGGGAATCCCTGTACTAGTCTGGACTCCTCGTCGTCCCCATCTTCCATCTCTCTGCACTTGGATTGTTTAGGCAGAGGGCGTACAGACGTGATGTCATCGTGCTCTCTGACCAGAATGTCACTGTCAGGAAACGCGGAAGACGTCACAGCGGTGGAGCAGGGAGAGGTAAGCATTTCAACTTTGCAAGTGCTGTGATCCTGCGCAAGCAGGGGGGCCCACTCGTTGGCGACGGCACTGGCACAGGGTCCCTCATAGTACGGCGGTGTGTCTGACGGCAGGTGGGCCCTCCCACCGGCAGAGACACTTTTGCATACTATGAGGGGCCCTGTGCCAGTGCTGTCACCCATGAGTATGCCCCCCCACTTGCTCAAGGAACCTGTACTTTCATCTGCACCTTCCTCTTTGTCACCGTGTAAGGTGGTATAGTATGCGGGAAGGGGAACCTGAGTTTCATCAGGGTCAGATTCTGGCTGTGTAGAGTGCGAGGGGAATGTAGTGGTCTGGGTCAATGTACCAGCAGAATCATCTAGCAGTGGCTGGGCATCAGTGCACTTGTGGCGCCCCCAGGAGTACGGTTGCCACAGTGGCATTACCTTCCTCCTAGGGAGTGTGATGTCATGCTTGAGAGCAACGAAGGATCTCTCTAGCAGTTAAACCAACACACAACACAGTTCCCACTCCAGGCAAGCAGGGAGAGCTCTGAACCTGACTGCTGAGGAGCTGCTCTCTGTGGTCGGGAGGAGGGAAGTTAGGGCAGTCTGTGAAGGGAAGGGGAAGTGTGTGGACGTGAGAAGGGGAGCTGGAGGATGAGCAGAGTTAAAGCTCACTCCTAGCTGGAGCGCATGGTCCGGATTCCGGTCTCCGAGTTTGTAGGGACACTGACGGTCCTGCAGCAGAAACCGGAGGAAGTAGCAGCTGTAAATGCTCTGTTCTGAACTAAGGCTCCGAGGCCCCAGCAGCACACCATCTACCAACTCTTTCATCTGCCCTGCGACTACGGCCCTACCTGTGCAGGGCTTCTACATCTTAGCTGCACCACAACATCTGCCCCAGAGAAGCAACACTGCAGCGCTGGTCAATCTGATCAGAAACCACAGGTGGCATCACGTATCATTCACCTATAAATGTTATTCACCCCTTTGCATGGACGCCCAGGGCCACGGACCGGGTCACCACCACCGTGACACATCCCTCTGAGACACCAGCCCAGTACCGATTAACCCCACTGCCCTGGCTGGCCACCCACACTCCATGTTAGATTCATCTTGGACTGGGGAATTCACGATTTAACTTGATAACCCAGGCATGATATGTGGGAAAGAGCTACATGGACTAATGTGAAGTGTAGACTGCTGCATCATTCACTTTTGGTGGGGGTGAAGGACACAAGGAAAGGGGTTCTTCCTGACCAGGAGCCAGCACTTGACGACTCAGTGCTTGCATTTTTTGAAACTTCAGAAGAGGAGGGCATATTAGCTGGAGTCTGTTTTGGCAATGTAAGTCAAAACCAGTTCCTGATCCTCCGGCTTTAAAAGCGGTTAACCTACTCCCAGAAAAGGTAGCCTTCCAGGCCTTCCGGAGCCAGACCATGATGCAGGCTCAACACCTCCTACCTTAGCTGCTATTGTGCTTTTGCCACTACCAGCAGATGCACCACCACCATCAGTACCAGCTGGCCCCCCCACGCCCACATCCGCGGCCTCTTCCACCATACTTCCAAATTTTGGAGAAAATGTACCCAAAATAACATCAGATATATGGTACTGTATCAGAAGCGTACAGCTCTATACCGTCAAAGGATATTTGTCAATCTCTCTTATATATTTCATGAGTCACACAGAGAGGCTCACAGGCTCAGTATGGATTAGACAAGAATATAAAAAGTAGAAAAAGGGTACAGTATCATCAGATAGCAGGTATATATAGTATAGTTTAAACGTTCTAAATCTCCGTATATATTTCAGGAGGCAGACAGAGACGCTCTCAGGCTCAGTATGGATTACAACTAGAGATGAGCGAAACGGGTTGAAAAATGTCAAAAGTCACCGACTTTTGGCAAAGTCGGGTTTCATGAAACGAAACCCGACCCTAGGATGAGGTCGGCCACGAAGTCGGCGACTTAAGCGCCAAAGTCGCGTTTCAAAAGTTTGTTTTGCGCTCTTTTGCAGCCAATCAGGATCCATGGACACTGTGGGCAAGATGACATAGGCAGGAGTCACCACCATCTTTCAGAAGGGCATGCAAGTGATTGGCTTGCTTTGGTGGGTGTCACAGGGGGTATAAAAGGGCGTGCATGCCGACTGCCATGTTACTCATGCTGATCTCAGAATAGGGAGAGCTGCTGCTGCTGATGATTTTGTAGGGAGAGCGTTAGGCAGGGAAGAAGACACCAAAAACTGCTTCTGCTGCTAGCGATTTTGCCTGTACAACACACCAGTCACTGTGTGTGCAGTGCAAGTTGAGGCTATATTTTGCTGGATCGCGGTGTTGGTTGTTAGGCTGCCTTCTAAGGCTCCTGACGGCTGCATTGCTGTTTACCCACTGCTCTGCAAACTGCTTTTTTAAAAGCAATCCCAATTTTTTTTTTTGTCCTGGTGAGGTACTGAGCGTGCATTTTTTCACACCATACAGTGGTGCACACTCCTCACACAGTACTCCTCACACAGTGACACACAGTGAAGCTATCTGTGTGTCACTCTGTAAGGATAAGTCGAGGACATGTTCCGTTCTTACAGACCTGCACCTTCTAGTTTTGTCTAGCTTTCAAACAGTTAAATATATTTGCTGTTTGATCACATTCAAAACTATAGAGAGACAGCGTGTGTCAGTCCGTATACTTAAAAAACACGGAGCTTGACAATTTTACGTACACCAGACAGCCGTGTACGTGCACGCTCCTCTCTCAGTACCGTGTAACGGCTGTTATCACGGCCACAGTGAAGCTATCTGTGTGTCGCTCTGTAAGGATAAGTCGAGGACATGTTCCGTTCTTACAGACCTGCACCTTCTAGTTTTGTCTAGTTTTCAAACAGTTAAATATATTTGCTGTTTGATCACATTCAAAACTATAGAGAGACAGCGTATGTCAGTCCGTATACTTAAAAAACATGGAGCTTGACAATTTTACATACACTGGACAGCCGTGTACGTGCACGCTCCTCTCTCAGTACCGTGTAACGGCTGTTATCACGGCCACAGTGAAGCTATCTGTGTGTCGCTCTGTAAGGATAAGTCGAGGACTTGTTCCGTTCTTACAGACCTACACTCTAGGGAGATTCCTATTCTGCCAAATTCTATATACACCTTGTAGTTTGTCATACACTAGCCAATTTCTTCCTGTGACATAGCGCTGTGATATTCACTGGGCTTCACACAAGCCAAAAGTGTCCAGTGTCCACAAGTGTGTGCAGAAATTCAAAATCTCCGTTATCCTCTAGTGACATTTTTCACACCTGCGACATTGAGCCTGTGACATAGCGCTGTGATATTCAGTGGGCCTCACACAATCCAAAAGTGTCCAGTGTCCACAAGCGTGCGCAGAAATTCAAAATCTCCGTTATCCTCTAGTGACATTTTTCACACCTGCGACATTGAGCCTGTGACATAGCGCTGTGATATTCAGTGGGCCTCACACAATCCAAAAGTGTCCAGTGTCCACAAGTGTGTGCAGAAATTCAAAATCGCCGTTATCCTCTAGTGACATTTTTCACACCTGCGACATCGAGCCTGTGACATAGCGCTGAGATATTCAGTGGGCCTCACACAATCCAAAAGTGTCCAGTGTCCACAAGTGTGTGCAGAAATTCAAAATCTCCGTTATCCTCTAGTGACATTTTTCACACCTGCGACATCGAGCCTGTGACATAGCGCTGTGATATTCAGTGGGCCTCACACAATCCAAAAGTGTTCAGTGTCCACAAGTGTGTGCAGAAATTCAAAATCTCCGTTATCCTCTAGTGACATTTTTCACACCTGCGACATCGAGATTGTGACATAGCGCTGTGATATTCAGTGGGCCTCATACAATCCAAAAGTGTCCAGTGTCCACAAGTGTGTGCAGAAATTCAAAATCTCCGTTATCCTCTAGTGACATTTTTCACACCTGCAACATCGAGCCTGTGACATAGCGCTGTGATATTCAGTGGGCCTCACACAATCCAAAAGTGTCCAGTGTCCACAAGTGTGTGCAGAAATTCAAAATCTCCCCTGTCCTATAGACACCTTGTACCTTGTTTTACATTACTATATAGTTTGTTGGATTTTGTCTACATTTCTGCCAAAAATGAGGAAGGCTGGTGGAAGAGGCCGTGGAATTGGGCGGGGGTTGGCAGCTGGTAATGATGGTGTTGGTGGTGGATCTGATGGTAGTGGCAAAAGCAAAATAGGACCGAATGCAGGAGGTGTTGAGCCTGCGTCATCATCTGGCTCCACAAGGCCTCGAAGGCTTAGTTTTCTAGGAGTTGGCAAACTGCTTTTAAAGCCAGAGCTTCAGGAAAAAGTTTTGGCTTACATTGCTGACTCAGCCTCCAGCTCTATCGCCTCCTCTTCTGAAGTTGTAAAAAATAAAAACACTGAGTCATAATTGGAGGCTCATGTTCATGAACCACACCTTTCCTTGTGTCTTTCACCCCAACCAAGATTGAAGGATGACACAGGCCATACAACTGATTTCTCCATGGAGCTGTTTTCACATACCATGCCTGGATTATCAAGTGAAATGGTGAATTACCCAGGCCAAGTTGAATCTGACATGGAGTGCACTGATGCACAGCCACTGATAGATGATTCTGCTGGTACATTCACTCAGAGCACTACATTGTCCTCGCAGTGTACAGAGCCAGATTCTGACCCTGATGAGACTCAGGTGCCCCTTCCCGCACACTATACCACCATACACGGTGACACAGAGGAAGGTGCACATGACATTGAAGAGGAGGTGATGGATGACCCAGTTGTTGACCCAGATTGGTATCCATTGGGGGAAGAGGGTGCTGCTTCCAATAGCTCAGATGAGGAGGAGGAGCATCCACAGCAGACATCGACATCGCAACAGCTGTTATCTGGCAGGCCCGGAGCACTCCAAAGACAGGTTCCAAAAATCAAAAGAGTTGCTGCACAGCTTGTCCAGAGGGTCAAAATATCACAGCGTGCTAGGCCGCAAAATGTCTGCCAAAGTAGGAAGAGTGCAGTGTGGCACTTTTTTGAACAAAATCCTCATGATCAGGCCAAGGTTATCTGTAAGAAGTGCGCAAAGACCTTTAGCCGAGGGAAAAATCTGAAAAATTTGAATACCAGTTGCATGCTTAGACATTTAACCAGCATGCACTTGCAAGCGTGGACACAACACCAAACCTCAAGTACCACATGTGCAACTGATCACAAAGAAGGTAGTCAGCAACGCTACATTGTTTCCCCCACTGTAAGCCCACCGGTTAGCACAGCAGCAAATGTTGAGGTGGCAAGGCCACAGCAGTCAGGGGATCCCACTGTTATATCAACGAAAGGCTGAATCTAGGCCATCAGAAACAACACCAACTCCATCACCATCATCAACCCTCTCTCAGTCCGCCCTGTCCACCGCTACTTCCACCATATGCAGCTCTCAAGTCCAGCTCACCCTCCCAGACACTATGAGTAGGTCAAGAAAGTATTCAGTCTCTCATCCGCGTACACTGGGTTTGAATGCCCACATTGCCAAACTAATCTCGTTAGAGATGATGCCCTATCAGTTGGTGGAAAGCGCAGCTTTCCGCGAACTCATGGCCTATGCAGTACCACGCTATGACCTACCCAGTCGCCACTTCTTCTCTCGCAAAGCCATCCCAGCCCTCCACCATCATGTGAAAGACCGCATTGTCCATGCACTCAAGCAGTCAGTGAGTGGAAAGGTGCACCTCACAACTGATGCATGGTCCAGTCAGCATGGCCAGGGCCATTACGTGTCCATCACTGCGCACTGGATTAATGTGGTGGATGCAGGGTCCACAGGGGACAGTGGTGGTGGGACAGTGCTGTCTAGCCCATGGTGTAGGAAACAGTTGGCTGTAGGCGTTCGACCCTCCTCCTCCTCCACCAGAAGCGAAAGCTCGTCCACAGAGGCAGGCTGTGTTGCAGATGATGGGTTTGGGTGACAGACACACCGCCAAGGTGCTGGCCGAGTACTTTCAGCGACAAACTGAGTCATGGCTGGGCAGTGTACATCTTGAGGCAGGCAAGGTAGTTAGTGATAACGGCCGTAATTTTGTGGCAGCCATAGCCCTTTCAAAACTCAGCCACATACCTTGCTTGGCTCACACCTTGAACCTGGTGGTGCAGTGCTTCCTCAATAATTATCCGGAGTTAACAGCCCTGCTCCAGAAGGTACGAAGACTGTGCGCGCACATCCGCCGGTCGCCTGTACACTCCATTCGTATGCAGAAGCTGCAGCGATTGCTCCACCTTCCCAACCACCGCCTCATTATCGACATTGCAACAAGGTGGAACTCCACCCTGCACATGGTTGATCGGCTGTGCGAGCAGAGGCAGGTCATAATGCATTTGTGGGAGGATACATGGCCACTCTGTAAAGTCCTTCAGTGTTTTGAGGAATGCACACGGCTGGTAAGCGCAGACGACGCCATCCTAAGCATGAGCATCCCACTTATGCGTCTGCTCATGCAAACTTTGACGCACCTTAAGGAGCAGGCGTCTGCAGCCAATGTTGACGAGGAGGAAGAGGTGGAGGGAATCCTTGATGACATTCAGCCATTGTCTGCTCAGGGACCTCTCCTGGACGAGGTGGAGGAAGAAGAGGAGGAGGAGGATGATGATGGGGATGATTACTTAGGGAAGGAGGATGCATCGCGTGGGGCAAGTGAAAATGTTGGCGTGGCAAGGTCTGGTACAGGGTTTGTGCGTGACTGGAGGGATGTGGATTTGCCAGAAAGTGCTCCTCCACCCAGCACTCGCAGTGCATCATTGACACCGGGAACATTGGCCCACATGTCAGATTATACCTTGCAGATCCTAAAAAGGGACCCACGCATTGCCAAAATAATGAACGATGACGACTACTGGTTGGCCAGCATTCTGCATCCATGCTATAAAGGCAAATTACAAAACATCATGCCACAGGAGAACCTTGACCTAATATTGGCTACTAAACAAGCAACTCTGGTTAACCGGTTGGTTGAGGCATTCCCAGCACACAGCAGCGGTGATGGTTCTCACACAAGCCGTACGGGCCGGGGGCAGCTTGGCAGAGGTGTTCGTGGCGCACACAGCAGAAGTGGCGTTGGAGACAGGGGTTTCATGACAATGTTGTGGACTGATTTTTCACGGACCGCTCACACAACTGGTAATACTGCATCGATGGAAAGTGACAGGAGACAGCAGTTGTCAACTATGGTTAACACCTGACCTGAATTGGCACAATATGCCTTACAGGAGCTCGCATGCCCAGCTGCAAGTGTGCTATCGGAAAGAGCCTTCAGTGCAGCTGGATCAATCCTGACAGAAAAAAGGACCCGTCTGTCAACCCAAAATGTGGATGATCTAACCTTCATTAAAATGAACCATGCATGGGTTTCCAAGAATTTTGTCCCACCTTCCCTTGATGACACATAGGTTGCCAGAAAAATGGCTTGCTTTGGTCCTCCTCCTATTTCGCGAACTTGACCTATTTCGTCTTTTGCAGCAGCTGAATGACCCACATCTACATATGCCACTTTGTAAACCTCCCTAAGTGGGCGGCCCCCCCATGGCCAGGGTCACCATCTAGCGCACAAAACCGTGCGAGTGCCGTTGCCCTGGACAGGTGGATAGGCCGACTCTTGGGCGCTGGCACTGGCATAGGGTCCCTCATAGTGCAATCAAGTGTCTCTGACAGTGGTGGTGCACACCTGCCGTCAGACACACCGCCGTACTATGAGGGGCCCAGTGCCAGTACCGACGCCCACGAGTGTGCCCCCCTTGCTTGGGCAGGGCCCCAGCATTTGCAATGTTTACCTCTCCCTGCTCCTCCGCTGTGTAGTCTGGGCTGTCAAATCCTTCACTGGGACTGCCACTACAAATTGTTTGAACTGAAAGATGATGGTTAAGATGTAGCTATGCCCTGTCCTGCTGGCCGGGCTCTAGCTCCAGATGATCAGTGGCTTCCATTTCTTATGGACGTCGACTCACAATTACATGCAGTGGTGGTTTATCATCAGCTTTCACAGTTTTCCTAGTCACAAACGTGTGACATTCCGGCGCACATTTCAAAATGTGCCCTCTCATGCCAATCAAATAGAATCGCCTATGGCCTGTGGCTTCTGTCTTTTGCACTCCAAAGTTAGAAGACAGATCATGATAGCCAGTGAGCACCATGTTTACATCACTCCCTGTGATAAAAATTGGATTGAGATGAGTAACAGTGATGGAATCAACGGAAGTGTGATACAGCAAGACTTTATTCACAAAAAAATGTTTTCACTGTCTTAACACACAAATTAATTGAGGGTCAGCATCGCCTGTGAGAATTGTGACGGAAGTTTTTCCCGTGAATAATAATTCCTAGATTTCTGCAATCAATAGCCTTTATGTCACTAATTGTATGCATCTCATTTCCTGTTGCGGAGAGGCTGAACTGTATTACTGAGACAGAAATATATATGAAGATTTAAAAATAACACCAAAAGTATATAGTTGTGTACGCCTCAAATGCATTTCCTTTTTTCCACTTTTTAGATTGCTGTGTAATCCATACTAAGAACACGGAGATTTTACATGTTTAAACTATGCTATATATACCTGCTATCCAGTGATAAAGTACCCTTTCTCAACTTTGTACAATATGGTCAAATCCATACTGGGCCTGAGAACATCTGAGTCTGCCTCCTGATCTATAGACATATATTTTTAATGTGTAAACTAGGCTACATATATACATGTTACTGTACCCTTTATCAACTTTCTACAATGTTGTTGAATCCATACTGGGCCTGAGAACGGCTGCCGAGCTGTTAAGCAAGCTACAGCACCTGTGGTTTGGACACGTAATTTTTTCAGGAATGACGGTTAGGCCTAACTCCGGAATTGCGGTTGACCTGAACTTACTGGGAAATCATTGTTCGTGGGAAATAATCTGAATCCCAGATCCCCATCACTAACGGAGTTCAGCAGGTTATCTGCACCTGTAAGCGACAAAAGCTGGTCCTTTCAGTGTAGCGTGCATGCAGCCCCGGACATGTACTGGAATGCTAGACCTGTTATTGCTCGATTTCACGTGCCACAGCCTCGCGTATCCCTCTAGTAAGCTTGACGCGTACCGTGGGGCCATGCCGGAGTCTCGGTCGTTAACGGAATAAAGCTGAGAAATCGCTAGCACAACTACAAACGGACATACCACACCACACACAGAATCGACAAAGCTTGCAATCTGTCCATCTTTTCTGTAGCTTGTATGGTAGTGGTTTCCCGGGTGCAGTCCAATTAAGCCACAGGCTCCACTCCTGGTGGTGCCCTTTTGGACATTCCTTTAAGGTTCAGCTTTGCAATCATACTGCCCCCGGAAACCAAAAACTTTGCCTTCAGGGACGCTGTTTGGAGGTTCGTGGGAATAACGCCGCCCGATCAGCAGTCGGCATATGAGTCGCCCTCCCAGGGCTGTGGGGTACTCAGTACCGGGCCGGTGTCAGTGGGATGTGTCACAGCAACGGTGACCCGGACGGTGGCCCTGGGCGCCCATGTAAATGGCGTGGTATAATGGTAAAGAGTTTATATAGATAGTTTGACGCCACCTGTGGTGTTCGGCAACATAGATGTTAGGCCGACGCTGCATGCAGATCCTCTGGGACTGATGGTGTTGTGCAGCAAAGATGGTGAAGCTCCCCACAGGTGGAGCTGGAGTCCCAGGGAAGTGTAGCTGTAGTGATGGGGGAAAGGCACAGGCGGTGTAGGTGCTGGTGCCCAGATGTAGCGGTGCTGGAATAACTGTAGGACACCAGACCGTGCAGTTCCAAAGCTTTACTCACAGTCTGCAGGTTAAACAGATGCCTGCCTCCGTGCTGTGTCCTCCGGGTCAGGACCTCTGCCAACCTCCGGGACCAGAATGGAAAGCTCCCTTCCAACACTCCGCCAACATGTACCTTCCTGAACGTCTCCTTTCTAGCGCTTGTGGGGGAAGCACTCACAGGACCGTGGTTCACTGAAACGCCTCCTGTCTAACAGATGTTCCTCAGACTTTACTTGTATGGCAGACAGCTGTAGCCTTTTCCTTCTGCCTCTCACACGTCGATGCTGGGGCCTCCGAGCCTTAGTTGGGTGCAGAGCATTTATAGCTGCTACTTCCCCCGGTTTCTGCTGCAGGAACGTCAGTGTCCCTACAAACTCGGAGACCGGAATCCGGACCATGCGCTCCAGCTAGGAGTGAGCCTTAACTCTGCTCATCCTCCAGCTCCCCTTCTCACATCCACACACTTCCCCTTTCCTGCACAGAGTGCCCTAACTTACCTCCTCCCGACCACAGAGAGCAGCTCCTCAGCAGTCAGGTTCAGAGGTCTCCCTGCTGGCCTGGAGTGGGAAATGTGTTGTGTGTTGGTTTCACTGCTAGAGAGATCCTTCGTTGCTCCCAAGCTTGACAACACACTCCCTAGGAGTAAGGCAATGCCACAGTGGCGACCGTACTCTTGGGGACACCACAAGTGCACTGAGGCCCAGCCACTGCTGGATGATGCTGCTGGTACATTGACCCAGACCACTACATTCCCCTCGCACTCTACACAGCCAGAATGTGACCCAGAGGAAACTCAGGTTCCCCTTCCCGCATACTATACCACCTTACATGGTGACAAAGAGGAAGGTGCAGATGAAAGTGCAGTTTCCTTGAGCAGGTGGGGGGGCATACTCATGAGCGATGGCACTGGCACAGGGCACCTCATAGTACGCAAAAGTGTCTCTGCCGGTGGGAGGGCCTAAACAGCCAAGTGCAGTGAGATGGAAGCTGTGGACGACAAGGAGTTCAGAGTAGTAGTAGTAGTTCAGAGTAGTGCAGAGATTCCCTAGCAAGGAGACTTATGTAATTGTTTTCAATGTTGGGACAGCAATTTTTGGGAAGCACTATACTCTGGTGAATGATATATGGGGCCCACCATACACTGGAGCATTCCAAAGGTGGACATCAGACGCTGGAGCAGCATTTACAGGGCCCATTATACATTAGAGCAGTAGAAATGGGGCCCATTATATATGGTGGAGCTTCATCCATTGGGACCAACATATACTGTAGCATTATGTGGAGCTCATCATATACGGTTTGAAACATTATATGGGAATAATGATTCCGTATGGAGAAATATATGGGCCTCATTACTCTGTATAGCACACTAAGCGCTGGCCATAATACTGTATGGAGTTATATACTGTCCGTTTTTGGAGGTATTGGAGAATTTAAAATGGATATCAGTCATGAGATGTAAGAAGTGAAGTATTTTTCATTGTACTATACTGATATTTCTCTGCCGTATCGGAGCATCATGAGTTGTGGTATGTGTTAAAGGGGCGCTCTTTGGCCCTGGGCCCACGAAAACTTGGAGCCAGCCCTCCCCCCCCACAACTGTAGCCAAATAACCCCCATTTTTCAGTGCGTAACTAGTATTATGAAGTTAATTAAGGTTGACAAGCTTCAGTAACAAGAATTTATGCTTTTGGCATTCAAATGGGCACTGTTGGTGTGTTTCCTGTCCTCCTCTCACTGCCGACTTTAATTCTTCATTGACTTACATTTGGTTTCGTGTTTCGGGACGACCCCGACTTTTCCCTATAGTCGGCCGATTTTGCTCGACCCGACTTTTGGAAAAGTCAGGTTTCATGAAACGAAACGACCCTAAAAAACCAAAAGTCGCTCAACACTAATTACAACACAATATAAAAAGCCGTAAAATGGTAATGGATCTGAAGCGTACAGCTGTATACAGTGTAGGGGTCATTGTCAATCTCAGTATTTATTTACACAGTCAGAAACAGACTCTCACTTGGTCAGTTTGGATTAGACCAGAATATAAAAAGCAGTAAATGGGTAATGTATCACAAGCGTAGAGCTGTATACAGTGTTGGGGTAATTTTTAAATCTACATATAAATTGCAGGAGTAACCCACAGACTCTCCCACGCTCAGGATGGATCACACCACAATATAACAAGAAGATCCGCAAGAAATAATCACACATGTGGGCCAATGTTCCAGGTGTCAATGATACACTTAGGGTGGTGGGTGGAGGAGGACTTTCTGGCAGGAAGGGTACATATAGCATAGTTTAAACATTAAAAATGTACGTCTATATATCAGGAGTAGTGTTGAGCCACCCCGTTAGTGTTCGAGTTCGGTTCGGTTCGTCAAACAGGAGGCAAGTTCTTCGAATGTTCATCGAACGTTCGACGAACACTGTCGAACCCCATTGAAAACAATGGCAGGCAAACACAAACACATACAAACACATAGAAAACAATTACAAAACATCTTAAAAGGTGTCCCAAAGCAGACAAAATGCTCAGAAGACACAAATAACATATGGAAAAGGGCAACTACATATAGAAAAGAGGTGGAGGAGTAAAAGGAGGAGGAGGAGACACAGATATAGGCATGTCATGCCCTTATAATGTCAAGAAAGGCTGGAATAAAAATCTAAAATAAAAAAAAAATCTAAAATTCTAAAATCGAAGACGATCATATACCGTCGGACTTCCCACCATAAATTATGCCAACTGCCGATCGGGCGGCGTTATTCCCACGACCCTCCGAACAGCGTCCATGAAGGCAAAGTGTTTGGTTTCCGAGGGCAGTATGGTTGCAAAGCTGAACCTTAAAGGAATGTCCAGAAGGGCACCACCAGAAGTGGAAACTGCGACTTAATTGGACTCCACACGGGCAACCTCAACCATGCCACCACGGAAAGGATGGACAGATTGCAAGCTTTGTCGATTCTGTGGGTGGTGGTGCATGGCCGTTTTTAGTTGTGCTAGTGATTTGTCAGCTTAATTCCGTTAACAAAAGAGACTCCGGCATGCCCCCGCTGTCCGCGTCCAGCTTACTAGAGGGACATGCGAGGCTCTGGCACGCGAGATCGAGCAATAACAGGTATGTCATGCCCTTACATGTCCGGGGCTGCATGCGCGTTACACTGAAAGGACCAGCGTGTGTCGCTTACAGGTGCGGATAACCCGCTGAACCCCGTTAGTGATGGGGATCTGGGATTCCAATTCTTCCCCGCGAACGAGGATTTCCCAGTAAGTGCAGGTCAACTGGAATTCCGGAATTAGGCCTAACTGGCATTCCAGAAAGAATGTGAAAACATTAAGTGTCCAAACCACAGGTGCTGTAGCTTGTTTAACAGTTGGGCTCCTCTGCTGAGTAGCACTCAGTTCATACATAAACAGGCGGCATAGCTTGGTTCACGGGTGGGCAACTCTGCTGAGTAGCAGACAGTGCTTACATAAACAGGCGGCATAGCTAGGTTCACGGGTGGGCTCCTCTGCTGAGCAGTAGACACAGGTACTAGGCCCAAAGTATGGACTGGGCTAAGTGGAGTTAAAAAATGGTTCTTACATAAACAGGTGGCACAGCTTGGTTCACGGGTGGGCTCCTCTGCTGAGTAGCAGACACAGTTACTAGGCCCAAAGTATTAACTGGGCTAAATGCAGTCAAAAACTGGTTCATAAACAGGCGGCATAGCTAGGTTCCCGGGTGGGCTCCTCTGCTGAGTAGCAGACGGTGCTACAAGGCCCAAAAGGATTTTCTGGACAAGATGCGGTAAAAAAATATTAGCAACACACACGGTGTAGCTCCTTGACAGGTGTACTACACCGCTGGCTAGAAGACTCCGCTACTATGCCATGAAACTGTCTATTAACATTGAAAACCATTATTAATGTTAAAATAAAGTTACGCTTTTGGTGAATGAAGCGTTCTTGAACGGAACCTCGAACAGCCGAATTTTAAGCACAGTGTTCGAGTTAGACGAACGGCTCGAACACTGCCCAAAACAGCTCGAATTTGAACTTGGTGAACAGGTCGACTTGAACACTGCTCATCTCTAATCAGGAGGCAGACTCAGACGGTCTCAGGCCCAGTATGGATTCGACAAGATTGTAGAAAGTTGAGAAATGGTACAGTATCACCGGATAACAGGTATGTATAGCATAGTTTACACATTAAAAACCTATGTCTATATATCAGGAGGCAGATTCAGACGGTCTCAGGCCCAGTATGGATTCGACAAGATTGTAGAAAGTTGAGAAAGGGTACAGTATCACCGGATAACAGGTATATATGTAGCATAGTTTACACTTTAAAAATCTATGTCTATATATCAGGAGGCAAACTCAGACGGTCTCAAGCCCAGTATGAATTCATCAAGATTGTAGAAAGTTGAGAAAGGGTACAGCATCACCGGATACCAGGTATATATAGCATAGTTTAAACATTAAAAAATCTATGTCTATATATCAGGAGGCAGACTCAGACGGTCTCAGGCCCAGTAAGGATTCGACAAGATTGTAGAAAGTTGAGAAAGGGTACAGTATCACCGGATAACAGGTATATATGTAGCATAGTTTAAACATTAAAAAATCTATGTCTCTATATCAGGAAGCAGACTCAGACGGTCTCAGGCCCAGTATGAATTCATCAAGATTGTAGAAAGTTGAGAAAGGGTACAGTATCACCGGATACCAGGTATATATAGCATAGTTTAAACATTAAAAAATCTATGTCTCTATATCAGGAAGCAGACTCAGACGGTCTCAGGCCCAGTATGAATTCATCAAGATTGTAGAAAGTTGAGAAAGGGTACAGCATCACCGGATACCAGGTATATATAGCATAGTTTAAACATTAAAAAATCTATGTCTATATATCAGGAGGCAGACTCAGACGGTCTCAGGCCCAGTATGGATTCAACAAGATTGTAGAAAGTTGAGAAAGGGTACAGTATCACCGGATACCAGGTATATATAGCATAGTTTAAACATTAAAAATCTCCGTGTATATTTCCAGAGTCCGACAAAGACACTCACAGCCTCAGTATGGATTAGACAAGAATCTAAAAAGTAGAAAAAGGGTAATGTATTCGAATCGTACACCAGTATATAGTGTGTACATTGTTGTATATGTAGCATAGTTTACACATTAAAAATCTATGTCAATATATCAGGAGGCAGACTCAGATGGTCTCAGGCCCAGTATGGATTCAACAAGATTGTAGAAAGTTGAGAAAGGGTACAGTATCACCGGATAACAGGTATATATAGCATAGTTTACACATTAAAAATCTATGTCTATATATCAGGAGGCAGACTCAGACGGTCTCAGGCCCAGTAAGGATTCAACAAGATTGTAGAAAGTTGAGAAAGGGTACAGTATCACCGGATACCAGGTATATATAGCATAGTTTAAACATTAAAAATCTCCGTGTATATTTCCAGAGTCCGACAAAGACACTCACAGCCTCAGTATGGATTAGACAAGAATCTAAAAAGTAGAAAAAGGGTAATGTATTCGAATCGTACACCAGTATATACTGTTGGGGTATTTTTAAATCTTCATATATATTTCAGTCTCAGTAAGACAGTCCAGACTCTCCGCAAGAGGAAACGAGATGGATACAAGTAAAGACAGAAAGTCGAGTGATTGCAGAAATTTTGGAATTACTAATCACGGGAAAAACTCCCGGGAGAATTCTCAGAGGCGATGCTCACCCTAAATTACTTTGTCTGTGGAGACAGCGAAAACAGTTCTTTGTGAAGAAAGGTTTGCTGTATCGCAGTACCGTGGATCCCATCACCGTTACTCATCTCCATCAAATTGTGATCACAGGGAGAGATGGAGACATTGTCCTCACTGCCTATCATGATCTGTCAGGTAACTTTGGAGTGCAAAAGACAGAAGCCACAGGTCGTAGGCAATTCTATTGGATTGACATGAGAGGACACACTTAAAAATGTGGGCAGGAATGTCACATGACTGTGAGTAGGAAAACTGTGAAAGCTGATGATAAACCACCACTGCATCTCATTGTGAGTCAACGTCTATAAAAAATGGAAGCCATTGATCATCTGAAGATAGCGCCCAGCAGGACAGGGCATAGCTACGGCTTAACCATCATCTATCAGTTCACCAAATTTGTATTGGCAGTCCCAGTGAATTATTTAACAGCCCAGACTACACAGTGGTGGAGCAGGGAGAGGTAAGTATTGCAAGTGCTGGGGCCCTGAGCAAGCAGGGGGAGCCCACTCGTGGGCGGCGGTACTGGCACATGGCCCCTCATAGTACGCCGGTGTGCCTGACGGCGGGTGTGCACCCCCACCGTCAGAGACACTTGATTGTACTATGAGGGACCCTGTGCCAGTGCCGTCGCCCAAGAGTGGGCCCACCCATCTGTCCAGGGCAACGGCACTCGCACGGATGCGTGAGACAGGTGGTGACCCCAGCCCTGGGGGGGGAGGCAGCTCAGTTAGGGAGGTTGAAAAAATGGCATATGTTGATGTTGGACATTCAGATTCAGCAGCTGCAAATGGAGGAATTGGAGAAGTCCGAGGAAGAGAAGGACAAAAGCGAGCCATTTTTCTGGAAACCTATGTGTCAGCAGGGGAAGGTGGGACAAAATCCTTTGAAACCCTGCATGGTTCATTTTAATGAAAGTTAGATCATCAACATTTTGGGTCGACAGACGGGTCCTTTTTTCTGTCAGGATTGATCCAGCAGCAATGAAGACTCTTTCGGATAGCACAATAGCAGCAGGGCAAGCGATCTCCTGTAAGGTATATTGCACCAATTCAGGCCAGGTGTCCAGTTTACAGGCCCAATAGTCAAATGGGAATGACCTGTGAGGGAGAACATCGATATGGGAGGAGAAGTAGTTTGTAACCATAGTTGACAACTGCTGTCTTCTGTCACTTTCAATCGATGCAGTATTACCAGTCGTGTGAGCTGTACTTGAAAAATCAGTCCACAACATGGTCATGAAACCCCTGTGTCCAACGCCACTTCGGCTGTGTGCACCACAAACACCTCTTCCATGTTGCCCCCTACGGCTCGTGTGAGAACCATCACCGCTGCTGTGTGCTGGGAATGCCTCAAACAAACGGTTTACCAGAGTTGCTTGTTTGTTAGCCAATATTAGCTCTAGGTTCTCCTGTGGCATGATGTTTTGGAATTTGCCTTTATAGCATGGATCCAGGATGCTGGCCAACCAGTAGTCATCATCGTTCATCATTTTAGCAATGCGTGGGTCCCTTTTTAGGATCTGCAAGGCATAATCACACATGTGGGCCAATGTTCCAGGTGTCAATGATGCACTGCGAGTGCTGGGTGGAGGAGCACTTTCTGGCAAATCAACATCCCTCCAGTCATGCACAAACCGTGTACCTGACCTTGCCACGCCAACATTTTCTCTGGACACACGAGAAGCATCCTCCTCCCCTAAATAATCATCCCCATCATCACCCTCCTCCTCCTCTTCCTCTTCTTCCTCCACCTCGTCCAGGAGAGTTCCCTGAGCAGACAATGGCTGACTGTCATCAAGGTTTCCCTACTCCTCTTCCTCCTCGGCTGCAGATGCCTGCTCCTTAATGTGCGTCAAAGTTTGCATGAGCAAACGCATAAGTGGGATGCTCATGCTTATGATGGCGTCCTCTGCGCTTACCAGCCGTGTGCATTCCTCAAAACACTGAAGGACTTTACAGAGGTCTTTCAGCTTCGACCACTGCACACCAGACAACTCCATGTCTGCCCTCAAACTGCCTGCCCGTGTATCCTCCCACAAATGCATTACAGCCTTCCTCTGTTCGCACAGCCTCTGAACCATGTGCAGGGTGGAGTTCCACCTTGTTGCAACGTCGATAATTAGGCGGTGCTTGGGAAGGTGGAGCAATCGCTGTAGCTTCTGCATACGACTGGAGTGTGCGGCGACCGGCAGGTGTGTGAGCACAGTCTTCGCACCTTATGGAGCAGGGCTGCTAACTCCGGATAATTATTGAGGAAGCACTGCACCATCAGATTCAAGGTGTGAGCCAGGCAAGGTATGTGTCTGAGTTTTGAAAGGGCTATGGCTGCCACAAAATTCCTGCCATTATCACTAACTACCTTGCCTGCCTCAAGATATAGACTGCAAAGCCATGACTCAGTTTGTCGCTGCAAGTAGTCGGCCAGTACCTCCGCAGTGTGTCTGTTGTCGCCCAAACACATCATCTTCAACACAGCCTGCTGACGCTTACCACTAGCTGTTTGATAGTGGGACACCTCGTGTGCAACACTGGCAGCTGCAGATGGAGTGCTCGTGCGACTGCTTCTGGAGGAGGAGGAGGGTCGAACGCCTACAGCCAACTGTTTCCTATACAGTGGGCTAGGCAGCACTGTCCCACCGCCGCTGTCCCCTGTGGACCCTGCATCCACCACATTAACCCAGTGCGCAGTGATGGACACGTAACAGCCCTGGCCATGCCTACTGGACCATGCATCTGTTGTGAGGTGCACCTTTCCACTCACTGATTGCTTGATTGCATGGACAATGCGGTCTTTCACATGCAGGTGGAGGGCTGGGATGGCTTTTCGAGAAAAGAAGTGCCGACTGGGTAGGTCATAGAATGGTACTGCGTAGGCAATAAGCTTGCAGAAAGCTTCGCTTTCAACCACCCGGTAGGGCATCACCTCTAACGAGATTAGTTTGGCAATGTGGGCATTCAAACACAGTGTACGCGGATGACAGGATGAGTACTTTCTTGTCCTACTCAGAGTCTCTGGTAGGGTGAGCTGGACTTGAGAGCTGCATACTGAGGAACTAGCGGTGGACATGGCGGACTGAGAGAGGTTTGGTGATGGTGATGGTGTCGGTGGTCTTGCTGATGGCCTAGATTCAGTCTTTCATAGCAATAACATTGTGATTCCCTGACTGCTTTGGCCTTGCGACGACACCTCAACATTAGCTGCTGGTGGTGTGCTAACCGGTGGGCTTACAGGGGGGGAAGCGATGTAGGGTTGCTGACTACCTTCATTCGGAGCAGGTGCACATGTGGTACGTGAGGTTTGGTAGTCCGTCCACACTTGCAAGTGCATGGTGGTTAAATGTCCGGGTTGCAAAGCTTTCCCCTGGACAACAATGGTGACAGCCCCAAAGGTTCCGGAACCGGCACAAGAGAGGTACCTCCGGTCCGGTCCATCTTCTTACAGCACCACATGTGAAAAAGACTTGGGCATACTAATAGGTCATAAACTAAGCATGAGTCAACAGTGTGATGCAGCAGCAAAAAAGGCAAATACAATTCTGGGATGTATTAACAGAAGCATACAGTCTAGATCACGTGAAGTTATTATCCCCCTCTTCTCCTCTTTGGTCAGACCTCATCTGGAATACTGTGTCCAGTTTTGGGCACCACATTTTAAAAAAGACATCAACAAACTGGGGCAAGTTCAGAGAAGAGCGACCAGAATGGTGATCGGCCAGCAAACCATGTCCTATGAGGAATGGTTACAGGATTAGGAAATGTTTAGCTTGCAAAAAAGAAAACCGAGAGGAGACTTAATAGCTGTCTACAAATATCTCAAGGGCTGCACAAGGAAAGACTAGAAGCAATGGGATGAAACTGAATGGGAGGAGACACAGATTAGATATTAGAAAAAACTTTTTGACGGTGAGGGTGATCAATGATTGGAACAGGTTGCCACGAGAGGTGGTGGTTTCTCTTTCAATGGAAGTCTTCAAACAGAGGCTGGACAGACATCTGTCTGGGATGATTTAGTGAATCCTGCTTTGAGCAGGAGATTGGACCAGATGACCCAGGAGGTCCCTTCCAACTCTACTTTTCTATGATTCTTTGATTCAATATCAATAAATAAACAATTGAAAAATGATGTTACAGCTGGGTAAAAAATGTGAGTTAGTTGGTTTCCTAAGCTCAAATTTGATATGTTCAGAAAAACTGCATAGTAAAAGGATATAAGCCCAGACAGTTTTTTCAAGATAATAACCACCCCTGATGAAGTATTGTTGAAAGACACATTGGATATTTGGTGGGTCAGCTTTAACATGTACCCTATGTGGTGTAGTGACCACTGTGTCCGCTAGGGGGCGCTGTGTGGATGTCCTAGGAGAGAGGATGAATGGCAGAATACTGATTGACCGTTGTGTATCTCAAGGTGGGTGGCCTTGAGATGAAGACTTATGTGTGTGTTGATCAGCAGTGACACTGCTGAGGTGCTGTTTCAATGTGTCCGGGAGAAGTCTCCAGGTAGCTGGGGAGAGAGGCAGAACTAGTTACCTACAAATCCACCCTGGGTTGTGTGTAAGAACGATATTGTAAAGAGTGTGAGAATAGTTCAAGGACCTGTGATGAGGTCATAGCCATGTGAACCGGTGGGCGTGGCTACGGACCATATAAGGTGGCCAGGGTAGGTCACATGGGTGAATGCTGGGACCTGGTTGGTCTGTTTTGGAAGGCCCCATCTGGGAGAGATGGGGGCTGTCTTCCTGAGACAGCAAGGAATGCTGTGTTGAATGGCTGCACGTGCCTGATGATTCCCTGGAGGGAATGGATGTCTGCAGCATGATGAGGTGAAGCAGCCATGAGGAAACCCTGACGTGGGTGAGATAACTGAGGCTGAAAGGCCTGTGTATGACTAACTTGTGTGACCACAGGGGTTACAGAGCTGAACTCTGTCATGGACGCTATGCTGATGTGATGAACTTTATGTTATTGCTATGGGTTTATGATGCTGAATAAGCTGCATGGACTATAATTGTGTTATGGAAAACCCGTGCCGGATCTGGTTTTGTGGTGGCTAAGCGAGTATCCCCTACTTGAATAACAGCTCTACCTTACACCTATTATTATATGCACTATTTGCACTTGATATTATTTATTAAATGGGACTTCAACATTGTTTACACCACTATTTGTATCTTTTTCACTCTTTATATATTTGAACTATGCATTTTTCTCTTCACTGCACCTAACTGGATTTATGTAACTTATACTTTTGAAACAATACATTATCTGCTACCTGTTTTTGTGACAAACATTAAGGTGTATGTACAGTGGGTGAGATAACATGTCACCAATTTTCTAAGTAAATATATTTTAAAAGGTGCTATTGATGTGAAATTCTAACTAGATGTCGGTAACAGCCCATCCAATCCACACAGGCAAAGAAATCAAACCATAAAGGTTCATAAATTAAGTTATGTTTAATAACTGAAACATGTTCTCAAACTGAACATGGACAAAAGAGAATTCATCATCTTTCCCCCATCTCACTTTACCCCTCCACCAGACCTATGCATCAATGTCAATGGCTGCTCTCTTTCCCTAGTCCCGCACGCTCGGTGCCTTGGGGTGATCCTCGACTGCGCTCTCTTTCAAACCACATATCCAAGCCCTCGCCTCGTCCTGCCGCCTCAAACTCAAAAATATTTCCCGGATCCGCTCATTCCTCAACCACGAAACCACAAAAACACTAGTGCATGCCCTTATCATCTCCCGCCTCGATGACTGCAACCTCCTACTCTCTGGCCTCCCCTCTAGCACTCTGGCACCACTCCAGTCCATCCTACACTCTGCTGCATGACTAATCCACCTGTCTTCCCGCTATTTCCCAGCCTCCCCCCTATGCCAGGCCCTTCACTGGCTTCCTATTGCCCAGAGGCTCCAATTCAAAACCCTAACCATGACATACAAAGCCATCCACAACCTGTCTCCTCCATACATCGGTGACATGGTCTCTAGGTACCTACCCGCACGCAACCTTCGATCATCTCAAGATCTCCTCCTCTACTCCCCCTTATCTCTTCTTCCCACAACCGCATACAAGACTTCTCCTGTGCTTCCCCCATACTCTGGAACTCTCTGCCGCAACACATCAGACTCTCACCATCAACGGAAACCTTCAAGAAGAACCTGAAGACCCACCTGTTCCGACAAGCCTACAGCCTGCAATGATCCTCGGTCTACTGAACCACCGCACGACCTGCTCTACCCTCTCCTACTGTATCCTCACCCATCCCTGTAGACTGTGAGCCCTCGCTGGCAGGGTCCCCTCTCCTTATGTACTTGTGTGTCCCTTGTATTACACATGTTTATTATACTTGTCTATATTTCCCCTTTTCACATGTAAAGCACCATGGAATAAATGGCACTATATAAATGCATAATAATAATAACAAGAAATGACACAAGGAAAAAGTATTGAATATGCTTACTGTTTTTTTTAATTACTTTCTAAAATCCTTTATTGGTGATAAAACTTCGACTACTCCTCTATGGATAAACTAGTCCATGAATTGCTCAGTTGTGATTTTGACTCACTGTTCTACACAAACACTCTTCAAATCCTGAAAGTCCTGTCGTCTCCTTCTATGAACTCTGAGCTTTAGTTCCTTCCATACATTTTCTGCTGGTTCAAGTCTGGTGATTGAGTGCACCATTCAAGCAGCTTTATTTTCTTTCTCTGAAACCAATTGAGAGTTTCCTTGGCTGTGTGTTTGGGATCATTGTCTTGCTAAAATGTTTACCCTTGTTTCATTTTCATCATCCTGGTACATGGCAGCAGATTTTTTTATCAAGAAAGTCTTGGTACATTTGTCCATTTATCCTTCCATTCATCATATAAAGTTTGCCAGTTCCATATGCTGAAAAATGGCGCCACACCATGATGTTCCCACCTCCAAATTTCACTGTTGGCATGGTGTTTTGGGGGTGATATGCAGTGTCTTTTGGTCACTAAACATAGTGTGTATTATGGCTTCCAAAGAGTTTAGTTTTGGTCTCATCTGACCAAACTATATTCTCCCAGTATTTCACTGGCTTGTCTAAATGTTGTTCATCAAACTGTAAATTTGCTTGAACATGCTTTTTATTCAGCAATGGAGTTGTCACGGGAATACCACAACAGAGAGGGATTAGAGGATCACAATGTCTGGTTTCACACACTCCTGCACTGATTAGAATTGCTTCACCATTGTATTAAACAGTGCAATTTTTTTCCTTGTTAGCAGTGCAATGGTTAATTTGTTCAGTTGAAGCTCCTGGAGCTTTCCTACTTGGATTGTCTTAGCTGTTCAGTGTTGGCCACTCCCCTCTGCTATGTATGCTCGCCTTTGGCACTTAGGGGTTGCCAGTGTTGGTTCTTCCTGCCTGGTTTTGGAGTTGGCAGTATAGTTCATAGTTGTAGTTAGTATTTGGAGATTGCTCAGGAGATTGTTGCTAGGAGTTTTGTCTCTATGCACATCCTCATCCTTTCATATTTGGTTATTCCTTCCTTAACTTACCCATGTCCCACTGTGTTTTTTTGTGTGGGCATTTTGTATAGTTGGTATTTTTATTTATCCTTGTCCATTTTCCCTTGTTTGTCTGGTTAGTGTGTTCATATACACTTTAGTTTCCCACCCCTCTGGGTGGGGGAGGGAAGAGGCAAGGGAAGATATAGGAGCACACAGCAAGGCACGTTAACCCGGTGTCTCCACCTTCAGGAGTAATCTGGGAGACAGAGATTGACTAGGGTTCCCCTAGTTCTAGGGACCTGGTTAGCGTCCAAAGTCCCAAACCCAACATAGCAGTAATCTTCTGTTGTGAGGATGAGTGTATTACTTAAGGTACTGTCACACTTAGCGATGTACCAGCGATCCCGACCAGCGATATGACGCGGTCAGGATCGATGGTACGTCGCTAAGTCGTCACTAGTGAGCTGCCACACAGGCAGATCTCACCAGCGACATCGCAGGGGACGGGGGTCGCTACTTACCTGTCACACTAGGCGATCCTGACGTCCTCCCGCCCGGCTCCACGCTCGTCTCTCCACAGGAAGCGCTGCAGGAAACTGACGACGAGAAGCGGTCCAAGATGTTCTCGCGCGATCAGCAATAAGCAGCGGGGGAGCGGGTCGCAGGTAAGTATCAGACGTAGCGATATCGCTAGCAATATCGATGTAATGTCACAAGTTATAGCGATATTGCTAGCGATATCGCTTAGTGTGACAGTACCTTTAGTTTTATCTGAGAAAATTGTGCCTACTGATTCAAGGTCTTTTTGTAGGTCTCCACAGGTGGTTCTTGGCTCTTGACAATTTTTTTGATAATTCTTTTTATTCCTCTGTCTGAAATCTTGTGGGGAACAAATGGTCCGTCCTGGCCGGATTATGGTGAAACTATGTTCTTTTCACTTCCAGATTATGTCCCCACAGTGCTCACTGAAATCTTCAGTAGTTTCGAAATTCTTCTGTTACCAATGCCATCATTATGTTTTGCAACACTAAGGTTGTGAAGGTCGTGAGACAGCTCACTGGTTTTACCCATCATTAGATAATTCTTGTGTGGTAATGGTAATGAGACACCTATTTATAGGCCATCAGTTATCAGCTGATATTATTTTTCTATAAGTGAAAGGATTGTTTACTAATTACTGATAGATTTCTGCTGGTGTCATGACTAAAGATGAGAGAACTTGTTCGGAAAACGTTCGCCAATCTAAAATTCGGCACAAACGTAATACATTCGGATTCGTGTTTGCTTTCACAAGCATTTTTACTCAAAGTCGGCAAACTTCGGTCACAGTTCGATAAATCATCGCATTTCCAATAATAATTTTGTAATTACTTTGGCTAGGATAGTGATGCTGTATGATGAACAGGGGGGAGGGGGAGACATGTTTGATGAGGGGAGGGGGCGTGGAGAAGTTAGAAGAACCCTTGGAGAGGTTAAAGGAGCAGCGTGCGCTCTTTTATTTTTTTTTATTCCCTTAACTTTGTGTGTTAATTCCAGCAGTCAATCAGGGCGCTGAAACCATCCACAACATCATGACACAAAGTCTTCTGTGATTGGCTGCCAAAGTCACATGTCCCTGGCCATATAAAAAGCAGACATCTTGTTTTGCTGGACCATTGTCTCAGTGTCACAGTGCAGAGAGGCCACTTATGCACTAGTGCTGGTGCTGAAAGTGCAAAAACTGTGTGGCAGTCTTCTGAGGCCCCATTTGATACTCCAAATCGTTTATAATAAAACTGTGTTTCAGTGGCAAATCAGAGGGCCAGATTTCCACATAAAAATTGTTAGGCCTAATATTGGGGTGCAGCCACGAGGCCCAATTAACTACACCAAATCGTTTGTGATAAAACTGTGTTTCAGAGACAATTAGAAGGCCTGATTTCCACATAAAAATCATGAGGCCTAATATTGGGGTGCAACCACGAGGCTCAATTAGCTAATCCAAATCATTTGTGATAAAACTGTGTTTCAGAGACAAATCAGAAGGCTAGATTTCCACTTAAAAATTATTAGGTGTAACAGTGTTGTTCAGGCACACTATCTAAGAAAATAATTGTTCATTTAGTCATTTAGTGACAGATGTCTGACAGCTGTCGGCTGTGAACCTAAGGTTGGGAAACAGCCTGTTACAAGAGGGGAAGGCTACTTACAACATGAGTGGGGGAAAAGTGAGCTTGTGGTGGAAGAGGGAATAGGCTTGGTGTTCGACGTGTATGTGGGTTAGGTGTTAGTGAAAGCTCAACTGAACAAACACCGTCTCATCCTATCGTAGTGCAGTGGGGTTGGTGCAGTGTGACAGACAGGCAGTGATCCAGGAAGCAAAGTCTCTTTTAATAGTCAGCATACTCACAAAACAGAAAGTAAATAGGATCCTCCGGATCGCAACTGAGAAACAAGATTGTCCGTAACCTGGACTAGTTACAGTGGGTGACTGCACCGCTGAGGGGTGCCAGACCTTTTGGCTCCTCTTGGCTCCATGTTGCTTCACACAGGCTGAAGCTATGGCAGAGCCTTCTGCTCTGCAAGTTTGCAAAACAAGACTGACACACCCAACCCTTTGCTGCAGGGCATGTTACAAGGAACCTGTGGCCGTAGGCCACATGGAGACACGGCCGGGAAGGAAACGGATCTCCCCACTACCATCCTGTAGTCCATTACAAAACTAAAAGCCCAGAGCAGGTTTTCTTAAATCTGCCTTGGACAAATAGCTTGCCCACGACCAACTGTTACTTTTATTTTGCATTGTAATCACAGCTATGCCTGTGACTGCAATGCACTCCCGCAGCCTCAATACGCTGCTGTCCGCATCCTGGGGACACATAGTGACCCTCACATATAACACTGGTCACTGCCTCACATGTCCCCCCTCTGTTCAATCTTGTAGGGCTGAACATTTGTCACCCTACAGGGGGCCCGTGACTGGGCATCCGCATTTCCCTGTGACTTCCCAGCCAAATGTTCCATGGTAAAGTTGAAATTTTGCAAAGACAGGAACCATCGGGTGACCCCTGCATTCCTCTCCTTGGCATTCCTCGCCCAGATCAAGGGCGAAAGATCTGTCACCAAGCGAAACGGTCAACTGAGCAAATAATAGCGTAGGGACTCCAAGGACCATTTAATGACCAGGCATGCCTTCTCCACTATGCTCTTCTCCACCACGCTATAATTTTTCTTGGCCGGGGTTAGTTTCCTACTTAAGTAGGTGACCAGATGCTCCTCTCCGTTCACCTTCTGCAACAGGACCGCTCCAAGGCCCACGTTAGAGGCATCTGTCTGCACAATGAAGCAATTGTGAAAGTTGGGGCTAATGAGGATGGGCTGTCCATAAAGCGCCACCTTCCTCCGCCTGGGGTTTCCACCAAACCATGGCTGACTTCTCTCCCTTGAGGAGATTGGTTAGTGGTGTTGTTCTCCCCAAAAAATTAGATATAAGCCTCTGGTAATACCCAAAGATTCCGCAAAACGCTCTCACCTGTTTGGTAGTAACCGGTTGCGACCAGTTCTGAATGGCCTCGATTTTATTTATTTGGGGTTTGATAACCCCACAGCCAATCACGTAACCCAAGTACCGGGCTTCCTCGAGCCCTATCGCACATTTCTTGGGATTCACCATCAAGCCCGTGGCTCTGAGCGAATCTACTACCGCTTGTACCCGGGACAAGTGGGTATGCCAGTCAGTACTAAAGATGATGATGTCATCCAAGTACGCTGACGTATACTTCCAATGGGGTTCCACACTATGTCCATCAAACTCTGGAACATGGCTGGGGCCCCATGTAGTCCAAAGGGCAAGACTACGTAGTGGTAAAGACCCTCCGGTGTTATGAAGGTGGTCTTTTCCTTTGCCGACTCCGTAAGAGGCACCTGCCAATAACAGCTCATCCACCCGGGGCATTGGATAAAAGTTGAACTTCGACACCTCATTAAATTTATGGAAGCCTTTACAGAACCATAATGATCCATCTGGCTTCGGGATTAGTACAAAGCGGCTAGCCCAGTTATTCAAGGATTCTTCAATTACTCCCAGCTGGAGCATTTGCCTTACCTCACTCGCGATGTCTTGTCTCCGGGCCTAGGGCATCCGGTATGGTTTCATTCGTACCTTTACATGAGGCTTGGTGACAATGTCATGTTGGATGACAGCGGTACGACCGGGAAATTCCAAGAATGCATCTGCATTCTCTTGGACTAATTTCTGCACCTCTCGACGCTGCAGTTTTGAGAGAGTGTCTCCTATTTTTACCTCACTCTCGGCCTCATCCTTGGTTGGTGACAGAGAGTTCCCTGTAGGAAAAACCGGGGTCGCCTCCGCGACCCAAGATTCCCGGTCCTTCCACGCTTTACACAGGTTGACGTGATACAACTGTTCGGGTTTTGTTTTCCCAGGCTAGTAAACTCTATAATTTATTTCTCTCACCTTCTCCTGTATCTCATATGGCCCTTGCCAATTCGCCATGAGCTTACTCTCTGCAGTGGGCACTAGTACCTACATCCGGTTCCCTTTTATAAAAGTCATGACCATGCCTCTTTTTTTATACACGTGGCTCTGCACATCAGCTGCTCCTTTACTATGGGCCGTACTGCCACAATCTGGTCCTGCATGCTTGCCACATGCTCGATGACACTCTTATGCGGCGTGGGCTCCTGTTCCCACGTCTCCTTGGCTATGTCCAGCAGTCCCCATGGGTGCCTGCCATACAGTAGCTCAAATGGGGAGAATCCCATGGACACCTGCAGTACCTCACGGATAGCAAACATTAGATTGGGCAGTAACATGTCCCAAACCCTCCCGTCCTTGGTGACCAACTTTTGTAACATGGATTTGAGTGTCTTGTTAAATCGCTCCACCAGATCGACTTACAGTATATAGCTGTTTAATCTGGAGCAGCGTACATAGCTCCCTGGTCACCTTGGACATAAAAGGAGTCCCCTGATCTGTAAGAATCTTCTTTGGTAGTCCAAGGCGGCAAAACATGGTAAATAGCTTGTGAGCTATTAGCTTGGCCGAGGTGTGGCGGAGAGTTATCGCCTCTGGGTATCATGTGGCGTAGTCCACTTTGACCAAAATATATTGATGTCCACAGGCAGATTTCACTATGGGTCCTACAAGATCCATTGCTATCTGCTTAAAGGGTACCTCTATAATGGGCAGAGGAACCAATGGACTCTGGTAGTTCCCGATGGGTGAGGTTAGTTGGCACTCCAGACACGTGTCACAGTACATCTGAACCTCCGCGTAGACACCCGGCCAAAAAAAAGCTACAGAATGCGCTACTGTGTCTTTTTGGCCCCCAAGTGCCCTCCTAGCATGTTGGTGTGAGCCATGTTGAGCACCGCCCGACGGTAGGATTGGGACACCACCAGCTGTCAACTACCTCATCCCAGACTTTATCCACTCGGTATAACAACTCCTGGTGGATAACCATGAGGGCAAAAATTGTCTCAGCACCTGGTTGCTGAGCTACTCCATTAATTTCAATCACCCTTTCTTGTGCTCGGGCCAGGGTGGGATCCTGGAGCTGTGCTGTCCCGAACTAACCAGGGGACACTTCCAGCTTGAGGATTGGTGGGGTCTCCTTGACTTCTCCTGCCAATACCTCTAGGTCTTGCACTCCTCAGCATACACGGCGGTGCAGTAGTAGTATGTGTGCCGACTGGGGGGTGGTCCCTTTCAGTTGCGAAACAGACAGGAGAGAGACGCAGAAATCCATTCAATCAGGTCCAACTTTAATGGGTATCCTCTTGATATCCACAGCAAACACAACAGCTTCTGCTCCTAGGCCCGGGTACCTGTCACCAGGGGTCGATTAAGGGTAACCAGGGCCCCGGGCTGTTCAGACTCTGTGGGCCCCCCGGTCATGTGACGGGGTCATGTGATGGGGTCGGAAAGTCACTAAAATACTTAAATACTGAGGTAAAAAACGGGTCGGTCAAATTCATAAGTCGCCAACTTTCGC
Organism: Dendrobates tinctorius; assembly: GCF_039654945.1. Classification (NCBI taxonomy): domain Eukaryota; kingdom Metazoa; phylum Chordata; class Amphibia; order Anura; family Dendrobatidae; genus Dendrobates; species Dendrobates tinctorius. The sequence goes on along the minus strand of NW_027361788.1, from coordinate 7,581,568 downwards.
TGAAGTCGGGTTTCATGAAACGAAACCCGACCATAGCGTGAGGTCGGCCACGAGGTCAGCGACCAGAGCGCCAAAGTCACGTTTCAAATGTTGCTTTCAGCGCCCTTTTTCAGCCAATGATGGCGGACGCACACTGTGGGCAACGCGATGACATGGGCAGCGGTCACCACCATCTTTGAGAAGGGCATGCAAGTGATTGGCTTGCTTTGTGTGGCGTCACAGGGGCTATAAAAGGGCGTGCACGCCGACCGCCATCTTACTTCTGCTGATCTTAGCATTAGAGAGAGGTTGCAGCTGCTGATTCTGAATAAGGGAGAGCCTTAGGCAGGGATGAAGAACCAAAAAACTGCTCCTTCTGTTAGCGATTTCCACTGTACAACACAACAGTTTGTGTGCAGTGACAGGGGAGGCTCTATTTTTGTGCATCAGCCCTGTTGGTTATTAGGCTGCCTTATAAGTCTCCCGATAGCTGCATTGCTGTTTGCACACTGCTGTGCAAACTGCTTTTTTAAAAGCAAAAATACTTTTCTTCCTCTTTTCTGCACAGTTACCAAGCGTTCATTTTTCCACACTTTTGTGTGCAGCAGTCCTGCTTATTAGGCTGCCTGCTGCCATACTTGGACTGAGAGCATCATTGTCAGCCTCCTGAAATCTCAAGGGAGCTTTCAGTTCTCCCCAATACTATATACACACATTGTACTTTGTCATACACCTGCCTATTTCAGCTTGTGAAATTGAGGTGTACTCTATAGTGGGCCTGAGATAATAGTTCAGCCTCCTAAAATCTCTAGGGAGCTTCCAATTCTTCCCAATACTATATACACCTTGTACCTGGTCATACACCTGCCTATTTCAGCCTGTTAAATTGAGGTGTAATCTATAGTGGGCCTGAGATAATAGTGCAGCCTCCTAAAATCTCTAGGGAGCTTCCAATTCTCCCCAATACTATATACACCTTGTACCTGGTCATACACCTGCCTATTTCAGCCTGTTAAATTGAGGTGTAATCTATAGTGGGCCTGAGATAATAGTTCAGCCTCCTAAAATCTCTAGGGAGCTTCCAATTCTCCCCAATACTATATACACCTTGTACCTGGTCATACACCTGCCTATTTCAGCCTGTTAAAATGAACCATGCATGGGTTTCAAAGGATTTTGTCCCACCTTCCCCTGCTGACACATAGATTGCCAGAAAAATGGTTCGCTTTTGTCCTCCTCTTCCTCGGACTTCTCCAATTCCTCCATTTTCAGCTGCTGAATGTCCAACATCAACATATGCCATTTTTTCAACCTCTCTAACTGGGCTGCCTCCCTCCCAGGGCCGGGGTCACCACCTGGCGCACGCACCTGTGCGAGTGCCGTTACCCTGGACAGGTGGGTGGGCCCACTCTTGGGCGACGGCACTGGCACAGGGTCCCTCATAGTACAATCAAGTGTCTCTGACGGTGGGGGAGCACACCCGCCGTCAGACACTCCGGTGTACTATGAGGAGCCCTGTGCCAGTACCGCCGCCCACGAGTGGGCCCCCCTGCTTGCTCAGGGCCCAAGCACTTGCAATACTTACCTCTCCCTCTCCACCGCTGTGTAGTCAGGGCTGTTAAATCCTTCACTGGGACTGCCACTACAAATTTGGTGAACTGATAGATGATGGTTAAGCTATGCCCTGTCCTGCTGGGCTCTATCTTCAGATGATCAATGGCTTCCATTTGTTATGGACGTCGACTCACAATGAGATGCAGTGGTGGTTTATCATCAGCTTTCACAGTTTTCCTACTCACAGATGTGTGACATTCCTGCCCACATTTTTAAATGTGTCCTCTCTTGCCAATCCAATAGAATCGCCTATGGCCTGTGGCTTCAGTCTTTTGCACTCCAAATTTACCTGACAGATCATGATAGGCAGTGAGGACCATGTCTACATCTCTCCATGTGATCACAATTTGATGGAGATGAGTAACGGTGATGGGATCCACGGTACTGAGATACAGCAACCCTTTCTTCACAAAGAACTGTTTTCGCTGTCTCCACAGACAAAGTAATTGAGGGTCAGCATCGCCTCTGAGAATTCTCCCTGGAGTTTTTCCTGTGATTAGTAATTCCAAAATTTCTGCAATCACTCGACTTTCCGATTGTACTTGTATCCATCTCATTTCCTCTTGCGGAGAGTCTGGACTATCTTACTGAGACTGAAATATATATGAAAATTTAAAAATACCCCAACAGTGTATACTGATGTACGCTTCGAATACATTACCCTTTTTCTACTTTTAGATTCTTGTCTAATCCATACTGAGGCTGTGAGTGTCTTTGTCGGACTCCGGAAATATACACAGAGATTTTTAATGTTTAAACTATGCTATATACAGTGGGGCAAAAAAGTATTTAGTCAGTCAGTAATAGTGCAAGTTCCACCACTTAAAAAGATGAGAGGCGTCTGTAATTTACATCATAGGTAGACCTCAACTATGGGAGACAATCTGAGAAAAAAAAATCCAGAAAATCACATTGTCTGTTTTTTTTCATTTTATTTGCATATTATGGTGGAAAATAAGTATTTGGTCAAAAACAAGCAATCAAGATTTCTGGCTCTCACAGACCTGTAACTTCTTCTTTAAGAGTCTCCTCTTTCCTCCACTCATTACCTGTAGTAATGGCACCTGTTTAAACTTGTTATCAGTATAAAAAGACACCTGTGCACACCCTCAAACAGTCTGACTCCAAACTCCACTATGGTGAAGACCAAAGAGCTGTCAAAGGACACCAGAAACAAAATTGTAGCCCTGCACCAGGCTGGGAAGACTGAATCTGCAATAGCCAACCAGCTTGGAGTGAAGAAATCAACTGTGGGAGCAATAATTAGAAAATGGAAGACATACAAGACCACTGATAATCTCCCTCGATCTGGTGCTCCACGCAAAATCCCACCCCGTGGGGTCAGAATGATCACAAGAACGGTGAGCAAAAATCCCAGAACCACGCGGGGGGACCTAGTGAATGAACTGCAGAGAGCTGGGACCAATGTAACAAGGTCTACCATAAGTAACACACTACGCCACCATGGACTCAGATCCTGCAGTGCCAGACGTGTCCCACTGCTTAAGCCTGTACATGTCCGGGCCCGTCTGAAGTTTGCTAGAGAGCATTTGGATGATCCAGAGGAGTTTTGGGAGAATGTCCTATGGTCTGATGAAACCAAACTGGAACTGTTTGGTAGAAACACAACTTGTCGTGTTTGGAGGAAAAAGAATACTGAGTTGCATCCATCAAACACATACCTACTGTAAAGCATGGTGGTGGAAACATCATGCTTTGGGTCTGTTTCTCTGCAAAGGGGCCAGGACGAATGATCCAGGTACATGAAAGAATGAATGGGGCCATGTATCGTGAGATTTTGAGTGCAAACCTCCTTCCATCAGCAAGGGCATTGATGATGAAACGTGGCTGGGTCTTTCAACATGACAATGATCCAAAGCACACCGCCAGGGCAACGAAGGAGTGGCTTCGTAAGAAGCATTTCAAGGTCCTGGAGTGGCCTAGCCAGTCTCCAGATCTCAACCCTATAGAAAACCTTTGGAGGGAGTTGAAAGTCCGTGTTGCCAAGCGAAAAGCCCAAAACATCACTGCTCTAGAGGAGATCTGCATGGAGGAATGGGCCAACATACCAACAACAGTGTGTGGCAACCTTGTGAAGACTTACAGAAAACGTTTGACCTCTGTCATTGCCAACAAAGGATATATCACAAAGTATTGAGATGAAATTTTGTTTCTGACCAAATACTTATTTTCCACCATAATATGCAAATAAAATGAAAAAAAAACAGACAATGTGATTTTCTGGATTTTTTTTTTCTCAGTTTGTCTCCCATAGTTGAGGTCTACCTATGATGTAAATTACAGACGCCTCTCATCTTTTTAAGTGGTGGAACTTGCACTATTGCTGACTGACTAAATACTTTTTTGCCCCACTGTATATACCTGTTATCCGGTGATACTGTACCCTTTCTCAACTTTCTACAATCTTGTCGAATCCATACTGGGCCTGAGACCGTCTGAGTCTGCCTCCTGATTAGAGATGAGCGGTGTTCGAGTCGAACTGTTCGTCAAGTTCAAATTCGAGCTGTTTTGGGCGGTGTTCGAGCCGTTCGTCGAACTCGAACACTTTGCTTAAAATTCGGCTGTTCGAGGTTCCGTTCGAGAACGGTTCGTTCACCAAAAGCGTAACTTTATTTTCACATTAATAATGGTTTTCAATGTTAATAGACAGTTTCATGGCATAGTAGCGGTGTCTGGTAGCCAGCGGTGTAGTACACCTGTCAAGGAGCTACACCGTGTGTTTCTAATAATTTTTTACCGCATCTTGTCCAGAAAATCCTTTTGGGCCTTGTAGCACTGTCTGCTACTCAGCAGAGGAGCCCACCCGTGAACCTAGCTATGCAGCCTGTTTATGTAAGCACTGTCTGCTACTCAGCAGAGTTGCCCACCTGTCAACCAAGCTATGCCGCCTGTTTATGTAAGAACTGTGTGCTACTCATCAGAGGAGTCCAGCTGTTAAGCAAGCTACAGCACCTGTGGTTTGGACACTTAATTTTTTCACTTTCTTTCTGGAATGCCGGTTAGGCCTAATTCCAGAATTCCGGTTGACCTGCACTTACTGGAAAATCCTCATTCTCGGGGAAGAATTGGAATCCCAGATCCCCATCACTAACGGGGTTCAGCGGGTTATCCGCACCTGTAAGCGACACACGCTGGTCCTTTCAGTGTAGCGCGCTTGCAGCCCCGGACATGTAAGGGCATGACAGACTTGTTATTGCTCGATCTCGCGTGCCAGAGCCTCGCGTGTCCCTCTAGTAAGCTAGACGCGGACCACGGGGGCATGCCGGAGTCTCATTCGTTAACGGAATTAAGCTGACAAATCGCTAGCACAACTAAAAATGGCCATGCACCACCACCCACAGAATCGAGAAAGCTTGCAATCTGTCCATCCTTTCCGTGGCTGGCATGGTTGAGGTTGCCTGTGTGGAGTCCAATTAAGCCGCAGGCTCCACTCCTTGTGGTGGTGCCCTTCTGGACATTCCTTTAAGGTTCAGCTTTGTGGAAAGCAAACACTTTGCCTTCATGGACGCTGTTCGGAGGGTCGTGGGAATAACACCGCCCGATCGGAAGTTGGCATAATTTATGGTGGGAAGTCAGACGGTATATGAACGTCTTCGATTTTAGAATTTTAGAATTTTTTTTGTATTTTAGATTTTTATTCCAGCCTTTCTTGACTTTATAAGCGCATGACATGCCTATATCCGTGTCTCCTCCTCCTCCTTTTACTCCTCCACCTCTTTTCTATATGTAGTTGCCCTTTTCCATATGTTATTTATGTCTTCTGAGCATTTTGTCTCGAACACTAGCGGGGTGGCTCAACACTACTCCTGATATATACACGTACATTTTTAATGTTTAAACTTTGCTATATATACCTGGTATCTAGTGATACTGTACCCTTTCTGCCAGAAAGTCCTCCTCCATCCACCACTCTAAGTATATCACTGACACCTGGAACATTGGCCCACATGTGTGATTATTTCTTGCGGATCTTCTTTTTATATTGTGGTGTGATCCATCCTGAGCGTGTGAGAGTCTGTGGGTTACTCCTGCAATTTATATGTAGATTTAAAAATTACCCCAACACTGTATACAGCTCTACGCTTATGATACATTACCCATTTACTGGTTTTTATATTCTGGTCTAATCCCTGTTGGCTAAACTTTTCCTCCATCCTACATTTGGCGTAGTCGGCAGGATAATTGCTGCAAATACAACATCTTCAGCGGCAAGCCTGCCACCAAGTACCAAAGGACCCCAAGCTGTACAGGGTGAAGAATTTTATTTTTCCCTGTGGATTACAATTTGGGACTGTGCTTCGGATTGCTGGCTGCTAATAAGTGAAACCGGAGCAGAAAAGTGTTCTGTCAAATTGACTGTGGCATTTCAGCATCAGGAAGAAACACAGGAGTTTGCAGCCGTATTGGACAATCTAGGACTATGTTGCATCCGTCCCTGGGGGGAACGGCCTACATCAGGAGACAGCCGCTCTCCCATGCTGGACCTTGGAAAATGGGTGGAGAGGCCGACCAACGCCCCACCCACGAGCGGGAGTGGCCCAGGTGAAGAGACTGGGTGCAGCTGCTGGGCGCCATTGTGCTTTGGGAACTCGGGCGAGATGCGACGCTGCAGCTGCCGTGGCCTCGGACGCCTGGAGGGGAAATGGCGTCAGAAGGTTGAATCCCATTGGGAGACCTGCCCCTCGGAGCCATTCGCGATACCCCGGACCTTGATGGAACCGCTGCTGGAAGAAGCGGCACGAGTTCACCCCGCGGAACCATCGGGCCTGTAGGCCGGCCCTGCCGGACGGCAGGGTGAAGATCAACGGCTACTAAAAGAGCTGCGGGAAAGCCTGCTGGGAGCAGCGACGCTGGGGGAGGTGAGCGTTTCCCCGGTCCAGCTGATGGCACCGCAGACAAATCCCGCCTCCACACCGAGTACACCAGACAGGTCCCCGGGCCCTGACACCGGCCCTCGGCCCCCTCGGCTGACCTCCCGCTTACCAGCAACCATGGCCCCGGATGACTTTATGGCCCCTGACTATCATCCCGAACCGCCCTGCCCGGCGGCGCCGGTGTGGAACAAACCGCCCCTGCCACGCTCTGTCTTCCAGCCGCAGCCTATTCATCGGAGCCTGCCTCCACTTCGGGCCCACCGCAGACCACCGCGGCCTATTTACCAGCATCCGCGGCTGCTGCTGTCCCATCTGTGGCCTCGGCTGCGGCCTACTCACCGGAGCCCACGGCCTCCTTGATCCCGGCTGCGGCCGACTCCACAGCCTATCCGACGATACCTGTGGCCGTCTCTGTCCTGTCTGCTACTCCAGTTGCAGCCTGCTCCCCAATGTCTGCGGCCGCCTCTGCTCCACTCTGGATCGCGGCCCGCCCACCGGACTCTGTGGCCTATACCGGACCCTCTGCTTGGGTTGCGGAGATTATTGAGAAGAAAAAGGCCAAAGAGCGGGAGGTGTGGGCGCTGCTCCATAAGAAAGGGGAGGCCGCCATGTCTACTCCTCGCTTGTATGGGTGGCTGGTGTATATGGATACTGGCAAGGGCTACAGCTTTATTCGAGACCTCACCACCGGCTACAAAATTTATCTAAATGTAGCCTCAATCAAGCACGGCCGGGCTCCGCAGGAGGGAGATCTGGTGTCCTACTATAAGGAGTACTGCATCATGTACCCTGAAGGGTATGAGCCCCCATAAAGAGACGAGGACTCCTGGGTCTCGAGCATCAGGAACACTCAAGGCTCAGTGATTCTACAGGCATTGCAGAGACTCTACGGCCGTGGAGTCTCCTGTTATGGTGAAACATCGGCCACCAGGAGGTGGCCCGGAGTACCTATTACAGTGGACTGCCGGGATTGCAGTGCACTGTTGCACAATGAAGGGACTCTTCCGCGTCCCCATGGGGTAGAATACTGTTGTGAATTCGCTTTCTGGCCTACCTCTGGTTACTAGTGAAGGTAGTGGAGCTTGTTATATTGACAGAGGGGTCGTGAGTTCTCATTCCGAGCTCCCTCTGGTGGTTACTGGAGGTAATGAAGCTGATCTAATTAACAGAGGCCTGCCACCTGATAATGAGGAGGATGACTGGAGATCTGTAGTTTCTGACTGGATTTAAGACAGCCGACTCCCTCTATCCCTGCTGGTGATTTTTTCCTGCCTCCTGAGGTCTTAGTTTCCAGCTCAGTCCCTGCATGCTCAGCTAAGTGTTCTTTTGCTATTGTTCACATTTGATCTGGTTTTGTCTATTTCAGTTTTGTGTGTTCAGCCAGCTCCGGCTGGGGCTGTGCTGAATTTCCATCCTTATGTTACTGCTTGTGCCAGTTTGCTTTTGTCCCTTATTAGATTGACCTCTTTTTGCTCTGCTTTCAGAATATACCAGAGTGCTGATATAGTGGGCAAAGTCTAGTGACTTCAGTATTTTTCTATCAGACGTGTTGGGCATTTTTTGCAGGGTTTTTTGCGTGATTGCAGACAATCTTTCCTTTCCTGTCCTGTCTAGTTAGTGTGGGCCCCATAGTTTGCTCAGTCTATTTTTCTACCTGCGTTTGTGTTTTCATCTTGCCTCACCGACAATATATGTTTGGGGGCTATCTATTCCTTTGGGGTCTGCTCTGGGGCAGTTTAGATTTCCCCTTTCTTGCTTTAGGCTTATTTAGTTCTCCGGCTGTGTCGAGGCATCTAGGATCATCGTAGGTACGCTCCACGGCTACTGCTAGTTGTGTGGATAGGATCAGGGGTCTGCAATCTGTTTAGTTACCAACTTCTCTGGTTTTCTGTAGCTTAGCTTGGTCTTGCTTTCCTCCTCGGTGACCCAATCATAACAGAATACCCTACCCCTGGTGAAGCAGGGATGCCTAGAAGGAGTGTTCTTTTTAAAGGAAGGGGAGCACCCCTGTCCTCATATGGTTAACATTTTAAAGAGTGTATTGTTTTGTTTAAAAAAAAAAAAGTAAAAGTCTAAAAAAAAATGTTCTGATAAAAGCGTATTGCAGTAAACGTGGTAAGATGTGTAGTAAATTTGAAATGTTGAAGTTTTATAAAAAAATGTGTGTTGAACAGGTCCCGGGTCCTTGGAGTATGCCGACCATGATTTATTCAAGTTGGCAGGACAATGAGACAAGAAGAATGGAGACAGACAGTGGTCCTTAAGTCAGGCCCCCAGTACCACGTACCCCTAGAAGAATAGAAGGACGCTGACGATGACCTGGTAGGTTAGGGCCTTGGTTATGGCAGTCTGAATGGAACAAAAGGGGCACAGAAAATGAGAAAGGTGGAAAGTACACTCCTGGAGAATAGGGCAAGATTGTCGAGGACGACAATGGATAAAGGAAGGGAGAGTGTAGGGAAGTTGGACTGACGGACAGATCTGCCTGTAGTGAGAGGCAGAGGGGTAGCACAGTGTGGGTGTGAAAGCGCTGAGATAAAGAGAAAGGGTGCAGTATTATAGTTTGACCATTAGAGGGCAGTGGAGAGTGTAAGAAAGAGTGGGACTGAATAGCTGCCATTGGTCAGAGAAACTGTCAGGAGATAGTGGGCGGAGCTACCAGGACTGGGAATATAAAAGACTGAGGGAAGGTTCTGGAAAGTCCTGTCAGTGAGGGGAGCACACTTGAGAGGAGGTTCTGCTGTGGAGATAGAGACAGTAGAAAGGCTCCAGAGAGGACTGACAGTTGAGGCGGTCACGGGGGGTGACCCAGAGGACGGTAGCCGCAGACGAAGACGGTCTATGGGTATTGGACGGACGGTGTACTCAGATTGGTGAAGCGCTGTGGTGGATGGGCCTAGGGCAGCCACAGTGAAAAAAGCCACAGAAGACACCACGATTATAAAAACAAAGGAAGTGAAGGTACCCGGGCCTGTACACAGAGAAGTGTAAACCTGCTGTGTTGAGCTGTGGTGGTCGTCAGAAGGATGGCCAATAAAAATGGACCTGTTGAATACAACCTCTGTCTCAGTCTCGTGTCAGTCTGCGGCAAGAAGCGGGTCACTCCCCATCCCTGTTGGTTAAACTTTTCCTCCATCCTACATGTATGTGGCAAGAGACCAGGGCGTGTTTGAGCAATCTATGTAAGCCACGACTATAGCCCTTGCTCCTCTCACAGCAGCATCATGCTATGGGGGTGTTTTTCAGCTGCAGGGACAGTACGAAAGTTGCCTTTGAAGAAAACATGAATGCAGTCAAGTACTGAGATATCCTGGATGAAAACTTCTTCCAGAGTGCTCTTGACCTCAGACTTGGCCGAAGGTTCAACTTCCAACAAGACAATGACCTTAAGCACACAGCTAAAATAACAAAGGAGTGGCTTCAGAACAACTCTGTGACCATTCTTGACTGGCCCAGCCAGAGCCCTGACTTAAACCCAATTGAGCATCTCTGGAGAGACCTGAAAAAGGCTGTCCACCAACGTTCACCATCCAACCTGACGGAACTGGAGAGGATCTGCAAGGAAGAATGGCAGAGGATCCCCAAATCCAGGTGTGAAAAACTTGTTGCATCATTCCCAAGAAGACTCATGTCTGTACTAGCTCAAAAGGGTGCTTCTACTCAATACTAAGCAAAGGGTCTGAATACTTATGACCATGTGATATTTCAGTTTTTCTTTTTTAATAAATTTGCAAAAATGTCTACTTTTCTGTTTTTTTTCAGTCAAGATGAGGTGCAGAGTGTACATTACTGAGAAAAAAATGAACTTTTTTGAATTTACCAAATAGCTGCAATGAAATAAAGAGTGAAAAATTTAAAGGGGCCTGAATACTTTCCATACCCACTGCATGTTCTAGTCCCCGAGAAACGCATGTCTCGCAGCTATTTAACAAACAGGCAATCCCTGCATGAGTTGCAGCTGTTGAACACCCGCGAGACATGCAGTCATGGGGACACGAACATTTTTTTCGAGCACGTTGAAGTCACTCGGTTTTGCACCCGAGCATGCTCAGATAACATCTTATCCCACAACGTTCGCTCATCACTAATGTATATCTACTTTGGGATCATGCCTTTACTTCTGATGTCCCTATATATGTGATGTATTTCTCGGATTCTCCTTTTTTTCTGTAAAAAAAAAACCCTTCAAAAACAACATTTAAAAAAAAAAAATAATATTGTATATATTGGTTATCTGTAATGTATTTTTGAGTGTGGAACATTGCTTGTAGGATTTGTGTGTAATTTAGCACAAATGTAGACATTTCATCGAAAATTGATTTTATTGATTGGACACTGTGTAAGGGATACACCCCCAGTTGTCAATTTATTCATAAATTACTAGAAAAGAATTGCAGAGAAATGGTACAGCACAGATAAGTAACAAAAGATCCCTTAATTGTTTGTTCATGAATAGTAAAAGTATTTAGTAAGAAAGGCAGGTCAGGCAGGAAAGCTGACAGGTCTCCATTAATGATGCATTGATGGAAACAATAGCATCTCCATCCATGTAGTGTAGATTTTCTTTGAATTTCAACCCTAGATTATATTCATTACAAGTCGCACAATGTTAATTGAAGGCATAGTCTGCCTGTGTGAACGCTAATGTTAATCAACAGAAACTAACAATAAGCCATTATAAATCTATTAGAACATAATACATGAAAACGTGAATCAAACATACAAATTGAATACTTGTTTGTTCGTATGGACAGATATATATGTAATAGACGCCTTAATGGACTGACTGAATGAATACAATGCCCGATAACCCGCTATATAATATATATCCACTTTCTCCATCTACTATATAATCGTCTAATTCTGTTTGTCTGTCTGTAACGGAAATCCCGTGTCGCTGATTGGTCGCGATCAATCAGCGACAGGCGCAGTACTGCCGCGATTTGGCACGGCATTTGAACGACACACGCCACCACTACCGTCGGGAGATCTGTGGCGCTAGCCGCAGATCTCCTGACGGTTGCTGCGGGTCATCTCCTGCCGCACAGAGGTCAGCGGCGACGCAGCCGGGAGATGACCGGCGCAGTACTCAATGTGCGGATGGTACCCAGGGTCCGGAGTAGAGGAGACTCTCCTCCAGGCCCTGGGTACCATAAACCTGTAAAAAATAGAATTAAAATAAAAAATAGTGATATACTCACCTTCCGAAAGCTCTCAGACATTTTCCCTCCTCTCACCATGCGCCCGGCATCTTCTGGTCCCAGTAATGCTTCGCGCGAAAGACCGCTGATGACGTCACGCTCTCGCGAGAGTGAAGTCATCTCCGGTCCTTCACACTAAGCATTACTGGGATCGGAAGATGCCGGGAGCGTGGAGAGAAGATCAGGGGCCGTCGGAAGGTGAAAATAACCTTTTTTTTTAATTTTTTTTGTCTCCTGCTGGCCATATTCTAGAATACCCGATGCGTTAGAATCGGACCACCATCTAGTAATACATAATATAAATTGTGTCCATGATAGAGGATATACAATAATATTATTGCACCCCGAATTTTAATTAAAAGAAGATAATTAGGTGTTCAGTATTGACTTTAAAAAATACAACCGAAATTAGGTTTGCACTGTATAGATCTAATTATTGTCAAAACTAGCAGAAATTGTAGATTTTAAAGGTTTTTTTTCCATCTTTTAGAGTGCACAGTTGACGCATCATATTGACAAACACATTGACATCATCGATGGCTCAACATAACAGCATCTGTCTACCAAACAGACAAGCAAATCACGCAGTCATTATATAGCCTAAGGGTACGTTCCCACTATGACTTTTTTGGTGCGTTTTTGCAAACATTCCCAGTATATATATTGCAGTTAATGTGTTTATTGCAGACTTGAATGAGATGATGAAAATCTGCAAGAAAAAAAGTGGTTTTTTTTTGTGAGTTTCTGCAGTGGAAATGCACTAAAAATGCACATACAGTAATCCTCACTTGACTATCAATAATTGTTTATAAAATCTGGGTAACAGGAAGTATCCAAAACAAAGCAATTTTATTTAGAACATAAAACACAAAAAAAGACAAACCCAAAAAACACAAGCAACCAAATAGGTGCAGAAATTCTATATCAAAAACTCACCAAATACTCATCGTAGGAACGTAAGGTTAAAAAGCTGTGGACAGACTCCCTCTGATCCTCCCACAACTACCCATTCCATGGCAAATTTTTCAAAAGTCCCCCTACAAGCACTAATTATTTGTGTGAAATAATTGAGTTTGAACAGTATTTCTCTAACTTACATGGCCAGCTTTAGAGGAAAAAATATTCTAATTGTTGTGTAGTTGTGAAAAATTCCAAGTGACCCTTGACTGGATGCTGGGCTGACAATCATTAAGAGTACAAAGAGTACTTCAAGAGTCAAATGGCCAGAATTTCAATTTTCTTAAAGGGGTTATCCAGGAATTTTTTTAGTTTTCCTCTATGGGGCTAAGAACGTAGAGGCAAGTAGTTGTCAACCACGTGCATGCTCATCAAAGTAGGTAGACATCTCCTACGTCATCGACGCAGTGCTGCAAATCTCAAGCCTGTGTTGTTGAAGCATGCTCATCGCTACTCGGTGCTCGCCCGAGCATCGCAATGCTCACATTGCTCGGAACTCACCGAGTATTTCCGTTGTTGCTCGGCAGGAGTTCGGGTCCCCACCCTTCATGTTTGGCGCTCTTTAGAGAGCCAATGAACATGCAGGGATTGTCTGCCACACACTGTAATGCTGCAGCAATGTTGGTTGTGGCATTACAGTGATTGACTGGCCGCACAGCGTCATCAGGTCTATATCAGACCTGGCACCATCATGCTTGTCACAGTCTGCTCTGGACTCAGTTAGTGTAGGGAGAGTTGCTGCAGAGCTAGGAAGAGATTTGCAATTTTATTAGTTAGTGTGGGTATGCTATCTGTAATAAGCAAATCCATCTCAACCAACAGTCCTTCTGAGGAGTAATCAAGGTGTATATAGATATCAGTGCTAGGCAGGCAGACAGTGTATGTGGGTATATAAATATCAGTACAAGGCAGGCAGTGTATGTGGGTATATAGATATCAGTGCTAGGCAGTCAGGCAGAGTATGTGGCAGACTTCATTGCAAATAGCAAGAGGGTCCATTTCAGTATTGTCTGCTGCTGCCTATTACAGATATTTATATACATAGTCCCAGGTACCAGGAATTTTTTTTGGATCTTAATCTTGATTTTCTTTAAAAGCAATCCAGAGCACACCGGTTTTCTGCTCCATTTGCTTGTTTACACTGCAGAATACAGTCAGATCCTTTCTATATTACAGCGTAAAAATCCAGCTATTTTAAACAGGAGTTTGGCTGTCACATGGATCACATTTCAGTGCGTAGAAAATTCTGCCATTTCTGGCCTTCTGTTAAATTTTGTTGTAGTAACTTAGATAAGACACCAATTTTTAAAAAAAAATTGTTATCTACAGGCCAACTATTTTACACTGGGGTTTGTCCACCACATGGATCGCATATCAGTGCGATCAAAATTGTGCAATTTCAGGCCTAAATTTAAATTTTTTTGCAGTGTCTTAGGCAAGTTATTGACACCAGTTTGCTGAAAAAAAAAATTACCTACAGGCCAGATATTTTACACTGGGGTTTGTCCACCAAATGAATCACAAATTCATGCGCTCAAAATTGTGCCATTTCAGGCCTCAATTAAAATTTTGCTGCAGTGCCTTAGGCAAGTTTTTGACACCAGTTTGCTGGAAGAAAAAATAGTTACCTTCAGTCCAGATATTATACACTGGGGTTTGTCCGCCACACGGATCGCATATCAGTGTGATCAAAATTGTGCCATTTCAGGCCTCAATTTAAATTTTGTTGAGGTGTCTTAAGCAACTTATTGACACCAGTTTGGTGGAAAAAAAATAGTTAGCTACAGGCCAGATAATTTACACTGGGGTTTTCCTTCACACGGATCACATATAAGTTTGCTCCAAATTCAGCCATTTGTCGTGAACGTTGAAAATATTGTGCTCCATTTAAAATGGGCAAGGTGCGTGGCAAGGGGCGGGGAAGTGGACGTAATGGTGATGGTGCATGCAGAGACCAAGGCTGTGGGCAAGCTGAAATTATACCACAACAAACACCCACATCTTCTCGCCCAACCTTCCTGTCCCAATTACTAGGGGACCGCAGCAGCACACCACTATTGAACCCAGAGCAGTGTCAAAAGGTTGGTTGGATAGCGGATAATGCTTCCAGTCACTTTGCTGCCACCACAATCACCACCCTTTCTTCCACTCGGTCAAGTCTGAGTAGCTGTGAGTCTGGACCACATATTCCTCACCATGATCCTCCTTCCTCCCACCATGCCGAGTGCCCGGATACTGATCCTACACTTGGACACTCCGAAGAGATGTTCACTTTTCCATTTATAGATTTGGGCCTCTCACCCAATCCACTTAAAACGGGGCAAGAGGAGATTGCATGTAGTGATGCCCAAATATTTGAGCAGCCATGGTCACAACATGGGAAAGTGTCACAAGAAGTGGACGATGATGAGACACAATTGCCAGAAAGTCAGGAGGAGGACCAGGGTGCGGAAGTGGAGGATGAGGTGGTGGATGATATAGTTAACTGAGTCTGACCTAAGCTGGCAGGAGGACATGCAAAGCGAGGACAGCTGCACACAGGGGGAGGGAGGCATAGCACCCCAACAGGCTGGAAGAAGCAGTGTGGTGACTGCAGACAGAAGGCGGGCAACCGTTCTCCGCAACACCAACAAGGCGGAAGTTGCCAATACAACTGTTAGGTCTTCTCGAGTCTGGTTGTTTTTAAAAGACTCTGCCAATAATCCCAAAAAGGCCATTTGCACCACCTGCCAGGCCAGCATCAGCAGAGGTAGCAAAACTACCAGCTTGAAAACCACCAGCATGATCAGGCACATGGCAGCAAAGCACCAGACTTTGTTGGCTGAACCCCAGGATCCAAGAACAGTGTCTGCGGGTGACACCACTGCTTCTTCTGCTGTTGTGTGTGCAAGGCAATCCCCTGTCCATGGTGCATGCGAAGATGCCTCCTGCCCTGCACCTGTCGTTGCACACACTCACCTAGCACCATTAGCAAGCACGTCCATGTCCTTCTCCCAGCTCAGAGTTCAGTTATCCATATCCCAGTCCTTAGAACACAAGCGCAAATACACAGCCAATACCCCACAGGCCACAATACTAAATTCACATATTTCTCGACTGCTTGCACTTGAAATGTTGCCTTTTAGACTCGTGGAGACGGAAGCTTTCCGCAACCTGATGGCGGCAGCTGTCTATTGGTACTTGGTCCCCAGCCACCATTATCTCTCCCGGTGTGCCGTCCTTGCATTACACAAGCACGTGTACCACAACATTAGCCGTGTCCTCAACAATGCTCTTATTGGGAAAGTCCGCATAACCACGGACACGTGGACAAGTGCTTGCGGGCAGGGACGGTGCATCTCGCAGATGGCACACAGGGTTAACATAGTGGAAGCCGGGACCCAGTTGGACCTTGCGATGGAACATGTCCTCCCAAAACCGAGGATTGCGGGCCCTACGTCAATCAGGGTTGCTCCCACAGTCTACAGCTTCTGCACATCTCCCACCTCTTAAGCCTCCATCTCTGAAATAACCACATCAGTCACAAGTTAGAAGCACTGCAGCACTGCCTCAGCCAAGCAGCAACAAGCTGTGCTGAAGCTAATATGCTTAGGTGACAAACCGCACAATGCTGAAGAAAGGTGGACAGCTCTGAAAGAGCAGGCAGATCTGTGGCTGACACCGCTGAACCTACAGCCAGGTATGGTCATATGTGACAATGGCCAGAACCTGGTGGTTGCTCTGAGGCGAGGTGACCTCACACACGTACCATGCCTGGCCCATGTGCTTAACCTTGTGGTTCAGTGGTTTCTCAAAACCTACCCGGAGCTGCCGGATCTGCTTGTCAAAGTACGCCAATAATGTGCCCATTTTAGAAAGTCAGCTACAGCTTCAGCTGCCCTTGCAGTGCTTCAGCAGCGTATGCAGCTTCTGGCTCACCGACTGGTGTGTGACATTCCCACGCACTGGAAATCTACACTACACATGTTGGAAAGGATTTGTGAGCAGAAGAGGGCAGTTGTTGATGCCCCTGTTTCCTGACCTCTTGCTAAACTGTTTGTTCCTGTTAATCTTTGTCTAAGAGACCTTAGTGAACAGCACGAATTGGTCTTGGTAATAATGCCACCACTGATCTTCTTCCACTGCATTTTTGGTGGCCAGGAGTTCATCAGGATGTTCAGGAGTAAGTAGCCACCTGCAGTGTCTGTGGGCACTTTCTAAGACCTCTCATTCTCGTCCATCGGGGGTGCTCTCCAACCAAGAGATTAGACTGAGGGCTGATTCAGGAGATAAGGCAAGAGTGGCGACCACGGCATCTTCACCTTCATAAATATCCCAGGGAATAGGGCTATCTAGGGCGACCCTTAATGTTAGGAACAGGCAAGAAAACCCGGGTTACCCGACAGCTGGGTCTTGACAGCCATGTTAAGAAATGCAACCATATACGGATGTTCTTTGTGGGATAACATCCTCTTCAACTCAAATAGGCAAGTCTCAGCATAAAGATGTTGCGTTTTTTTCTCACACGTGGAATCAGCCCATGAAAAAAAATGAAAATACACTCATCTGAACCACTCAATTGGATTACATTGGCCCTAGAATTGAGCATGTGATGTCACATTTTTTCACAGACTGCACTTTTTTTTGGGGGGAGGGGAGGAGGGGATTAAAAAATGATATAAACATAAGAAGAAAAAATATAAATATGATTTGCCACCCCTACTCATTGCCCACATAAAGAAAGAAAATACAAATGCAAATTAGTGATAAAATACACTTAACATTCGTAATGCACATGACTGTAATAACCTAAAAATGAAGTTTCAAGTGTTTAGTGTAAAACATGAAAAGCATATAAAGAAAAAAGAAAAAATAATACAAATTTACCCCTTGAGAATAAGGTCTCAAACAGCCAAGTCTGTGAAAAATGTAAAAATAAGAGGAAAAAAAACTGCCCAACTATTTGGGGTTAAAGGCTTTATGCAAAGCAGCATGTTTGATTTAGAATCAATGTTTAATTAAAAAGATAATAATAATGCAAAAATCAAGGTATCTGTGGCGTTCGGTATTTGTGCAAATTTTATTTTGCCCGATTAAAGCAAAACATTTTGTATGTAGGTAAAGTATTCCAATACAATTCTCTCCATTCATTTCAGTCAGTCGTGCGATTGACTTTATATTCTGTGATAAACCAAATGTTCAAGGGCTTTGAAAAATGTATTTGATACCAGATGAATAAAGTTGATATTATGATGAATGAAGAATGACATGTATAATAGACAAGTGGTATAGGAAACATAATTGTTGATTAGTGATATCACCTCTGTAGTATTTGAGCTATTGTTGCAACTAATGGATTTTAAAGAATAACCTTTCATGCCTTACTAGTTATTGTATCAACATAGACAACAAAATACTTGGGTAATGCATTTGCGCATTTTTGTGGTTTTAGAACTTCAAGGTAACTTAGAAAAATTTAGAATTTAGTGAATAAAGACACATTTTATTTTATTTATTTTTTTTTACTGGTGAAAATCTCTGGTGAAATTATAGCTGCACTGTGATTGGTTGCTATGGGCAACAGAATTTAGGACTGGGTGAGGACACATAACAAAGACTATACAGTATGCCTAAAAGACATATAACAATCTTTGATGAGGCACTGGGGTTTGATTATAAAGTTTTACTCAATAGCGTATGACGGGTCAAAGTAAGGATTGTGATCATTACCCCAATAATAATGTCCCTTGAAAATGAACAATGGCTACTGAATGTCTTATCTCAAAGTAATATTGACCCCTTTGTGCCACCCATCACAAGCAAAGTTTATAATCACACAATTCAAGCAACCAAGTCATCTACTAATGCGCAGAGTGTACCGGTGTAACAGGTCAGATTAAACCCCTGCCCAGAATATACCCAAGGTTTAAGTAGCCTAGGCCAGATTATACCCAAGGTATATTCTGGGTTAGGCCAAACTATACCGTGGGGTATAAATTGGCCTAGGCCAGTTTATACCCCTCCAGGTCAGAATATATTCTGACCCGGAGGGGTATAATCTGGCCTAGGCCAATTTATACCCCGGGGTATAGTTTAGTCTAGGCCATAATATACCCGGGGTATATTGTAGCCCAGAGGGGTATAAACTGGCCTAGGCCAATTTATACCCCGGGGTATAGTTTGGCCTAGGCCAGAATATACCCGGGGTATAATCTGGCCTAGGCCACTTTAACCCCAGGTATATTCTGGGCAGGGGGTTAATATGGCCTTTTACACCGGCACAGGCTGCACAATGCACAGGTGCCACTGCACCGCTGACATCTTGTAGACGGAGACTAGTGGCGCAGGAATCCTAAGGCTCCCATTTCTAACACAGAATCCAACTGAATCAGCATCATGACAGGGTTTCTTGAAATGTCGCTGGGGTTGTTCACCTTCGGTGACTTTTTTTAATGTAAATGCTTGTATTTCAGGCTAAAAATCATTTTTTATTATTGGGTTTTAAATATTTTAACTGAGAATCCATGAGCAAGCTCACCCAGATTTAAAACTACAGAATAAGATTTCTCCTTGTGAAGAGTGTGACCTGCCTGCAGCGCCGTATTTAGAGTTTGTGCTGCCCTAGGCACTTTTCATGCTGCCACCCCATTGGTGAGTATGACTAATGCAGACACTGTCGGCAGTGACTTGGGCTACTTTCACATCAGCGATTTTCGCCATTCACGGCAGATCCGGCAGTTTTTTCCGCATCTGTCACATAACGGATCACTCATGGCAACACTGCATTCGGCCTCATTCATTCCCTATGGGACTTGCGGACATGTGCGGCACTTGCAGTTTTGCCGCGATCCCGCAAATGCGGTACTTGCAGCAACGGGAAAAAACGCTGCTAGCTGTGTTTTTTTTGTCTCACCGCAAATGCAAAACCGCAAGTACCGAACATGTTCGCAAGTCCCATAGGGAATGAGTAAGGGGTCCGAATCTATGTGTATGCCCATGTAGCTCTTTCAAAGACAATTCCAGTAATATTTTTACATGTTTAGTCTATTCATCTGATATCGGTTTGCATACATATGCAAATGAGGGAGTAGATCTGTTACTCCAGCTCTATACCCACTCGCTGCCACCTCTTCTCTTTTTTCCAGAAGGATGCACATCATAGAGGCTGTCAGTGAAGGAGGTGGCACTCTGTGGGAAACAGAGCTGGAGTGATAGAGGGATAAGATCCACCATAGTCGTTAGGCATTATTTATATATCAATTTCTCAGTACAGCAGAACGGATCTGGTTCACAGATCTGTTTTTCTCACGGATCTGTACAGATCCGTCACCATAGACATCCATGTTATTTGACTCAGAAAGCTACGGATCCACGTCTGTCCGTTTGGGTCGGCGTTTTTCAAGGCAGCCCAAAACCATAGCAGTCTCCGATTCTGGATGCATGAAAAAAACTGACACAAATGGATCAGAGAAAACGAATAGAATAAAACGAATAACAAAGAATAGACACGGATCAGAAATTTAGCAGTGTGAAAGCCGCTAAGATGTTTTTGATTGAAAAAGCATTTGAATTCAGTAAATGTAGCCTCAGACTGGAAACACAAGGTGTGAGATGCATGCGAGATACTTGTACGAGTCTTACATGACTCACCTGGGATGGTGGCAGGAGGGAGCATGATGTCAGCTGT
Organism: Dendrobates tinctorius; assembly: GCF_039654945.1. Lineage (NCBI taxonomy): Eukaryota > Metazoa > Chordata > Amphibia > Anura > Dendrobatidae > Dendrobates > Dendrobates tinctorius. Next base: position 7,561,256 of record NW_027361788.1, on the reverse strand, counting down.
ATGAGTTTCTATGCAGCTGACGCACTGACATCCAGAGAGCCTGCAGCTGTCCCGGGTGAGTCATGCGACACTCATGCGAGTATCTTGTATGCCTCTCGGTCCGTGTTTCCAGCCTTAATGCTGCAAAATCAACAAATGACCATTGGAACCTAGTGTATAAGTATGGTAAAATAGCAGTCATTATTCCATAAAGCGCTACAACTCCTTCAGGCAACTGATCAGTGCTGGTGTCAATATTGATGGCCTATTATAAGGATATGATATCAATATTACATCCTCAAATAAATCAATAAAAACAGATGTGTAGTGCATATGATTAGCATAGAAAGAGCTAATACACAATTCTGCCAGCAAAAATATTATTGCATAGCTATTATGGCAGCACGGTGGCTCAGTGGTTAGCATTGTACGGGATGGCTCTGTGGTTAGCACTGTATATGGTGGCTTAGTGCTTAGCACTGTATATAGTGGCTCAGTAGTCAGCACAACAGCTTTGTAGCACTGGGGTCTGGGGTTCAAATCCCAACAAGGATGACATCTGCAAAGAGTTTATATGTTCTACCCATGTTTGTGTGGGCTTCCTACCACACTCACAAGACCTACAAATAGGATGTTTAGATTGCGAGCCCCAGTGGGGACAGTGTTGATGATGTATGTAAAGCGCTGTGGATTTAATAATGCAATATCAATGAATAAATATTATTCTTAATATCATGTGACAATACCAGGATCTAAGGATCTTCTGTTTCGAGGTCACGAGCTCTTTGATGGGATGTTGCTGCCTGTCTCGCTGTCTTCCTCTTTTGACACTGCAGTGTGGTGGACAAGAAAACATTAACAGGTTAACAGCAAGAAGTATGGTGTCTGTACTAACTGAACTATAAACTCTCCCTATACCATGTCCAGCAGACATTGGAGAATTACCCATATATACTTGTATATAAGCCGACCCCCTTAATTTTGCCACAAAAAACTGGGAAACCTTTTTGACTCGCGTATAAGCCTAGGGTGGAAAATGCAGCAGCTACCGGTAAATTTCAAAAATAAAAATAGATACCAATAAAAGTAAAAATAATTGAGACATCAGTAGGTTAAATGTTTTTGAATATCCATATTGAATCAGGAGCCCCATATAATGCTCCATACAGTTCATGATGGGCCACATAAGATGCTCCATACAAAATACGCCCCATATATGCTGCACAAAGGTTAATAATGGCCCCTTAAGATGCTCCATAGAATAATATGCCCCATATGCTGCTCCATAAAGGTTATGGCCCCATAAGACATTCCATAGATTATGCCCCATATGTTGCCTCATAAAATACTCCATAGAATAGGCCCCATAAGATGCCCCATAGATTATGCCCCATAAGATGCTCCATTGAATATACCCCCATATGCTTCCCCAAAAAGATGCTCCATTGAATATGCTTCCACATGCTGCCCCCATAAGATGCTCCACTGAATATGCACCCATATGCTGCCCCCATAAGATGCTCCACTGAATATGCCCCCATATGATGCTCCACTGAATATGCCCCCATATGCTGCCTTCATAAGGTGCTCCACTGAATATGCCCCCATATGCTGCCCCATAAGATGCTCCACTGAATATGCCCTCATATGCTGCCCCATAAGATGCTCCACTGAATATGCCCCCATAAGATGCTCCACTGAATATGCCCCCATATGCTGCCCCCATAAGATGCTCCATTGAATATGCCCCCATATGCTGCCCCCATAAGATGCTCCACTGAATATGCCCCCATATGCTGCTCCCATAAGATGCTCCACTGAATATGCCCCCATATGATGCTCCACTGAATATGCCCCCATATGCTGCCCCCATAAGATGCTCCACTGAATATACCCCCATAAAATGCTCCACTGAATATGCCCCCATATACTGCCCCCATAAGATGCTCCATAGAATATGCCCCCATATGCTGCCCCCATAAGATGCTCCATTGAATATACCCCCATAAGATGCTCCATTGAATATGCCCCATATGCTGCCCCATAACATGCTCCACTGAATATGCCCCCATAAGATGCTCCATTGAATATGCCCCCATATGCTGCCCCTATAAGATGCTCCATAGATTATACCCCCATATGCTGCCCACATAAGATGCCCCATAGATTATGCCCCCATATGCTGCCCACATAAGATGCCCCATAGATTATGCCCACATATAATGCTGCTGTCGCTACTGCAGGTATTAAAAAAACTGCTCAGTCTCCCCCGGTCCCCATTCTCCCCCTGGCACTCATTAATCCCCCCGGCTCATTCCTCTGCCCGCTGCTCAGTCTCCCCCTGGCCCCCATTCTCCCCCTGGCACTCATTCCCCCCCTCATTCCTCTCCCCACTGCTCAGTCTCCCCCCGGCCCCCATTCTCCCCCTTACACTCATTTCCCCTCCCTCATTCCTCTCCCCACTGCTCAGTCTCCCCCCTGGCCCCCATTCTCCCCCTGGCTCATTGCCCCACCCCGGCGCTCATCTCCCCCTGATCATTGCCCCCCATCGCTCAGTCTTCCCCCCGGCCCCTAAACTCCCCCTGACACTCATTTCCCCCTTCATACCTCTCCCCACTGCTCAGTCTCCCTCCCGGCCCCCATTCTCCCCCTGGCTCATTGCCCCACCATGGCGCTCATTCTCCCCGTGCTCATCTCCCCCCCTGCTCATTGCCCCCCCGGCACTCAGTCTTCCCACTGGCCCCCATTCTCCCCCTGGCACTCATTTCCCCCCCTCATTCCTCTCCCAGCTGCTCAGTCTCCCCCCGGCCCCCATTCTCCCCCTGGCACTCATCCCCCCCATTCCTATCCCCCGCTGCTCAGTCTCCTTCCCGGCCCCCATTCTCCCCCTGGCTCATTGCCCCACCCCGGAGCTCTTTCCCCCCGCGCTCATCTCCCCCCTGCTCATTGCCCCCCCCGGCACTCAGTCTTCCTCCCGGCCCACATTCTCCCCTGGAACTCATTCCCCCCATTCCTCTCCCTGCTGCTCAGTCTTCCCCCCGGCCCCCATTCTCCCCCCCATGCTCCCCTGGATCATTGCCCCCCTCCCCGGCACTCATTCCCCCACTGCTCAGTGTCCCCCCATTCTCCCACTGGCTCATTCCTGTTATGATGAGTCACCGAAGCAGGAAAAAACAAAATACCAGCTAAGTCCAGAAAAACCAGAGAGGTTGGCAGCTATCGGATTGCAGACCCCTGAACCTATCCACAACAACTAGCAGTAGCCGTGGGGGGTCCTACGGTGCCCTAGACCCCTCGATCACAGCCGGAGAACTATATAGCCTAAAGACAGAAAGGGGAAAAACTAAACTGCCCCAGAGCAGACCCCAAAGCAATAGGCAGCCCCAACATTTAAAGACGGTGAAGCAAGATGAAAACACTAACACAAAAACAAGGGCACCAACTCAGAGGAAGATGGCAACTTAGGGAGTGGTACAAGATGGACCATCTTAGAGAATCTATCACAAATCACCCAAATAACAGTCATTCTCTGAGAGACATGCATATCAGAGATAAAATCCATTGAAATATGGGTCCATGGCCTCCTGGGCAGCGGCAAAGGCATCAACAAGCCACTAGAGCGAGAACAAGGTTTAGATCGGTAGCAAGTCCCACAGGACTGCACAAAATTCCTGACATCATGAGACAAGGCGGGCCACCAAAAAGACCGACTCACCAGATCTCTAGTACCAAAAATACCTGGATGACCAGCCAATGCAGAGCAATGAACTTCAGACATCACTCTCTTCCTCCACTGGTCAGGAACATACAACTTTCCACTGGGACAACGCTCAGGTTTGTCCTCCTGAAACTCTTCCAGAGCACGTCTCAAATCGGGCGAGATGGCAGAAAGAACTACCCCCTCGCCTAAGAGGGTAGCAGGCTTAGTCACAACAGGAGAATCAGCAAGGAAACTCCTAGAGAGGGCATCTGCCTTTACATTCTTAGTGCCCGGAAGAAAAGAGACCACAAAATCAAAACGTGTGAAAAACAAGGCCCACCTAGCCTGTCTAGGATTCAAGCGCTTGGCCGACTCCAGGTAAATCAAATTCTTGTGGTCAGTAAGGACCACGACTTGGTGTTTGGCTCCCTCCAACCAATGTCTCCACTCCTCAAATGCCCATTTCATGGCCAACAGTTCCCGATTCCCCACATCATAGTTACGTTCGGATGGGGAGAACTTTCGGGAAAAAAAAGCACAAGGATTCATTTTAGATGTCACAGGAACTTTTTGGGACAACACCGCTCCTGCACCAATCTCAGAAGCGTCCACCTCCACCTGAAACGGGAGTTAGACATCAGGTTGCCGCAAAACCGGAGCAGAAGTGAATCTTTGATTCAGCTCCTGAAAGGAAGAAACAGCCTCCGGAGACCAATTCAGCACATCAGCACCCTTCCTAGTCAAATCCGTCAATGGCTTGGCAATACCAGAAAAATTAGCTATAAATTTCCGATAAAAATTAGCAAAACCCAAAAACTTCTGGAGGGCCTTCAAAGAAGTGGGCTGAACCCAATCATAAATGGCCTGTACCTTGGCCGGGTCCATTTCAATAGTTGACGGAGACAAAATAAATCCCAAAAATGAAATCCTCTGTACCCCAAAAAGGCATTTCGATCCCTTGACATACAGGGAATTCTCCCTCAAAATCCGGAACACAGTCCGAACATGTTCCACATGAGAGTCCCAATTCTTGGAGAAGATCAAAATATCATCCAGATAGATAATCAAAAATTTATCCACAAAGTCTCGGAATAGATCATTCATGAAGCACTGGAAGACAGAAGGGGCATTAGTGAGCCCAAAAGGCATCACCAGGTACTCAAAATGTCCCTCCGGAGTATTAAATGCCGTCTTCCATTCAAACCCATGCTTAATGCGAATAAGATTATACGCCCCCCTGAAGTCAAGCTTGGTAAACCAGCAAGCACCTTTAACTCTGGAGAATAGATCAGAAATCAGGGGTAACAGATACTGATATTTAACAGTAATTTTGTTGAGGGCACGATAGTCAATACAAGGCCTTAATGAACCATCCTTTTTAGCCACGAAAAAACAAACCAGCACCTAAGGGTGAAGAGGATGGTCTAATATGACCCTTCTCCAATGCCTCCTTAATATAGGATCGCATAGCCTCGTGCTCGGGTACAGATAAATTGAAAAGCCGACCCTTGGGGAATTTACACCCCGAGTTCAGCTCAATTGCACAGTCATAACTCCTTTGAGGAGGCAAAGACGCAGACTCATTCTCACTAAATACATCATAAAAGTCAGCCAAATAGTCAGGAACATCATGCGACTGGGGAGAGGTGGAGAAAACAGGAGCATCACTAAGGGCACACTGACAACCCCAACTCACCACAGACAAAGATTTCCAATCCAGAACTGGATTATGGATTTGCAACCAGGGAAACCTCAGAACAATGGTATCATGCAAATTATGCAACACCAAAAATCTGCAATTTTCTTGATGGTCTGGGGCGACCCGCATTACCACCTGGGTCCAAAACTGAGGTTTATTCTTCGCGAAAGGAGTAGCATCAATACCCCTCAAAGGGATAGGCGTCCGCAGAGGTGTCATAGGAAATCCACAACGTTTAGCAAAATCCAAGTTCACCAGGTTCAGAGCTGCTCCCGAATCCACAAAAGCCTTAGCGGAAAATGTGGACAGGGAGCAGAGTAATTGCCAAAAGAAACTTAGGTTGAACACCACCCACAGAAAACGTGTGTGCACAACGTTTCTCTCGTTTAGGGCAGACAGAAATAATATGCGAGGCATCTCCACAAAAAAAACACAGCTTATTACGCCTTCTGAACTCCTGACGTTGCACCCTAGACAAAACTCTATCACATTGCATAGGTTCAGACATTTGTTCAACAGGTGGTAACATCTCTCGTGTAGTTTTGCGTACACGTAAACGCCGATCCACCTGAATGGCTAATGACATAGAATCGTCAAGACCAGAGGGAACAGGAAATCCCACCATAGTATCTTTTACAGTTTCTGACAAACCCTTCCGAAAGAGGGCTGCCAAGGCACCATCATTCCAGGTAGTAAGGACAGCCCACTTTCGGAATTTTTGACAGTACAACTCTGCCGAATCCCGACCCTGGCTAAATGCCAACAGGGTCTTTTCAGCCTGATCAATAGCATTAGGTTCATCTTACAACAACCCCAAGGCTTGAAAAAATGCATTCACATTATTCAGAATAGGATCATCAGGTTTCAAAGAAAACGCCCAATCCTGGGGATCGCCGCGCAGCAAAGAGATGACAATTTTAACCTGCTGCGCGGAGTTCCCCGACGAGTTAGGCTTCAAGGCAAAAAATAATTTACAATTATTCTTGAAATTCAAGAATTTAGACCGATCCCCCAAAAATACATCAGGAGTAGGAATCTTTGGTTCAGCAGCATGTGAATGAGCAAGATAGGCGGAAATTCCCCGCAATTCAGCAGCGAGCTGCTCCACACGATCAGACAATTGCTTCATCTCCATTGAGAGAAAAATTCCCCCTACGGCCGCAGAGATATAGAGGAAAAAATATGCACACAAAAAAAAAAAAAAAATTCTGACACTTTTTTTTTTACAATTCTCTCCTGCTATTGAGTACCCTAGGATCTGCGGTATGGCTGGTGATTCTGTTATGATGAGTCACCGAAGGAGGAAAAAACAAAATACCAGCTAAGTCCAGAAAAACCAGAGAGGTTGGCAGCTATCGGATTGCAGACCCCTGAACCTATCCACAACAACTAGCAGTAGCCGTGGGGGGTTCCTACGGTGCCCTAGACCCCTCGATCACAGCCGGAGAACTATATAGCCTAAAGACAGAAAGGGGAAAAACTAAACTGCCCCAGAGCAGACCCCAAAGCAATAGGCAGCCCCCAACATATAATGACGGTGAAGCAAGATGAAAACACTAACACAGATAGAAAGATAGGTTGAGCAAATGATGGGGCCCAAGCTAACTACATAGGACAGGACAGGAAAGCTGCTGTCTGCCATCCGCAAAAACCCTATCAAAATGAGCCATCCGACTGATAGGAAAAACAGGCCCTGAAGTCGCTAGGCTTCAAAAGACTATATCAGCACTCAGGTATATTCTGAAGACAGAGCAAAATATCAACAGATCAGAGACAAAAATGGAGTTCAGCTCACCCCCGGCCGGGGATGGTAGAACTCCCAAAAAACAAGGCAAAACAAAAACAAAACTGAAGAGTACAAAGAAGAGCAGAAAAACTTAGCTTTGAGATGCAGGAATCAGACTGGTCTCCAAGAATCCAGCAGGAAAATCACCAGCCAGGAAGAAGGGTGTCGGCAGCCTTATATCCAGTCCTCAATTCCAGCCACCCAGTCATCATCTAGCTGCCCAGGTGTTTGGTAATCAGCCTCACTACCTTCCTTCACCAGAGGAGGGAGTTCATCAGACCTCAATGGTGAAGGGAAAAATGAACTCACAACACATTCCTCTCCGCGCTGCTCAGTCTCCCCTGGCCCCCATTCTCCCCCTGGATCATTCCACCGCTCCCCACGCTCATTCCCCCCGTTGCTCAGTCTTCCCCCTGGCCCCCATTCTCCTTCCAGCTCACCTGTCATGGCGCGGTCTGGTTCCTGGTCCCTGGTCCTCCTGCTGCTGCTGCATCATGTGCCAGGAGCCGCGGCGCCGGTATCTTGAGCTCTCTTCCTGTTTGTGTCAGCGTGCGGTTACGTGGTACCACTGAATAAGATCATGAATATGGGCGCCACGCCTATGAGAGAGGTGTGGCGTCCATATTCATGTATCAATGAGTGGTGCCACATGACCACACGCTGACACAAGGAGACAGATATCGGCGCAACCGTGCAGGACCATCTGAGCTGCAACAGGCACCGCTGAAGCCTGGAGGAGGCGAGTATGATTGCGGAGGGGATGGGGGGGTGAACGAGGGGGAGGGCCGACCCCGGACCCAAAAGAAAAAATCCTTGCTCAGGTGCCGCCCTCCCGCTAAGCCCCGCCCTAGGCATGTGCCCTCCAGTGCCTAATGGTAAATACGGCCCTGCCTACCTGTGTAAGGTGACATATGATTTGCAATACTCCTTTGAAAAATTAAAAAAAGGCAAATTGTCTCTTCAGAGAGGAAGAAGACTAGAACTCTACTGACACCTAATGGAATTAGCAATCCTAAAAGTCAATATCGACCCTATAACGAGCCTTGCCACGTGACTTAGGACAAAAGCCAAACCAGAATCTCAATTTGCAGACACGTGTTTCGGGGTCTTGCAGTCTCATCAGTGCAAAGTCTCATTAAAGGGTCGGTATTGACATTTAGGATTGATATAAGGGGCTGCTGATAAGTCTTTGGCTTTGTGATCTTCTTTTATTTCTATGATGTCAAACAAACCATCACATGAAAGCCTTATGTGTCTGATATATGTTTTCAAAAGTTTGTGTTTTTAGTTTATGGCAACAGTGTTCTACGCACGAGGGGAAACAAAATGGAGGAGTCTAATGCGATACTCAAAGCAAATGAGAGCAGAAGAGTGATACAATTCTTGTTTCTGCAAGGAAACTCAGCGAAGGATATTCATGGTGATATGTCGCAGACAATTAGGGATCAGTGCCCTTTATACAGTTAAGAACTGGGTTGCCAAATTTAAAACGGGCCACTTCAGCACCAACGATGAGGAACATCCTGGACGACCGTGAGTAGTGGTTGTTCAGGAGATCATCGATGCTGTGCACAACCTCATACTGGAGAATCGGCAAATTTCAGCTAAAGCAATGAAGGTGTTTGTGTAATTATCCATAAACATTTGGACTTGAAGAAGCTATCTGCAAAGTGATTCCGCAAATGTTTGACAACAGATCAGGAAAGCATGTGAGTGAAAACTTCCCGGTCCATTTGTCAGCATTTCCAGACCAATAAGGACTTCCTGGATCAACTGGTCACTACGGAGGAGACCTGGATTTATTTGTATGACTCTGAAATCAAGGAGCTATCAAAAGAGTGGAGGCACAGTGGTTCTCCTCGTCCAAAGATGTTCAGGGTGTAAAAATCAGCCACTAAGGTGATGGCGTCTGTATTCTGGGATAAGGAGGGTGTGCTACTAGTGGACTACCTTCAAAAGGGTTCCTGTTATGAGTTCATTTTCTGGTCCACCAGTTGTGAGTTCTCCTGCCAGGCTCCCTCTGGTGGTAACAGGAGGTAGTGAGGCTGATTTAATCAGTAGAGATCCGCCACCTGATAATGAGGATGACGATTGGACTTCAGGAATCTCAGACTGGATTTAAGACAGCCGACTCCCTATTCTGGTGCTGGTGATTCCTTTTGGCTTGTCAGGTCTTGGTTTTCAGCTCTGTTCCAGTCATCTAAAGCTAAGTTTTTCTGCTAATGTTCACACTTGATTTTGTTGGTCTATTCAGTTTTTTGTGTGGTCAGCCAACCCCGGCTGAGGCTGTGCTGAATTTACACTCTTATTTACCTGTATTTGCCAATTTGCTTTTTGTCCCTTATTAGATTGGCCTCTTTTTGCTCTGTCTCAGAATATTTCAGAGTGCTGATATAGTGGGAGAAGTCTAGTGGCTTCAGGGTTAATTTTGCTATCAGAAGAGTTGGACATTATTTTTGTACGGTTTTTGCAAGATTGCAGACAGACAGTGTCATTCCTTTCCTATCCTTTCTAGTTAGTTTGGGCCCCATCGTTTGCTCAGCCTATTTTCATGCCTGTGTTTGTGCTTTCATCTTGTTTCACCGTCATTACATGTGTGGGGGCTGTCTTTCCTTTGGAGTCTGCTCTGGGGCAGTTAGTTTTCCTCTTTTCTTGCTTCAGGCTTATGTAGTTCTCCAGCTGTGATGAAGCATCTAGGATCATCGTAGGTACGCTCCACGGCTGCTGCTAGTTGTGTGGTTAGGATCAGGGATCTGCAATCTGCATAGTTATCAACCTCTCTGGTTTTCTGTGACTTAGCTTGTTTTGTTTTTTTCTCCTCGGTGACCCATTCATAACAGAATCACCAGCCATACCGCAGATTATAGGGTACTCAAAAGCAGGAAAAAGTTGTTAAAAAAAGGATCAGATTTTTTTTTTGTAATATTTTTTCCTCTTTTTCTCTGGGACCGTAGGAGGATTTTTTTTTCCTAATGGAGATTAAGCAATTGTCTGATCGTGTGGAGCAACTTGCTGCTGAAGTACAGGGAATTTCCACCTACCTCATTCAGTCACATGCTGCTGAACCTAAGATCCCTATAACTGATGTGTTTTCTGGGGATCGGTCTAAATTTCTGAATTTTAAGAATAATTGTAAATTATTTCTTGCCTTGAAACCTAACTCATCGGGGAGCTCTGTGCAGCAGGTTAAAATTGTCATCTCCTTGCTGCGCGGCGATCCCCAGGATTGGGCTTTTTCTCTGACACCTGAAAATCCTATTCTGACTAATGTGGATGCATTTTTTCAAGCCTTGGGGTTGTTGTATGATGAACCTAATGTTGTTGATCAAGCTGAGAGAACCCTGTTGGCATTAAACCAGGGTCAGGATTCTGCAGAGTTATACTGTCAAAAATTCCGAAAGTGGGCGGTCCTTACTACATGGAATGATAGTGCATTGGCAGTTCTCTTTCGGAAGGGTTTATCAGAGACCATAAAAGATGTTATGGTGGGATTTCCTGTTCCCTCTGGTCTGGATGATTCTATGTTATTAGCCATTCAAGTTGATCGGCGTTTACATGAAAGTAAAACTACACGGGAGGCGCTGCCACCTTTTGAACAAACGTCTGAATCTATGCAATGTGATGGGGTTTTGTCTAGGGCGCAACGTCAGGAGTTTAGAAGGCGTAATAAGCTGTGTTTTTTCTGTGGAGACGTCTCTCATACTATTTCTGTCTGCTCTAAACGAGAGAAACGTTTTGCACACACATTTGCTGTGTGCAGTGTACAACCTAAGTTTCTTTTGGCAATTACACTGATCTGCTCCTTATCCACGTTTTCCACGAAGGCTTTTGTGGATTCAGGAGCAGCGTTGAATCTGATGGATTTGGACTTTGCTAAACGTTGTGGTTTTTCCATGACGCCTCTGCGGACGCCTATTCTTTTGAGGGGTATTGATGCTACTCCTTTGGCGGAGAATAAACCTCAGTTTTGGACCCAGGTGACAATGCGAGTTGCCCCAGACCACCAAGAAAATTGTAAATTTTTGGTGCTGCATAATTTGCATGATACTATTGTTCTGGGTTTTCCTTGGTTGCAAACTCTTAATCCAGTTTTGGATTGAAAATCTGGGTCTGTGGTGAGTTGGGGTTGTCAGTGTGTTCTTAGGGACGCTCCTGTTTTCTCCACCTCTCCTCAGTCTCATGATATTCCTGATTATCTAGCCGATTTTTCTGATGTATTTAGTGAGAGCAAGTCTGCATCTTTGCCTCCTCATAGGAGTTATGACTGTGCAATTAAGTTGATGCCTGGGTGTAAATTTCCCAAGAGTCGGCTTTTCAACTTATCAGTACCCGAACATGATGCTATGCGATCCTATATTAAGGAGTCGTTGGAGAAGGGTCATATTAGACCATCCTCGTCACTAGTGTTGAGCGACTTTTGCTTTTTTAGGGTCGAGTTTCGTTTCATGAAACCCGACTTTTCCAAAAGTCGGGTCGAGCAAAATCAGCCAACTATAGGGAAAAGTCGGGGTCGTCCCAAAACACAAAACCCAATGTAAGTCAATGGAGAATTATAGTCGGAAGTGAGAGGAGGACAGGAAACACACCAACAGTGCCCATTTGAATGCCACAAGCATAAATTCTTGTTACTGAAGCTTGTCAACCTTAATTAACTTCATAATACTAGTTACGCACTGAAAAATGGGGGTTATTTGGCTACAGTTGTTGGGGGGGAGGGCTGTCTGCAGGTTTTCGTGGGCCCAGGGCCAAAGAGTGCCCCTTTAACACATGCCACAACTCATGATGCTCCGATACGGCAGAGAAATATCAGTATAGTACAATGAAAAATACTTCACTTCTTACATCTCATGACTGATATCCATTTTAAATTCTCCAATACCTCCAAAAACGGCCGGTATATAACTCCATACAGTATTATGGCCAGCGCTTAGTGCGCTATACAGAGTAATGAGGCCCATATATTTCTCCATACGGAATTATTATTCCCATATAATGTTTCAAACCGTATATGATGAGCTCCACATAATGCTACAGTATATGTTGGTCCCAATGGATGAAGCTCCACTGTCTTATGGGCCCAAATAATGCTCCATATATAATGGGCCCCATTTCTACTGCTCTAGTGTATAATGGGCCCTGTAAATGCTGCTCCAGTGTCTGATGTCCACCTTTGGAATGCTCCAGTGTATGGTGGGCCCCATATATCATTCACCAGAGTATAGTGCTCCCCAAAAATTGCTGTCCCAACATTGAAAACAATTACATAAGTCTCCTTGCTAGGGAATCCCTGCACTACTCTGAACTCCTTGTCGTCCCCATCTTCCATCTCAATGCACTTGGCTGTTTAGGCCCTCCCACCGGCAGAGACACTTTTGCGTACTATGCGGTGCCCTGTGCCAGTGCCATCGCCCATGAGTATGCCCCCCCACCTGCTCAAGGAACCTGCACTTTCATCTGCACCTTCCTCTTTGTCACCGTGTAAGGTGGTATAGTATGCGGGAAGGGGAACCTGAGTTTCCTCTGGGTCAGATTCTGGCTGTGTAGAGTGTGAGGGGAATATAGTGGTCTGGGTCAATGTACCAGCAGCATCATCCAGCAGTGGCTGGGCCTTAGTGCACTTGTGGCATCCCCAAGAGTACGGTCGCCACTGTGGCATTGCCTTCCTCCTAGGGAGTGTGTTGTCAAGCTTGGGAGCAACGAAGGATCTCTCTAGCAGTGAAACCAACACACAACACATTTCCCACTCCAGGCCAGCAGGGAGACCTCTGAACCTGACTGCTGAGGAGCTGCTCTCTGTGGTCGGGAGGAGGTAAGTTAGGGCACTCTGTGCAGGGAAGGGGAAGTGTGTGGACGTGAGAAGGGGAGCTGGAGGATGAGCAGAGTTAAGGCTCACTCCTAGCTGGAGCGCATGGTCCGGATTCCGGTCTCCGAGTTTGTAGGGACACTGACGTTCCTGCAGCAGAAACCGGGGGAAGTAGCAGCTATAAATGCTCTGTACCCAACTAAGGCTTGGAGGCCCCAGCATCGACGTGTGCGAGGCAGAAGGAAAAGGCTACAGCTGTCTGCCATACAAGTAAAGTCTGAGGAACATCTGTTAGACAGGAGGCGTTTCAGTGAACCACGGTCCTGTGAGTGCTTCCTCCACAAGCGCTAGAAAGGAGACGTTCAGGAAGGTACATGTTGGCGGAGTGTTGGAAGGGAGCTTTCCATTCTGGTCCCGGAGGTTGGCAGAGGTCCTGACCCGGAGGACACAGCACGGAGGCAGGCATCTGTGTAACCTGCAGACTGTGAGTAAAGCTTTGGAACTGCACGCTCTGGTGTCCTACAGTTATTCCAGCACCGCTACATCTGGGTATCAGCACCTACACCGCCTGTACCTTTCCCCCATCACTACATCTACACTTCCCTGGGACTCCAGCTTCACCTGTGGGGAGCTTCACCATCTTTGCTGCACAACACCATCAGTCCCAGAGGATCTGCATGCAACGTCGGCCTAACATCTATGTTGCCGAACACCACAGGTGGCGTCAAACTATCTATATAAACTCTTTACCATTATACCACGCCATTTACATGGGTGCCCAGGGCCACCGTCCGGGTCACTGCTGCTGTGACACATCCCACTGACACCGGCCCGGTACTGAGTACCCCACAGCCCTGGGATGGCAACCCATATGCCGACTGCTGATCGGGCGGCGTTATTCCCACGAACCTCCAAACAGCGTCCCTGAAGGCAAAGTTTTTGGTTTCCGGGGGCAGTATGATTGCAAAGCTGAACCTTAAAGGAATGTCCAAAAGGGCACCACCAGGAGTGGAGCCTGTGGCTTAATTGGACTGCACCCGGGAAACCACTACCATACAAGCTACAGAAAAGATGGACAGATTGCAAGCTTTGTCGATTCTGTGTGTGGTGTGGTATGTCCATTTGTAGTTGTGCTAGCGATTTCTCAGCTTTATTCCGTTAACGACCGAGACTCCGGCATGGCCCCGCGGTACGCGTCAAGCTTACTAGAGGGATACGCGAGGCTGTGGCACGTGTGATCGAGCAATAACAGGTCTAGCATTCCAGTACATGTTCGGGGCTGCATGCACGCTATACTGAAAGGACCAGCTTTTGTCGCTTACAGGTGCAGATAACCTGCTGAACTCCGTTAGTGATGGGGATCTGGGATTCAGATTATTCCCCGCGAACGATGATTTCCCAGTAAGTTCAGGTCAACCGCAATTCCGGAGTTAGGCCTAACCGTCATTCCTGAAAAAATTACGTGTCCAAACCACAGGTGCTGTAGCTTGCTTAACAGCTCGGCAGCCGTTCTCAGGCCCAGTATGGATTCAACAACATTGTAGAAAGTTGATAAAGGGTACAGTTTCACCGGATAACACGTATATATGCAGCCTAGTTTACACATTAAAAATATATGTCTATAGATCAGGAGGCAGACTCAGATGTTCTCAGGCCCAGTATGGATTTGACCAGATTGTACAAAGTTGAGAAAGGGTACTTTATCACTGGATAGCAGGTATATATAGCATAGTTTAAACATGTAAAATCTCAGTGTTCTCAGTATGGATTACACAGCAATCTAAAAAGTGGAAAAAAGGAAATGCATTTGAGGCGTACACAACTATATACTTTTGGTATTATTTTTAAATCTTCATATATATTTCTGTCTCAGTAATACAGTCCAGCCTCTCCACAATAGGAAATGAGATGCATACAATTAGTGACATAAAGGCTATTGATTGCAGAAATCTAGGAATTATTATTCACGGGAAAAACTTCCGTCACAATTCTCATAGGCGATGCTGACCCTCAATTAATTTGTGTGTTGAGACAGTGAAAACATTTTTTTGTGAATAAAGTCTTGCTGTATCGCACTTCCGTTGATTCCATCACTGTTACTCAACTCAATCCAATTTTTATCACAGGGAGCGATGTAAACATGGTGCTCACTGGCTATCATGATCTGTCACGTAACTTTGGAGTGCAAAAGACAGAAGCCACAGGCCGTAGGCGATTCTATTTGATTGGCATGAGAGGGCACATTTTGAAATGTGCGCCGGAATGTCACACGTTTGTGAGTAGGAAAACTGTGAAAGCTGATGATAAACCACCACTGCATGTAATTGTGAGTCGACATCCATAAGAAATGGAAGCCACTGATCATCTGGAGCTAGAGCCCGGCCAGCAGGACAGGGCATAGCTACATATTAACCATCATCTTTCAGTTCAATCAATTTGTAGTGGCAGTCCCAGTGAAGGATTTGACAGCCCAGACTACACAGCGGAGGAGCAGGGAGAGGTAAACATTGCAAATGCTGGGGCCCTGCCCAAGCAAGGGGGCACACTCATGGGCGTCGGTACTGGCACTGGGCCCCTCATAGTATGGCGGTGTGTCTGACGACGGGTGTGCACCACCACTGTCAGAGACACTTGATTGCACTATGAGGGACCCTATGCCAGTGCCCGCGCCCAAGAGTCGGCCTACCCACCTGTCCAGGGCAACGGCACTCGCACGGTTTTGTGCGCTAGGTGGTGACCCCGGCCATGGGGGGGCCGCCCACTTAGGGAGGTTTACAAAGTGGCATATGTAGATGTGGGTCATTCAGCTGCTGCAAAAGGCGAAATAGGTCAAGTTCGCGGAATAGGAGGAGGACCAAAGCAAGCCATTTTTCTGGCAACCTATGTGTCATCAAGGGAAGGTGGGACAAAATCCTTGGAAACCCATGCATGGTTTATTTTAATGAAGGTTAGATCATCCACATTTTGGGTTGACAGGCGGGTCCTTTTTTCTGTCTGGATTGATCCAGCTGCACTGAAGACTTTCCGATAGCACACTTGCAGCTGGGCAAGCGAGCTCCTGTAAGGCATATTGTGCCAATTCAGGCCAGGTGTCCAGTTTAACGGCCCAATAGTCAAAGGGGAATGACCTGTGCGGGAGAACATCGATATGAGAGGAAAAGTAGTTGTTAACCATAGTTGACAACTGCTGTCTCCTGTCACTTTCCATCGATGCAGTATTACCAGTTGTGTGAGCGGTCCGTGAAAAATCAGTCCACAACATTGTCATGAAACCCCTGTCTCCAATGCCACTTCTGCTGTGTGCACCACGAACACCTCTGCCAAGCTGCCCCCGGCCCGTACGGCTCGTGTGAGAACCATCACCGCTGCTGTGTGCTGGGAATGCCTCAACCAACCAGTTAACCAGAGTTGCTTGTTTAGTAGCCAATATTAGGTCAAGGTTCTCCTGTGGCATGATGTTTTGTAATTAGCCTTTATAGCGTGGATCCAGGATGCTGGCCAACCAGTAGTCGTCATCGTTCATCATTTTGGCAATGCGTGGGTCCCTTTTTAGGATCTGCAAGGCATAATCTGACATGTGGGCCAATGTTCCCGGTGTCAATGATGCACTGCGAGTGCTGGGTGGAGGAGCACTTTCTGGCAAATCCACATCCCTCCAGTCACGCATAAACCCTGTACCAGACCTTGCCACGCCAACATTTTCACTTGCCCCACGAGATGCATCCTCCTCCCCTAAGTAATCATCCCCATCATCATCCTCCTCTTCTTCCTCCACCTCGTCCAGGAGAGGTCCCTGAGCAGACAATGGCTGAATGTCATCAAGGATTCCCTCCACCTCTTCCTCCTCGTCAACATTGGCTGCAGACGCCTGCTCCTTAAGGTGCGTCAAAGTTTGCATGAGCAGACGCATAAGTGGGATGCTCATGCTTAGGATGGCGTCGTCTGCGCTTACCAGCCGTGTGCATTCCTCAAAACACTGAAGGACTTTACAGAGGTCTTTCAGCTTCGACCACTGCACACCTGTCAACTCCATGCCTGCTCTCAAAGTGCCTGGCTGTGTATCCTCCCACAAATGCATTATGGCCTGCCTCTGCTCGCACAGCCGCTCAACCATGTGCAGGGTGGAGTTCCACCTTGTTGCAATGTCGATAATGAGGCGGTGGTTGGGAAGGTGGAGCAATCGCTGCAGCTTCTGCATACGAATGGAGTGTACAGGCGACCGGTGGATGTGCGCGCACAGTCTTCGCACCTTCTGGAGCAGGGCTGTTATCTCCGGATAATTATTGAGGAAGGACTGCACCACCAGGTTCAAGGTGTGAGCCAAGCAAGGTATGTGGCTGAGTTTTGAAAGGGCTATGGCTGCCACAAAATTACGGCCGTTATCACTAACTACCTTGCCTGCCTCAAGATGTACACTGCCCAGCCATGACTCAGTTTGTCGCTGAAAGTACTCGGCCAGCACCTCGGCGGTGTGTCTGTCGCCCAAACACATCATCTGCAACACAGCCTGCTGACGCTTTCCACTAGCTGCTCGATAGGGAGACACCTCGTGTGCAACAGTGGCAGCTGCAGATGGAGTGCTTGTACGACTGCGCTCTGTGGACGAGCTTTCGCTTCTGGAGGAGGAGGAGGAGGAGGGTCGAACGCCTACAGCCAACTGTTTCCTATACCGTGGGCTAGGCAGCACTGTCCCACCACCGCTGTCCCCTGTGGACCCTGCATCCACCACATTAACCCAGTGCGCAGTGATGGACACGTAACGGCCCTGGCCATGCAGACTGGACCATGCATCAGTTGTGAGGTGCACCTTTCCACTCACTGACTGCTTGAGTGCATGGACAATGTGGTCTTTCACATGATGGTGGAGGGCTGGGATGGCTTTGCGAGAGAAGAAGTGGCGACTGGGTAGGTCATAGCGTGGTACTGCATAGGCCATGAGTTCGCGGAAAGCTGCGCTTTCCACCAACCGATAGGGCATCATATCTAATGAGATTAGTTTGGCAATGTGGGCGTTCAAACCCAGTGTACGCGGATGAGAGACTGAGTACTTTCTTGACCTACTCATAGTGTCTGGGAGGGTGAGCTGGACTTGAGAGCTGCATATGGTGGAAGTAGCGGTGGACAGTGCGGACTGAGAGAGGGTTGATGATGGTGATGGAGTTGGTGTTCTTTCTGATGGCCTAGATTCAGTCTTTCGTTGATATACTGTAACAGTGGGATTCCTTCACTGCTGTGGCCTTGCAACGACACCTCAACATTTGCTGCTGTGCTAACCGGTGGGCTTACAGTGGGGGAAACAATGTAGCGTTGCTGACTACCTTCTTTGTGATCAGTTGCACATGTGGTACTTGAGGTTTGGTGTTGTGTCCACGCTTGCAAGTGCATGCTGGTTAAATGTCTAAGCATGCAACTGGTATTCAAATTTTTCAGATTTTTCCCTCGGCTAAAGGTCTTTGCGCACTTCTTACAGATAACCTTGGCCTGATCATGAGGATTTTGTTCAAAAAAGTGGCACACTGCACTCTTCCTACTTTGGCAGACATTTTGCGGCCTAGCACGCTGTGATATTTTGACCCTCTGGACAAGCTGTCCAGCAACTCTTTTGATTTTTGGAACCTGTCTTTGGAGTGCTCCGGGCCTGCCAGATAACAGCTGTTGCGATGTCGATGTCTGCTGTGGATGCTCCTCCTCCTCATCTGAGCTATTGGAAGCAGCACCCTCTTCCCCCAATGGATGCCAATCTGGGTCAACAACTGGGTCATCCATCACCTCCTCTTCAATGTCATGTGCACCTTCCTCTGTGTCACAGTGTATGGTGGTATAGTGTGCGGGAAGGGGCACCTGAGTCTCATTAGGGTCAGAATCTGGCTCTGTACACTGCGAGGACAATGTAGTGCTCTGAGTGAATGTACCAGCAGAATCATCTATCAGTGGCTGTGCATCAGTGCACTCCATGTCAGATTCATCTTGGCCTGGGTAATTCACCATTTCACTTGATAATCCAGGCATGGTATGTGAAAACAGCTCCATGGAGTAATCAGTAGTACGGCCTGCGTCATCCTTCAATCTTGGTTGGGGTGAAGGACACAAGGAAAGGTGTGGTTCATGAACATGAGCCTCCAATGATGACTCAGTGCTTTTATTTTTTACAACTTCAGAAGAGGAGGCGATAGAGCTGGATGCTGAGTCAGCAATGTAAGCCAAAACTTTTTCCTGAAGCTCTGGCTTTAAAAGCGGTTTGCCAACTCCTAGAAAACTAAGCCTTCGAGGCCTTGTGGAACCAGACGATGACGCAGGCTCAACACCTCCTGCATTCGGTCCTATTTTGCTTTTGCCACTACCATCAGATCCAACACCATCATTACCAGCTGCCAACCCCCGCCCAATTCCACGGCCTCTTCCACCAGCCTTCCTCATTTTTGGCAGAAATGTAGACAAAATCCAACAAACTATATAGTAATGTAAAACAAGGTACAAGGTGTCTATAGGACAGGGGAGATTTTGAATTTCTGCACACACTTGTGGACACTGGACACTTTTGGATTGTGTGAGGCCCACTGAATATCACAGCGCTATGTCACAGGCTCGATGTCGCAGGTGTGAAAAATGTCACTAGAGGATAACGGAGATTTTGAATTTCTGCACACACTTGTGGACACTGGACACTTTTGGATTGTGTGAGACCCACTGAATATCACAGCGCTATGTCACAGGCTCGATGTCGCAGGTGTGAAAAATGTCACTAGAGGATAACGGAGATTTTGAATTTCTGCACACACTTGTGGACACTGGACACTTTTGCATTGTGTGAGGCCCACTGAATATCACAGCGCTATGTCACAGGCTCGATGGCACAGGTGTGAAAAAAGTGACTACAGGATAAGGGAGATTTTGAATTTCTGCACACACTTGTGGACACTGGACACTTATGGATTGTGTGAGGCCCACTGAATATCACAGCGCTATGTCACAGGCTCGATGTCGCAGGTGTGAAAAATGTCACTAGAGGATAACGGAGATTTTGAATTTCTGCACACACTTGTGGACACTGGACACTTTTGGATTGTGTGAGGCCCACTGAATATCACAGCGCTATGTCACAGGCTCGATGTCGCAGGTGTGAAAAATGTCACTAGAGGATAACGGAGATTTTGAATTTCTGCACACACTTGTGGACACTGGACACTTTTGGATTGTGTGAGACCCACTGAATATCACAGCGCTATGTCACAGGCTCGATGTCGCAGGTGTGAAAAATGTCACTAGAGGATAACGGAGATTTTGAATTTCTGCACACACTTGTGGACACTGGACACTTTTGGATTGTGTGAGACCCACTGAATATCACAGCGCTATGTCACAGGCTCGATGTCGCAGGTGTGAAAAATGTCACTAGAGGATAACGGAGATTTTGAATTTCTGCACACACTTGTGGACACTGGACACTTTTGGATTGTGTGAGGCCCACTTAATATCACAGCGCTATGTCACAGGCTCGATGGCACAGGTGTGAAAAAAGTGACTACAGGATAAGGGAGATTTTGAATTTCTGCACACACTTGTGGACACTGGACACTTATGGATTGTGTGAGGCCCACTGAATATCACAGCGCTATGTCACAGGCTCGTTGTCGCAGGTGTGAAAAATGTCAGTAGAGGATAACGGAGATTTTGAATTTCTGCACACACTTGTGGACACTGGACACTTTTGGATTGTGTGAGACCCACTGAATATCACAGCGCTATGTCACAGGCAGAAATTGGCTAGTGTATGACAAACTACAAGGTGTATATAGAATTGGGCAGAATAGGAATCTCCCTAGAGTGTAGGTCTGTAACAACGGAACAAGTCCTCGACTTATCCTTACAGAGCGACACACAGATAGCTTCACTGTGGCTGTGATAACAGCCGTTACACGGTACTGTGTGAGGAGTGTGCACCACTGTATGGTGTGAAAAATTGCATGCTCAGTACCTCACCAGGACAAAAAAAAAAATTGGGATTGCTTTTAAAAAAGCAGTTTGCAGAGCAGTGGGTAAACAGCAGTGCAGCCGCCAGGAAGCCTTAGAAGGCAGCCTAACAACCAACACCGCTGATCCAGCAAAATATAGCCTCCACTTGCACTGCACACACAGTGACTGGTGTGTTGTACAGGCAAAATCGCTAGCAGCAGAAGCAGTTTTTGGTGTCTTCTTCCCTGCCTAACGCTCTCCCAACAAAATCATCATCAGCAGCAGCTCTCCCTATTCTGAGATCAGCATGAGTAACATGGCGGTCGGCGTGCACGCCCTTTTATACCCCCTGTGACGCCCACCAAAGCAAGCCAATCACTTGCATGCCCTTCTGAAAGATGGTGGTGACCCCTGCCTATGTCATCACGTTGCCCACAGTGTCCGTGGATCCTGATTGGCTGAAAAAGAGCGCAAAACAAACTTTTGAAACGCGACTTTGGCGCTTAAGTCGCCGACCTCGTGGCCGACCTCATCCTAGGGTCGGGTTTCGTTTCATGAAACCCGACTTTGCTAAAAGTCGGCGACTTTTTAAATTTTTCGACCCGTTTCGCTCAACTCTACTCGTCACCTTTAGGTGCTGTTTTTTTTTGTGGCCAAGAAAGATGGTTCATTAAGACCGTGTATTGATTATCGTTCCCTTAAAAAGATGACGGTTAAATATCAGTACCCGTTACCTCTGATGTCTGATTTATTCTCCAGAGTTAAGAGTGCCTGCTGGTTTACTAAGCTTGACCTCAGGGGGGCGTATAATCTTATTCGCATCAAGCACGGGGATGAATGGAAGATGGCGTTTAATACTCCGGAGGGACATTTTGAGTACCTGGTGATGCATTTTGGGCTCACTAATGCCCCTTATGTCTTCCAGTCCTTTCTGAATGATATTTTCCAAGACTTTGTGGATAAGTTTTTGATCATCTATCTGGATGATATTTTGATCTTTTCTAGTGATTGGGATTCTCATGTGGAACACGTCCTGACTGTGTTCCGGATTTTGAGGGAGAATTCCCTGTTTGTTAAGGGATCGAAATGCCTCTTTGGTGTACAGAGGATTTCATTTTTGGGATTTATCTTGTCTCCATCGACTATTGAAATGGACCCGGCCAAGGTACAGGCCATTTATGATTGGGTTCAGCCTACTTCTTTGAAGGCCCTCCAGAAATTTTTGGGTTTTGCTAATTTCTATCGTAAATTTATAGGTAATTTTTCTGGTATTGTCAAACCACTGACTGATCTGACCAAGAAGGGCGCTGATTTGCAGAATTGGTCTCCTGAGGCTGTCTCAGCATTTCAGGAGCTTAAGCAGAGATTTACTTCAGCTCCAGTTTTATGGCAACCTGATGTCTCACTCCCATTTCAGGTGGAGGTAGATGCTTCTGAGATTGGTGCAGGAGCTGTTTTGTCCCAAAAAGACACTGTGACTTCTAAGATGAATCCCTGTGCCTTCTTTTCTCGAAAGTTCTCTCCCTCTGAACGCAACTATGACATGGGGAATCAGGAATTGTTGGCCATGAAATGGGCTTTTGAGGAGTGGAGACATTGGTCGGAGGGAGCTAGACATCAAGTTGTGGTCCTCAACCGATGACAAGAATTTGATTTATCTGGAGTCGGCCACATGCTTGAATCCTAGACAGGCTAGATTGGCCTTGTTTTTCACGCGTTTTAATTTTGTGGTCTCTTTTCTTCCGGGCACTAAGAATGTTAAGGCAGATGCCCTTTCTAGGAGTTTCTTTGCCGATTCCCTTAGTGTGACCGAGCCTACTACCATCCTAGGTGAGGGGGTAGTTCTTTCTGCCATTTCGCCCGATTTGAGACGCGCCCTGGAGGAATTTCAGGAGGATAAACCTGAGCGTTGCCCTATGGGAAAATTGTATGTTCCTGACCAGTGGAGAAAGAGAGTAATGTCTGAAATTCATTGCTCCGCATTGGCTGGTCATCCAGGTATTTTTGGTACCAGAGATTTGGTGAGTCAGTCTTTTTGGTGGCCTGCCTTATCTCGTGATGTCAGGAATTTTGTACAGTCCTGTGGGACTTGTTCTCGGTCTAAACCCTGTTCTCGTTCTAGTGGGTTGCTGATGCCCCTGCCGATGCCCAAGAGGCCATGGACCCATATCTCAATGGATTTTATTTCTGATCTTCCTGTCTCTCAGAGGATGACTGTTATCTGGGTGATTTGTGATAGATTTTCGAAGATGGTCCATCTTGTACCACTCCCAAAGTTGCCATCTTCCGCTGAGTTGGTGCCCTTGTTTTTACAACAGATGGTTCGGTTACATGGGATTCCTGAGAACATTGTGTCCGACCGAGGAGTCCAGTTTGTTTCCAGATTCTGGAAAGCCTTTTGTTCCAATCTGGGAATTCAGTTATCCTTCTCCTCCGCGTTTCATCCCCAGACCAGTGGACAGAATGAGAGAACAAGCCAGAACTTGGAGTCTTATTTGAGATGTTTTATATCTGCTAATCAGGATGATTGGGTCTGATTTTTGCCCTTGGCCGAATTCACACTGAACAATAGAGCTAGTTCTGCCACTTTGATGTCACCCTTTTTCTGTAATTTTGGGTTTCATCCTCGATTCTGTTCAGGGCAAGTGGAATCTTCGTCCTGCCCAGGTGTGGACATTGTGGTTGAGAGAATGCAGCAGATATGGGACCAAGTGGTGGATAAGTTGTCACTCTCTCAGGAAAAGGCCCAGCGATTTTCCAACCGGCATAGGACCATTGGTCCCCGGTTTAAAGTTGGTGATATGGTTTGGTTGTTGTCTAAGAATATTCCTATGAAGGTTGCATCTCCAAAATTTAAGCCAAGATTTATTGGACCTTATAGGATTTTGGAGATTCTTAATCCTGTTTCTTTTCGATTGGCTCTTCCAGTTACGATCAAGATCCATAACGTATTTCACAGATCTCTGTTAAAGAGGTTTGTTGAGCCAGTGGTGCCTATGGCAGCACCTCCTGACCCTGTGTTGGTTGAAGGCAATGTGGAATATGAGGTAGAGAAAATATTGGATTCTCGTTTGGTTAGACGGAGACTCCAGTATTTGGTCAAATGGAAGGGTTATGGCCAGGAGGATAATTCTTGGGTCTCTGCCTCTGATATTCATGCCAATAGATTGGTTCGTGCTTTTCACCGGGCCCATCCTGATCGGCCTTGTGGCGTGGATGAGGGTTCGGTGACCCCTCCTCAAGGGGGGGTACTGTTGTGAGTTCATTTTATGGTCCACCAGTTGTGAGTTCTCCTGCCAGGCTCCCTCTGGTGGTAACAGGAGGTAGTGAGGCTGATTTAATCAGTAGAGATCCGACACCTGATAATGAGGATGACGATTGGACCTCAGGAATCTCAGACTGGATTTAAGACAGCCGACTCCCTATTCTGGTGCTGGTGATTCCTTCTGGCTTGTCAGGTCTTGGTTTTCAGCTCTGTTCCAGTCATCTAAAGCTAAGTTTTTCTGCTAATGTTCACACTTGATTTTGTTGGTCTATCCAGTTTTTTGTGTGGTCAGCCAGCCCCGGCTGAGGCTGTGCTGAATTTCCACTCTTATTTACCTGTGTTTACCAATTTGCTTTTTGTCCCTTATTAGATTGGCCTCTTTTTGCTCTGTCTCAGAATATTTCAGAGTGCTGATATAGTGGGTGAAGTCTAGTGACTTCAGGTTTAATTTTGCTATCAGAAGTGTTGGACATTATTTTTGTAGGGTTTTTTTGCAGATTGCAGACAGTGTCTTTCCTTTCCTATCCTTTCTAGTTAGTTTGGGCCCCATCGTTTGCTCAGCCTATTTTCCTGCCTGTGTTTGTGCTTTCATCTTGTTTCACCGTCAATACATGTGTGGGGGCTGTCTTTTCTTTGGGGTCTGCTCTGGGACAGATAGTTTTCCCCTTTTCTTGCTTTAGGCTTATGTAGCTCTCCGGCTGTGACGAAGCATCTAGGATCATCGTAGGTACGCTCCACGGCTGCTGCTAATTGTGTGGTTAGGATCAGGGATCTGCAATCTGCATTGTTACCAACCTCTCTGGTTTTCTGTGACTTAGCTTGCTTTGTTTTTTTCTCCTCGGTGACCCATTCATAACAGGTTCCACCATCAATGCCAGGTATTACGTTGAACTTTTGCTCCAATTGAAGGTAGCTCTGAAGGCCAAAAGTCGTGGCAAGCTGTCCAAAGGACAGGAGGCAGAGTCCAAAGGAACTTTAAACATAACAGATTTATTCTCTTCAGGATACAGCACATCCATATCACTTCCAGCACACTTGTCACAGTACCAGCAATTATATTATTCTTCGTCTTTCCCTTACTTCATCTACTTCACTGGAATAGGCCACAAAGTTACAACGGGGGTGAGGAGCCCAGTGAAAACGGCACTTCAACCTATCTCCCTGCAACCAACTTCAGTCCAGACATGGAAATAATCATCTACTAGGTCATCCACCCCTTTTGGTTATCCTGCCCGCCCACTCACTGGTGGCCCACTCTACTACTTCAGCACTCAAACTTCTTCAGTAACTTCATCAGTGACTTCTTCACTGACTTCTTCACTACACTGCTGTGGAGACCATGCACTGCACACTTCTCTTCTTCCTGAGTACTTCCACCCCTTACTATGGTTGGCTGGGTTTCTCTACTTGGGAACGTTGTGTGATAGCTGAGCAGCTCAGGCCCCAAGGCCACCTGAACACATTAGGGGTCTACCCTCTTCTCACTTTGTCCAGCAAATCTGTCTCGCTTATTCCCCAGCTACAACTCCTACAATTAACCTCTAAGTGTCCTACAACTAAACCTTCCTATGCAGTGTACTCAGTGCCACCATCTAGTGGCCTTTTCCCTAACTGCACTGTCCCTAGCTTAAATATAGCAATAAACATGTATATACAGCTTACATATAATACAAAAATACATAAATATAACACATGCAAATATGGCAATTATGTACATGTAAATAGTAGCAGCAACATTTAAAGGGCTAGGCCCTGACCCTCTTACATGAGCAACTAACAAACAGGCAATCCTTGCATGTGTTGTGGCTGTTGAAAAGTCACGAGGCATGCAGCCATGGGGACTCAAACATAATAATAATCTTTATTTATAGAGTGCCAACATATTCCGCAGCGCTTTACAAATCAACAGTTCATACACAACAGTCATAAGTAACAAGTAAAGATAATAAAATAATTAAAGCAAAATAATGATGACCCTGCTCTTAAGAACTTACAATCTACAATAAGATGGGGGAGAGGCACAAAGTACAGGGGCTTATTTACAATAGTGGTCCAGCCATCTTGAGGGAATGAGAGGATAGATAAAGGCTGCATGAGTTAGTCACCAGTTAGTATTTGTAGTTCTTTTGGGAGTGATGGAGTTTGATGCAGTGTTATGATCAGAGAAGTAGAGAATGGACTATATACAGTGGGGGAAATAAGTATTTGATCCCTTGCTAATTTTGTACATTTGTCCACTGACAAAGACATGAACAGTTTATAATTTTAAGGGTTGGTTAATTTTAACATTGAGAGATAGAATATCAAAAATAATATCCAGAAAATCATATTGTATAAATTATATAAATTTATTTGCATTTTGCAGTGAGAAATACGTATTTGATCCCCTACCAAACATTAAGTATTCTGGCTCCTGCACACTATTTAGACGCTCCTAATCAACTTGTTGCCTGCATTAAAGACAGCTGTCTTACATAATCACCTTTATAAAATACTCCTGTCCACAGACTCAGTCAAACTCTAACTTCTACAACATGGGCAAGACCAAAGAGCTTTCTAAGGATGTCAGGGACAAGATCATAGACCTGCACAAAGCTGGAATTGGCTGCAAAAACCATAGGTAAGAGGCTGGGTGAGAAGGAGACAACTGTTGGTGCAATAGTAAGAAAATGGAAGAAATTCAAAATGACTGTCAATCGACATCGATCTGGGGCACCATGCAAAATCTCACCTCATGTCCAATCCTTAATCATGAGGAAGCTGAGAGATCAGCCTAAAACTACACGGGGGGAACTTGTTAATGATTTCAAGGCAGCTAGGACCACAGTCACCGAGAAAACTATTGGTAACACATTACGCCGTAAAGGTTTAAAATACTGGAGTGCCTGCAAGATCCCCCTGCTCAAGAAGGCACATGTGCAGGCCCATCTGAAGTTTGGCAATGAACACCTGGATGATTCTGTGAGTGATTGGGAGAAGGTGTCGTGGTCAGATGGGACAAAAATTGAGCTATTTGGTATTAAGTCAACTCGTCCTGTTTGGAAAAAGAGAAATGCTTCCTATGACCAAAAGAACACCATCCCCATTGTCAAGCACGGAGGTGGAAACATTATGTTTTGAGGGTGTTTCTCTGCTAAGAGGACAGGACTACTTCAATGCATCAGTGGGAGAATGGATGGAGCCATGTACCGTAAAATCCTGAGTGACAACCTCTATCTCCCTATGCCAGGACATTAAAAATTGGTCGTGGCTTGGGTCTTCCCATAGAAAACTTATAGAGGGAGATGAAGCTCTGAGTTTCCAAGCGACAGCCTATATATCTTAATGATTTAGAGATGATCTGCAAAGAGGAGTGGACCAAAATTCCTCCTGACATGTGCGCAAACTTCATCATCAGCTATTAAAAATGGCTGATTGCTGTGCTTGCTAACAAGGGTTTTTGTCTTGTTTGCCAGAGGGATCAAATATTTATTTCTCACTGCAAAATGAAAATAAATTTATATAATTTATACAATGTGATTTTCTGTATTTTATTTTTGATATTCTATCTCTCAATGTTAAAATTAACCCCTTCACTACCAAGGGTGGTTTGCACGTTAACTACCGGGCCAATTTTTACAATTCTGACCACTGTACCTTTATGAGGTCATAACTCTGGAACGCTTTCATGGATCCTGGTGATTCTGACATTGTTTTCTCGTGACATATTGTACTTCATGTTAGTGGTAAAATTGCATTCAAATAACTTGCGTTTATTTGTGAAAAAAACGGAAATTTGGCGAAAATTTTGAAAATTTCGCAATTTTCCAACTTTGAATTTTTATGCCCTTAAATCACAGCGATACGGCACACAAAAAACTTAATACATAACATTTCCCACATGTTTACTTTACATCAGCACAATTTTGCAACCAAAATTTTTTTTTGCTAGGAAGTTATAAGGGTTAAAAATTGACCAGCGATTTCTCATTTTTGCAACACCATTTTATTTTTAGGGACCACTTCACATTTGAAGCCACTTTGAGGGGTCTATATGATAGAAAATACCCAAAAGTGACACCATTCTAAAAACTGCACCCCTCAAGGTGCTTAAAACCACATTCAAGAAGTTTATTAACCCTTTAGGTGCGTCACAGGAATTTTTTGAATATTAAAAAAAAAATGAACATTTAACTTTTTTTCACAAAAAAAATACTTCAGGTTCAATTTTCTTTATTTTACCAAGGGTAACAGGAGAAATTGGACTGCAAAAGTTATTGTGCAATTTGTCCTGACTACGCTGATACCTGATATGTGGGGGGGGAACCACTGTTTCGGCGCATGGCAGAGCTCTGAATGGAAGGAGCGCCGTTTGACTTTTTCAATGCAAAATTGGCTGGAATTCAGATCGGACGCCATGTCACGTTTGGCGAGCCCCTGATGTACCTAAACAGTGGAAACCCCCCCAAGTGACCCCATTTTGGAAACTAGACCCCCCAAGGAACTTATCTAGATATGTGGTGAGAACTTTGAACCCACAAGGGCTTCACAGAAGTTTATAACGTACAGCGGTACAATTAAAAAATCATATTTTTTCCACAAAAATGATCTTTTCACCCACAATTTTTATTTTTCCAAGGGTAACAGGACCCTAAAAGTTATTGTGCAATTTGTCCTGAGTACGCTGATACCCCATATGTGGGTGTAAATGACTATTTGGGCGCATAGCAGAGCTCGGAAGGGAAGCAGCGCCATTTGACGTTTTTGGCTAGAATTGAGATCGGACACCATGTCGCGATTGGAAAACCCCTGATGTACCAAAACAGTGGAAACCCCCCACAAATGACACCATTTTGGAATCTAGACCCCCCAAGGAACTTATCTAGATGTGTGGTGAGAACTTTGAACCCCCAAGGGCTTCACAGAAGTTTATAACGTACAGCAGTACAATTAAAAAATCATATTTTTTCCACAAAAATGATCTTTTCACCCTCAATTCTTATTTTTCCAAAAGTAACAGGACCCTAAAAGATATTGTGCAATTTATCCTGAGTACGCTGATACCCCACATGTGGGTGTAAACCACTATTTGGGCGTATGGCAGAGCTCGGAAGGGAAGCAGCGCCATTTGACGTTTTTGGCTGGAATTGAGATCGGACACCATGTCGCATTAGGAAAGCCCCTGATGTACCAAAACAGTAGAAACCCCCCACAAATGACACCATTTTGGAAACTAGACCCCCCAAGGAACTTATCTAGATGTGTGGTGAGCACTTTGAACCCCCCAGTGCTTCACTGAAGTTTATAACGTCCGGGCGTGAAAATAAAAAAATCGTATTTTTTCCACAAACATGATCTTTTAGTCCCCATTTTTTTATTTTCCCAAGGGTAACAGGAGAAATTGGACCCCAAAAGTTGTTGTCCAATTTGTCCTGAGTACGCTGATACCTCATATGTGGGAGAAAACTACTGTATGGGCACACGTCGGGGCTCGGAAGGGAAGTAGTGACGTTTTGGAATGCAGACTTTGATGGAATGGTCTGCGGGTGTCATGTTGCGTTTGGAGAGCCCCTGATGTACCTAAACAGTGGAAACCCCCCACAAGTGACCCCATTTTGGAAACTAGACCCCCTAATGAACTTA
The DNA here is from genome assembly GCF_039654945.1 of Dendrobates tinctorius. Lineage (NCBI taxonomy): Eukaryota > Metazoa > Chordata > Amphibia > Anura > Dendrobatidae > Dendrobates > Dendrobates tinctorius. The sequence goes on along the minus strand of NW_027361788.1, from coordinate 7,531,449 downwards.
TCTAGATGTGTGGTGAGCACTTTGAACCCCCCAGTGCTTCACAGAAGTTTATAACGACCGGGCGTGAAAATAAAAATATCGTATTTTTTCAACAAACATCATCTTTTAGTCCCCATTTTTTTTATTTTCCCAAGGGTAACAGGAGAAATTGGACCCCAAAAGTTGTTGTCCAATTTGTCCTGAGTACGCTGATATCTCATATGTGGGAGAAAACTACTGTATGGGCACACATCGGGGCTCGGAAGGGAAGTAGTGACGTTTTGGAATGCAGACTTTGATGGATTGGTATGCGGGTGTCATGTGCGTTTGGAGAGTCCCTGATGTACCTAAACTATTGAAACTCCCCACAAGTGACCCCATTTTGGAAACTAGACCCCCCACGGAGCTTATCTAGATGTGTGGAGAGCACTTTGAACCCCCAAGTGCTTCACTGAAGTTTATAACGCCTGGGCGTGAAAATAAAAAAAACATTTTTTTCCGCAAAATTATATTTTTGCCCCCAATTTTTTATTTTCCTAAGGGTAACAGGAGAAATTGGACCCCAAAAGTTGTTTTGTAATTTGTCCTGAGTAGGCTGATACCCTACATGTGGGGGTAAAACACTGTTTGGGCACATGGCAGAGCTTGGAAGGGAAGGAGCACCATTTGACTTTTTCAACGCAGAATTGGCTGGAATTGAGATCAGACGCCATGTTGCCTTTGGAGAGCACCTGATGTGCCCAAACAGTGGAAACCCCCAATTATAACTCCAACCCTAACCTCAACACACCCCTAACCCTAATCTGAGCCCTAGCCCTAACCCTATCCCTAACCCTAACCCTAGCCCTAACCCTAGCCCTAACCCTAACCCTAGCCTTAACCCTAGCCCTAACCCTAGCCCTAACCCTAACCCTAGCCCTAACCCTACCCTAACCCTAACCCTAGCGGGAAAATGGAAATAAATACATTTTCTTTTAGTTTTATTATTTTTCTCTAACTAAGGGGGTGATAACGGGGGGTTTGATTTACGATTTATGGCGGTTTTTATGTTTGGCGGCTGTCGCACGCTAAAAGACGCTTTTTATTGTAAAAATAGTTTTTGCATCACCACATATTGTGAGCTATAATTTTTCCATATTTTGACCCACCGAGTCATGTGAGGTCTTATTTTTTGCGGGACGAGTTGACGTTTTTATTGGTACCATTTTCGGGCACGTGACATTTTTTGATCGCTTTTTATTCCGATTTTTGGGATGCAGAATGAACAAAAACCAGCTTTTCATGAATTTCTTTTGGGGGGTGCGTTTACACCGTTCCGCGTGCGGTAAAATTGATAACGCGTTTTTATTCTTCGGGTCAGTACGGTTACAGCGATACCTCATTTAGGTCGTTTTTTTATGTTTTGTCGGTTTTTTGCAATGAAAACAATTTTATATAAAAAATAATTATTTTTGTATCGCTTTATTCTGCGAGCTATAACTTTTTTATTTTTTCGCTGATGATGCTGTATGGTGGCTCGTTTTTTGCGGGACAAGATGACGTTTTCAGCGGTACCATGGATATTTATATGCGTCTTTTTGATCGCGCGTTATTGCACTTTTTGTTCGGTGGTATGATAATAAATCATTATTTTTTGCTTCGTTTTTTATTTTTATTTTTTAAGGGGTTCGCTAAAGGGGTTAACTAATGGGACAGTTTTATAGGGCAGGTCATTATGGACGCGGCGATACCAAATATGTGTACTTTTATTGTTTTGTTTTTTTTTTATTTTCAAAAAATGGATTTATTGGGGAATATTTTTTTTTTTTTTAACTAATTTATTTAGCGATTTTTTTTAAATTATTTTTAACACTTTTTTTTTTTTTTTTTTTTTTTTTTTACTTTATTACCTTGTCCCAGGTGGGACATCACTGTCCTGTGACAGATCGCTGATCTGTCACATCACAGATCACTGTGACAGATCAGCGATCTGTCACAGGCACTGCTGCAGACTTCCTCATGCCTGCGCTTTGCAGGCACTGAGGAAGCCAGCTTCCTCAGGCCCCCGAAGGCCCCCGTCGCCATCTTGGATTCGGGGGCCTGGAGGAAGGGAGTCCCCCGCAGCAGCGCTGCACATTGCGCTGCCGTGGGGGGCTCAGGGAAGCACGGAGGGAGCCCCCTCCCTGCCGATGCTTCCCTTTAACCCCCGGTACACCGCGATCGCGTTTGATCGCGGTGTGCAAGGGGTTAACATGTCGGGGGCGGTCCGTGACCGCCCCTGACACATTGTGCCGGGTGTCAGCTATGATAATTAGCTGACACTCGGCCGCGATCAGCGGCGCTCACCACGTGGGCGCCGCTGATCGCGATGACGTAATATTCCGTCCATGGTAATTAGGTCCATGGTCACATGGACGGAATATTACGTCAATTGTAGGTAAGGGGTTAATCTACCCTTAAAATTATAGACTGTTCATGTCTTTGTCAATGGGCAAACTTCCAAAATCAGGATGGTATCAAATACCGTATTTTTTGGACTATAAGGCTGGTTTCACATTTGCGTTTTTTTGCGCTGGAAAAAAACGCATACGTGCGCATGCGTTTTTTCCCCTATATTTAACATGGGTGCGCATACCTGCGCGCTGGCATGCGCACATATGCGATTTTCATGCGCTGCGTTTTTTTGGGGTGTGCGTTTGTATTTTCCAGACGCAGCATGTTGCATTTTTTGGCCCTGCAAAAAAGCGCATGCGCACGTATGCGCACGTTTTGCGCTAAAAATGGCCATTATAGCCTATGGATGCGCATACGTGCGCACTGGCATGCGCATGTATGCGTTTTTTTAGCGCTGCGTTTTTTTGGTGGTGTCCACTTGTTGTCCTAGTTATAATCTTCTAAAGTCAAAAAAAAAAAGTCTATATAAAGGAGGTGCCTGCCAAAACTCTGCCACTACTACACTGACAGATTGAAGAGCAGACAGTCAACAAGGAACCCATCTTATATCAGCGAAGAATGTGAGTATATTACATTATATGCCTGTCCTTTTAAATTATGTATGTACTAATGATTTTTATTATTTTTACATGCAGTATGTCTTCAGAATCCGAGTATTCCCCATCGCGGCAGGAATTGGCGCAAGCAGACCGTGAGGTGATTATTTTCGTGCATCTGGTAAGTATATCTGCTGCTTCTCCAAATCTCTTACGTTTTTTTCAACTTTTTTAAGACATCGTCATCATCATCTTCTGCGGACGGGACTAGTGAGGGCGAAGAGCAGGAGCAGCGAAGCCAAGTCCCGGTGGTGATACGGAATGTATGTATCAAATGATTTGTAATGTTCTTTATTTTTTATCTTCTATTTTTACTCTTTTTTATGTTTCTTTTTTTGTAACTTTTTATTCAATTTAAATTTGATTATTCTAATGAATGTGTTTTGTCTAGGTTCCACAACGGGATGAAGACGTCTACCTGGATAATGAGCAGCTCATCAGCCTGGTCCAGGAGCGTTCGCCGCTGTGGGACAGCCGTGACCGGCTGCACAAGGACATTGTGGTGACCCGGCGGCTATGGAATGAGGTGGCCGCAGCGTTGATGGATGGCTGGGACAGCGCCACAGCATCCTCCAAAAAGGCGTTTAGTGAGTATTTCCCTGCTCTGTATTGTGCCGCAGTGACTGTTGTCCTTGACGGCACTGTTGGGTTTCGTGCTAGGCATATTCTAGCAGGAAACCCAACAGTGTCATCGGGGTCTACAGTGACTGCTTTGAGTATTGTATTGCTACATTGTGCCGCAGTGACTGTTGTCCTTGACGGCACTGTTGGGTTTCGTGCTAGGTGTATTCTAGCAGGAAACCCAACAGTGTCATCGGGGTCTACAGTGACTGCTTTGAGTATTGTATTGCTACATTGTGCCGCAGTGACTGTTGTCCTTGACGGCACTGTTGGGTTTCGTGCTAGGTGTATTCTAGCAGGAAACCCAACAGTGTCATCGGGGTCTACAGTGACTGCTTTGAGTATTGTATTGCTACATTGTGCCGCAGTGACTGTTGTCCTTGACGGCACTGTTGGGTTTCGTGCTAGGTGTATTCTAGCAGGAAACCCAACAGTGTCATCGGGGTCTACAGTGACTGCTTTGAGTATTGTATTGCTACATTGTGCCACAGTGACTGTTGTCCTTGACGGCACTGTTGGGTTTCGTGCTAGGTGTATTCTAGCAGGAAACCCAACAGTGTCATCGGGGTCTACAGTGACTGCTTTGAGTATTGTATTGCTACATTGTGCCGCAGTGACTGTTGTCCTTGACGGCACTGTTGGGTTTCGTGCTAGGTGTATTCTAGCAGGAAACCCAACAGTGTCATCGGGGTCTACAGTGACTGCTTTGAGTATTGTATTGCTACATTGTGCCGCAGTGACTGTTGTCCTTGACGGCACTGTTTTTTTTTTATCAACAGTGGACAAAGTCCAAACACGTTGGCGTTCGATCAAGGACCGCTTCAACAGTGATGTTCGTGCTGAGGGCCAGGTTCGCAGTGGATCTGCGTCAAGGACCAGAACTAGATACCGTCACTATCACGCGTTGCAGTTCCTAAGACCGGTCCTTGCCACGAGATCGTAAGTATTATAAATTTTGGGTTTTTATTTTTATTAATCTGTGTTTTTCTAATCCACAGCTGATGCCTCTTGTAAAGGCATGGTAGTAATGATTTTCCTTTCTTCCACAGCACCTGGAGCAGCACCCTGCAACCTGGCCCTGGAGCGGTCCTTCCTCGGACGTCCTCTGACCCGTCCCAGCCATCCGACAGCCAGGAAGCACCTTGCAGGTCAACCACACACACAGCTGGTGACCAGGAAACTGGGCCATCAGGTGTTCCCCTGTCCCAGGTCTCTGCCACTGGTTATGCGGGCACCACCCGCCAGCGGCAGAGGGCCTTGGACAGGAATGTCTTGCCCGAGTTTATGCATTTGAGCGAGGCCTTTAATTCCAGCCTCAAGTCACTGTCCGACAGAGTTGAAAGCGGTTTTGCACTCATGGAACGTGGTTTTAACCACTTTGAACACCGCTTCAATTCTGTAGAACAGCGCCTTGACCGTCTGGAGGCCGACCTCAACAGACCAGCACACCATTTTTTTAGTAAAATTGAAAAGGGCATGGCGGAACACCTTAGTCCTGAGCAACAGCTGAATGTGCTGCAGGCCTGCAACAATGCTTCTTGCAGGCTATGCAGCATAATCGGTACGGTCAGCAGTCAGTGGTGTCCTTTCCACCTGTGCCACCATTGACTCGCTTCACCTCACTACCGACTTGTGCTGCATACCACTGCACGGACACCTCTATTCAAAGCCAGGACACCCACCGTTACACCACCACAAGTCTGAGTGCAGCTGGTCACTTCACCGACACCACCATGGCAAGCGCTGCTCCTGTCTGGAGCACCACCGCCACTCCCATGCATGCGTGGAGCTTAGCCACCACTAGGCAAACATGGAACAGCCCTGCCGCTACAACAACATGTAGTAGCCCTGCCACCACCATTCTGCAAACCTGGACCATCACTGCCGCCACCAGTCCTCCTGCAAGGATGAGCACTGCCAACGAAGAGCAGCAGCAGCAGCCACCTCAGCAGCAGCAGCCACCTCAGCAGCAGCCACCTCAGCAGCAGCAGCAGCCACCTCAGCAGCAGCAACCTCAGCAGCAGCAGCAGCCACCTCAGCAGCAGCAGCAACCACCTCAGCAGCAGCAGCCACCTCAGCAGCAGCAGCAGCCACCTCAGCAGCAGCCGCCACCTCAGTAGCAGCAGCCGCCACCTCAGCAGCAGCAGCAGCCATACCAGCAGACGGGGGACCTACATTCAATATTTGCCCCTAGTTCAAGGCGAAATCTATCAAGGCGGGCATTGGGCCAAAGTCGGTCCAGGCACACAAGCCTACGGCGACATGCCATTACAACTAATGTACCTGAACAGATTTCCTCCTCCAAGTGTTCCTAGTTTAATTCCCTTAACTGGACTACCTTCCCCCACAAGTTTTGTTGCCCCTTCCCCTCAAACACCGTCTTCAACTGCAAGTGTTGCATATTCCCTGCACACCCCCAAATTGAAATCATCTGCCCCCAAACGCCAGAAAAAATAATTTTTTGGTTTATTTTTGTGATTAAAAATAAATTTACATTTGTGGTTCACCATTACAAAGTTTCATTAATGTTGTTTGCGCCGCTCACACACACTGATGGGTAAATACATGTTAAAAACAAACCCAAGGCCTAGTATAGTCATATGTGAAATAACACGGACTAGTATAGTCATACCAAGGCCTAGTGTAATAACTCGAGTTTTACCAACTTGGATCTGGTTTCATGAAAAACAAACTGTTGAAACTTGTCTTAAAAATAAGTTTCTTTCTAGTTTCACCAGTTTGTTTTTTGTGAAACAAGATGCTAGTTGTTAAAAATCGAGTTATTACAGTAGGCCTTGGTATGACTATACTAGGCCGTGGTATTTCACATATTACTATACTACTAGCCCCAAGGCCTACTATACTCATATTTGAAATACCACGGCTTAGTGTAGTCATTACAAGGCCTAGTGTAATAACTCTAGTTTCACCAACTAGAATCTGGTTTCATGAAAAACAAACTGTTGAAACTTGTCAAGTTTCACCAGTTTGTTTTTCGTGAAACAAGATCCTAGTTGGTAAAATTCGAGTAGGCCTTGGTATGACTATACTAGGCCGTGGTATTTCACATATTACTATACTACTAGCCCCAAGGCCTACTATACTCATATTTGAAATACCACGGCCTAGTGTAGTCATTACAAGGCCTAGTGTAATAACTCTAGTTTTACCAACTAGAATCTGGTTTCATGAAAAACAAACTGTTGAAACTTGTCAAGTTTCACCCGTCTGTTTTTCGTGAAACAAGATCCTAGTTGGCAAAAATCGAGTAGGCCTTGGTATGACTATACTAGGCCGTGGTATTTCACATATGACTATACTAGTAGGCCCAAGGCCTACTATACTCATATTTGAGATACCACGGCCTAGTATAGTCATTCCAAGGCCTAGTGTAATAACTTGTAAGTTGGAATGGAGCAGATTACATTCATCCACTCAATGCTGACTTGTATTCCCCATGGACTTTCATTGGGGTTGGGTTTTGAGGGTTGTGTTTTGAGAAAATCACATACTTTTTTTTCAACTAGTTGCACAATTTTCTCTTGAAAAAAAATGGTTTCCTGATTCATGGCCTGCAGCTTTGCTCGTTCCAATATATTTCACGCAGACTAGCAATGCTGCATTTTAACTCATATGTGTATTTACCTGCCCAGGTGTGTGAACATCAAAAAATTCAGTTATACATGGGAAGTTTTTTATTTAATTGGAGTTTAAAAAATATAGTGCACTCAGTAATGGTATCAAATAAGGTTTTTTATTACCATAAACAAACAAAAACATTACACCATTTCATCTTGCCAGTGCACCCGTCCTACATCAGAAATAAAGTAGGCCGCAAATTGGTCCCTCATTTGGCCAACTTTAACGGATGACCTGAGAGTGTGCTGAGTGAATTCAGGCAATGGGTTAGGAGCATCATCGTCCAGTTCAAAGGTCGGGTGCTCTTTAGCCATCACAAAGTTATGTAGAACCACACAGGCCTTCACCACCTCATCGACTGTTTCAAGTTTAAGATTAATGGCCGTGCCCAGAATTTGCCATCTGGAGACAAGAATCCCAAAAGCACACTCAACAGTTCTTCTGGCCCTGGTCAGCCTGTAATTAAATATTTTTTTGGTGTGGTCCAAGTCCCGGCTGGAGTAGGGTTTCAGTAAGTTTCCGCACATTTGAAAAGCCTCATCGCCAACCATTACAAAGGGCAGTGGCGGAGCTTCGGTGTGAGGAAGAGGCCGTGGCATAGGGAAATTAAATTGGTTGCCATACAACCTCCGGCCCATGTCTGAGTTTTTAAAAGCCTGTGAGTCATTACCACGGCCAAATGCTCCAATGTCCACTGCTACAAACATACATCCGGCATCCGCAATCGCAATGAGTACTATTGAAAAGTACTTTTTGTAATTATAGTACTCAGATCCCGTTCTTTGGGGTTTGATGATCCGTATGTGTTTACCATCAACAGCTCCCAAACAGTTGGGAAAATTGCATACTGTCCAGAATTTGTCAGCAATTTCCATCCACTTTTCAGCGGTGGGCAGGGGCATAAATTCTGGGCAAAGAACATTCCAGAGAGCCCGGCAGGTGTCAGCAACAATTCCAGACAAGGTAGAGATTCCAATACGGTACTGGAAGTGTAGTGAAGATAGGGTTTCTCCAGTCGCCAGGAATCTGTGAACAGACAAAGAAGTAAAATTAATATTTATGTATATTATTTTAAAAAACTATAAAATAAAATATTAGTACATTCACGAAAACTAATTACCCAAGGTTTTGAATACTAAATTAAAAAAAAAAACATCAGACCGCACCCCTTGGTTTTTAAAACATACCGTAATGTCACCAGTAGCCGTTCCTCAGGAGGAATCTCACGACGGAGCTGTGTGTCCTGTCTCCGGATGGATTGTTGGACACGAGCAAGCAAATCCATGAAACTTTTGTGGGACATCCTGATATAATCTGTAAATTTCTCCGGGTTTGACTGGAGCTCGCTGTAGAGGGTGTGGTATGCCCCACGGCTCTCCCGGAGTTCAACAATCGGATGTATCCACATACGCCGCCGTCTTCGCTGCCTCTCTCTCTTCCTTTGTTCATGGCAAGCAACTGCATACGCCTGAGCCATCGCGATGTCCAAATCCAAGTTGAAGTGAAAACTCTTCCAGCGCAGATCCATGGTCACGAGAAGAATCAAGCAAATGTGAAGAATACTGTAGACAGGGTCTATATATTAACATACCACACCCACAATGAAGTCCCATTGGTCTTGTGTGTTGTTGAATGGTTGTTTTTTCTTTTTTGTGGGGTTTTTCCAAAATCTGTAAAAAAACGCAAACGCACAAAAAACGCATACAAACGCGCAAAAACGCTGCGTTTTTTTCCTGCATGCGCATAAAAATGCTTGAAAAAAACGCAGCGTTTGTATGCATTTGTATGCGTTTTTTCAATGCGTTTTTTTGCGGGAAAAACGCGCTGCAAAAAAAAGCAAGTGTGAAACTAGCCTTAAACACATTTTTTTCCTCCAAAATTGTGGAGGAAAATGGGGGGGGTGTCTTATTGTCCAGATACACCGGCTCTGTCTGTGGTGGGTAGGTGGGGGAGCGGTTTTGGCGGTGCAGTGGGTCACAGAGGCAGGAGCCGGCGCTGCGGCTAACTCATGTGCCTGATACTAAAGAGAAATGAATATTCACTGCATTCCATGCCCATGGATGTGGAGGTCAATGAATATTCATTTCTCTTTAATGGCATCCTGGTATGATTGGCCCCCAGCCAGGTCCTGGTATGCATGGTCCCAAACTTTCCTTATCCTAGTATGATTGGCCCCATCAGAAAACATTAAAAAATCAAACCATTACACTTACCTTCCCTGCGCATCCTCGCAGCATCCTGCTCCAATGCAAGCAGCTGCTTTAGGATTGTAAGCAGCGCATGGCAGGGACATCATGCGCTGCTTGCAAGCCGAAGGACAGCTGTCGGAATTCTCAATGCTCTGCATGCCAGGACTGTGTGCGTGCAAAGCCGTGAGTGTTCATTGATCGCTAGGGTGCACAATGTCAGCCGGAGCCTTCCTGCTGCTGACGGCAGTCACGTGTGCCGATACTTAAGAGAGATGAATATTAATGGAATTAATGAATATTCATTGCTCTTAAGTGTCAGCACACGTCACAGGAAGTCTTGAGCTGAAACTGTGCATGCTAGAGAGCAATGAATACTCACAGCTTTGCGCCCACACAGTCCTGGCGTGTAGAGCATTGAGTATTCTGACAGATGCCCTTCGACTTGCAAGCAGCGCATGACGTCCCTGCCATTTGCTGCTTACAAGCAAAAAGCAGCTGCTGGCACAACGCTGCTAGGGAGCAATGGGAAGATAAGTGTAATGGTTTGGTTTTTTTTAACCCTTTTGCGACATGCATCGTTCTAGTACTGCGCATGTTGCATCTCCTCCTTTGATGTGGGCTCCGATGGTAAGCCCACATCTTTCCTGGGACATGTCAGCTGTTTTGTACAGCTGACATGTGCCCACAATAGCTGCGGGTGGAATCGCGATCCACCCACGGCTATTAACCCGTTAAATGCCGCTGTCAAACACTGACAGTTGCATTTGATGCGCGCTTCCGGTCATCGGGCTGAAAATACGCCCACCAGTGACCCACGTCAAGTGATTGAGGGTCACTGGTGGGTTGGCATGACAACTGGAGGTCTCCTGGAGACCTCTATGGTTGTCAGTGCTGGCTTGCTGTGAGCACCACCCTGTGGTCGGTGCTCACAGCAAGTGACATTCTGCTATATAGAGGCAATCTGATCATCGCCTCTATGTAGCAGAGACGATTGGGTTGTGGCAGCTTCTAGTCTCCCATGGAGACTATTGAAGCATGCTTAAAAAAATTTAAAAATGTTTTTAAAAATATTAAAAAATAAAAAAATACAAAAGTTCAAATCATCCCTCTTTTGCCTCATTCAAAATAAAACAATAAAAATAAAATCAAACATACACATATTTGGTATCGCTGCATTCAGAATTGCCCGAACTATCAATAAAAAATGGCGTAGCGATAAAAAAAGTCAAAACATCATTACTTTTTTTAGATGCTGTGACATTGCATTAAGATGCAATAAGTGGTGATAAAAAGATCGCATCTGCACCAAAATGGTATCATTAAAAACGACGTCAGCTCAGTGTGCAAAAAATAAACCCTCACTTAATCTGAGATCACGAAAAATAAAGAACACAGGTATCGGAAAATGGCGTGATTTCTTTGAACAAAGTTTGGATTTTTTTAGACCACTTAGATAAAAAAGAACCTGAGCATGTTTGGTGTCTATGAACTTGTAATGACCTGAAGAATCATAATGGCAGGTCAGTTCTGGTATTTAGCGAACATGGTGAAAAAAAAAACAAACAAGTAACATAACATAGTAACATAGTTTTGAAGGCTGAAGGAAGACCTTATGTCCATCTAGTTCAGCCTCTTTTTAGTGCAGCTGTTCTGCATTGTTGATCCTGGGGAAGGCAAAAAACCCACAGAGTAGAAGCCAATTTTCTCCATAGGGAAAAAAAATTCCTTCCCCTAAGCTGGGTCAACCATCTACCTATAATATTATGCTATTCGTAACCTTCTATACTGTTACTCACAAGAAAAGCATCCATTCCTTTCTTAAATTCATTCAGTGAGTTGGTCATCACCACTTCCTTAGGAAGAGAATTCCAGAGCCTCACTGCTCTTACCGTGAAGAACCCTCTTCTATGCTGGTGCAGAAATTGTCTTTCCTCCAAACGAAGAGAATGCCCCCTTGTTCTTGTCACAGTCCTTGGTACAAACAGTTCATTGGAGAGATCTCTGTATTGCCCTCTGATATACTTGTACATATATATTAGGTCTCCCTCTTCTCTTTTCTAGAGTAAATAGACTTGATAACCTTTCTGGGTATTGTAGTGAACCAACTCCATTTATCATTTTAGTAGCCCACCTTTGAACCCTATCAAGTTCAGTAATGTCTTTCTTGAGCATCGGTGTCCAAAATTGCACACAATACTCCAAGTGTGGTCTGACGAGTGATTTGTACAGAGGGAAAAATTATGTTTTCATCCCGTGTCCGCAGACCTCTTCTAATGCATCCCATGACCCTATTTGCTTTGGTGGCAGCTGCCTGACACTGGGCACTCCAATTTAGCTTCTTATTGACTAAGATGCTTAAGTCTTTTTCCATGTCTGATTTCCCCAGCAGTTTCTCATTTAGTAAGTAATTGTAGCATCTGTTTCTCCTTCCCATGTGCATAACCTTACACTTATCTGTGTTAAACCTCATTTGCCATTTGTCAGCCCAATTCTCCAATTTACTCAAATCTGTCTGTAGTTGCAAACTGTCCTCCTTTGTGTTAACTACCTTACATAGTTTTGTATCATCTGCAAATACTGATATTTTACTGTGTAAGCCATCCACTAGATCACTAATAAATATATTAAATAGTAGGGGGCCCAATACAGAACCCTGTGGTACCCCACTAGTAACCCTGGCCCAATCTGAGTATGCACCATTAATAACCACTCTTTGTTTTCTATCACTAAGCCAGCTACCTACCCATCTACACACATTTTCCCCTAGCCCAAGCTTTCTCATCGTACTTACCAATCTTTTATGTGGGACAGTGTCAAATGCTTTAGAGAAGTCAAGATAAATGACATCCAAAGATTCTCCTTGGTTCATTTGAGAGCTTACATCCTCATAGAAGCTGATCAGGTTAGTTTGACAGGAGCGATCCTTCATAAATTCATGTTGATATGGAGTTAAACATTTATTAACATTGAGATATTCCATAATGGTATCCCTTAGAAACCCTTCAAAAATTTTACCCACAACAGATGTTAAGCTTACCGGCCTTTAGTTTCCAGGTTCCCTTTTACACCCCTTTTTGAATATTGGTACCACATTTGCTTGCCGCCAATCAAAAGGAGCAGACCCTGTTTCTATAGAGTCTTTAAATATAAGGAATAGAGGCCTGTCTATCACATTACTTAACTCCCTTAATACCAGAGGGTGAATGCCATCAGGGCCTGGTGATTTGTCAATTTTAATCTTACTAAGGCGGTTCTGCACTTCTTCCTGGGTTAGGCAGGTAATACTTAATGGGGAGTTTACATTATCACTCTGCATTTCCCCTTGCAATTGGGGATTGCTCTTTTTTTTGCAATTTCATTGCACTTGGATTTTTCTCATTTTTTAGTACATGATAGTGTCGTTCAAAGGTACAACTCGTCCCACAAAAAACAAGCCCTCACTATAGTTGAGCGAAATGGGTCGGTCAAATTCAAAAATAGCCGACTTTAGCTAAAGTTGGGTCTCGCCGATCGAAACCCGACCATAGTGTGAGGTCGGCCATGAGGTCGCCGATCAGAGCGCCAAAGTCGCGTTTCAAATAATGCTTCCAGCACCTTTTCTCAGCCAATGAAGGTGGACGCACACTGTGGGCAATGTGATAGCATGGGCAGCGGCCACCACCATCTTGGAGAAGGGCATTGAAGTGATTTGGCTGGCTTTGTGTGGCGTCACAGTGGGTATAAAAGGCTGTGACCGCCGACCGCCATCTTCCTTCTGCCAATCTTAGAATTGGGAGAGGTGTTGCTGCTGATTCTGAACAGGGAGAGCGTTAGGCAGGGAAGAAGAAAAAAAAACTGCTTCTGCTGATAGCGCTTTTCAATGTACAGTTAGTGTGCAGTGAAAGGGGAGGATTTTTCTGGTGTGCAGCAGCGCTGGTGGTGATTAGGCTGCTTTTAAAGACTACCTGCTAGCTGCATTGCTGTGTGCACACTACTGTTCAAACTACTTTTTTCAAAGCACTCCAACTTTTATTATTTTGTCCTGGTGAGTTACTGAGCGTTCATTTTTTCACAGACCATATAGCGGTTTACACACTACCATGTACCGGCTGGTATCATGGACAAATAGAAGCTATCTGGGAGTGACTCTGGAAGAAAAAGCCGAGGAGTTTTTCCATTTTTCCAGACCTACACCTTAGAGTGCTGTCCGCTTTTCAAACAGTTTCGTATATCTGCTGTTTAATAACGGTCAAAACTAGACAGAGACAGCGTGTGTCAGTCCCTATGCAAATAGACGGAGAATGACAATTTTCCATACAGACACCGTATAGCCGTGTACGCTCCTCACACACTACCGTGTACCGGTAGGTATCACGGACAAATAGAAGCTATCTGGGTGTGACTCTAGAAGAAAAAACCAAGTCAAAACTAGACAGAGACAGCGTGTGTCAGTCCCCGTACAAATAGACGGAGATTGACAATTGTCCATACAGACACCGTATAGTGGTGTACGCTCCTCACACACTACCGTGTACCGGCTTGTATCATGGACAAATAGAAGCTATCTGTGTGTGACTCTGGAAAAAAAGCCGAAGAGTTTTTCCATTTTTCCAGACCTACACCTTAGAGTGCTGTCCGCTTTTCAAACAGTTTCGCATATCTGCTGTTTAATAACGGTCAAAACTAGACAGAGACAGCATGTCAGTTCGTATACAAATAGACAGAGATTGATAATTTGCCATACAGACACCGTATAGAGCTGTCCGATTCTCAAACAGTATTGTAAATCTGCCGTTCCCATTACAGTCACATCTATACAGAGTCAGCGTGTGTTTGTGACACTCCGTAAATACATATACGGAGATTGTTAGTTACACAAAAAATGTATACAGCTGTACACTTCTGATACAGTTCCGTATATCTGCTTGTTGGATTATGGTCCAATACACACTGTGAGAGCGTCTGTGACTAACAAAATATATACATAGATTTAATTTTTTTAGTACACCTTACACAGCTGGCGCTCCTCATACAGTACCATCTCTCTGCTGGTATTTTTGGTACATTTTTCCAAACATGAGGAAGTATGGTGGAAGAGTCCGCGGACGTGGGCAGGGGGGCGCAGCTGGTACTGATGGTGGTGGTTAGAGTTGAGCGAAACGGGTCGAAAAATTTAAAAAGTCGCCGACTTTTGACAAAGTCAGGTTTCATGAAACAAAACCCGACCCTAGGATGAGGTCAGCCACGAGGTCGGCGACTTAAGCGCCAAAGTCATGTTTCAAAGTTTGTTTTGCGCTCTTTTTCAGCCAATCAGGATCCACGGACACTGTGGGCAACGTGATGACATAGGCAGGGGTCACCACCATCTTTCAGAAGGGCACGGAAGTGATTGACTTGCTTTGGTGGGCGTCACAGGGGGTATAAAAGGGCGTGCACGCTGACAGCCATGTTACTCATGCTGATCTCAGAATAGGGAGAGCTGCTGCTGCTGCTGATTTTGTAGGGAGAGCGTTAGGCAGGGAAGAAGACACCAAAAACTGCTTCTGCTGCTAGCGATTTTGCCTGTACAACACACCAGTCACTGTGTGTGCAGTGCAAGTGGAGGCTATATTTTGCTGGATCAGCGGTGTTGGTTGTTAGGCTGACTTCTAAGGCTTCCTGACGGCTGCATTGCTGTTTACCCACTGCTCTGCAAGCTGCTTTTTTAAAAGCAATCCCAATTTTTTTTTTGGTCCTGGTGAGGTATTGAGCATGCATTTTTTCACACCATACAGCGGTGCACACTCCTCACACAGTACCGTGTAACGGCTGTTATCACAGCCACAGTGAAGCTATCTGTGTGTCACTCTGTAAGGATAAGTCAAGGACATGTTCCGTTCTTACAGACCTGCACCTTCTAGTTTTGTCTAGCTTTCAAACAGTTAAATATATTTGCTGTTTGATCACATTCAAAACTATAGAGAGACAACGTGTGTCAGTCCGTATGCTTAAAAAACACGGAGCTTGACAATTTTATGCACACCGGACAGCCGTGTACGTGCACGCTCCTCTCTCAGTACCGTGTAACGGCTGTTATCACGGCCACAGTGAAGCTATCTATGTGTCGCTCTGTAAGGATAAGTCGAGGAAATGTTCCGTTCTTACAGACCTGCACCTTCTAGTTTTGTCTAGTTTTCAAACAGTTAAATATATTTGTTGTTTGATCACATTCAAAACTATAGAGAGACAGCGTGTGTCAGTCCACATACTTAAAAAACACGGAGCTTGACAATTTTACGTACACCGGACAGCCGTGTACGTGCACACTCCTCACACAGTACCGTGTAACGGCTGTTATCACAGCCACAGTGAAGCTATCTGTGTGTCACTCTGTAAGGATAAGTCGAGGACATGTTCCGTTCTTACAGACCTGCATGTTCTAGTTTTGTCTAGCTTTCAAACAGTTAAATATATTTGCTGTTTGATCACATTCAAAACTATAGAGAGACAACATGTGTCAGTCCGTATGCTTAAAAAACACGGAGCTTGACAATTTTACGTACACCGGACAGCCGTGTACGTGCACGCTCCACTCTCAGTACCGTGTAACGGCTGTTATCACGGCCACAGTGAAGCTATCTGTGTGTCACTCTGTAAGGATAAGTCGAGGACTTGTTCCGTTCTTACAGACCTACACTCTAGGGAGATTCCTATTCTGCCCAATTCTATATACACCTAGTAGTTTGTCATACACTAGCCAATTTCTGCCTGTGACATAGAGCTGTGATATTCAGTGGGCCTCACACAATCCAAAAGTGTCCAGTGTCCACAAGTGTGTGCAAAAATTCAAAATCTCCGTTATCCTCTAGTGACATTTTTCACACCTGCGACATCAAGCCTGTGACATAGCGCTGTGATATTTAGTGGGCCTCACACAATCCAAAAGTGTCCAGTGTCCACAAGTGTGTGCAGAAATTCAAAATCTCCGTTATCCATGCCTGGATTATCAAGTGAAAGGGTGAATTACCCAGGCCAAGATGAATCTGACATGGAGTGCACTGATGCACAGCCACTGATAGATGATTCTGCTGGTACATTCACTCAGAGCACTACATTGTCCTCGCAGTGTACAGAGCCAGATTCTGACCCTGATGAGACTCAGGTGCCCCTTCCCGCTCACTATACCACCATACACGGTGACACAGAGGAAGGTGCACATGACATTGAAGAGGAGGTGATGGATGACCCAGTTGTTGACCCAGATTGGCATCCATTGGGGGAAGAGGGTGCTGCTTCCAATAGCTCAGATGAGGAGCATCCACAGCAGACATCAACATCGCAACAGCTGTTATCTGGCAGGCCCGGAGCACTCCAAAGACAGGTTCCAAAAATCAAAAGAGTTGCTGGACAGCTTGTCCAGACGGTCAAAATAACACAGCGTGCTAGGCCGCAAAATGTCTGCCAAAGTAGGAAGAGTGCAGTGTGGCACTTTTTTGAACAAAATCCTCATGATCAGGCCAAGGTTATCTGTAAGAAGTGCGCAAAGACCTTTAGCCGAGGGAAAAATCTGAAAAATTTGAATACCAGTTGCATGCTTAGATATTTAACCAGCATGCACTTGCAAGCATGGACACAATACTAAACCTCAAGTACCACATGTGCAACTGATCACAAAGAAGGTAGTCAGCAACGCTACATTGTTTCCCCCACTGTAAGCCCACCGGTTAGCACAGCAGCAAATGTTGAGGTGTCGTTGCAAGGCCACAGCAGTCAGGGAATCCCACTGTTATATCAACGAAAGACTGAATCTAGGCCATCAGAAAGAACGCCAACACCATCACCATCATCAACCCTCTCTCAGTCCACCCTGTCCACCGCTACTTCCACCATATGCAGCTCTCAAGTCCAGCTCACCCTCCCAGACACTATGAGTAGGTCAAGAAAGTACTCAGTCTCTCATCCGCGTACACTGGGTTTGAACGCCCACATTGCCAAACTAATCTCGTTTGAGATGATGCCCTATCGGTTGGTGGAAAGCGCAGCTTTCCGCGAACTCATGGCCTATGCAGTACCACGCTATGACCTACCCAGTCGCCACTTCTTCTCTCGCAAAGCCATCCCAGCCCTCCACCATCATGTGAAAGACCGCATTGTCCATGCACTCAAGCAGTCAGTGAGTGGAAAGGTGCACCTCACAACTGATGCATGGTCCAGTCGGCATGGCCAGGGCCGTTACGTGTCCATCACTGCGCACTGGGTTAATGTGGTGGATGCAGGGTCCACAGGGGACAGTGGTGGTGGGACAGTGCTGCCTAGCCCACGGTATAGGAAACAGTTGGCTGTAGGCGTTCGACCCTCCTCCTCCTCCTCCTCCAGAAGCGAAAGCTCGTCCACAGAGCGCAGTCGTACGAGCACTCCATCTGCAGCTGCCACTGTTGCACACGAGGTGTCCCCCTAACGAGCAGCTAGTGGAAAGCGTCAGCAGGCTGTGTTGCAGATGATGTGTTTGGGCGACAGACACACCGCCGAGGTGCTGGCCGAGTACTTTCAGCGACAAACTGAGTCATGGCTGGGCAGTGTACATCTTGAGGCAGGCAAGGTAGTTAGTGATAACGGCCGTAATTTTGTGGCAGCCATAGCCCTTTCAAAACTCAGCCACATACCTTGCTTGGCTCACACCTTGAACCTGGTGGTGCAGTGCTTCCTCAATAATTATCCGGAGTTAACAGCCCTGCTCCAGAAGGTGCGAAGACTGTGCGCGCACATCCACCGGTCGCCTGTACACTCCATTCGTATGCAGAAGCTGCTTCCCAACCACCGCCTCATTATCGACATTGCAACAAGGTGGAACTCCACCCTGCACATGGTTGAGCGGCTGTGCGAAAAGAGGCAGGCCATAATGCATTTGTGGGAGGATACACGGCCAGGCACTTTGAGAGCAGACATGGAGTTGACAGGTGTGCAGTGCTCGAAGCTGAAAGACCTCTGTAAAGTCCTTCAGTGTTTTGAGGAATGCACACGGCTGGTAAGCGCAGACGACGCCATCCTAAGCATGAGCATCCCACTTATGCGTCTGCTCATGCAAACTTTGACGCACCTTAAGGAGCAGGCGTCTGCAGCCAATGTTGACGAGGAGGAAGAGGTGGAGGGAATCCTTGATGACATTCAGCCATTGTCTGCTCAGGGACCTCTCCTGGACGAGGTGGAGGAAGAAGAGGAGGAGGAGGATGATGATGGGGATGATTACTTAGGGGAGGAGGATGCATCTCGTGGGGCAAGTGAAAATGTTGGCGTGGCAAGGTCTGGTACAGGGTTTGTGCGTGACTGGAGGGATGTGGATTTGCCAGAAAGTGCTCCTCCACCCAGCACTCGCAGTGCATCATTGACACCGGGAACATTGGCCCACATGTCAGATTATGCCTTGCAGATCCTAAAAAGGGACCCACGCATTGCCAAAATGATGAACGATGACGACTACTGGTTGGCCAGCATCCTGGATCCACGCTATAAAGGCAAATTACAAAACATCATGCCACAGGAGAACCTTGACCTAATATTGGCTACTAAACAAGCAACTCTGGTTAACTGGTTGGTTGAGGCATTCCCAGCACACAGCAGCGGTGATGGTTCTCACACGAGCCATACGGGCTGGGGGCAGCTTGGCAGAGGTGTTCGTGGTGCACACAGCAGAAGAGGCGTTGGAGACAGGGGTTTCATGACAATGTTGTGGACTGATTTTTCACGGACCGCTCACACAACTGGTAATACTGCATCGATGGAAAGTGACAGGAGACAGCAGTTGTCAACTATGGTTAACAACTACTTTTCCTCCCATATCGATGTTCTCCCGCACAGGTCATTCCCCTTTGACTATTGGGCCACTAAACTGGACACCTGACCTGAATTGGCACAATATGCCTTACAGGAGCTCGCTTGCCCAGCTGCAAGTGTGCTATCGGAAAGAGTCTTCAGTGCAGCTGGATCACTCCTGACAGAAAAAAGGACCCGTCTGTCAACCCAAAATGTGGATGATCTAACCTTCATTAAAATGAACCATGCATGGGTTTCCAAGGATTTTGTCCCACCTTCCCTTGACACATAGGTTGCCAGAAAAATGGCTGTTTTGGTCCTCCTCCTATTCCGTGAACTTGACCTATTTCGCCTTTTGCAGCAGCTGAATGACCCACATCTACATATGCCACTTTGTAAACCTCCCTAAGTGGGCTGCCCCCCCCCCCCATGGCCGGGGTCACCACCTAGCGCACAAAACCGTGCGAGTGCCGTTGCCCTGGACAGGTGGGTAGGCCGACTCTTGGGCGCGGGCACTGGCATAGGGTCCCTCATAGTGCAATCAAGTGTCTCTGACAGTGGTGGTGCACACCCGTCGTCAGACACACCGCCATACTATGAGGGGCCCAGTGCCAGTAATGACGCCCTTGAGTGTGTCCCCCTTGCTTGGGCAGGGCCCCAGCATTTGCAATGTTTACCTCTCCCTGCTCCTCCGCTGTGTAGTCTGGGCTGTCAAATCCTTCACTGGGACTGCCACTACAAATTGATTGAACTGAAAGATGATGGTTAAGATGTAGCTATGCCCTGTCCTGCTGGCCGGGCTCTAGCTCCAGATGATCAGTGGCTTCCATTTCTTATGGACGTCGACTCACAATTACATGCAGCGGTGGTTTATCATCAGCTTTCACAGTTTTCCTACTCACAAACGTGTGACATTCCGGCACACATTTCAAAATGTGCCCTCTCATGCAAATCAAATAGAATCGCCTTCGGCCTGTGGCTCCTGTCTTTTGCACTCCAAAGTTACATGACAGATCATGATAGCCAGTGAGCACCATGTTTACATCGCTCCCTGTGATAAAAATTGGATTGAGATTAGTAACAGTGATGGAATCAACGGAAGTGCGATACAGCAAGACTTTATTCACAAAAAAATGTTTTCACTGTCTCAACACACAAATTAATTGAGGGTCAGCATCGCCTATGAGAATTGTGACGGAAGTTTTTCTCGTGAATAATAATTCCTAGATTTCTGCAATCAATAGCCTTTATGTCACTAATTGCATGCATCTCATTTCCTATTGCGGAGAGGCTGGACTGTATTACTGAGACAGAAATATATATGAAGATTTAAAAATAATACCAAAAGTATATAGTTGTGTACGCCTCAAATGCATTTCCTTTTTTCCACTTTTTAGATTGCTGTGTAATCCATACTGAGAACACGGAGATTTTACATGTTTAAACTATGCTATATATACCTTCTATCCAGTGATAAAGTACCCTTTCTCAACTTTGTACAATCTGGTCAAATCCATACTGGGCCTGAGAACATCTGAGTCTGCCTCCTGATCTATAGACATATATTTTTAATGTGTAAACTAGGCTACATATATACGTGTTATCCGGTGAAACTGTACCCTTTATCAACTTTCTACAATGTTGTTGAATCCATACTGGGCCTGAGAACTGCTGCCGAGCTGTTAAGCAAGCTGCAGCACCTGTGGCTTGGACACGTAATTTTTTCAGGAATGACGGTTAGGCCTAACTCCGGAATTGCGGTTGACCTGAACTTACTGGGAAATCATCGTTCGCGGGGAATAATCTGAATCCCAGATCCCCATCACTAACGGAGTTCAGCAGGTTATCTGCACCTGTAAGCGACAAAAGCTGGTCCTTTCAGTGTAGTGTGCATGCAGCCCCGAACATGTACTGGAATGCTAGACCTGTTATTGCTCGATCCCACGTGCCACAGCCTCGCGTATCCCTCTAGTAAGCTTGACGCGTACCGCGGGGCCATGCCGGAGTTTCGGTCGTTAACGGAATAAAGCTGAGAAATCGCTAGCACAACTACAAACGGACATACCACACCACACACAGAATCGACAAAGCTTGCAATCTGTCCATCTTTTCTGTAGCTTGTATGGTAGTAGTTTCCTGGGTGCAGTCCAATTAAGCCACAGGCTCCACTCCTGGTGGTGCCCTTTTGGACATTCCTTTAAGGTTCAGCTTTGCAATCATACTGCCCCTGGAAATCAAAAACTTTGCCTTCAGGGATGCTGTTTGGAGGTTCGTGGGAATAACGCCGCCCGATCAGCAGTCGGCATATGGGTCGCCCTCCCAGGGCTGTGGGGTACTTGGTACCGGGCCGGTGTCAGTGGGATGTGTCACAGCAGCGGTGACCCGGACGGTGGCCATGGGCGCCCATGTAAATGGCGTGGTATAATGGTAAAGAGTTTATATAGATAGTTTGACGCCACCTGTGGTGTTCGGCAACATAGATGTTAGGCCGACGCTGCATGCAGATCCTCTGGGACTGATGGTGTTGTGCAGCAAAGATGGTGAAGCTCCCCACAGGTGGAGCTGGAGTCCCAGGGAAGTGTAGATGTAGTGATGGGGGAAAGGCACAGGCGATGTAGGTGCTGGTACCCAGATGTAGCGGTGCTGGAATAACTGTAGGACACCAGAGCGTGCAGTTCCAAAGCTTTACTCACAGTCTGCAGGTTACACAGATGCCTGCCTCCGTGCTGTGTCCTCCGGGTCAGGACCTCTGCCAACCTCCAGGACCAGAATGGAAAGCTCCCTTCCAACACTCCGCCAACATGTACCTTCCTGAACGTCTCCTTTCTAGCGCTTGTGGGGGAAGCACTCACAGGACCGTGGTTCACTGAAACGCCTCCTGTCTAACAGATGTTCCTCAGACTTTACTTGTATGGCAGACAGCTGTAGCCTTTTCCTTCTGCCTCGCACACGTCGATGCTGGGGCCTCCGAGCCTTAGTTGGGTACAGAGCATTTATAGCTGCTACTTCCTCCGGTTTCTGCTGCAGGAACGTCAGTGTCCCTACAAACTCGGAGACCGGAATCCGGACCATGCGCTCCAGCTAGGAGTGAGCCTTAACTCTGCTCATCCTCCAGCTCCCCTTCTCACGTCCACACACTTCCCCTTCCCGGCACAGAGTGCCCTAACTTACCTCCTCCCGACCACAGAGAGCAGCTCCTCAGCAGTCAGGTTCAGAGGTCTTCCTGCTCCTGCTGGCCTGGAGGGGGAAATGTGTTGTGTGTTGGTTTCACTGCTAGAGAGATCCTTCGTTGCTCCCAAGCTTAACAACACACTCCCTAGGAGGAAGGCAATGCCACAGAGGCGACCGTACTCTTGGGGACGCCACAAGTGCACTGAGACCCAGCCACTGCTGGATGATGCTGCTGGTACATTGACCCAGACCACTACATTCCCCTCGCACTCTACACAGCCAGAATCTGACCCAGAGGAAACTCAGGTTCCCCTTTCCGCATACTATACCACCTTACACGGTGACAAAGAGGAAGGTGCAGATGAAAGTGCAGGAGGTTCCTTGAGCAGGTGGGGGGCATACTCATGGGCGATTGCCCTGGCACAGGGCACCGCATAGTACGCAAAGGTGTCTCTGCCGGTGCGAGGGCCTAAACAGCCAAGTGCAGTGAGATGGAAGATGGGGACGACAAGGAGTTCAGAGTAGTGCAGGGATTCCTTAGCAAGGAAACTTATGTAATTGTTTTCAATGTTGGGACAGCAATTTTTGGGGAGCACTATACTCTGGTGAATGATATATGGGGCCCACCATACACTGGAGCATTCCAAAGGTGGACATCAGACACTGGAGCAGCATTTGCAGGGCCCATTATACACTAGAGCAGTAGAAATGGGGCCCATTATATATGGAGCATTATTTGGGCCCATAAGACAGTGGAGCTTCATCCATTGGGACCAACATATACTGTAGCATTATGTGGAGCTCATCATATACGGTTTGAAACATTATATGGGAATAATCATTCCGTATGGAGAAATATATGGGCCTCATTTCTCTGTATAGCGCACTAAGCGCTGGCCATAATACTGTATGGAGTTATATACTGTCCGTTTTTGGAGGTATTGGAGAATTTAAAATGGATATCAGTCATGAGATGTAAGAAGTGAAGCATTTTTCATTGTATTATACTGCTATTTCTCTGCCGTATCGGAGCATCATGAGTTGTGGTATGTGTTAAAGGGGCACTCTTTGGCCCTGGGCCCACGAAAAGCTGGAGCCAACCCCCCCCCCACTGTAGCCAAATAACCCCCATTTTTCAGTGCGTAACTAGTATTATGAAGTTAATTAAGGTTGACAAGCTTCAGTAACAAGAATTTATGCTTGTGGCATTCAAATGGGCACTGTTGGTGTGTTTCCTGTCCTCCTCTCACTGCCGACTTTAATTCTCCATTGACTTACATTGGGTTTCGTGTTTCGGGACGACCCTGACTTTTCCCTATAGTCGGCCGATTTTGCTCGACCCGACTTTTGGAAAAGTCGGGTTTCATGAAACGAAACTCGACCCTAAAAAAGCAAAAGTCGCTCAACACTAGTGGTGGTGCATCGGCTGGTTCTGGCAAAAGCACAATAGCAGCTAAGGCAGGACGTATTGAGCTTGCGTCATTGTCTGGCCCAAGAAGGCCTGTAAGGTTGCCTTTTCTTGGAGTAGGAAAACTGCTTTTAAAGCCAGAGCATCAGGAACAGGTTTTGGCGTACATTGCCGAAACAGCCACCAGCTCTATTGCCTCCTCTTCTGAACGTTCAAAACCTGCAAGCACGGAGTCATCAGTGCAGGGTTCTGGTCAGGAATAACACCTTTCCTTGTGTCCTTCACCCCCACCAAAAGTTAAGAATGTGGCAGCCCACACTTCAGATTACTCTATGGAGCTCTTTTCACATACCATGCCTGGGTTATCCAGTCAAATCCAGAATTCCCCAGTCCAAGATGAATCTGACATGGATTGCACTGATGCACAGCCACTGTTAGATGATTCTGCTGGTACATCGACCCAGAGCACTACATTGCCCTCGCAGTCTATTGAGATAGAATCTGACCCTGATGAAACTCAGGTGCCCTTCCCGCATACTATACCACCTTACACGGTGTCACAGAGGAAGGTAAAGAGGAAGGTGCAGATGACTTTGAAGAGGAGGTGATGGATGACCCAGTTCTTGACCCGGATTGGCATCCATTGGGGGAGGAGGGTGGCGCTGGCAATAGTTCAGATAAGGAGAAGGATCCGCAGCAGGCATTGACATCGGAGCAGCGGTTATCTGCCAGGCCCATAGCTGTCCAAAAACGTGAAACAAAAACTAAAAGATTTGCAGGACAGCTTGGCCAGACGGTCAACTTAGCACAGCGTGCAAGGCCAGAAAATGTATACCATAGTAGGAAGAGTGCAGTGTGGCACTTCTTTGTCCAAAATCCTACTGATGAGGCAAAGGTTACCTGTAAGAAGTGCAGAAGGACCTTTAGCCGAGGTAAGCAACTCAGAAATTTGAATACCAGTTGCATGCTTAGACATTTAATCAACATGCACTTGCAAGCAAGGGCAGACTACAAAACCTAAGGTAGCACATGTGCACCTGCTCCGATTGAAGGTAGCCAGCAACGCTCCATCTCTTCCCCCACTGTAAGACCACTGCCACCGTTAAGCACACCACCAGCACTAAATGTGGAGGTGTCGTCGCAAGGCCAAAGCACTCAGGGAATCACAATGGTTTTGCAACACAACAGTGAATCTAGGCCATCACCACCAATACCATCACCAACCCCCTCTCACTCCGTCCGGTCCACCGCTACTTCCCCCATATGCAGCTCTTCTGTCCAGCTCACCCTACCAGACACTCTGAGTAGGACAAGAAAGTACTCATCCTCTCATCCGCATACACTTTGTTTGAATGCCTACATTGCCAAACTAATCTCATTAGAAATGATGCCCTACCGTTTGGTAGAAAGCGAAGCTTTCCGCGACCTCATGGCCTACGCTGTCCCACGCTATTACCTACCCAGTCGGCACTTCTTTTCTCAAAAAGCCATCCCTGCCCTCCATCGGCATGTGAAAGACCGCATTGTCCATGCACTAAAACAGTCAGTGAGTGAAAAGGTGCACCTCACAACAGATGCATAGACCAGTAGGCATGGCCAGGGCCGTTACGTGTCCATCACTGCGCACTGGGTTAATGTGGTGGATGCAGGCTCCACTGGGGACAGCGGCGGAGGAATAGTGCTGCCTAGCCCACGGTATAGGAAACAGTTGGCTGTAGGCTTTCGATCCTTGTCCTCCTCCTCCTCTATCAGCAAAAGCTCGTCCACAGAGCACAGTCGCACAAGCACTCCATCCGCAGCTGGCAGTGTTGCACACGAGGTGTCCCACTATCGAACAGCTAGTGGTAAGCGTCAGCAGGCTGTGTTAAAGATGATGTCTTTGGGCGACAACAGACACACCACGGAGGTACTGGCCGACTACATGCCGCAACAAACTGAGTCATGACTGGGCAGTCTACATCTTGAGGCAGGCAAGGTAGTCAGTGATAACGGCCGTAATTTTGTGGCAGCCATAGCCCGTGCAAAACTCACACACATACCTTGCCTGGCTCACACTTTGAACCTGGTGGTGCAGTGCTTCCTTAATAATTATCCGTAGTTAACATCACTGCTCCATAAGGTGCGAAGACTGTTCTCATGCCACAGGAGAACCTAGAGATAATATTGGCTAAAAAACAAGCAACTCTGGTAAACCGTTTGTTTGAGGCTTTCCCAGCACACAGCAGCGGTGCTGGTTCTCCCACGAGCCATAGTGGGCACAATGGAAGAGGTGTTCGTGTTGCACACATCCAAAGTGGCGTTGGAGACAGGGGTTTAATGACTATGTTGTGGAATGATTTCTCAAGTACCGCTCACACGACTGCTAATACTGCATCGATTAAAAGTGACAGGAGACAGCAGTTGTCAACTATGGTTACAAACTACTTCTCCTCCCATATCGATGTTCTCCCTCACAGGTCATTCTCCTTTGACTATTGGGCCTCTAAACTGGACGCCTGGCCTAAATTGGCACAATATGCCTTACAGGAGCTCCTTTGCCCTGCTGCTAGTGTGTTATCTGAAAGAGTCTTCAGTGCTGCTGGATCAATCCTGACAGAAAAAAGGACCCATCTGTCTACCCAAAATGTTGATGATCTAACCTTTATTAAAATGAACCATGCATGGGTTTCAAAGGATTTTGTCCCACCTTCCCCTGATGACACATAGGTTGCCAGAAAACTGCCTCGCTTTTGTCCTCCTCTTCCTCGGACTTGCCCAATTCCGCCCTTTGCAGCAGCTGAATGTCCAGCCAACACATCAACATATGCCATTTTTTAAACCTCCCTAAGTGGGCTGCCCACCCCCCCAATGGCTCGGGTCAACACCTGGCACACCCGGCAAGTGCCATTGCTCTGAACAGGTGGATGGGCCCACTGATGGCCGACAGCACTGGCACAGGGCCCCTCATAGTACAATACAGTGTCTCTGATGGTGGGGGGGCCCACTCGCCATCAGACACACCAGTGTACTATGAGGGGCCCTGTGCCAGTACCGTTGACCACGAGTGTGCCCCCCTGCTTGGTCATGGCCACAGCACTTGCAAGTTGCAATACTTACCTCTCCCTGCTCTACCGCTGTGTAGTCTGGGCAGTTAAATCCTTTACAGGGACGGCCAGTAGAAATTTGGTTTATTGATCGATGATAGGTAAGATGTAGCTATGGGTTTTCCTGCTGGCCTCTACCTTCAGATGATCAATGGCTACCATTTGTAATGGAGTCAACTTACAAGCGGATGCAGTGGTGCTTTATGATCACCTTTCACATTTGTGATAGTCACAGACGTGTGACATTCCTACCAAAATATTTCAATGTCTCCTCTCATGCCAATCCAATAGAATCACCTACGGTCTGTGGCTTCTGTCTTTTGCACTCCAAAATGACCAGACACATTATGATAGGCAGTGAGGACCGTGTCTACATCTCTCCCTGTGATCACAGTTTGATGGAGACGAGTAATGGTGATGTGATCCACGCTACTGCGATAAAGCAATCCTTTCTTCACAAAGAACAGTTTTCGCCATCTCCACAGACACAGTAATTGAGGGACTGCATCGCCTCTGCAACATGTACTGGGAGGTTTTCCCGCAATGAGTAATTACCATAATTTCTGCTAACACTCGACATTCCGTCTGTACTTGTATCCATGTAGTTTCCAGTAGCGGAGAGTCTGGACTGGCTTACTGAGATTGAAGTATGTACGAAGATTTAAAAGTACCACAACACTGTATACTGTTGTATGCTTTGACTACCTTTCCCTTTTTCTACTTGTTAAATTCTGGTGTAATACATGCTGAGCCTGTGAGTGTCTGTGTCTGACTCCAGAAGTATAGACGGAAATTTAAAATTACCCCTAGACTGGATACACCTGGTATGTGCTGATACAGTACCTTTGTTCTAAATTTTGTATTACAGTATCATCCATTGTGAGTGAGCGTGTGTGGTTTACACCTTCTATATATACGGTGAATCGGAGATACCAAGTTTTACCCTATACTCGATACAGCTTGTATCTTGTTATGCAGTACCTTTGTTCGACATTTAGTATTACGGTCAAATCCATACTGAGTAAGTGTCTGAGACTGACTACGGAACTATGCATGCGGAGATTTCAATTGTACCCTATTATATATATACTTGCTATCTTGTTATCCAGTACCTTTTTTACAACATTTTTTATTATGGTCAAACCCAGACTGAGTGAGCGTCCGAGGGTGACTCCGGAAATATACACAGAGATTTCAAATTTGGCCAACACTGTATACAGCTGTACACTTGTGTTACATTACCCATTTACAGCTTTTAATATTCTTGTGTAATCCATACTGGGCCTGAGAGCGTTTGTGTCTGCCTCCAGAAATGTATACAGAGATTCAGAATGTTTACACTATACTATATATACCTTGTATCTGGTGATACTGTACCCTTTTTCACCTTTTTATTTTTTTGGGTAATCCATATTGAGCCTGTGAGCATTTGTGTATGACTCATGAAATATATACGGAGATTTACTGTTATCCCTAGACTGTATAGAGCTATACACTTCTGATACAGTATCATATATCTGCTGGTATTTTGGGTCAATTTTCTAAAACATGAGGAAGTATGGTGGAAGAGGATGCGGATGTGGGCGTGGGGGCCACCTGGTACTGATGGTGGTGGTGGTGCATCTGCTGGTAGTGCCAAAAACACAATAGCAGCTAAGGCAGGAGGTGTTGAGCCTGCGTCATGGTGTAGCTCTGGAAGGCCTGTAAGGCTCCATTTTCTGGGAGTAAGTAGACTGCTTTTAAAGCCGGAGCATCAGGAACTGATTTTGGCTTACTTTGCTGAAACAGCCTCCAGCTCTATCACCTCCTCTTCTGAAGTTTAAAAAATGCAAGAACTGAGTCGTAAGTGCGGGCTTCTGGTGAGGAGCAACCACTTTCCTTGTGTCCTTCACCCACACCAAAAGTGAAGGATGCAGCAGCATACACTTCAGTTTACTCCATCTCTTTTCACATACCATACCTCGGTTAATTAAAAATGGGGCCCATCATATACTGGAGCGGTCAAAATGGGGGGCATCTGACACTGGAGCATCATCCATGAGGCCCATCATATACTGGAGCATTCTAAATGGGGCAGATCAGACACTGAAGCAACATCTATGGGGCACATGATACACTGGAGCATTAGAAATGGGGCCCATTATATATTGAGCATTATTAGGGCCCATAAGACACTGGAGCATCATCCAAGAGGCCCATCATATACAGGAGCATTACAGATTGGGGACATCAGACACTGGAGCAGCATTTACAGGGCCCATTATACACTGGAGCATTAGAAATGGAGCCCATTATATGCGGAGCATTATTTGGGCCCATAACACACTTGAACATCGTCCATGGGGACCATCATATACTGTAGCATTATGTGGAGCTCATCATATACTGTATGGAACATTATATGTGGCCAATTATTTTGTATGGAGAAATATATGGGCCTCATTATTCTGTATAGCACACAATGAGGTGGCCATAATACTGTATGGAGTAATATACTGTCCTTTTTTTGAGCTATTGTACAATTTAAAATAGATCAGTCATGTCATGTAAGCAGTGAAATATTTGTCATTGTACTATACCTATATTTCTGTGCCGTATCGGAGCATCATGAGTTGTGGTATGTGTTAAAGGGGCGCACTGACACTCTTTGGCCCAGGGCACACGAAAACCTGGAGCCAGCCCTACTCCCCCACAACTTTAGCCAAATAACCCCCAGTTTTCAATGCGTAGCTATTATTATGAAGTAAATTAAGGTTGACAAGCTTCAGTAATAAGAATTGATGCTTTTGGCATTGAAATGGGCACTGTAGGTGTGTTTACTGTCCTCCACTCCCTGCCGACTTTGCTTCCTCATTGACTTGCATTGGGTTTCGTGTTTCAGCCGGCCTCCAACTTTTCCCTGGACTCCAGCACTGCAAGGCTGCAGTGCTATCCACTGAGCCACCATTCTGCCCTCCTTCTTACTTTTGCAGCGGCTCCTGCGCAGGTGTACTTTATCTGCCCTGTTGAGGGCAGAGTAAAGTACTGCAGTGCGCAGGCGTCGGACCTCTCTGACCTTTCCCGCTGCCTGTGCTGTGCAGTACTTTACTCTGCTCTCCACAGGGCAGATAAAGTACGCCTACGCAGGAACCGCGGCAGAAGTAAGAAGGAGGACATCATCGCTAGAAGATGGGAGGCGCCAGACCGGACCGCGACACCCATCGGACCGGACTGGACCCCCAGGTGAGTAAAATCTAACTTGTTTTTCTTATTTTTCAGGTTTCATCGGGGGCTTATCTACAGCATTACAGAATGCTGTAGATAAGCACTTGATGACGGTGGCCGCAGCTCATAGGGCTAAAAATAGGTGACAGATTCCCTTTCAGTACAGAATTGGCCACATTTTTTGCTTCAATTTTTTTCCCTACTTTCCTCCTCTAAAACCTAGGTGCATCTTATGGTTTGGTGCGTCTTCTAGTCTGAAAAATACGGTAATTATTTCCTTCCCTGTATACTATAGTAATAGTTAAACATTTTCAAGTAATATTTTTCTAATTAGTATTTTTAATACAGATCATAATAAATAATAATTCCTATCCTGATGGCACACTCACCGTTTCGTGTTGTGCCATTTGCTAATGTATACACATTGCTTTGCACAACCACAGATTGCTCCTCAACACAACACAATTCACATACGTAATATGCCGTCATCATATACAGTACATTCTGTGGGTCATATAGAAATTTACCGCTCGCATTATAACATACTGTTCTAGAAAAACAAAGACCCATAAACATGTGAAAGGATAAGATTGATGGTAAAACTGCAAAAGCCGCAGTTCTGAAACCCTTTGGACGACTTGAATTGCTCATTGTTTCTTGATCATGAGTGTCATAAATCCAGCTGAATCATTAACTCTTCATACAAAGACTACAATGCTTCTTTATTGAAATGTGTTTTTCGTCAAGGTCTTTAGCAGTCTTTTATTTTTATTTACCTGAAATGTCTTTTTTTTCTATCTTTCTTCATTGATGGAGCCAGGAAACACAACATTTAGGCTGGAGTCACATACAAGGTAGAAAAATACGGACCGTATTTTACGCCCGTAATACACATAAATGGTCCCTAAATAGTGCTCCCTATGTCATCCATTGTCAGGGTGTGGCCGCGTATTTTTCTCATGTCAGCATCCATATGTAATCCGCATGTGATCCGTATAGCGTTTTTTCTCGCAACCTTGCAAAATGTACATTTAACGGTTTTGAGGCCTGCACATAATTTAAATCATCAGCACCAACCCTATTTATTGCCTCAACATCAGGTGGCAGCCTCCAATCTGCCCATTTTGGTGCTGTGCTTGTGTGGGTGTCTTGCTGGTTGTTAGCAAACATGTCTGACACACTTCAGTTTGGGTTGCCCTCCCAGGGCTGTGGGGTACTCGGTACCAGGCCGGTGTCAGGGGGATGTGGTGTCACAGCGGCGGTGACCCGGTCCGTGGCCCTGGGCGCCCAAATCAATGGTGGTTTGAGATATAGTTTACGTAGTAGTTCATGACGCCACCTGTGGTGTTTGGCAAGCAAGATGTTAAGCCAACGCTGCGTGCAGACCCTCTGGGGCTGATGGTGTGTTACAGCATAGATGGTGTAGCTCCCCACAGGTGAAGCTGTAACCCCAGGGCAGTGTATAGGCGCAGGCGGTGTGAGGAATGGTGGTACCCAGATGTAGCAGTGCTGACGGTGTTGGCACACAAATGAATGGAAGACACCAGGGCTTGCAGTTTCAAACCTTTACTCACAGTTCCTGGTACACACTGGTGCCTGCCTCCGTGCCGTGTCCTCCGGGGTAGAGACTCGATCAACCTCCCGGGCAAGTCAGGATTCTCCTCTCCAACACCCCGCCAACATGTACCTCTCCTAAACGACTCCTCTATTGCACCTTTTAGTTTGAAGAGCTCCAGTACTGTGGTACTCTGAAGTTCCTCCTGTCAGATGTTCCTAACAACTCTACTTGTATGACAGACAGCTGTAGCCTCTCTCGGGGACTCCCTTCTCCGGAGTCCTGGCTCTCTATTCAGTTGCTGTTGTGCCCCAAGTCTTAGATGGGAGTAGTGCATTTACAGCCAACTACTCCACCGGTGTCTGCTGCAGAACCGTAAGTGTCCATATAACCTCGGGGACTGGGCCCCGGCCTTGCACTGAGAACCTATAGGCAGGGTTCCTCCTCCAACCCACAACTCCTCTCTGTTCTCCTACTCCTTCATTCTGCGCTGTTCCTTCTCTCTCTTATGGAAGCTTAGGTTGCAGTTTTACGTCTTTCTCCTTCTGTTCCTTTCCCTTGCCAGCTGGCTCAGATCACTGAGTCAGCTGCAGCACTCCTTCCTCCATCTCTTCTTCCAGGGATCCCTACTCCTCTCGAGTGGCTTCCTTCGTCACTGACCTTCTGTCAGACTGACCTGACTGACTGTCCTGTAATTCTAAACCTTCCCAACCTTTTATATCTAACTCCACCCACCTCCCAGCACATCTCGTGTTAAGATGCAAGGACCCACGAAAGGTGCTCTGCTACCCTCTAAGCATGGAGCCGCAATGTGGTCCTGCTGAACTATCCTGTGTGTGGGGTGCAGGTGTTGGAGTGTGGAAAGGAGTTCCCAACATACCTAGTTGATGGGGCACCGCACCTTAGGAGAAGGTGCAGTACCTCTGTGGTGACTGAGCCTCAGGGGCGCCACATATCCCCCCGTTAAACACAGCACGTCCGTGGACTGCAAGACAACATAGTTGACAGTACAGGAACATACAAAAATTTTGTAATGCATAACAAACTTTTCTTATACTAATCTTCCTAGTATAGGAGGTACTCATCTTGAACGTTACAAACAATTCTATCTTAAATTCTATCTAAAATTTTTAATTCTAAGTGCAATTCTTAATTCAACGTGCTATTCTCTGTAACACATTTTTCTCTCTTCCTCTAGACGCAAGACGCTGACCACAAATACCTGGTCTGTCACCTGTCACTTTCAATTCTTTATTCATATTGCTCATCTCTATATCAGACATTCCTAATTCTTCTATAAAAGCCATTACTCAGTTACTAATACTCTTATAAAACACATTATCAAATACTTCACAGTAAAACATTCAACAATTATTCTTGTAAGTGCTGGACACCGCTCCCAGCCGGGATTTCCTTGCAGTGTCCTTTGAGGTAGACATCATCTTTGAAAAGTGTCCATGCAAAACATTATCTTCGCAAAGTGTCCTTATGTACAATATTATCTTCGCAAAGTGTCTTTCTATGTAAAACCAAGAGAGAGCACCTAAAGAGGTGCAAACTATTTACAAGAGAGTTTGTGATACACTCCAAGTTCATGATCACTGTAGTTCAAAATTGAAGAACGCTGCCAATCAAAAACTAGGCAACAAAAGTGCTACCAGGAAAACATGATAGCAACAAAATTAGAAACAGGCACAACTGGTGCAAACAAAACCCTCCTGGGTACGAGATTTTTGGAGAAATTTCTTAATGGTGGTCCCCTCCTGGGGTTCTGGAAGCTGAACTGGAACTGCTACCAGATGTGGTATCTTCATCCTGCTGATTACTTGCTAGCCGCATATACTCTGCTTCTCACAGGAAGAGGTGGGGACTGGTTGGGGTAATTGAAAGGGCCATAGAACTAATTCTTCTGGATCTGACTCCTCAGTGTCCATTGGGACTTCAGTCAATGGTACCACAGGCGGGGATCGTCGGCTGAGGTCAACTGGGCCATTCCTATCCAGTGGTTCCGCTCCCAAAGCTAGGGTCAACCCCGGTGCAGTATTCGTACCTGGCATTTCCAGCCGCGGTTCTGGCTTCAGTACCGGGTGGTAGATGGCAGCAGCCGCAACTCCCAGGGTGACTGATGGGATGGGCCGCAGTTGGATCCTTGCCGGGGCCAGGCCGGTCTCGGCCGGGGGCGTTGGTGGAGGCCGGTGCAACAGCGCCCAGTCCAAAGGGAAACACGGTCCCGGCCCTCCATTCTGCTCCATAGCCCTCATATATATCTCCTCCGGATGGGACTCACCCAATGGCAACATCGGTTATATGGTGGTGGTGGCCGCTGCTGTTGATGTATCAGCGGTCGCAGCCTCCGCGTGGGCGGCCTAGGGGCGAGTGACTTCACCTCCCCCTGTTCTTATGCCCAAATCAATAGTGGTTTGAGATATAGTTTATGTAGTAGTTCGTGACTCCACCTGTGGTGTTTGGCAAGCAAGATGTTAAGCCAACGCTGCGTGCAGATCCTCTGGGGCTGATGGTGTGTTGCAGCATAGATGATGTAGCTCCCCACAGGTGAAGCTGTAACCCCAGGGCAGTGTATAGGCGCAGGCGGTGTGAGGAACGTTGGTACCCAGATGTAGCAGTGCTGTCGGTGTTGGCGCACAAATGAATGGAAGACACCAGGGCTTGCAGTTCCAAAGCTTTACTCACAGTTCGTGGTACACACTGGTGCCTGCCTCCGTGCCGTGTCCTCCGGGGTAGAGACTCAATCAACCTCCCGGGCAAGTCAGGATTCTCCTCTCCAACACCCCGCCAACATGTACCTCTCCTGAATGACTCCTCTATTGCGCCTTTTAGTGTGAAGAGCTCCAGTACCGTGGTACTCTGAAGTTCCTCCTGTCAGATGTTCCTAACAACTCTACTTGTATGACAGACAGCTGTAGCCTCTCTCAGGGACTCCCTTCTCCGGAGTCCTGGCTCTCTATTCAGTTGCTGTTGTGCCCCAAGTCTTAGATGGGAGTAGTGCATTTACAGCCAACTACTCCACCGGTGTCTGCTGCAGAACCATAAGTGTCCATACAACCTCGGGGACTGGGCCCCGGCCTTGCGCTGAGAACCTAAAGGCAGGGTTCCTCCTCCAACCCACAACTCCTCTCTGTTCTCCTACTCCTTCGTTCCGCGCTGTTCCTTCTCTCTCTTATGGAAGCTTAGGTTGCAGTTTTACGTCTTTCTCCTTCTGTTCCTTTCCCTTGCCAGCTGGCTCAGATCACTGAGTCAGCTGCAGCACTCCTTCCTCCATCTCTTCTTCCAGGGATCCCTACTCCTCTCGAGTGGCTTCCTTCGTCACTGACCTTCTGTCAGACTGACCTGACTGACTGTCCTGTAATTCTAAACCTTCCCAACCTTTTATATCTAACTCCACCCACCTCCCAGCACATCTCGTGTTACGATGCAAGGACCCACGAAAGGTGCTCTGCTACCCTCTAAGCATGGAGCCGCAATGTGGTCCTGCTGAACTATCCTGTGTGTGGGGTGCAGGTGTTGGAGTGTGGAAAGGAGTTCCCAACATACCTAGTTGATGGGGCACCGCACCTTAGGAGAAGGTGCAGTACCTCTGTGGTGACTGAGCCTCAGGGGCGCCACATATCCCCCCGTTAAACACAGCACGTCCGCGGACTGCAAGACAACATAGTCGACAGTACAGGAACATACAAAAATTTTGTAATGCATAACAAACTTTTCTTATACTAATCTTCCTAGTATAGGAGGTACTCATCTTGAACGTTACAAACAATTCTATCTTAAATTCTATCTAAAATTTTTAATTCTAAGTGCAATTCTTAATTCAAAGTGCTATTCTCTGTAACACATTTTTCTCTCTTCCTCTAGACACAAGACGCTGACCACAAATACCTGGTCTGTCACCTGTCACTTTCAATTCTTTATTCATATTGCTCATCTCTATATCAGACATTCCTAATTCTTCTATAAAAGCCATTACTCAGTTACTAATACTCTTATAAAACACATTATCAAATACTTCACAGTAAAACATTCAACAATTATTCTTGTAAGTGCTGGACACCGCTCCCAGCCGGGATTTCCTTGCAGTGTCCTTTGAGGTAGACATCATCTTTGAAAAGTGTCCATGCAAAACATTATCTTCGCAAAGTGTCCTTATGTAAAATATTATCTTCGCAAAGTGTCTTTCTATGTAAAACCAAGAGAGAGCACCTAAAGAGGTGCAAACTATTTACAAGAGAGTTTGTGATACACTCCAAGTTCATGATCACTGTAGTTCAAAATTGAAGAACGCTGCCAATCAAAAACTAGGCAACAAAAGTGCTACCAGGAAAACATGATAGCAACAAAATTAGAAACAGGCACAACTGGTGCAAACAAAACCCTCCTGGGTACGAGATTTTTGGAGAAATTTCTTAATGGTGGTCCCCTCCTGGGGTTCTGGAAGCTGAACTGGAACTGCTACCAGATGTGGTATCTTCATCCTGCTGATTACTTGCTAGCCGCATATACTCTGCTTCTCACAGGAAGAGGTGGGGACTGGTTGGGGTAATTGAAAGGGCCATAGAACTAATTCTTCTGGATCTGACTCCTCAGTGTCCATTGGGACTTCAGTCAATGGTACCACAGGCGGGGATCGTCGGCTGAGGTCAACTGGGCCATTCCTATCCAGTGGTTCCGCTCCCAAAGCTAGGGTCAACCCCGGTGCAGTATTCGTACCTGGCATTTCCAGCCGCGGTTCTGGCTTCAGTACCGGGTGGTAGATGGCAGCAGCCGCAACTCCCAGGGTGACTGATGGGATGGGCCGCAGTTGGATCCTTGCCGGGGCCAGGCCGGTCTCGGCCGGGGGCGTTGGTGGAGGCCGGTGCAACAGCGCCCAGTCCAAAGGGAAACACGGTCCCGGCCCTCCATTCTGCTCCATAGCCCTCATATATATCTCCTCCGGATGGGACTCACCCAATGGCAACATCGGTTATAAGGTGGTGGTGGCCGCTGCTGTTGATGTATCAGCGGTCGCAGCCTCCGCGTGGGCGGCCTAGGGGCGAGTGACTTCACCTCCCCCTGTTCTTATGCCCAAATCAATAGTGGTTTGAGATATAGTTTATGTAGTAGTTCGTGACTCCACCTGTGGTGTTTGGCAAGCAAGATGTTAAGCCAACGCTGCGTGCAGATCCTCTGGGGCTGATGGTGTGTTGCAGCATAGATGATGTAGCTCCCCACAGGTGAAGCTGTAACCCCAAGGCAGTGTATAGGCGCAGGCGGTGTGAGGAATGTTGGTACCCAGATGTAGCAGTGCTGTCGGTGTTGGCGCACAAATGAATGGAAGACACCAGGGCTTGCAGTTCCAAAGCTTTACTCACAGTTCGTGGTACACACTGGTGCCTGCCTCCGTGCCATGTCCTCCGGGGTAGAGACTCAATCAACCTCCCGGGCAAGTCAGGATTCTCCTCTCCAACACCCCGCCAACATGTACCTCTCCTGAATGACTCCTCTATTGCGCCTTTTAGTGTGAAGAGCTCCAGTACCGTGGTACTCTGAAGTTCCTCCTGTCAGATGTTCCTAACAACTCTACTTGTATGACAGACAGCTGTAGCCTCTCTCAGGGACTCCCTTCTCCGGAGTCCTGGCTCTCTATTCAGTTGCTGTTGTGCCCCAAGTCTTAGATGGGAGTAGTGCATTTACAGCCAACTACTCCACTGGTGTCTGCTGCAGAACCATAAGTGTCCATACAACCTCGGGGACTGGGCCCCGGCCTTGCGCTGAGAATCTATAGGCAGGGTTCCTCTTCCAACCCACAACTCCTCTCTGTTCCTCTCTGTTCTTCTACTCCTTCGTTCCGCACTGTTCCTTCTCTCTCTTATGGAGAGTCAGCTGTAGCACTCCTCCCTCCATCCCTTCTTCCAGGGATCCCCACTCCACTCGAGTGGCTTCCTTCGTCACTGACCTTCTGTCAGACTGACCTGACTGACTGTCCTGTAATTCTAAACCTTCCCAACCTTATATATCTAACTCCACCCACCTCCCAGCACATCTCGTGTTACGAAGCAAGGACCCACGAAAGGTGCCCAGCTACCCTCTAAGCATGGAGCCGCAATGTGGTCCTGCTGAACTATCCTGTGTTTGGGGTGCAGGTGTCAGAGTGTGGAAAAGAGTTCCCAACTTACCTAGTTGGTAGGGCACCGCACCTTAGGAGAAGGTGCAGTACCTCTGTGGCGACTGAGCCTCAGGGGCGCCACAAGTTCACCCCAACTGACCGTGTTCTCTTCAAGTGGATTTTGTCCCGGCGTTTTGGCCAGCCATACCCAGTGATTGTGGATCTGAGGAGGAGGAGACGCATGTAGGTGCATCCGCATTTGAGACAACGCCTCAATAAAGGCCATTTTCACAGGCTTTATGCAGCTTTGAAGATACATCCTGACAAGTTTTTCCTCTATTGTCGGATGACCGTTTCTACCTTTGATGCTTTGTTGGAGACAGTGCACCCAGGGATCACGTTCCAGGACACCCGGATGCGCAAATGTATCTCTGCGGTGGAGCGCCTTCTCCTTACGTTACGGTATGTATTTCTCAGCTACAGAATGTATGTAGATGATTATTTTCTCAACTAGTTCTCTTACTCAGTAACCCCTTTTTGGCCAAGAAACATTAGGTATTGGTACCAAATATATGCTCTGAAACTTAGAACACTTTGATGTGTTATTCCACATTACATAGCCGTGGGACATGTGTATATGTATTGTTCACCTAGCTTCTTACTTACACACTGTTCTCGTGATCTATATGTAATGTGTGCATCATTGAGCATGTATTTTAATGTATATATTTTCTACATTTGCTCAATTGTAGGTTCCTCTCAACTGGCCTTTCTTATGCAGCACTCCATCTGGAGTTTTTGATTGAGCGATCGACAATATCCGGCATTGTTCGTGCTACATGTTCGGAAATCTGGTCCAGAGTTCATCATCTGGTCATGCCAGAGCCCAAGATGGTAGACTGGTTGAGAATTGCCAGGGGATTTGAGTTGCACTGCCAATTCCCCAATTGTATTGGAGTCCTGGATGGGAAGCACATCCATGTGCATAAGCCGCTGAACTCAGGGTCCCAATTCTATAGTTATAAACAATATTTTTCTGTAGTTTTGTTGGCTCTGGTTGACAGCAACTACAGGTTTATAATTGTAGACATTGGGGCTTATGGAAGATCTGGAGACTCTAGAGCCTTCAGTTCTTCCATTATGGGTCGGCGGCTGCGCAATAACCTGTTGGACCTACCACCACCACGTCAGCTGCCAGGCTCAAATCAAGAAGCGGTGCCTTATGTCCTTGTGGGGGATGAAGCCTTCCAATTGACCAGGCATGTCATGAGGCCATACCCGCGCAGAAACCTTGACCACTGGCGCAGGATTTTTAATGTGCGCCTTTCACATGCCCGAAGACTGGTGGAGTGCGCCTTCGGCATTCTTTGTGCCAAATGGCGTGTCCTCCAGTCTGCCATTCAGCTGAGTGAAGCCAACGTCAGTGAGGTCATCAAAGCTTGTGTGGTCCTCCATAACTTCACTAGACTGCATGATTGCTCCTCATCTGATGTGACTGAAGGTGTGGTGGACAATGGGGATTCAGGAAGAAGGCCAAAGATGCATTTTCAAATGTTTTATAAATGCAAAAAATAGCTTACAATACGGTGTACCATATTTTTGTCATATGGCAGATATTGCCCAGGCCGTTTAGCCTTTTCTGTATATAACATTGTCATTTTTTGACACACAAAGAGGTAACAAGAAATTATAAATACCAGCAAAAATAATTTACAAAACAATTAGCTATTTTATAACTGCTGGTAGCTTAGCGGAGGTGATGGCCGGAGGCCTTCATGTCTTTGTTGGGGGTTGGGGTGCCCAGCTTGACCATCACCCTGTTGGGATGGATGATCTTGGCCCTGTGGGAAGATGTGGCCATGTTCCTGCAGCTGCGCACCAAAGAGACCATAAGGATACTGTTGATTATAATCCTGTGGCTGATTGTAGCCACGTCCATCATACCCCCCAATATGACCATGTTGTCCAAACCCAGGTTGGGGCCAGCCTCCAACACCAGGTCCGTACAAGTGGCCATATTGGGCAGGTTGGTTATAGGCTGCCGTTTGGCCCTGTTGTGGCCAAGGTTGGTTTGGGGGGGAATGGGTGGAGGTGTAGGCACACGTGTAGGCGGACACTCAGATCCTAATTGAGCATGCACAGCTGGTTGTCGGACAAGGTGGACATGGTTACGGGTTGAGAGCTGCCACCTCTCAAGATACTCAAACAACTCATATGGGTCATTGGGGTGTGTGTATGCATCAATTAGGATCTGAGTGGATCCGCGCACACGTAGCATCACCTCACGGGGTAGGGGACGGAGGTACCGGGCCAGGCTTTTGGAATATGCCTCTTCACCCTCATCCTGGGCAGCCCTGGACAGGTAATTTAGGACACCTGTGTCTACATGCCTCTGGGTATCAGAGGCAGTGTTGTCCCTTCTCCGTCTCCCACGGCGGTCTACGGCTGCAGGCTGGGGGGACCCCTCAACACGGCCAGTAGGGCTGCTGCTGTTGCCAGGGTCTTCTAAGTTGCTGGCTGCTGGTGGCTCTGCTGGGTCTGGACCAGGTGCATCTTTGCGGCCCCGGTCAGAATAATGGGCATCCCGATGGTCCCAAAGTTCGGGCCTTTTCTGTACCAACACAATTAGGTGCTCCACATTAATGTGGCCAGACATGACGCTGCACGACTCCGTGGAGGCGTACTTCCTGGATGTCTGGAGCGCTATTTGAGCTAATTTGCGTGTCTAAGCTTCCTGATGATGGATTGGCCCATTTCCTGTCACCAGGAAAAGTCTTCCGTATTTCTCGCAAGTCACACGGGTGGTCCGTGTGTAATGCGATTTTTTTGCGAACCCATAGATTTGCATTGGCGTACTACGGTAGTAATACGCTGACAATCACAGCATGCTGCGATTGGCACGGACCGTAGAAAATACGCGAGAAAAATACGGCTGATGGGAGCTACCCCATAGAGAATCATTTGTCCGTGGGCAATGCGTTTTTTATCACCTCTCACTCGTCCGTATTCCTCTCTAGTGTGACCCATATGAGTTGTTTGAGTATCTTGAGAGGTGGCAGCTCTCAACCCGTAACCGTCTCCGCCTTGTCCGACAACCAGCTGTGCATGCTCAATTAGGATCTGAGTGTCCGCCTGCACGTGTGCCTACACCTCCAACCATTCCCCCCCAAACCAACCTTGGCCACAACAGGGCCAAATGGCAGCCTATAACCAACCTGCCCAATATGGCCACTTGTACAGACCTGGTCTTGGAGGCTGGCCCCAACCTGGGTTTCGACGACATAGTCATATTGGGGGGTATGATGGACGTGGCTACAATCAGCCACAGGATTATAAT
Organism: Dendrobates tinctorius; assembly: GCF_039654945.1. Classification (NCBI taxonomy): domain Eukaryota; kingdom Metazoa; phylum Chordata; class Amphibia; order Anura; family Dendrobatidae; genus Dendrobates; species Dendrobates tinctorius. Next base: position 7,490,369 of record NW_027361788.1, on the reverse strand, counting down.
TGACAGTATCCTTATGGTCTCTTTGGTGCACAGCTGCAGGAACATGGCCACATCTTCCCACAGGGCCAAGATCATCCACCCCAACAGGGTGATGGTCAAGCTGGGCACCGCAACCCCCAACAAAGAGATGAAGGCCTCCCGCCATCACCTCCGCCAAGCTACCAGCAGTTATAAAATAGGTAATTGTTTTGTAAATTATTTTTGTTGGTATTTATAATTTCTTGTTACCTCTTTGTGTGTCAAAAAATGACAATGTTATATACAGAAAAAGTTAAATGGCCTGGGCAATATCTGCCATATAATAAAAATATCGTACACCGTATTGTAAGCTATTTTTTGCCTTTATAAAACATTTGAAAATGCATCTTTGGCCTTCTTCCTGAATTATTTTAGGCATTCGAATAAGTAAGTCAGCTTTATCACATATAAACAGATAACACAAATCAGAGAAGACCAAACAAAAAAATTATATACACACACATAAGAACATCACAACATAGATACAGCCTGATCTTGCCAGGTAGTAGAACCATGAGGTGAAACAAAATACTGGGTGAACACATCACGTACTTTGAGTCCTGAGAGAGGACGCTGTAAAGGGAGCACAAGGTTTCTGCGCGGGTATGGCCTCATGACATGCCTGGTCAATTGGAAGGCTTCATCCCCCACTAGGACATAAGGCACCGCTTCTTGATTTGAGCCTGGCAGCTGACGTGGTGGTGGTAGGTCCAACAGGTTTTAGCGCAGCTGCCGACCCATAATGGAAGAACTGAAGACTCTAGAGTCTGCAGATCTTCCGTAAGCCCCAATGTCTACAATTATAAACCTGTAGTTGCTGTCAACCAGAGCCAACAAAACTACAGAAAAATATTGTTTATAATTATAGAATTGGGACCCTGAGTTCGGCAGCTTACGCACATGGATGTGCTTCCCATCCAGGACTCCAATACAATTGGGGAATAGGCAGTGCAGCTCAAATCCCCTGGCAATCCTCAACCAGTCTACCATCTTGGGCTCTGGCATGACCAGATGATGAACTCTGGACCAGATTTACGAACATGTAGCACGAACGATGCCGGATATTGTTGATCTCCCAATCAAAAACTCCAGATGGAGTGCTGCATAAGAAAGGCCGGTTGAGAGGAACCTACAATTAAACAAATGTAGAAAATATATACATTAAAATACATGCTCAAGGATGCACACATTACATATAAATCACCAGAACAGTGTGTAAGTAAGAAGATAGGCGAACAATACATATTCACATGTCCCACGGCTATGTAATGTGGAATAACACATCAAAGTGTTCTAAGTTTCAGAGCATATATTTGGTACCAATACCTTATGTTTCTTGGCCAAAAAGGGGTTACTGAGTAAGAGAATTAGTTGAGAAAATAATCATCTACATACATTCTGTAGCTGAGAAATACATACCGTAACGTAAGGAGAAGGCGCTCCTCCGCAGAGATACATTTGCGCATCCGGGTGTCCTCGAAAGTGATCCCTGGGCGCACTGTCTCCAACGAAGCATCAAAGGTAGAAACGGTCATCCGACAATAGAGGAAAAACTTGTCAGGATGTGTCCTCAAAGCTGCATAAAGCCTGTGAAAATGGCCTTTATTGAGGCGTTGTCTCAAATGCGGATGCACCCACATTCGTCTCCTCCTCCTCGGATCCACAATCACTGGGTATGGCTGGCCAAAGCGCCAGGACAAAATCCAGTTGAACAGAACACGGTCAGTTGGGGTGAACTGAAGTGTGTCAGACATGTTTGCTAACAACCAGCAAGACACCCACACAAGCACAGCACCAAAACGTGCAGATTGGAGGCTGCTACCTGATGTTGAGGCAATAAATAGGGTTGATGCTGATGATTTAAATTATGTGCAGACCTCAAAACCATTAAATGTCCATTTTGCAAGGTTGCGAGAAAAAAACGGTATACGGATCACATACGGATGTTTACATGAGAAAAATACGCGGCCACACCCTGATAAAGGATGACATACGGAGCACTATTTAGGGACCATTTATGTGTATTACGGACATAAAATACGGTCCGTATTTTTCTACCTTGTGTGTGACTCCAGCCTAAATGTTGCTTTTCCTGGCTACCATCAATGAAGAAAGATAGAAAAAAAAGACATTTCAGGTAAATAAAAATAAAAGACTGCTAAAGACCTTGACGAAAAACACATTTCAATAAAGAAGCATTGTAGAGTCTTTGTATGAAGAGTTAATGATTCAGCTGGATTTATGACACTCATGATCAAGAAACAATGAGCAATTCAAGTCGTCAAAAGAGTTTCAGAACTGCGGCTTTTGCAGTTTTACCATCAATCTAATCCTTTCACATGTTTATGGGTCTTTGTTTTTCTAGAACAGTATGTTATAATGCGAGCGGTAAATTTCTATATGACCCACAGAATGTACTGTATATGATGACGGCATATTACGTATGTGAATTGTGTTGTGTTGAGGAGCAATCTGTGGTTGTGCAAAGCAATGTGTATACATTAGCAAATGGCACAACACGAAACGGTGAGTGTGCCATCAGGATAGGAATTATTATTTATTATGATCTGTATTAAAAATACTAATTAGAAAAATATTACTTGAAAATGTTTAACTATTACTATAGTATACAGGGAAGGAAATAATTACCGTATTTTTCAGACTAGAAGACGCATCGGACCATAAGATGTACCTAGGTTTTAGAGGAGGAAAGTAGGGAAAAAAATTGAAGCAAAAAAGTGGTCAATTCTGTACTGAAAGGGAATCTGTCAGCTATTTTTAGCCCTATGAGCTGTGGCCACCGCCATCAAGGGCTTATCTACAGCATTCTGTAATGCTGTAGATAAGCCCCCGATGAAACCTGAAAAATAAGAAAAACAAGCTAGATTTTACTCACCTGGGGGTCCAGTCCAGTCCAATGGGTGTCGCGGTCCGGTCTGGCGCCTCCCATCTTCTAGCGATGATGTCCTCTTTCTTACTTCTGCCGCGGTTCCTGCGCAGGCGTACTTTATCTGCCCTGCTGAAGGCAGAGTAAAGTACTGCAGTGCACAGGCGCCGGGAAAGGTCAGAGAGGTCCGACGCCTGCACACTGCAGTACTTTACTCTGCCCTCAACAGGGCAGATAAAGTACGCCTGCGCAGGAGCCGCTGCAGAAGTAAGAAGGAGGGCAGAATGGTGACTCAGTGGATAGCACTGCAGCCTTGCAGCGCTGGAGTCCTGGGTTCGAATCCCAGCAAGGACAACATCTGCAAGGAGCTTGTATGTTCTCCCCGTGTTTGTGTGGGTTTCCTCTGGGTACTCCGGTTTCCTCCCACATTTCAAAGACATACTGATAGGGAATTTAGATTGTGAGCCCCATCGGGGACAGTGATGATAATGTGTGCAAACTGTAAAACGCTGCGGAATATGCTAGTGCTATATAAAAATAAAGATTATTAGGAATGGTCCCCTTCATCCCTATCCTGACATGAATGATCACCCTCATCGCTATCCTGGTATGCAGGGCCCTCATCTCGTCCTAGTATGTATGGCCCCATCCCTATTCTGGTATGCAGGGCCCTATCCTTAACCTGGTATGATTGGCCTCCATACCGATCCTGGTATGCATGGTCCCAACCTTATCCTAGTATGATTGGCTCCCATCCCGATCCTGGTAAAAATAATAATAATAATATAAAAATCTTTGTCTTGGTATGCATAGTCTCATACTTATCCTGGTATGATTGGCCTCATCAGAAAACAGCAGCCCATTTTAATTTTTGCGTTGCTGTTTTTCGCTCCCCTTCTTCCTAGAGCCATAATGTTTTTATTTTTCCGTCAATATGGCCATGTGAGGGCTAGAGATGAGTGACTTTGCCTTTTTTATGGTCGAGTCGGGTTTCAAGAAACCCAAATTTCTCAAAAGTCGGCTCGAACTAAATCGGTTGACTGAAACACGAAACCCAATGCAAGTCAATGGGGAAGCAAAGTCGGCAGGAAGTGGAGGACAGTAAGCACACCTACAGTGCCCATTTCAATGCCAAAGGCATCAATTCTTATTACTGAAGCTTGTCAACCTTAATTTACTTCATAATAATAGTTACGCATTGAAAACTGGGGTTTTTTGGCAAAAGTTGTGGGGGGGTAGGGCTGGCTCCAGGTTTTTGTGTGTCCTGGACCAAAGAGTGTCAGTGCGCCCTTTTAACACATACCACAACTCATGATGCTCCGATACGGCACAGAAATATAGGTATAGTACAATGACAAATACTTCACTGCTTACATGACATGACTGATCTATTTTAAATTGTACAATAGCTCAAAAAAAGGACAGTATATTACTCCATACAGTATTATGGCCACCACATTGTGTGCCATACAGAATAATGACCCCCATATATTTCTCCATACATAATAATTGTCCACATATAATGTACCATACAGTATATGATGAGCTCCACATAATGCTACAGTATATGATGGTCCACATGGAAGATGCTCCAGTGTGTTATGGGCCCAAACAATGCTCCACATATAATGGGCTCCATTTCTAATGCTCCAGTGTATAATGGGCCCCGTAAATGCTGCTCCAGTGTCTGATGTCCCCAATCTGGAATGCTCCAGTATATGATGCGCCTCATGGATGATGCTCCAGTGTCTTATGGGCCCTAATAGTGCTCCATATATAATGGGCCCCACTTCTAATGCTCCAGTGTACCATGTGCCCCATAGATGCTGCTCCAGTGTCTGATCTGCCCCTTTTAGAATGCTCCAGTATATGATGGGCCTCATGGATGATGCTCCAGTGTCAGATGTCCCCCATTTTAAATGCTCCAGTGTATGATGGGCCCCATTTTTAATTAATCGAGGCATGGTATGTGAAAAGAGATCCATGGAGTAATCTGAAGTGTGTGCTGCTGCATTCTTCACTTTTGGTGTGGGTGAAGGACACAAGGAAAGTGGTTGCTCCTCACCAGAAGCCCGCTCTTATGACACAGTGCTTGCATTTTTTTAAACTTCAGAAGAGGAGGCGATAGAGCTGGAGGCTATTTCAGCAATGTAAGCCAAAAACTGTTCCTGATGCTCCGGCTTTAAAAGCAGTCTACCTACTCCCAGAAAATGGAGCCTTACAGGCCTTCCAGAACTACACCATGACGCTGGCTCAACACCTCCTGCCTTAGCTGCTATTGTGTTTTTGGCACTACCAGAAGATGCACCACCACCATCAGTACCAGGTGGCCCCCACGCCCACGTCCATGTCCTCTTCCACCATACTTCCTCATGTTTTAGAAAATTGACCCAAAATTCCAGCAGATATGTGGTACTGTATCAGAAGCGTATAGCTCTATACAGTCTAGGGATAACAGTAAATCTCCGTATATATTTCATGAGTCATACAGAGATGCTCACAGGCTCAGTATGGATTACCCAATAAAATAAAAAGGTGAAAAAGGGTACAGTATCACCAGATACAAGATATATATAGTATAGTGTAAACATTCTGAATCTGAATATACATTTCAGGAGGCAGACACAAACGCTCTCAGGCCCAGTATGGATTACACAAGAATATGAAAAACTGTAAATGGGTAATGTAACACAAGCGTACAGCTGTATACAGTGTTGGCCAAATTTGAAATCTTGGTATATATTTCCGGAGTCACCCTCGGACGCTCACTCAGTCTGGGTTTGACCATAATAAAAAATCTTGTAAAAAAGATTTTACAAGATAGCAAGTATATATATAGCAAGTATATATATAATAGGGTACAATTGAAATCTCCGCATGCATAGTCCCGTAGTCAGTCTCAGACGCTTACACAGTATATATTTGACCGTAATACTAAATGTCGAACATAGGTACTGTATAACAAGATACAAGCTGTATCGAGTGTAGGGTAAAACTTGGTATCTCCGATTCACCGTATATATAGAAGGCTTAAACCACACACGCTCACTCACAATGGATGATACCGTAATACAAAATTTTGAACAAAGGTAGGGATGAGCGACTTTGCCTTTTTTCCGGTCGAGTCGGGTTTCATGAAACCCGACTTTCTCAAAAGTCGGGCCGATTATCGTGAAAAGTCGAAGGCCGACTGAAACACGAAACCCAATGCAAGTCAATGGGGAACCATGGTCGGCAGTGAGTGGAGGACAGGAAACACACCTAGAGTGCCCATTTTAATGCCAAAAACATCAATTCTTATTACTTAAGCTTGTCAACCTTAATTTACTTTATAAAAATAGTTAGGCATTGAAAACTGGGGGTTATTTGGCTAAAGTAGTGGAGGGGTAGGGCTGGCTCCAGATTTTCATGGGCCCTGGGCCAAAGAGTGTCACTGGGCTCCTTTAACACATGCCACAATTCATGATCCTCTGATACGGCAGAGAAAAAGCGGTATAGTACAATGAAAAATACTTCACTTCTTACATCTCATGACTGATATCCATTTTAAATTCTCTAATAGCTCCAAAAACGGACAGTATATTACTCCATACAGTATTATGGCCACCGCATAGTGCACTATACAGAGTATAGGCCCATATATTTCTCCATACAGAATCATTGGTCCCATATACCGTTGTGGCCAAAAGTATTGACACCCCTGCAATTTTGTCAGATAATACTCCGTTTCTTCCTGAAAATGATTGCAAACACAAATTCTTTGTTATTATTATCTTCATTTAATTTGTCTTAAAAGAAAAAACACAAAAAGAATTGTCCTAAAGCCAAATTGGATATAATTCCACACCAAACATAAAAGAGGGTGGACAAAAGTATTGACACTGTTTGAAAAATCATGTGATGCTTCTCTAATTTGTGTAATTAACAGCACCTGTAACTTACGTGTGGCACCTAACAGGTGTTGGCAATAACTAAATCACACTTGCAGCCAGTTGACATGGATTAAAGTTGACTCAACCTCTGTCCTGTGTCCTTGTGTGTACCACATTGAGCATGGAGAAAAGAAAGAAGACCAAAGAACTGTATGAGGACTTGAGAAACCAAATTGTGAGGAAGCATGAGCAATCTCAAGGCTACAAGTCCATCTCCAAAGACCTGAATGTTCCTGTGTCTACCGTGCGCACTGTCATCAAGAAGTTTAAAGCCCTTGGCACTGTGGCTAACCTCCCTAGATGTGGACGGAAAAGAAAAATTGACAAGAGATTTCAACGCAAGACTGTGCGGATGTTGTATAAAGAACCTTGACTAACATCCAAACAAGTTCAAGCTGCCCTGCAGTCCGAGGGTACAACAGTGTCAACCCCTACTATCCGTCGGCGTCTGAATGAAAAGGGACTGTATGGTAGGAAACCCAGGAAGACCCCACTTCTTACCCCGAGACATAAAAAAGCCAGGCTGGAGTTTGCCAAAACGTACCTGAAAAAGCCTAAAACGTTTTGGAAGAATGTTCTCTGGTCAGATGAGACAAAAGTAGAGCTTTTTGGGCAAAGGCATCAACATAGAGTTTACAGGAGAAAAACAGGCATTAAAAGAAAAAACACGGTCCCTACAGTCAAACATGGCAGAGGTTCCCTGATGTTTTGGGGTTGTTTTGCTGCCTCTGGCACTGGACTGCTTGACCGTGTGCATGGCATTATGAAGTTTGAAGACTACCAACAAATTTTGCAGCATAATGTAGGGCCCAGTGTGAGAAAGCTGGGTCTCCCTCAGAGGTCATGGGTCTTCCAGCAGGACAATGACCAAAACACACTTCAAAAAGCACTAGAAAATGGTTTGAGAGAAAGCACTGGAGACTTCTAAGGTGGCTAGCAATGAGTCCAGACCTGAATCCCATAGAACACCTGTGGAGAGATCTAAAAATGGCACTTTGGAGAAGGCACCCTTCTAATATCAGGGACCTGGAGCAGTTTGCCAAAGAAGAATGGTCTAAAATTCCAGCAAAGCATTGTAAGAAACTCATTGATGGTTACTGGAAGCGGTTGGTCACAGTTATTTTGGCTAAAGGTTGTGCAACCAAGTATTAGGCTGAGGGTGCCAATACTTTTGTCTGGCCCATTTTTGGAGTTTTGTGTGAAATGATGAATGTTTTGCTTTTTGCTTCATTCTCTTTTGTGTTTTTTCATTTAAGACAAATTAAATGAAGATAATAATACCAAAGAATTTGTGATTGCAATCACTTTCAGGAAGAAACTGAGTATTATCTGACAAAATTGCAGGGGTGTCAATACTTTTGGCCACAACTGTAATGTTCCATACAGTATATGATGATCTCCACATAATGCTACAGTATATGTTGGTCCCAATGGATGAAGCTCCACTGTCTTATGGGCCCAAATAATGCTCCATATATAATGGGCCCCATTTCTAATGCTTCAGTGTATAATGGGCCCTGTAAATGCTGCTCCATTGTCTGATGTCCAGCTTTGGAATGCTCCAGTGTAAGGTGGGCCTCATATATCATTCTCCAGAGTATAGTGCTCCCCAAAAATTGCTGTCCCAACTTTGAAGATCTGGCTAGTCCCATGTTTGAGACTCTTAAATGAGGCTCCATGGACTTTATTTGCACATTTTGCAAGGCTGCGAGAAAAAAAACGGTATATCGTGAAATATCGCATCGGATTGGATTGGACCGATACCCAAAAAGTATTGGATATCGCCGATTCCGATGCCGGAAACCAAAGCAAGTCAATGGGACAGAAATTTCGGAATTAAAATAAACCCTTTCTTTCCTTGTAGGTTAATTCTACATGAAGAAAAACAACTAATAATAATGTAGAATGTATTGGGGGAGGTGGAGGAGACATTAAAGGCATAGAGGTTTAGCTCAATCAAATGGAATAGCAGGAATAATTTTTTTTTTTTTAAAGACGTTCAGAGTTACAAAGATATTGACTATGTTAACCTTTTTTATATTTTGTCAGATATGTATGTTTCACTACTTCCATGCTCTTCACCTTCTTTTTTACTTCTCCCACACTTTCTCCTTCATGATCCTCAGCAGCAGCAGCATCTTTTTCATCAACTTCTTCTTCACCTTATTCATCTTCTTCTTCACCTTCTTCCTATTATTCTTTTTTTTACATTCTTCATATTCTTCTTATTCAACTATTCTTCTTCTTATTCTACTTCTTCATCTTCTTCCTATTCTTCTTCTTCATCATATTCTTATTTGTGATAGGCATTCCTGTAGTTGTTATCTATAAAAGTTTCAAGATTACACCTTCCGTCCTGCCTGTCACAAAAGATTTACAACAGGATTTGTCCGCGTTCAGTTTGGCCTGCAGCAGCAGGCATTTTCCAGGGGCACCACGAGGAGGAACGGACTCACCCCCATACACTGCATAGTCTTCTTCTGCTTATAATTTAGATAATATCTTTTGCTCTGATTTTTAGTCTTATTCTTAATGTTCTTCTGCTTTTTGATCTTCTGCTTTTTGTTCTTCTGCTTCTTGGTCTTCTGCTTCTTGGTCTTCTGTCTCTTTTTGTTATGTATCTTGGTGGTTGTCTTCATGTTCTTTGTCCTCTTGGTCATCTTCTTCAGGGTCATCTTTTTGGTCTTCTTCAGGGTGGTCTTCCGGGTCATCGTCTTCAGGGTCATCGTTTTCGTGGTCGTCGTCTTCTTCGGGGTGGTCTTCAGGGTCGTCTTCAGGGTCGTTGTCAGGGACAAAGAGTGATAACCAAAAACCATTTCCAAAAGCTTGAACTTGGAAATGTAGCAGAAGGCTGAGGAACTGCCGAGAACCAGCTGATGGTACTGGAACCCGGATGGGTAGCAGAAGGAACAAGAGCAAATGGCACTACCGAGGACCAGCTGATGGTGCTGGAACCTGGTTACTAAGCAGGAGGTACCTGTGCTAGAAAGCACTACCAAGGACCAGCAGACGTTGCTGGAACTCGGATACCGAGAAGGAGGCACCTAGGCCAAAGGCACTGCCGAGAACCAGCTGACGGTGCTAGAACCCGGATGGGTAGCAGAAGCTGCAAGAACCAAAGGAACTAGCGAGGACCAGCTGACGGTACTGGATCCCGGAGGGGCAGCAGAAGGAACAACAGCCAATGGCACTACCGAGGACCAGCTGACGGTGCTGGAACCTGGTTACTAAGCAGGAGGCACCTGTGCTAGAAAGCACTACCAAGGACCAGCAGACATTGCTGGAACTCGGATACCGAAAAGGAGGCACCTAAGCCAAAGGCACTGCCGAGAACCAGCTGACGGTGCTGGAACCCGCATGGGTAGCAGAAGCTGCAAGAGCCAATGGAACTAGTGAGGACCAGCTGACGGTGCTGGAACCCGGAGGGGCAGCAGAAGGAACAAGAGCCAATGGCACTACCGAGGACCAGCTGATGGTGCTGGAACCTGGTTACTAAGCAGGAGGTACCTGTGCTAGAAAGCACTACCAAAGACCAGCAGACGTTGCTGGAACTCGGATACGGAGGAGGCACCTAAGCCAAAGGCACTGCTGAGAACCAGCTGACGGTACTGGAACCCGGATGGGTAGCAGAAGGTACCCATGAAAAACAAAGTTGCAAGGCCGCGAGCCGGCCGCAGTTACCGAAACCCACAGTCCTACAGGGGGTGCTTGTCCTATTGGCACTACGGAACCAGCCTTTGTTGCCAGATCCCACAGCCCACATAGGAAGCCCATAAACTGCATGCACCATAGACTCGGCTAACCCAACCGCAACACGACAGGACAAGGAATTGGTGGCAAAATGACGTTGACACTACCCGGGAACAGCAGGCATGCTGGAACCAGGCTGGGCAGGAGGGAGTACCCTTGCCAAAGACACTGCCGAGAACCAGCTGACGGTGCTGGAACCCGGATGGGTAGCAGAAGCTACAAGAGTCAATGGAACTACCGAGGACCAGCTGACGGTGCTGGAACCCGGAGGGGCAGCAGAAGGAACAAGAGCCAATGGCACTACCGAGGACCAGCTGACGGTGCTGGAACATGGTTTCTAAGCAAGAGGTACCTTTGCTAGAAAACACTACCAAGGACCAGCAGACGTTGCTGGAACTTGGATACGGAGAAGGAGGCACCTAAGCCAAAGGCACTGCCGTGAACCAGCTGACGGTGCTGGAACCCGGATGGGTAGCAGAAGCTGCAAGAGCCAATGGAACTAGTGAGGACCAGCTGATGGTGCTGGAACCCGGAGGGGCAGCAGAAGGAACTAGAGCCAATGGCACTACCGAGGACCAGCTGACAGTGCTGGAATCTGGTTACTAAGCAGGAGGTACATGTGCTAGAAAGCACTACCAAGGACCAGCAGACGTTGCTGGAACTCGTATACTGAGAAGGAGGCACCTAAGCCAAAGGCACTGCCGAGAACCAGCTGACGGTGCTGGAACCCGGATGGGTAGCAGAAGGTACCCATGAAAAACAAAGATGCAAGGCCGCGAGCCAGCCACAGTTACCGAAATCCACAGTCCTACAGGGGGTGCTTGTCCTATTGACACTACGGAACCAGCCTTTGTTGCCAGATCCCGCAGCCCACATAGGAAGCCCATAAACTGCAGGCACCATAGACTCGGCTAACCCAACCGCAACACGACAGGACAAGGAATTGGTGGCAAAGTGACGTTGACACTACCCGGGAACAGCAGGCATGCTGGAACCAGGCTGGGCAGGAGGGAGTACCCTTGCCAAAGACACTGCCGAGAACCAGCTGACGGTGCTGGAACCCGGATGGGTAGCAGAAGCTGCAAGAGCCAATGGAACTAGCGAGGACCAGCTGATGGTGCTGGAACCTGGAGGGGCAGTAGAAGGAACAAGAGCTAATGGCACTACCGAGGACCAGCTGATGGTGCTGGAACCCGGTTACTAAGCAGGATGTACCTGTGCTAGAAAGCACTACCAAGGACCAGCAGACGTTGCTGGAACTCGGATATCGAGAAGGAGGCACCTAAGCCAAAGGCACTGCCGAGGACCAGCTGACGGTGCTGGAACCCGGATGGGTAGCAGAAGCTGCAAGAGGCAATGGAACTAGCAATGACCAGCTGACGGTGCTGGAACCCGGAGGGGCAGCAGAAGGAACAAGAGCCAATGGCTCTATCGAGGACCAGCTGACGGTGCTGGAACCCGATTACTAAGCAGGAGGTACCTGTGCAAGAAAGCACTACCAAGGACCAGCAGATGTTGCTGGAATTCAGATACTGAGAAGGAGGCACCTAAGCCAAAGGCGCTGCCGAGAACCAGCTGACGGTGCTGGAACTCAGATGGGTAGCAGAAGCTGCAAGAGCCAATGGAACTAGCGAGGACCAGCTGACGGTGCTGGAACCCGGATGGGTAGCAGAAGGTACCCATGAAAAACAAAGTTGCAAGGCTGCGAGCCGGCCGCAGCTACCGAAACCCACAGTCCTACAGGCGTGCTTGTCCTATTGGCACTACGGAACCAGACTTTGTTGCCAGATCCCGCAACCCACATAGGAAGCCCATAAACGGCAGGCACATAGACTCGGCTAACCCGACCGCAACACGACAGGACAACGTATTGGTGGCAAAGTGATGTTGACACTACCCGGAAACAGCAGGCGTGCTGGAACCAGGCTGGGCAGGAGGGAGTACCCGTGCCAAAGACACTGCCGAGAACCAGCTGACGGTGCTGGAACCCGGATGGGTAGCAGAAGCTGCAAGAGCCAATGGAACTAGCGAGGACCAGCTGATGGTGCTGGAACCCGGATGGGTAGCAGAAGCTGCAAGAGCCAATGGAACTAGCGAGAAACAGCTGGCAGTGCTGGAACCCATTGAAAATACTACAAACAGAGTGGAGACAGAGGCCTAATTGGAGCAAGTTTAAAATCTGTAGTTGTGTGAGTGTGGACAGAGCAGGAGAAATTGCCGGACACACCTGGTGATCAGATGACATTTCTGAACCCCAATAACACTGGAGGATATGTTGACTGTGCAGACGGCACTTCTGAGCAGCAACTGGCGATGTTGGAGCCCAGGGTCAATCAGGTTGTAGGCTGAGGCCTAATTTCATCAAGTTTAATATCTGTTGTAGACTACTACTGATTTTAAACGTGCTCCAATTACTAGTAGTGGAAATGTGGACAGAGCAGGAGACATTGCCGGACACACATCAGGGGATCAGCTGACGTTACTGAACCCCAGTAACACAGGAACAAGTGTTGATTGTGCAGATGGAACTTCTGAGCAGCAACTGGCGGTGTTGGAGGCCAGGGTAAATACTAGAGACAGAGTGGAGCCAGAGGCCTAATTGGAGCAAGTTTGAAATCAGTAGTAGTGTGAATGTGGAGGCAGCAGTAGACATTGCCGGACACACAGCAGGGGAGCAGCTGGCATTACTGAACCCCACTAACACTGGAGCATGTGTTTTTCTCTGTGCAGACGGCACGTCTGAGTAGCAACTGGCGGTGTTGGAGCCCAGGTTCAATCAGGGTTTAGGCTGAGGCCTAATTGGAGCAAGTTTTATATCTGATGTAGTTTGAATGTGGAGGCAGCAGGAGACTTTGCCGGACACACAGCAGGGGAGCAGCTGGCGTTACTGAACCCCACTAACACTGGAGCATGTGTTTTTCTCTGTGCAGACGGCACTACTGAGCAGCAAATGGCGGTGTTGGAGCCCAGGTTTAATCAGGGTTTAGGCTGAGGCCTAATTGGAGCAAGTTTTATATCTGATGTAGTTTGAATGCGGAGGCAGCAGGAGACTTTGCCGGACACACAGCAGGGGAGCAGCTGGCATTACTGAACCCCACTAACACAGGAGCTAGTGTTTTTCTCTGTGCAGACAGCACTTCTGAGCAACAACTGGCGGTGTTGGAGCCCAGGGTCATTCATGTCATGGAGTAGGCTAAGGCCGAATTGGAGCGAGTTTAATATCTGATGTTGGGATGAATGTGGAGGCAGCAGGAGACTTTGCCGGACACACAGCAGGGGAGCAGCTGGCGTTACTGAACCCCACTAACACAGGAGCTAGTGTTTTTCTCTGTGCAGGTGGCACTTCAGCAACAACTGGCAGTGTTGGAGCCCAGGGTCATTCATGGAGTAGGCTAAGGCCGAATTGGAGCAAGTTTAATATCTGATGTTGGGATGAATGTGGAGGCAGCAGGAGACTTTGCCGGAAACACAGCAGGGGAGCAGATGGCGTTACTGAACCCCACTAGCACAGGAGCCAGTGTTTTTCTCTGTGCAGACGGCACTTCTGAGCAACAACTGGTGGTGTTGGAGCCCAGGGATTACAGTTCAGGTGGTAGAAACATGAACACAACAGGAGACCTGGATACTGTTGCCAACCAATTATTTATTCTGGAAGAGGATTGGCAAATTCCAGCGAGATCCAGGCATTGTTCATTTTCAGAAAAGTAAGCCGGTCAACGTTATCGGAGGATAGTCGCGTGCGACAGTCTGTTAGTACACCACCTGCGGTACTAAAGACGCAATCCGATAATACACTAGCAAGCCAGCACCTCCAGTGCATACTGGCTAAGCTCTGGCCATGTATCCAGCTTAGAGACCCAAAACTTAAAGGGGGAAGAGCCGTCTTGGAGTACACTGAGAGGGCAAGACATGTAGTCTGTCACCATCTGACGGAAACGTTGCCTCCTGCTGACTGGAGCCATCTGTGATGGTGTAGACATTTGTGGCGGGCACACAAAACTTAGCCACATTTGGGCCATACTGGTCTTGCCTTGTGCTGAGGCGCTGCCTCTGCTCCCTCTTTGTCCAGAGCTTCCTCCACTGCCTTGACGCACAGAGCTGCTTTGTAAAGCACTAGCAGCACTGCTCTCGGGTGTAATGGAGAACATGAAGGAATGCACCAGTGTGTCTTAGTACTCCTGCATTTTACGCTCCCGATTCAACGGTGTTATGAGGCTTTGTAAGTTGTCCCGGTAGCGAGGATCTAGGAGGGTGTACACCCAATAATCAGCCGTGTTGAGAATGTGGGCGATGCGGCGGTCGTTTCTCTGGCACTGCAGCATAAAATCAACCATGTGCTGCAGACTCCCAACTGCCCAAGAAACGCTGTCCCCTGCTTGAGACGTCCTCTCCCTGCTGAAACTCCACACCCACGACCACGTGCCTTACTCCCTGCCTTCTTCATCTTGGTAGACTGATAAAGATATGCAGAAAAGTACAAAGGGGGGGCTTAGTGTGCTTATTCCTGAACAGCTGCTAACAGGTATAAGAAACACTAATTTTATAAAGTGTGTGGACTACACTTTAATATGAGCTAATGTGGCCTACACAACTGTCAAGTGGAGTGTTTGTTGAACTTTATTTACGTGGTTTTTTTCAAAAAAACAAAAAGGATGTGACCAAAGATGTGAAAGCGATGGTATCACAAACTTTTTGGAGCTATTACAATGCTGGAAGGTAACCTACAATGCAATAGATGAGGCTCCAAAATATAGGCTAATGCTAATCTGGCTGCTGCTGCAGGGCACAAGCCAGAAAAAAGGCTCCTCTATCTACGCCTATATAGTGTTTGCAACCAACCAATGTAGTTGGATACGGATGGAAGCACACTAATTGGAGAAAAA
This sequence comes from Dendrobates tinctorius, assembly GCF_039654945.1. NCBI lineage: Eukaryota > Metazoa > Chordata > Amphibia > Anura > Dendrobatidae > Dendrobates > Dendrobates tinctorius. Next base: position 7,474,899 of record NW_027361788.1, on the reverse strand, counting down.
AAATCAGGAAAAATGAGCTGCAATAAAACAAAAAAAGGACTATGTATGAGGCAGTGACGCACGCTGAGCGGACTACAACCAGGGGTGGTGCAGAACACACTACAACGTGAGCTGCACTCACACACAGAGACCTCACAGACAGCCGTGAACAGTGCAGAGAACTGGGCACTAGCACTGAAAGACTGCAGAAAGGCTCCCCTGTCTACTCCTATAGTGTTTGCAACCAATGTAGATGGATACGGATGGATGCACACTAATAGGAGAATTAATGAAAAATGAGCAGCAATAAAACAAAAATAAATATGTATGAGGCAGTGACGCACACTGAGCGGCCTACAACCAGAGGTGGCTGCAGGACACACTACAGCGTGAGCTGCACTCACACAGACCTTGCAGACAGCTGTGAACAGCGCTGCAAGGCAAAAGAAAGCTACAATGATTGATAATGTAGCCTGGGTAATGCACAATATTACAGTATATAGCAAATCGCTATCTCTAACTGTCCCTCAGAGTCTTGAACATCAGCCTGTCCCTAACTGAATTCACAGCAGAGTGAACCCTAAATGGCGGTGGCGGCTTTTATAGTGCATCATGACATCATTTGAGCAGCCAATCACAGCCATGCCATTAGTTAACATGCCTACATGCCTAATAGGATGTGCCCACACTTCTGAGGATTCCTCATTGACTGAATCAAATCAAACTGGCTCATAGCATTATGGGAACTTCCGATTCCAGTATTCGATATGCAAAAAGTATCGGAACTCTGTATCGGAATTCCGATACCGCGAATATCGGCCGATACCCGATATTTGCGGTATTGGAATGCTTAACACTACTGAAAAGACATTGTATTGTAATCAATAAGAAAAAGATACATTACAAAATAAAATGTACAAGATCCTTAAAGCTGAATTGTGCACAAAGGTAAAAAAAGATTTTAAAAAATCCTTTTACAATGGTAAAGGAAAAAAAACAAAAAACACCAATGCAATATACTGGTACTCCAAGAAAAAAATAGATATAGTCTGTATAAACTATATATATTGGCTTTTGGGTGAAATTTATGGAAAATGTAAAAAAAATCACGCTACAGTAATATTTTGTCATGACAGTCGGGCATTTACTTGGAACATAAAATGGTGACTTCCTTATCTCAAACAATTTATTGAGACAAAAGCCAACACCAGTGGTGGTAGTCCCCAACAAAAAAAGTCAATGTCTCAATAACTTGTCAAGTGGCCTTGAGTATCAATTACAGTTGACAATGACGTCTCCTGCTGCTCACAAGTGAAGTTATTGTCTGCTGAAGTATGGCATCTCATTCTTTGTGAAGGTCAGCCTTCAGGTCATTGAGGTACTGGGGTACAGAGCCTCTACATAGTGACTTAGCTGATCCCATAGGTTTTCTATGGTATTCGAGTCTGGAGAAAGTCCAGGCCGCTCCATGTGAGGTCCCCCAGTCTTCAGCAGCCATTCCATAATGATGCAACCTCGATGAGCTGGAGCATGAAGATTAGATTAGTCCTGTGCTTTTCGTACAGAGGCACAATGACTGCATTAGTGGTGTTATTCAAGTAGTAGGGTTTTGTCACAATGTGTCATACAGTTCTGTAGACTAGACCCACCTGCCCACATTAACACCACCACCACCAAGGGCTCAGCTGGTGACAACAGTTGCTGATTCATAGCGCTCTCCAACATAGTTGGCGGCCATCATTTCTGCTCAGCAGGAATGGACTTTCATCTGTGAACAGCACTGAGGTCACTGGTCCCTTATCCAGCATAGATACTTCCTACTTCCTGGTCTGGTGGTGGTGGAGTAAAGTACCCTTGCAGGTCGTCTAACATGCAGACCTCCCTGATGTAAATGGTTTTGAATGGTCTGACGTGACACTTGGGTGCCTTAAATATGCCTGGAGTTGTGTGGCATTCATCATCTGGTCCTGAAGGACATCGCTCACAATGAAGCGGTCATCAGAGTGGGATATGGCCAAAGGATGTCAACTTCTCTGCCTTTCTGTGACTTTTCCTGTCTCTCTGTATCGCTGTCACCTCCTGGTGACTCTCTAAGCTCAGGGGTCACTTCCATTTGAGAACATCCTGCTTGAAACTTCGCAATGGTGAGGTCCTGGTCATCAATTGTTAAGTGTCATCTTGGTCTCATGATGTCAAAATGTGGACAGCGTTATGAGGAGGACTGTTTAATACCAATTCTAACTCGAACCCTGAAACTTATTGGGTGACTAGCTGAAGAGCCCGGCATTGACCGGGCATAGTAACTAACTGTGGTTAGTTATAACAAATTATAATGATTATATTGCACATAAAAACATTTCACATCATATATTCAATACTACAGATTTGCAACACAAACTAACTTAACAATTACCTTAGTATTGATAGTATTTTATTTTCAACTCATTCAAGAGCCTTTTTATAAACAACATTTTTGGTTTTTCCTTTCGGAGCAAAGATGAACAGATTTTTGGCAGTTCCAACTCTTGAAAAGGCCACGTAAAGTTGACCATGAGAAAAGCATGAAAAGCAAATCGATCCCTACTACTATCAAGGACTGTCCCTGAGCATTGTTAATGGACATTGCAAATGCCAGTAGAAGTGGAAACTGGAGGCCTTTAAAATCGAAAGGCAAATCAGATGGAATGAGTGGAATTCTTGGAATGAAAATGTCCTCTGCTTTGGAAAATCCTGTTGCTGAGCTGTGTATCTAACCCTATCCTGTGTTATACCGTCTGCTGAGGTGTGTATCTAATTCTTATCTAATCCTATCCTGTGTTATACCGTCTACTGAGCTGTGTATCTAATTCTGTCCTGAGTGATACTATCTGCTGAGCTTTGTATCTAACCCTATCCTGTAGGATACTGTCTCCTGTTAGCCCCCCCAGGACAAAATTTAATATAGGGGGGACTCATGGCCGCTTAGGCCCTGAATTTTCCTTCAGTGTTTTCTATATTATATGAACAGGTGATACTGGGGTCAATTTGAGGTGAAGTGACTGTTTCATGGCAAGCACGTACACAATCAAAAACTGGTTTTATCCAGTTCTTGGCGCCTTTTTAAACTGTTTCTGATTGGTGGTGATGCATTTTAGCAGGGCTAGTTCTGTTTATAAATTGCCCTTTCAGCAAGCTCAGCTCCATTACGTCGCTGGATGAAGAAAGAAGATAAGCCAAGCACTTCCCTCAATGGAGAGCCTACTGCAGCAGTTGGTAGCCAGGGCCGGAGAAAATGATGGAGATGATTGGCTGAGGAGCTGTCTGGCTGTGAAACCTATCTTGGCAGCTCCGGAAGCCGTCCCTCCTTTACCTGAACCACGCTCCTCGCCGCTACCGCGGACCGATGAACAGCCTGCCACTCCGAGGTCGACCAGTGCCCAGAGAGTGAGGAAGCCGCGGACATCATTCTCACCGCCGGTGACCCCGCCGAGAGGCTCCAGGCACACACAGGAAGAGAGCGCATCTTCTGCCCGCCCTGCAACAAGGAAGTCTCGCAGCCCTGCGCGAGACGTTCAGTGCAACCGCCGGGTCTCGTCTGTGACGGAATCATCAGCCGCCGGAGGTGCTGGTACCTGCCACGGCCGTAAAAGCGCTGCGACAGCTAGGCCGAGTGGCACCACACTGGCTCCGAACTCAAGACGCCCACCTCCAGCTCATCAGGAGTCGGCACCATCAGAGGAAGAAGAATGCCCGGCATCCGGCGGGTGTCAGCTGCTCCCCCCTGTGTCTCAGGGTCCGAGGGCGGGCTGTTCTTTGGATCAAGAACAAGCGGAGTCCACTTCTGGAAGGGGTGAGAGCTTGAATGTTCCCTTGTCTGTCCCTCAGCTTATTGATTTTAAAACTATGTTCAAAAATGTGTTCACTGAGGCTTTGGGTGAGGCTGTCAGTGCTTCCAGCTCACTGGCTAGCACCGCCAGTGCCGCTGTTGGTAATATTGCAAAAGTTAGCACCCCCCCTCAGAATCCATTTAAAGAGGTGCTCACTTGTGAGCTGTCTCCATTAGGTTTTCACCTCAATGCTTCAGTTAAGGAATGTATTTGGGAGAACAAATATGTAGATTTATTTTCATTACTCCCTCGCAGGGAACAGCCGGGTAGGTTCGAGAAGGGCAAAACAGAATCTGACGATTCAAAACGTGGCTCTTTGAAGTCTTTCAACAACTGGATCCAGGCCTTCTCGATTTACTCTGCTGTTCTTCGCATGGCTCAGCTATGACGAGGCTTTTAGACAGAAATTAGCAGTACATCCGGAACTTAAATGGGGTGTGAAGGACGTTGGATTATGGATCAACCTGATGCTTCCACAGCGTCAATACGTGAGTAAGCAGATGTCTTACCCATCTGTAAAAAGAGGTTTTTGCTTTGCGTTTAACGAATCCTCCTGTAAATGGAGCAATAGCTGTCGATTTCGTCACGAGTGTTCCTTCTGCGGTAACGCTCACCCAGTGTCCAAATGTTTTAAAAAACAGACCTCTCAACAACAAGCTTCCAGAGATTTTGCTTTAAAGGGCTCAGACACCAGTGAGAGTGGAAAGAATGCTTTATTGGCTAAACAGCTACCCAAACAGGGAGACTAGCGAGCTCCTATTCAAAGGATTCTCTTTTGGCTTTCTCATTCCCACTTTCAATGGTCTGGGTTGTATTATTCAGAAGAATTTAATTTCTCTATCTTTGTACCCTGAAGTAGCTAAGGAAAAAATTTTTCACGAAGTTTCATTAGGTAGAGTAGCAGGCCCATTTTCTTCCCCTCCTTTCACTAATTTCCATATTCCCCCCCTAGGCATAGTTCCTAAAAAAGAACCTGGTTCTTTTCGTCTAATTCATCATTTGTCATATCCAAAGGGTTTTTCACTGAATGATGATATAGACAAATCGGCATGTACTGTATGTTATGCGTCTTTTGATCTAGCCATTGATTTGATTAGGACGTTTGAAAGGAATACTCTGCTGTCAAAATCAGACATAAAGTCTGCTTTCAGAATCCTCCCGGTTCACCCGGACGATTTTAATTTTTTAGGATTCGCTTTTGACGAGTATTTTTTCGATAAATGCCTTCCTATGGGTTTTTCCCTATCATGCTCTTACTTTGAGAGCTTTTCAACTTTTTTGCATTGGGTAATTGAGTCAGCTTCCAGCGATTCTGGTATTTTACACTATCTGGACGATTTTCTTTTTATTGGTCCCCCTGATTCCCAGACATGTTTAATTACTCTTAAAAAATTCTTATCTATGTGTGAATTTTTTGGGGTTCCAATTGCTAAAGAAAAAACGGTTCTCCCTTCCTCTTCTATTGAGTTTTTAGGCATCTCTTTGAACACTGAGAGGATGGAATGCAGCTTGCCTATGGAATAAGTATTGAAACTCCAGAAATCCCTGGCCAGTATATTGTCCAAGGAAAAGATTACTTTGAAAGAGCTACAATCAGTACGGGGTTTATTAACATTTGCCCTTCACATTATGCCTATGGGTCGTGTGTTTTCCAGACGCCTGTACGATGCAACATCGGGCCTTTCCTCCCCCCTTTTCCCACATTAGAGTCACTTCAGAGATGAAATCAGATATAAAAGTTTGGCTAAGGGTACCATTACACTTAGCGATGCACCAGCGATCCCAACAACGATATGGATCGCTGGTGCATCGCTAAGTGGTCGCTAGTGAGCTGCCACACAGGCAGATCTCACCAGCGATATCGCAGGGGTCGGGGGGCGCTACTTACCTGTCAGGCGCGGCGATCCTGACGTCCTCCCGCCCGCGTCTACGCGTCGCTCGTCGGCGCCACAGGAAGCCCAGCAGGAAGCGCCCGACGAGAAATGATCCAGGACGTTCTCGCGCGACCAGCGATAACCAGCGGGGGAGCCGGTCGGAGGTAACTATCAGACATAGCGATATCGCTAGCAATATCGCTGCTACGTTACAAAATCGGTGACATTACAGCGATATTGCTAGCGATATCGCTATGTGTAACGGGGGCTTAAGATTCCTCTCAGAGTTCAATGGGAGATCCTGTTTACAGTCTAATTTTGTATTAACTGATTCTTTGCCTCTCACGTTCGCTGCAGACATTTTTGCGGGATGCTCAGTTATTTTTCTAACCCACTGGTCAGTTCAATCGTGGCCTAAATCTTGGATTGAGTCAAAAATATCCAAAAACATTGTGGTACTTGAGCTTTTCACTATTTTATTGGCAATTCAGCTATGGGGGGGTCCTCATTACAAAACCGCAGATTAGTTGTTTTATCCCCTAATCAAGGATTAGTTTTTGCTGTCAATACCCTATCTTCTAAGAACTCTTGGGCGGCCATGATTTTAAGACAATTGGTCGTCCTTTGTTTAAAGCATAACATTTGGATTAAAGCAAAATTGGGTTGCAGCGAAAAAGCTTTGCTTGCTAAGTCTTTATGTCTTGGTGAGCGGTTGAATTTTTACCAACAGGTTCCCAACGCGGATACAGAAGCAACACCCGGCCCTCAGTCAATTTGGGACATAATCTCAGTATAATCCCGAACATTCTATATCAAAGAGAACATGGGCTGATTATTCAGCCGCATGGCAACGATGGATAGAATTTTGTATATTGCATAACTTTAATCATATGTCTGCTAGTCCTAATGCAGGTTTGCGATTCGTAGAATCGCTAGTACAAAAAGGCCTTTCCTTTTTGGCGGTTTCTAAATACTTGGCAGGGGTTTCCTTTTTCTTAAAATAATTAAGTAACCCTCCTCTAACAGGAATTTTTCCCATAAAACAGTTTTTGAAGGGATTCAAAAAGGGCAACTTCAGTCCTGATTCTCGTAGACCTATATCTCTAACGTTACTAAAAGAGCTATGTTTGTCTCTCCAAGTGGTATGTTTGAACCCCTTCGAGACTACGCTTTTTTGCGCTGCATTTTCTCTTGCCTTTTTCGGTGCCCTCAGAGTAGGGGAATTAGTCTCGGCTACTAAAAAGGAACCTTCAGGTCTCTCGCTTTCAGACATTAACGTTCATGATTCGGTCCTTTTTCTCTTCATAAGAAAATCTAAAACAGATCAGTGGGGCAGAGGTGCCAGATTGCAATTAGATTCAGTTCACGATGACGTGATATGCCCTGTAACCAATGTTAAAAAATGGTCTGATATTAGACCGAACGGTATGGGCCCCCTTTTCATTCATAGGGATAATTCTCCGGCCACCATTTTTCAGTGTAATAGCATCCTTAAAAAATGTCTTCATTTGTTGAATCGGGATAATTTGAACATAACATCACATTCTTTCAGAATTGGAGCAGCGACGGAGGCAGCGAGATCCGGTTTGTGCAATTCTGAGATTATGAAAATGGGAAGATTTGAGTCCGAAAGATATAAGTTGTATGTTAGACACAATTTAAATGATTATTAATCCTTATTTGTTTCTAGATCCCATGCTTGTATGGATCATCGGGCACTCATTTTTTTACTGGGCCCAGAAGAGGGCCATCCAGAGGTCGTATTCTGAGAACTTATCTTTTAACCCTACTAATGTTCAAAGTTTTTGGCCCACTGTTCGCGGGATGAGATGGGCAAATTTTATTTTAGAATTCAAGAAATGTTGTGACCATCTACCTTACCCGAATTTAGTTATTATACATGTCGCTGGCAATGATTTTGGAAAAATGAAAACTCTGGATTTATTAGCCTTCTTGAGATCAGATGTAATAAGCCTAAAACAATCCTTCCCGCAAACCAGCTTCATTTTTTCTGAAATCATTCCCAGATTGGCTTGGGCTAATAAGTTTCTTTTTTTAGAAAAAATACGTAAGAGAGTAAACAGGGGAATGAACAAGTTTTTCCCTATGCTTGGTGGTTTCTCCTTTAGACATGTGGAGCTCGAAGGTTTCGTGCCAGGACTTTATAGAGGCGACTCGGTCCACTTATCTTACATAGGCTTGGATATATTCAACCTGGACTTGCAGTCTATGGTGGAGAAATGGCTGTGTGGTTTTGGGGGGCCATGACTCTTCGAGCCTTGGCGTTTGGGAAATCGCCCTTTGTTTATGGTGGATTGGTTATGTCTTGGTAATATGGTTTAAGTGATATGGTATTTATTTATTGAAATTATTTATTAATGTTATCTTATGTAACCCAAATAAACGTCATGGCCATTGCTGTCATCTTTTTTGGTGTAATGTACTTTTTGGATGAATGGGTCTTATGCGGCCATGAGCCGTCTATCTAATTCTATCCTGTGTGATACTGACTGCTAAGCTGTGTACCTAATCCTATTCTGTGTGATACTGTATGCTGCACCGTCTATCTAATTCTATCCTGTGTGATACTGACTGCTGAGCCGTGTATCTAATTCTATCCTGTGTGATACTGTGTGCTGAGCCGTGTTTCTAATCCTATCCTGTGTGATACTGTCTGCTGAGCCGTGTATCTAATTCTATCCTGTGTGATACTGTCTGCTGCACCGTCTATCTAATTCTATCCTGTGTGATACTGTCTGCTGGACCGTCTATCTAATTCTATCCTGTGTGATACTGTCTGCTGGACCGTCTATCTAATCCTCTCCTGTGTGATACTGTGTGCTGAGCCGTGTTTCTAATCCTATCCTGTGTGATACTGTCTGCTGAGCCGTGTATCTAATCCTACTCTGTGTGATACTGTCTGCTGAGCCGTGTATCTAATCCTATCCTGTGTGATACTGTCTGCTGCACCGTCTATCTAATCCTATCCTGTGTGATACTGTCTGCTGCACCGTCTATCTAATTCTATCCTGTGTGATACTGTCTGTTGAGCCGTGTATCTAATCCTATCCTGTGTGATACTGACTGCTGAGCCGTGTATCTAATTCTATCCTGTGTGATACTGTCTGCTGAGCTGTGTGTCTAGTCCTATCCTGTGTGATACTGTCTGCTGCACCGTCTATCTAATTCTATCCTGTGTGATACTGACTGCTGAGCCGTGTATCTAATCCTATCCTGTGTGATACTGTCTGCTGAGCTGTGTGTCTAATCCTATCCTGTGTGAAACTGTCTGCTGCGCCGTCTATCTAATTCTATCCTGTGTGATACTGTCTGCTGAGCCGTGTATCTAATCCTATCCTGTGTGATACTGTCTGCTGAGCCGTCTATCTAATTCTATCCTGTGTGATACTGTCTGCTGAGCCGTGTATCTAATCCTATCCTGTGTGATACTGTCTGCTGAGCCATGTATCTAATCCTATTCTGTGTGATACTGTCTGCTGAGCCGTGTATCTAATCCTATCCTGTGTGATACTGACTACTGAGCTGTGTATCTAATCCTCTCCTGTGTGATAGTCTGCTGAACCATGTATCTAATCCTATCCTGTGTGATATTGTCTGCTGAGCTGTGCATCTAATCCTATTCTGTGTGATACTGTCTGCTGCGCCATCTATCTAATTCTATCCTGTGTGATACTGTCGGCTGAGCCGTGTATCTAATCCTCTCCTGTGTGATAGTCTGCTGAACCATGTATCTAATCCTATCCTGTGTGATATTGTCTGCTGAGCTGTGTATCTAATCCTATCCTGTGTGATACTGTCTGCTGAGCTGTGTATCTAATCCTATCCTGTGTGATACTGACTGCTGAGCTGTGTCTCTAATCCTATCCTGTGTGATACTGACTGCTGAGCCATGTATCTAATCCTATCCTGTGTGTTACTGTCTGCTGAGCCATGTATCTAATCCTATCCTGTGTGATATTGTCTGCTGAGCCGTGTATCTAATCCTATCCTGTGTGTTACTGTCTGCTGAGCCTTGTAACTAATCCTATCCATCCTGTGTGATATTGTCTGCTGAGCTGTGTATCTAATCCTATCCTGTGTGATACTGACTGATGAGCCGTGTATCTAATCCTATCCTATGTGATATTGTCTGCTGAGCCGTGTATCTAATCATATCCTGTGTGATACTGTCTGCTGAGCCTTGTAACTAATCCTATCCTGTGTGATACTGACTGCTGAGCCATGTATCTAATCCTATCCTGTGTGATATTGTCTGCTGAGCCGTGTATCTAATCCTATCCTGTGTGTTATTGTCTGCTGAGCATTGTAACTAATCCTATCCTGTGTGATATTGTCTGCTGAGCCGTGTATCTAATCCTATCCTGTGTGATATTGTCTGCTGAGCCATGTATCTAATCCTATCCTGTGTGATACTGTCTGCTGAGCCGTGTATCTAATCCTATCCTGTTTGATACTGACTGCTGAGCCATGTATCTAATCCTATCCTGTGTGATACTGACTGCTGAGCCGTGTATCTAATCCTATCCTGTGTGATACTGACTGCAGAGCTGTGTATCTAATCCTATCCTGTGTGATATTGTCTGCTGAGTGAGCCGAGTATCTAATCCTAACCTGAGTGATACTGACTGCTTAGCCGTGTATTTAATCCTATCTTGTGTGATATTGTCTGCTGAACCTTGTAACTAATCCTATCCTCTGTGATATTGTCTGCTGAGCCATGTATCTAATCCTATCCTGTGTGATACTGACTGCTGAGCCGTGTATCTAATCCTATCCTGTGTGATATTGTCTGCTGAGTCGTGTATCTAATCCTATCCTGTGTGTTACTGTCTGCTAAGCCTTGTAACTAATCCTATCCTGTGTGATATTGTCTGCTGAGCCGTGTATCTAATCCTATCCTGTTTGATACTAACTGCTGAGCCATGTATCTAATCCTATCCTGTATGATACTGACTGCTGAGCCGTGTATAAAATCCTATCCTGTGTGATACTGACTGCTGAGCTGTGTATCTAATCCTATAATGTATGATACTGTCTGCTGAGCCATGTATCTAATCCTATCCTGTGTGTTACTGTCTGCTGAGCCGTGTATCTAATCCTATCCTGTGTGATATTGTCTGCTGAGCCGTGCATCTAATCCTATCCTGTTTGATACTGATTGCTGAGCCATGAATCTAATCCTATCCCATGTGATACTGACTGCTGAGCTGTGTATCTAATCCTATCCTGTGTGATATTGTCTGCTGAGACGTGTATCTAATCCTATCCTGTTTGATACTGGCTGCTGAGCTATGTATCTAATCCTATCCTGTGTGATACTGACTGCTGAGCCGTGTATCTAATCCTATCCTGTGTGATACTGACTGCTGAGCTGTGTATTAATCCTATCCTGTGTGTTACTGTCTGCTGAGCCTTGTAACTAATCCTAACCTGTGTGATACTGACTGCTGAGCCGTGTATCTAATCCTATCCTGTCTGATATTGTCTGCTGAGCCGTGTATCTAATCCTATCCTGTGTGTTATTGTCTGCTGAGCCGTGTATCTAATCCTATCCTGTGTGATACTGACTGCTGAGCCGTGTATCTAGTCCTATCCTGTGTGATACTGACTGCTGAGCCGTGTATCTAGTCCTATCCTGTGTGATATTGTCTGCTGAGCCGTGTATCTAATCCTATCCTGTGTGATACTGTCTGCTGAGCCTTGAAACTAATCCTATCCTGTGTGATACTGACTGCTGAGCCGTGTATCTAATCCTATTGTGTGATACTGACTGCTGAGCCGTGTATCTAATCCTATCCTGTGTGATATTGTCTGCTGAGCTGTGTATCTAATCCTATCCTGTTTGATAGTGACTGCTGAGCCATGCATCTAATCCTATCCTGTGTGATACTGACTGCTGAGCCGTGTATAAAATCCTATCCTGTGTGATGCTGACTGCTGAGCCGTGTAACTACTGTAATCCTAACCTGTGTGATACTGACTGCTGAGCCGTGTATCTAATCCTATCCTGTGTGATATAGTCTGCTGAGCCATGTAACTAATCCTATCCTGTGTTATATTGTCTGCTGAGCCGTGTATCTAATCCAATCCCATGTGATACTGACTGCTGAGCTGTGTATCTAATCCTATCCCATGTGATACTGACTGCTGAGCTGTGTATCTAATCCTATTCCTATCCCATGTGATACTGACTGCTGAGCTTTGTATCTAATCCTATCCTGTGTGATGCTAACTGCTGAGCCGTGTAACTAATCCTATCCTGTGTGATACTGTCTGCTGAGCTGTGTATCTAATCCTATCCTGTGTGTTACTGTCTGCTGAGCCGTGTTTCTAAACCTATCCTGTGTGATACTGTCTGCTGAGCCGTGTATTTAATCCTATCCTGTGTGATACTGTCTGCTGAGCCATGTATCTAATCCTATCCTGTGTGATACTGTCTGCTGAGCCTTGTAAATAATCCTATCCTGTGTGATACTGACTGCTGAGCCATGTATCTAATCCTATACTGTGTGATATTGTCTGCTGAGCCGTGTATCTAATCCTATCCTGTGTGATATTGTCTGCTGAGACGTGTATCTAATCCTATACTGTTTGATACTGACTGCTGAGCTATGTATCTAATCCTATCCTGTGTGATACTGACTGCTGAGCCGTGTATCTAATCTTATCCTGTGTGATACTGACTGCTGAGCTGTGTATTAATCCTATCCTGTGTGTTACTGTCTGCTGAGCCTTGTAACTAATCCTAACCTGTGTGATACAGACTGCTGAGCCGTGTATCTAATCCTATCCTGTCTGATATTGTCTGCTGAGCCGTGTATCTAATCCTATCCTGTGTGTTATTGTCTGCTGAACCTTGTAACTAATCCTATCCTGTGTGATATTGTCTGCTGAGCCGTGTACCTAATCCTATCATGTGTGATACTGACTGCTGAACCGTGTATCTAGTCCTATCCTGTGTGATATTGTCTGCTGAGCCGTGCATCTAATCCTATCCTGTGTGATACTGACTGCTGAGCCGTGTATCTAGTCCTATCCTGTGTGATATTGTCTGCTGAGCCGTGTATCTAATCCTATCCTGTGTGATACTGTCTGCTGAGCCTTGAAACTAATCCTATCCTGTGTGATACTGACTGCTGAGCCATGTATCTCATACTATCCTGAGTGATATTGTCTGCTGAGCCGTGTATCTAATCCTATCCTGTTTGATAGTGACTGCTGAGCCATGCATCTAATCCTATCCTGTGTGATACTGACTGCTGAGCCGTGTATAAAATCCAATCCTATGTGATACTGACTGCTGAGCTGTGTATCTAATCCTATAATGTATGACACTGTCTGCTGAGCCGTGTACCTAATCCTATCCTCTGTGTTACTGTCTGCTGAGCCGTGTATCTAATCCTATCCTGTGTGATATTGTCTGCTGAGCCGCGTATCTAATCCTATCCTGTTTGATACTGATTGCTGAGCAATGAATCTAATCCTATCCTGTGTGATGCTGACTGCTGAGCCGTGTAACTAATCCTAACCTGTGTGATACTGACTGCTGAGCCGTGTATCTAATCCTATCCTGTGTGATATAGTCTGCTGAGCCATGTAACTAATCCTATCCTGTGTGATATTGTCTGCTGAGCCGTGCATCTAATCCTATCCTGTTTGATACTGATTGTTGAGCCGTGTATCTAATCCTATCCTGTGAGATGCTGACTGCTGAGCCGTGTATCTAATCCTATCCTGTGTGATATTGTCTGCTGAGCCGTGTAACTAATCCTATCCTGTGTGATATTGTCTGCTGAGCCGTGTATCTAATCCTATCCCATGTGATACTGACTGCTGAGCTGTGTATCTAATCCTATCCCATGTGATACTGACTGCTGAGCTGTGTATCTAATCCTATCCCATGTGATACTGACTGCTGAGCTGTGTATCTAATCCTATCCTGTGTGATGCTGACTGCTGAGCCGTGTAACTAATCCTATCCTGTGTGTTACTATCTGCTGAGCCGTGTATCTAATCCTATCTTGTGTGTTACTGTCTGCTGAGCCGTGTTTCTAATCCTATCCTGTGTGATACTGTCTGCTGAGCAGTGTATCTAATCCTATCCTGTGTGATACTGACTGCTGAGCCGTGTATTTAATCCTATCCTGTGTGATACTGTCTGCTGAGCCGTGTATCTAATCCTATCCTGTGTGATACTGTCTGCTGAGCCTTGTAAATAATCCTATCCTGTGTGATACTGACTGCTGAGCCATGTATCTAATCCTATACTGTGTGATATTGTCTGCTGAGCCGTGTATCTAATCCTATCCTGTGTGATATTGTCTGCTGAGACGTGTATCTAATCCTATCCTGTTTGATACTGACTGCTGAGCTATGTATCTAATCCTATCCTGTGTGATACTGACTGCTGAGCCGTGTATCTAATCCTACCCTGTGTGATACTGACTGCTGAGCCGTGTATCTAATCCTATCCTGTCTGATATTGTCTGCTGAGCCGTGTATCTAATCCTATCCTGTGTGTTATTGTCTGCTGAGCCTTGTAACTAATCCTATCCTGTCTGATATTGTCTGCTGAGTCGTGTATCTAGTCCTATCCTGTGTGATATTGTCTGCTGAGCCATGTATCTAATCCTATCCTGTGTGATACTGACTGCTGAGCCGTGTATCTAGTCCTATCCTGTGTGATATTGTCTGCTGAGCCGTGTATCTAATCCTATCCTGTGTGATACTGTCTGCTGAGCCTTGAAACTAATCCTATCCTGTGTGATACTGACTGCTGAGCCATGTATCTAATCCTATCCTGTGTGATATTGTCTGCTGAGCCGTGTATCTAATCCTATCCTGTTTGATAGCGACTGCTGAGCCATGCATCTAATCCTATCCTGTGTGATATTGTCTGCTGAGCCATGTATCTAATCCTATCCTGTCTGATATTGTCTGCTGAGCTGTGTATCTAATCCTATCCTGTGTGATACTGACTGCTGAGCCGTGTATCTAGTCCTATCCTGTGTGATATTGTCTACTGAGCCGTGTATCTAATCCTATCCTGTGTGATATTGTCTGCTGAGTGAGCTGTGTATCTAATCCTATCCTGTGTGTTATTGTCTGCTGAGCCTTGTAACTAATCCTATCCTGTGTGATATTGTCTGCTGAGCCATGTATCTAATCCTATCCTGTGTGATACTGACTGCTGAGCCGTGTATAAAATCCTATCCTGTGTGATACTGACTGCTGAGCTGTGTATCTAATCCTATAATGTATTACACTGTCTGCTGAGCCGTGTATCTAATCCTATCCTGTGTGTTACTGTCTGCTGAGCCGTGTATCTAATCCTATCCTGTGTGATATTGTCTGCTGAGCCGTGTTTCTAATCCTATCCTGTGTGATAGTGTCAGCTGAGACGTGTTTCTAATCCTATCCTGTGTTTTACTGTCTGCTGAGCCATGTATCTAATCCTATCCTGTGTTTTACTGTCTGCTGAGCCATGTCTAATCCTATCCTGTGTGATACTGACTGCTGAGCTGTGTATCTAATCCTATCCTGTGTGATACTGACTGCTGAGCCGTGTATCTAATCCTATCCTGTGTGTTACAGTCTGCTGAGCCATGTAACTAATCCTATCCTGTGTGATATTGTCTGCTGAGCCGTGTATCTAATCCTATCCCGTGTGATACTGACTGCTGAGCTGTGTATCTAATCCTAACCTGTGTGATACTGACTGCTGAGCCTTGTAACTAATCTTATCCTGTGTGTTACTGTCGGCTGAGCCGTGTATCTAATCCTATTTTGTGTGACACTGACTGCTGAATCATGTATCTAATCCTATCCTGTGTGATACTGATTGCTGAGCTGTGTATCTATTTCTATCCTGTGTGTTACTGTCTGCTGAGCCGTGTATCTAATCCTATCCTGTGTGATTTTGTCTGCTGCACCGTCTATCTAATTCTATCCTGTGTGATACTGTCTGCTGAGCTGTGTATCTAATCCTATCCTGTGTGATACTGACTGCTGAGCCGTGTATTTAATTCTCTCCTGTGTGATACTGTCTGCTGAGCTGTGTGTCTAATCCTATCCTGTGTGATACTGTCTGCTGCACCGTCTATCTAATTCTATCCTGTGTGATACTGACTGCTGAGCCGTGTATCTAATCCTATCCTGTGTGATACTGTCTGCTGAGCTGTGTGTCTAATCCTATCCTGTGTGATACTGTCTGCTGCGCCGTCTATCTAATTCTATCCTGTGTGATACTGTCTGCTGAGCCGTGTATCTAATCCTATAATGTGTGATACTGTCTGCTGAGCCATGTGTCTAATCCTATCCTGTGTGATACTGACTGCTGAGCTGTGTATCTATTCCTATCCTGTGTGACACTGACTGCTGAGCTGTGTGTCTAATCCTATCCTGTGTGATACTGTCTGCTGCGCCGTCTATCTAATTCTATCCTGTGTGATGCTGTCTGCTGAGCCGTGTATCTAATCCTATCCTGTGTGATACTGTCTGCTGAGCCATGTATCTAATCCTATCCTGTGTGTTACTGTCTGCTGAGCCATGTAACTAATCCTAACCTGTGTGATACTGACTGCTGAGCCTTGTAACTAATCCTATCCTGTGTGATACTGTCTGGTGAGCTGTGTATCTAATCCTATCCTGTGTGTTACTGTCTGCTGAGCCGTGTTTCTAATCCTATCCTGTGTGATACTGTCTGCTGAGCCGTGTATTTAATCCTATCCTGTGTGATACTGTCTGCTGAGCCGTGTATCTAATCCTATCCTGTGTGATACTGTCTGCTGAGCCTTGTAAATAATCCTATCCTGTGTGATACTGACAGCTGAGCCATGTATCTAATCCTATACTGTGTGATATTGTCTGCTGAGCCGTGTATCTAATCCTATCCTGTGTGATATTGTCTGCTGAGACGTGTATCTAATCCTATCCTGTTTGATACTGACTGCTGAGCTATATATCTAATCCTATCCTGTGTGATACTGACTGCTGAGCCGTGTATCTAATCCTATCCTGTGTGATACTGACTGCTGAGCTGTGTATTAATCCTATCCTGTGTGTTACTGTCTGCTGAGCCTTGTAACTAATCCTAAACTGTGTGATACTGACTGCTGAGCCATGTATCTAATCCTATCCTGTCTGATATTGTCTGCTGAGCCGTGTATCTAATCCTATCCTGTGTGTTATTGTCTGCTGAGCCTTGTAACTAATCCTATCCTGTGTGATATTGTCTGCTGAGCCGTGTACCTAATCCTATCCTGTGTGATACTGACTGCTGAGCCGTGTATCTAGTCCTATCCTGTGTGATATTGTCTGCTGAGCCGTGTATCTAATCCTATCCTGTGTGATACTGTCTGCTGAGCTGTGTATCTAATCCTATCCTGTGTGATATTGTCTGCTGAGCCGTGTATCTAATCCTATCCTGTGTGATACTGACTGCTGAGCCATGTATCTAATCCTATCCTGTGTGATATTGTCTGCTGAGCCGTGTATCTAATCCTATCCTGTTTGATAGTGACTGCTGAGCCATGCATCTAATCCTATCCTGTGTGATACTGACTGCTGAGCCGTGTATAAAATCCTATCCTGTGTGATACTGACTGCTGAGCTGTGTATCTAATCCTATAGTGTATGACACTGTCTGCTGAGCCGTGTATCTAATCCTATCCTGTGTGATATTGTCTGCTGAGCCGTGTTTCTAATCCTATCCTGTGTGATAGTGTCAGCTGAGACGTGTTTCTAATCCTATCCTGTGTTTTACTGTCTGCTGAGCCATGTATCTAATCCTATCCTGTGTGTTACTGTCTGCTGAGCCGTGTATCTAATCCTATCCTGTGTGATATTGTCTGCTGAGCCGTGTTTCTAATCCTATCCTGTGTGATAGTGTCAGCTGAGACGTGTTTCTAATCCTATCCTGTGTTTTACTGTCTGCTGAGCCATGTATCTAATCCTATCCTGTGTTTTACTGTCTGCTGAGCCATGTAACTAATCCTATCCTGTGTGATACTGACTGCTGAGCCGTGTATCTAATCCTATCCTGTGTGATACTGACTGCTGAGCTGTGTAACTAATCCTATCCTGTGTGATACTGCCTGCTGAGCCATGTATCTAATCCTATCCTGTGTGATACTGACTGCTGAGCCGTGTATCTAATCCTATCCTGTGTGTTACTGTCTGCTGAGCCATGTAACTAATCCTAACCTGTGTGATACTGACTGCTGAGCCTTGTAACTAATCCTATCCTGTGTGATATTGTCTGCTGAGCCGTGTATCTAATCCTATCCCGTGTGATACTGACTGCTGAGCTGTGTATCTAATCCTAACCTGTGTGATACTGACTGCTGAGCCTTGTAACTAATCTTATCCTGTGTGTTACTGTCGGCTGAGCCGTGTATCTAATCCTATTTTGTGTGATACTGACTGCTGAATCATATATCTAATCCTATCCTGTGTGATACTGATTGCTGAGCTGTGTATCTAATCCTATCCCGTGTGATACTGACTGCTGAGCTGTGTATCTAATCCTATCCTGTGTGATGCTGTCTGCTGAGCCGTGTATCTAATCCTATTTTGTGTGATACTGACTACTGAATCATGTATCTAATCCTATCCTGTGTGATACTGATTGCTAAGCTGTGTATCTATTTCTATCCTTTGTGTTACTGTCTTCTGAGCCGTGTATCTAATCCTATCCTGTGTGATTTTGTCTGCTGCACCGTCTATCTAATTCTATCCTTTGTGATACTGTCTGCTGAGCCGTGTATCTAATCCTATCCTGTGTGATACTGACTGCTGAGCCGTGTATTTAATTCTCTCCTGTGTGATACTGTCTGCTGAGCTGTGTGTCTAATCCTATCCTGTGTGATACTGTCTGCTGCACCGTCTATCTAATTCTATCCTGTGTGATACTGACTGCTGAGCCGTGTATCTAATCCTATCCTGTGTGATACTGTCTGCTGAGCTGTGTGTCTAATCCTATCCTGTTTGATACTGTCTGCTGCACCGTCTATCTAATTCTATCCTGTGTGATACTGTCTGCTGAGCCGTGTATCTAATCCTATAATGTGTGATACTGTCTGCTGAGCCATGTATCTAATCCTATCCTGTGTGATACTGTCTGCTGAGCTGTGTATCTATTCCTATCCTGTGTGACACTGACTGCTGAGCTGTGTGTCTAATCCTATCCTGTGTGATACTGTCTGCTGCGCCGTCTATCTAATTCTATCCTGTGTGAAACTGTCTGCTGAGCCGTGTATCTAATCCTATCCTGTGTGATACTGTCTGCTGAGCCATGTATCTAATCCTATCCTGTGTGATACTGTCTGCTGAGCTGTGTATCTAATCCTATCCTGTGTGATACTGACTACTGAGCTGTGTATCTAATCCTCTCCTGTGTGATAGTCTGCTGAACCATGTATCTAATCCTATCCTGTGTGATATTGTCTGCTGAGCTGTGTATCTATTCCTATCCTGTGTGATACTGTCTGCTGAGCTGTGTATCTAATCCTATCCTGTGTGATACTGACTGCTGAGCTGTGTATTAATCCTATCCTGTGTGATACTGACTGCTGAGCCATGTATCTAATCATATCCTGTGTGTTACTGTCTGCTGAGCTGTGCATCTAATCCTATCCTGTGTGACACTGTCTGCTGAGCCATGTATCGAATCCTATCCTGTGTGATACTGACTGCTGAGCCATGTATCTAATCCTATCCTGTGTGATACTGACTGCTGAGCCGTGTATCTAGTCCTATCCTGTGTGATATTGTCTGCTGAGCCGTGTATCTAATCCTATCCTGTGTGATACTGTCTGCTGAGCCTTGAAACTAATCCTATCCTGTGTGATACTGACTGCTGAGCCATGTATCTAATCCTATCCTGTGTGATATTGTCTGCTGAGCCGTGTATCTAATCCTATCCTGTTTGATAGTGACTGCTGAGCCGTGTATCTAATCCTATCCTGTGTGATACTGACTGCTGAGCCGTGTATCTAATCCTATCCTGTGTGATATTGTCTGCTGAGCCATGTATCTAATCCTATCCTGTCTGATATTGTCTGCTGAGCTGTGTATCTAATCCTATCCTGTGTGATACTGACTGCTGAGCCGTGTATCTAATCCTATCCTGTGTGATATTGTCTGCTGAGCCATGTATCTAATCCTATCCTGTGTGATATTGTCTGCTGAGCCGTGTATCTAATCCTATCCTGTTTGATAGTGACTGCTGAGCCATGCATCTAATCCTATCCTATGTGATATTGTCTGCTGAGCCATGTATCTAATCCTATCCTGTGTGATATTGTCTGCTGAGCCATGTATCTAATCCTATCCTGTGTGATACTGACTGCTGAGCCGTGTATAAAATCCTATCCTGTGTGATACTGACTGCTGAGCTGTGTATCTAATCCTATAATGTATTACACTGTCTGCTGAGCCGTGTATCTAATCCTATCCTGTGTGTTACTGTCTGCTGAGCCGTGTATCTAATCCTATCCTGTGTGATATTGTCTGCTGAGCCGTGTTTCTAATCCTATCCTGTGTGATAGTGTCAGCTGAGACGTGTTTCTAATCCTATCCTGTGTTTTACTGTCTGCTGAGCCATGTATCTAATCCTATCCTGTGTTTTACTGTCTGCTGAGCCATGTCTAATCCTATCCTGTGTGATACTGACTGCTGAGCTGTGTATCTAATCCTATCCTGTGTGATACTGACTGCTGAGCCGTGTATCTAATCCTATCCTGTGTGTTACAGTCTGCTGAGCCATGTAACTAATCCTATCCTGTGTGATATTGTCTGCTGAGCCGTGTATCTAATCCTATCCCGTGTGATACTGACTGCTGAGCTGTGTATCTAATCCTAACCTGTGTGATACTGACTGCTGAGCCTTGTAACTAATCTTATCCTGTGTGTTACTGTCGGCTGAGCCGTGTATCTAATCCTATTTTGTGTGACACTGACTGCTGAATCATGTATCTAATCCTATCCTGTGTGATACTGATTGCTGAGCTGTGTATCTATTTCTATCCTGTGTGTTACTGTCTGCTGAGCCGTGTATCTAATCCTATCCTGTGTGATTTTGTCTGCTGCACCGTCTATCTAATTCTATCCTGTGTGATACTGTCTGCTGAGCCGTGTATCTAATCCTATCCTGTGTGATACTGACTGCTGAGCCGTGTATTTAATTCTCTCCTGTGTGATACTGTCTGCTGAGCTGTGTGTCTAATCCTATCCTGTGTGATACTGTCTGCTGCACCGTCTATCTAATTCTATCCTGTGTGATACTGACTGCTGAGCCGTGTATCTAATCCTATCCTGTGTGATACTGTCTGCTGAGCTGTGTGTCTAATCCTATCCTGTGTGATACTGTCTGCTGCGCCGTCTATCTAATTCTATCCTGTGTGATACTGTCTGCTGAGCCGTGTATCTAATCCTATAATGTGTGATACTGTCTGCTGAGCCATGTGTCTAATCCTATCCTGTGTGATACTGTCTGCTGAGCTGTATATCTATTCCTATCCTGTGTGACACTGACTGCTGAGCTGTGTGTCTAATCCTATCCTGTGTGGTACTGTCTGCTGCGCCGTCTATCTAATTCTATCCTGTGTGATGCTGTCTGCTGAGCCGTGTATCTAATCCTATCCTGTGTGATACTGTCTGCTGAGCCATGTATCTAATCCTATCCTGTGTGTTACTGTCTGCTGAGCCATGTAACTAATCCTAACCTGTGTGATACTGACTGCTGAGCCTTGTAACTAATCCTATCCTGTGTGATACTGTCTGGTGAGCTGTGTATCTAATCCTATCCTGTGTGTTACTGTCTGCTGAGCCGTGTTTCTAATCCTATCCTGTGTGATACTGTCTGCTGAGCCGTGTATTTAATCCTATCCTGTGTGATACTGTCTGCTGAGCCGTGTATCTAATCCTATCCTGTGTGATACTGTCTGCTGAGCCTTGTAAATAATCCTATCCTGTGTGATACTGACAGCTGAGCCATGTATCTAATCCTATACTGTGTGATATTGTCTGCTGAGCCGTGTATCTAATCCTATCCTGTGTGATATTGTCTGCTGAGACGTGTATCTAATCCTATCCTGTTTGATACTGACTGCTGAGCTATATATCTAATCCTATCCTGTGTGATACTGACTGCTGAGCCGTGTATCTAATCCTATCCTGTGTGATACTGACTGCTGAGCTGTGTATTAATCCTATCCTGTGTGTTACTGTCTGCTGAGCCTTGTAACTAATCCTAAACTGTGTGATACTGACTGCTGAGCCATGTATCTAATCCTATCCTGTCTGATATTGTCTGCTGAGCCGTGTATCTAATCCTATCCTGTGTGTTATTGTCTGCTGAGCCTTGTAACTAATCCTATCCTGTGTGATATTGTCTGCTGAGCCGTGTACCTAATCCTATCCTGTGTGATACTGACTGCTGAGCCGTGTATCTAGTCCTATCCTGTGTGATATTGTCTGCTGAGCCGTGTATCTAATCCTATCCTGTGTGATACTGTCTGCTGAGCTGTGTATCTAATCCTATCCTGTGTGATATTGTCTGCTGAGCCGTGTATCTAATCCTATCCTGTGTGATACTGACTGCTGAGCCATGTATCTAATCCTATCCTGTGTGATATTGTCTGCTGAGCCGTGTATCTAATCCTATCCTGTTTGATAGTGACTGCTGAGCCATGCATCTAATCCTATCCTGTGTGATACTGACTGCTGAGCCGTGTATAAAATCCTATCCTGTGTGATACTGACTGCTGAGCTGTGTATCTAATCCTATAATGTATGACACTGTCTGCTGAGCCGTGTATCTAATCCTATCCTGTGTGTTACTGTCTGCTGAGCCGTGTATCTAATCCTATCCTGTGTGATATTGTCTGCTGAGCCGTGTTTCTAATCCTATCCTGTGTGATAGTGTCAGCTGAGACGTGTTTCTAATCCTATCCTGTGTTTTACTGTCTGCTGAGCCATGTCTAATCCTATCCTGTGTGATACTGACTGCTGAGCTGTGTAACTAATCCTATCCTGTGTGATACTGCCTGCTGAGCCATGTATCTAATCCTATCCTGTGTGATACTGACTGCTGAGCCGTGTATCTAATCCTATCCTGTGTGTTACTGTCTGCTGAGCCATGTAACTAATCCTAACCTGTGTGATACTGACTGCTGAGCCTTGTAACTAATCCTATCCGGTGTGATATTGTCTGCTGAGCCGTGTATCTAATCCTATCCCGTGTGATACTGACTGCTGAGCTGTGTATCTAATCCTAACCTGTGTGATACTGACTGCTGAGCCTTGTAACTAATCTTATCCTGTGTGTTACTGTCGGCTGAGCCGTGTATCTAATCCTATTTTGTGTGATACTGACTGCTGAATCATATATCTAATCCTATCCTGTGTGATACTGATTGCTGAGCTGTGTATCTAATCCTATCCCGTGTGATACTGACTGCTGAGCTGTGTATCTAATCCTATCCTGTGTGATGCTGTCTGCTGAGCCGTGTATCTAATCCTATTTTGTGTGATACTGACTACTGAATCATGTATCTAATCCTATCCTGTGTGATACTGATTGCTAAGCTGTGTATCTATTTCTATCCTTTGTGTTACTGTCTTCTGAGCCGTGTATCTAATCCTATCCTGTGTGATTTTGTCTGCTGCACCGTCTATCTAATTCTATCCTTTGTGATACTGTCTGCTGAGCCGTGTATCTAATCCTATCCTGTGTGATACTGACTGCTGAGCCGTGTATTTAATTCTCTCCTGTGTGATACTGTCTGCTGAGCTGTGTGTCTAATCCTATCCTGTGTGATACTGTCTGCTGCACCGTTTATCTAATTCTATCCTGTGTGATACTGACTGCTGAGCCGTGTATCTAATCCTATCCTGTGTGATACTGTCTGCTGAGCTGTGTGTCTAATCCTATCCTGTTTGATACTGTCTGCTGCACCGTCTATCTAATTCTATCCTGTGTGATACTGTCTGCTGAGCCGTGTATCTAATCCTATAATGTGTGATACTGTCTGCTGAGCCATGTATCTAATCCTATCCTGTGTGATACTGTCTGCTGAGCCGTGTATCTAATCCTATCCTGTGTGTTACTGTCTGCTGAGCCGTGTATCTAATCCTATCCTGTGTGATATTGTCTGCTGAGCCGTGTTTCTAATCCTATCCTGTGTGATAGTGTCAGCTGAGACGTGTTTCTAATCCTATCCTGTGTTTTACTGTCTGCTGAGCCATGTATCTAATCCTATCCTGTGTGTTACTGTCTGCTGAGCCGTGTATCTAATCCTATCCTGTGTGATATTGTCTGCTGAGCCGTGTTTCTAATCCTATCCTGTGTGATAGTGTCAGCTGAGACGTGTTTCTAATCCTATCCTGTGTTTTACTGTCTGCTGAGCCATGTATCTAATCCTATCCTGTGTTTTACTGTCTGCTGAGCCATGTAACTAATCCTATCCTGTGTGATACTGACTGCTGAGCCGTGTATCTAATCCTATCCTGTGTGATACTGACTGCTGAGCTGTGTAACTAATCCTATCCTGTGTGATACTGCCTGCTGAGCCATGTATCTAATCCTATCCTGTGTGATACTGACTGCTGAGCCGTGTATCTAATCCTATCCTGTGTGTTACTGTCTGCTGAGCCATGTAACTAATCCTAACCTGTGTGATACTGACTGCTGAGCCTTGTAACTAATCCTATCCTGTGTGATATTGTCTGCTGAGCCGTGTATCTAATCCTATCCCGTGTGATACTGACTGCTGAGCTGTGTATCTAATCCTAACCTGTGTGATACTGACTGCTGAGCCTTGTAACTAATCTTATCCTGTGTGTTACTGTCGGCTGAGCCGTGTATCTAATCCTATTTTGTGTGATACTGACTGCTGAATCATATATCTAATCCTATCCTGTGTGATACTGATTGCTGAGCTGTGTATCTAATCCTATCCCGTGTGATACTGACTGCTGAGCTGTGTATCTAATCCTATCCTGTGTGATGCTGTCTGCTGAGCCGTGTATCTAATCCTATTTTGTGTGATACTGACTACTGAATCATGTATCTAATCCTATCCTGTGTGATACTGATTGCTAAGCTGTGTATCTATTTCTATCCTTTGTGTTACTGTCTTCTGAGCCGTGTATCTAATCCTATCCTGTGTGATTTTGTCTGCTGCACCGTCTATCTAATTCTATCCTTTGTGATACTGTCTGCTGAGCCGTGTATCTAATCCTATCCTGTGTGATACTGACTGCTGAGCCGTGTATTTAATTCTCTCCTGTGTGATACTGACTGCTGAGCCGTGTATTTAATTCTCTCCTGTGTGATACTGACTGCTGAGCCGTGTATCTAATCCTATCCTGTGTGATACTGTCTGCTGAGCTGTGTGTCTAATCCTATCCTGTTTGATACTGTCTGCTGCACCGTCTATCTAATTCTATCCTGTGTGATACTGTCTGCTGAGCCGTGTATCTAATCCTATAATGTGTGATACTGTCTGCTGAGCCATGTATCTAATCCTATCCTGTGTGATACTGTCTGCTGAGCTGTGTATCTATTCCTATCCTGTGTGACACTGACTGCTGAGCTGTGTGTCTAATCCTATCCTGTGTGATACTGTCTGCTGCGCCGTCTATCTAATCCTATCCTGTGTGATACTGACTACTGAGCTGTGTATCTAATCCTCTCCTGTGTGATAGTCTGCTGAACCATGTATCTAATCCTATCCTGTGTGATATTGTCTGCTGAGCTGTGTATCTATTCCTATCCTGTGTGATACTGTCTGCTGAGCTGTGTATCTAATCCTATCCTGTGTGATACTGACTGCTGAGCTGTGTATTAATCCTATCCTGTGTGATACTGACTGCTGAGCCATGTATCTAATCATATCCTGTGTGTTACTGTCTGCTGAGCTGTGCATCTAATCCTATCCTGTGTGACACTGTCTGCTGAGCCATGTATCGAATCCTATCCTGTGTGATACTGACTGCTGAGCCATGTATCTAATCCTATCCTGTGTGATACTGACTGCTGAGCCGTGTATCTAGTCCTATCCTGTGTGATATTGTCTGCTGAGCCGTGTATCTAATCCTATCCTGTGTGATACTGTCTGCTGAGCCTTGAAACTAATCCTATCCTGTGTGATACTGACTGCTGAGCCATGTATCTAATCCTATCCTGTGTGATATTGTCTGCTGAGCCGTGTATCTAATCCTATCCTGTTTGATAGTGACTGCTGAGCCGTGTATCTAATCCTATCCTGTGTGATACTGACTGCTGAGCCGTGTATCTAATCCTATCCTGTGTGATATTGTCTGCTGAGCCATGTATCTAATCCTATCCTGTCTGATATTGTCTGCTGAGCTGTGTATCTAATCCTATCCTGTGTGATACTGACTGCTGAGCCGTGTATCTAATCCTATCCTGTGTGATATTGTCTGCTGAGCCATGTATCTAATCCTATCCTGTGTGATATTGTCTGCTGAGCCGTGTATCTAATCCTATCCTGTTTGATAGTGACTGCTGAGCCATGCATCTAATCCTATCCTATGTGATATTGTCTGCTGAGCCATGTATCTAATCCTATCCTGTGTGATATTGTCTGCTGAGCCATGTATCTAATCCTATCCTGTGTGATACTGACTGCTGAGCCGTGTATAAAATCCTATCCTGTGTGATACTGACTGCTGAGCTGTGTATCTAATCCTATAATGTATTACACTGTCTGCTGAGCCGTGTATCTAATCCTATCCTGTGTGTTACTGTCTGCTGAGCCGTGTATCTAATCCTATCCTGTGTGATATTGTCTGCTGAGCCGTGTTTCTAATCCTATCCTGTGTGATAGTGTCAGCTGAGACGTGTTTCTAATCCTATCCTGTGTTTTACTGTCTGCTGAGCCATGTATCTAATCCTATCCTGTGTTTTACTGTCTGCTGAGCCATGTCTAATCCTATCCTGTGTGATACTGACTGCTGAGCTGTGTATCTAATCCTATCCTGTGTGATACTGACTGCTGAGCCGTGTATCTAATCCTATCCTGTGTGTTACAGTCTGCTGAGCCATGTAACTAATCCTATCCTGTGTGATATTGTCTGCTGAGCCGTGTATCTAATCCTATCCCGTGTGATACTGACTGCTGAGCTGTGTATCTAATCCTAACCTGTGTGATACTGACTGCTGAGCCTTGTAACTAATCTTATCCTGTGTGTTACTGTCGGCTGAGCCGTGTATCTAATCCTATTTTGTGTGACACTGACTGCTGAATCATGTATCTAATCCTATCCTGTGTGATACTGATTGCTGAGCTGTGTATCTATTTCTATCCTGTGTGTTACTGTCTGCTGAGCCGTGTATCTAATCCTATCCTGTGTGATTTTGTCTGCTGCACCGTCTATCTAATTCTATCCTGTGTGATACTGTCTGCTGAGCCGTGTATCTAATCCTATCCTGTGTGATACTGACTGCTGAGCCGTGTATTTAATTCTCTCCTGTGTGATACTGTCTGCTGAGCTGTGTGTCTAATCCTATCCTGTGTGATACTGTCTGCTGCACCGTCTATCTAATTCTATCCTGTGTGATACTGACTGCTGAGCCGTGTATCTAATCCTATCCTGTGTGATACTGTCTGCTGAGCTGTGTGTCTAATCCTATCCTGTGTGATACTGTCTGCTGCGCCGTCTATCTAATTCTATCCTGTGTGATACTGTCTGCTGAGCCGTGTATCTAATCCTATAATGTGTGATACTGTCTGCTGAGCCATGTGTCTAATCCTATCCTGTGTGATACTGTCTGCTGAGCTGTGTATCTATTCCTATCCTGTGTGACACTGACTGCTGAGCTGTGTGTCTAATCCTATCCTGTGTGGTACTGTCTGCTGCGCCGTCTATCTAATTCTATCCTGTGTGATGCTGTCTGCTGAGCCGTGTATCTAATCCTATCCTGTGTGATACTGTCTGCTGAGCCATGTATCTAATCCTATCCTGTGTGTTACTGTCTGCTGAGCCATGTAACTAATCCTAACCTGTGTGATACTGACTGCTGAGCCTTGTAACTAATCCTATCCTGTGTGATACTGTCTGGTGAGCTGTGTATCTAATCCTATCCTGTGTGTTACTGTCTGCTGAGCCGTGTTTCTAATCCTATCCTGTGTGATACTGTCTGCTGAGCCGTGTATTTAATCCTATCCTGTGTGATACTGTCTGCTGAGCCGTGTATCTAATCCTATCCTGTGTGATACTGTCTGCTGAGCCTTGTAAATAATCCTATCCTGTGTGATACTGACAGCTGAGCCATGTATCTAATCCTATACTGTGTGATATTGTCTGCTGAGCCGTGTATCTAATCCTATCCTGTGTGATATTGTCTGCTGAGACGTGTATCTAATCCTATCCTGTTTGATACTGACTGCTGAGCTATATATCTAATCCTATCCTGTGTGATACTGACTGCTGAGCCGTGTATCTAATCCTATCCTGTGTGATACTGACTGCTGAGCTGTGTATTAATCCTATCCTGTGTGTTACTGTCTGCTGAGCCTTGTAACTAATCCTAAACTGTGTGATACTGACTGCTGAGCCATGTATCTAATCCTATCCTGTCTGATATTGTCTGCTGAGCCGTGTATCTAATCCTATCCTGTGTGTTATTGTCTGCTGAGCCTTGTAACTAATCCTATCCTGTGTGATATTGTCTGCTGAGCCGTGTACCTAATCCTATCCTGTGTGATACTGACTGCTGAGCCGTGTATCTAGTCCTATCCTGTGTGATATTGTCTGCTGAGCCGTGTATCTAATCCTATCCTGTGTGATACTGTCTGCTGAGCTGTGTATCTAATCCTATCCTGTGTGATATTGTCTGCTGAGCCGTGTATCTAATCCTATCCTGTGTGATACTGACTGCTGAGCCATGTATCTAATCCTATCCTGTGTGATATTGTCTGCTGAGCCGTGTATCTAATCCTATCCTGTTTGATAGTGACTGCTGAGCCATGCATCTAATCCTATCCTGTGTGATACTGACTGCTGAGCCGTGTATAAAATCCTATCCTGTGTGATACTGACTGCTGAGCTGTGTATCTAATCCTATAATGTATGACACTGTCTGCTGAGCCGTGTATCTAATCCTATCCTGTGTGTTACTGTCTGCTGAGCCGTGTATCTAATCCTATCCTGTGTGATATTGTCTGCTGAGCCATGTCTAATCCTATCCTGTGTGATACTGACTGCTCAGCTGTGTAACTAATCCTATCCTGTGTGATACTGCCTGCTGAGCCATGTATCTAATCCTATCCTGTGTGATACTGACTGCTGAGCCGTGTATCTAATCCTATCCTGTGTGTTACTGTCTGCTGAGCCATGTAACTAATCCTAACCTGTGTGATACTGACTGCTGAGCCTTGTAACTAATCCTATCCTGTGTGATATTGTCTGCTGAGCCGTGTATCTAATCCTATCCCGTGTGATACTGACTGCTGAGCTGTGTATCTAATCCTAACCTGTGTGATACTGACTGCTGAGCCTTGTAACTAATCTTATCCTGTGTGTTACTGTCGGCTGAGCCGTGTATCTAATCCTATTTTGTGTGATACTGACTGCTGAATCATATATCTAATCCTATCCTGTGTGAAACTGATTGCTGAGCTGTGTATCTAATCCTATCCCGTGTGATACTGACTGCTGAGCTGTGTATCTAATCCTATCCTGTGTGATGCTGTCTGCTGAGCCGTGTATCTAATCCTATTTTGTGTGATACTGACTACTGAATCATGTATCTAATCCTATCCTGTGTGATACTGATTGCTAAGCTGTGTATCTATTTCTATCCTTTGTGTTACTGTCTTCTGAGCCGTGTATCTAATCCTATCCTGTGTGATTTTGTCTGCTGCACCATCTATCTAATTCTATCCTTTGTGATACTGTCTGCTGAGCCGTGTATCTAATCCTATCCTGTGTGATACTGACTGCTGAGCCGTGTATTTAATTCTCTCCTGTGTGATACTGTCTGCTGAGCTGTGTGTCTAATCCTATCCTGTGTGATACTGTCTGCTGCACCGTTTATCTAATTCTATCCTGTGTGATACTGACTGCTGAGCCGTGTATCTAATCCTATCCTGTGTGATACTGTCTGCTGAGCTGTGTGTCTAATCCTATCCTGTTTGATACTGTCTGCTGCACCGTCTATCTAATTCTATCCTGTGTGATACTGTCTGCTGAGCCGTGTATCTAATCCTATAATGTGTGATACTGTCTGCTGAGCCATGTATCTAATCCTATCCTGTGTGATACTGTCTGCTGAGCTGTGTATCTATTCCTATCCTGTGTGACACTGACTGCTGAGCTGTGTGTCTAATCCTATCCTGTGTGATTTTGTCTGCTGCACCATCTATCTAATTCTATCCTTTGTGATACTGTCTGCTGAGCCGTGTATCTAATCCTATCCTGTGTGATACTGACTGCTGAGCCGTGTATTTAATTCTCTCCTGTGTGATACTGTCTGCTGAGCTGTGTGTCTAATCCTATCCTGTGTGATACTGTCTGCTGCACCGTTTATCTAATTCTATCCTGTGTGATACTGACTGCTGAGCCGTGTATCTAATCCTATCCTGTGTGATACTGTCTGCTGAGCTGTGTGTCTAATCCTATCCTGTTTGATACTGTCTGCTGCACCGTCTATCTAATTCTATCCTGTGTGAAACTGTCTGCTGAGCCGTGTATCTAATCCTATCCTGTGTGATACTGTCTGCTGAGCCATGTATCTAATCCTATCCTGTGTGATACTGTCTGCTGAGCTGTGTATCTAATCCTATCCTGTGTGATACTGACTACTGAGCTGTGTATCTAATCCTCTCCTGTGTGATAGTCTGCTGAACCATGTATCTAATCCTATCCTGTGTGATATTGTCTGCTGAGCTGTGTATCTATTCCTATCCTGTGTGATACTGTCTGCTGAGCTGTGTATCTAATCCTATCCTGTGTGATACTGACTGCTGAGCTGTGTATTAATCCTATCCTGTGTGATACTGACTGCTGAGCCATGTATCTAATCATATCCTGTGTGTTACTGTCTGCTGAGCTGTGCATCTAATCCTATCCTGTGTGACACTGTCTGCTGAGCCATGTATCGAATCCTATCCTGTGTGATATTGTCTGCTGAGCCGTGTATCTAATCCTATCCTGTGTGTTATTGTCTGCTGAGCCTTGTAACTAATCCTATCCTGTGTGATATTGTCTGCTGAGCCGTGTATCTAATCCTATCCTGTGTGATACTGACTGATGAGCCGTGTATCTAATCCTATCCTGTGTGATATTGTCTGCTGAGCCATGTATCTAATCCTATCCTGTGTGATACTGTCTGCTGAGCCTTGTAACTAATCCTATCCTGTGTGATACTGACTGCTGAGCCATGTATCTAATCCTATCCTGTGTGATATTGTCTGCTGAGCCGTGTATCTAATCCTATCCTGTGTGTTACTGTCTGCTGAGCCGTGTATCTAATCCAATTCTGTGTGATATTGTCTGCTGAGCCGTGTATATAATCCTATCCTGTTTGATACTGACTGCTGAGCCATGTATCTAATCCTATCCTGTGTGATACTGACTGCTGAGCCGTGTATCTAATCATATCCTGTGTGATACTGACTGCTGAGCCGTGTATCTAATCCTATCCTGTGTGTTACTGTCTGCTGAGCCTTGGAACTAATCCTAACCTGAGTGATACTGACTGCTGAGCCGTGTATCTAATCCTATCCTGTGTGATATTGTCTGCTGAGTGAGCTGTGTATCTAATCCTATCCTGTGTGTTATTGTCTGCTGAGCCTTGTAACTAATCCTATCCTGTGTGATATTGTCTGCTGAGCCATGTATCTAATCCTATCCTGTGTGATACTGACTGCTGAGCCGTGTATCTAATCCTATCCTGTGTGATATTGTCTGCTGAGCCGTGTATCTAATCCTATCCTGTTTGTTACTGTCTGCTGAGCCTTGTAACTAATCCCTTCCTGTGTGATATTGTCTGCTGAGCCGTGTATCTAATCCTATCCTGTTTGATACTAACTGCTGAGCCATGTATCTAATCCTATCCTGTATGATACTGTCTGCTGAGCTGTGTATAAAATCCTATCCTGTGTGATACTGACTGCTGAGCTGTGTATCTAATCCTATAATGTATGATACTGTCTGCTGAGCCATGTATCTAATCCTATCCTGTGTGATACTGACTGCTGAGCCATGTAACTAATCCTAACCTGTGTGATACTGACTGCTGAGCCGTGTATCTAATCATATCCTGTGTGTTACTGTCTGCTGAGCCGTGTTTCTAATCCTATCATGTGTGATATTGTCTGCTGAGACGTGTATCTAATCCTATCCCATGTGATACTGACTGCTGAGCTGTGTATCTAATCCTATCCCATGTGATACTGACTGCTGAGCTGTGTATCTAATCCTATCCTGTGTGATATTGTCTACTGAGATGTGTATCTAATCCTATCCTGTTTGATACTGGCTGCTGAGTTATGTATCTAATCCTATCCTGTGTGATACTGACTGCTGAGCCGTGTACCTAATCCTATCCTGTGTGATACTGACTGCTGAGCTGTGTATTAATCCTATCCTGTGTGTTACTGTCTGCTGAGCCTTGTAACTAATCCTAACCTGTGTGATACTGTCTGCTGAGCCGTGTATCTAATCCTATCCTGTCTGATATTGTCTGCTGAGCCGTGTATCTAATCCTATCCTGTGTGATATTGTCTGCTGAGCCGTGTATCTAATCCTATCCTGTGTGATATTGTCTGCTGAGCCTTGTAACTAATCCTAACCTGTGTGATACTGACTGCTGAGCCGTGTATCTAATCCTATCCTGTGTGATACTGTCTGCTGAGCCTTGTAAATAATCCTATCCTGTGTGATACTGACTACTGAGCCATGTATCTAATCCTATCCTGTGTGATATTGTCTGCTGAGACGTGTATCTAATCCTATCCTGTTTGATACTGACTGCTGAGCTATGTATCTAATCCTATCCTGTGTGATACTGACTGCTGAGCCGTGTATCTAATCCTATCCTGTGTGATACTGACTGCTGAGCTGTGTATTAATCCTATCCTGTGTGTTACTGTCTGCTGAGCCTTGTAACTAATCCTAACCTGTGTGATACTGACTGCGGAGCCGTGTATCTAATCCTATCCTGTCTGATATTGTCTGCTGAGCCGTGTATCTAATCCTATCCTGTGTGTTATTGTCTGCTGAGCCTTGTAACTAATCCTATCCTGTGTGATATTGTCTGCTGAGCCGTGTACCTAATCCTATCCTGTGTGATACTGACTGCTGAGCCGTGTATCTAGTCCTATCCTGTGTGATATTGTCTGCTGAGCCGTGTATCTAATCCTATCCTGTGTGATACTGACTGCTGAGCCGTGTATCTAGTCCTATCCTGTGTGATATTGTCTGCTGAGCCGTGTATCTAATCCTATCCTGTGTGATACTGTCTGCTGAGCCTTGAAACTAATCCTATCCTGTGTGATACTGACTGCTGAGCCATGTATCTAATCCTATCCTGTGTGATATTGTCTGCTGAGCCGTGTATCTAATCCTATCCTGTTTGATAGTGACTGCTGAGCCATGCATCTAATCCTATCCTGTGTGATACTGACTGCTGTGCCGTGTATAAAATCCTATCCTGTGTGATACTGACTGCTGAGCTGTGTATCTAATCCTATAATGTATGACACTGTCTGCTGAGCCGTGTATCTAATCCTATCCTGTGTGTTACTGTCTGCTGAGCCGTGTATCTAATCCTATCCTGTGTGATATTGTCTGCTGAGCCGTGTATCTAATCCTATCCTGTTTGATACTGATTGCTGAGCCATGAATCTAATCCTTTCCTGTGTGATGCTGACTGCTGAGCCGTGTAACTAATCCTAACCTGTGTGATACTGACTGCTGAGCTGTGTATCTAATCCTATCCTGTGTGATATAGTCTGCTGAGCCATGTAACTAATCCTATCCTGTGTGATATTGTCTGCTGAGCCGTGCATCTAATCCTATCCTGTTTGATACTGATTGCTGAGCCGTGTATCTAATCCTATCCTGTGAGATGCTGACTGCTGAGCCGTGTATCTAATCCTATCCTGTGTGATATTGTCTGCTGAGCCTTGTAACTAATCCTAACCTGTGTGATACTGACTGCTGAGCCGTGTATCTAATCCTATCCTGTGTGATATTTTCTGCTGAGCCGTGTAACTAATCCTATCCTGTGTGATATTGTCTGCTGAGCCGTGTATCTAATCCTATCCCATGTGATACTGACTGCTGAGCTGTGTATCTAATCCTATCCCATGTGATACTGACTGCTGAGCTGTGTATCTAATCCTATCCCATGTGATACTGACTGCTGAGCTGTGTATCTAATCCTATCCTGTGTGATGCTGACTGCTGAGCCGTGTAACTAATCCTATCCTGTGTGTTACTGTCTGCTGAGCCGTGTATCTAATCCTATCCTGTGTGTTACTGTCTGCTGAGCCGTGTTTCTAATCCTATCCTGTGTGATACTGTCTGCTGAGCTGTGTATCTAATCCTATCCTGTGTGATACTGACTGCTGAGCCGTGTATTTAATCCTATCCTGTGTGATACTGTCTGCTGAGCCGTGTATCTAATCCTATCCTGTGTGATACTGTCTGCTGAGCCTTGTAAATAATCCTATCCTGTGTGATACTGACTGCTGAGCCATGTATCTAATCCTATACTGTGTGATATTGTCTGCTGAGCCGTGTAACTAATCCTATCCTGTGTGATATTGTCTGCTGAGACGTGTATCTAATCCTATCCTGTTTGATACTGACTGCTGAGCTATGTATCTAATCCTATCCTGTGTGATACTGACTGCTGAGCCGTGTATCTAATCCTATCCTGTGTGATACTGACTGCTGAGCTGTGTATTAATCCTATCCTGTGTGTTACTATCTGCTGAGCCTTGTAACTAATCCTAACCTGTGTGATACTGACTGCTGAGCCGTGTATCTAATCCTATCCTGTCTGATATTGTCTGCTGAGCCGTGTATGTAATCCTATCCTGTGTGTTATTGTCTGCCGAGCCTTGTAACTAATCCTATCCTGTGTGATATTGTCTGCTGAGCCGTGTACCTAATCCTATCCTGTGTGATACTGACTGCTGAGCCGTGTATCTAGTCCTATCCTGTGTGATATTGTCTGCTGAGCTGTGTATCTAATCCTATCCTGTGTGATACTGACTGCTGAGCCGTGTATCTAGTCCTATCCTGTGTGATATTGTCTGCTGAGCCGTGTATCTAATCCTATCCTGTGTGATACTGTCTGCTGAGCCTTGAAACTAATCCTATCCTGTGTGATATTGTCTGCTGAGCCGTGTATCTAATCCTATCCTGTTTGATAGTGACTGCTGAGCCATGCATCTAATCCTATCCTGTGTGATATTGTCTGCTGAGCCGTGTATCTAATCCTATCCTGTTTGATAGTGACTGCTGAGTCATGCATCTAATCCTGTCCTGTGTGATACTGACTGCTGAGCCGTGTATAAAATCCTATCCTGTGTGATACTGACTGCTGAGCTGTGTATCTAATCCTATAATGTATGACACTGTCTGCTGAGACGTGTTTCTAATCCTATCCTGTGTGATAATGTCTGCTGAGCCGTGTATCTAATCCTATCCTGTGTGATATTGTCTGCTGAGACGTGTTTCTAATCCTATCCTGTGTGATAATGTCTGCTGAGCCGTGTATCTAATCCTATCCTGTGTGATATTGTCTGCTGAGACGTGTTTCTAATCCTATCCTGTGTTTTACCGTCTGCTGAGCCATGTATCTAATCCTATCCTGTGTGTTACTGTCTGCTGAGCCGTGTATCTAATCCTATCCTGTGTGTTACTGTCTGCTGAGCCGTGTTTGTAATCCTATCCTGTGTGATACTGTCTGCTGAGCTGTGTATCTAATCCTATCCTGTGTGATACTGACTGCTGAGTCGTGTATTTAATCCTATCCTGTGTGATACTGTCTGCTGAGCCGTGTATCTAATCCTATCCTGTGTGATACTGTCTGCTGAGCCTTGTAAATAATCCTATCCTGTGTGATACTGACTGCTGAGCCATGTATCTAATCCTATACTGTGTGATATTGTCTGCTGAGCCGTGTAACTAATCCTATCCTGTGTGATATTGTCTGCTGAGACGTGTATCTAATCCTATCCTGTTTGATACTGACTGCTGAGTTATGTATCTAATCCTATCCTGTGTGATACTGACTGCTGAGCCGTGTATCTAATCCTATCCTGTGTGATACTGACTGCTGAGCTGTGTATTAATCCTATCCTGTGTGTTACTATCTGCTGAGCCTTGTAACTAATCCTAACCTGTGTGATACTGACTGCTGAGCCGTGTATCTAATCCTATCCTGTCTGATATTGTCTGCTGAGCCGTGTATGTAATCCTATCCTGTGTGTTATTGTCTGCCGAGCCTTGTAACTAATCCTATCCTGTGTGATATTGTCTGCTGAGCCGTGTACCTAATCCTATCCTGTGTGATACTGACTGCTGAGCCGTGTATCTAGTCCTATCCTGTGTGATATTGTCTGCTGAGCTGTGTATCTAATCCTATCCTGTGTGATACTGACTGCTGAGCCGTGTATCTAGTCCTATCCTGTGTGATATTGTCTGCTGAGCCGTGTATCTAATCCTATCCTGTGTGATACTGTCTGCTGAGCCTTGAAACTAATCCTATCCTGTGTGATATTGTCTGCTGAGCCGTGTATCTAATCCTATCCTGTTTGATAGTGACTGCTGAGCCATGCATCTAATCCTATCCTGTGTGATATTGTCTGCTGAGCCGTGTATCTAATCCTATCCTGTTTGATAGTGACTGCTGAGTCATGCATCTAATCCTGTCCTGTGTGATACTGACTGCTGAGCCGTGTATAAAATCCTATCCTGTGTGATACTGACTGCTGAGCTGTGTATCTAATCCTATAATGTATGACACTGTCTGCTGAGACGTGTTTCTAATCCTATCCTGTGTGATAATGTCTGCTGAGCCGTGTATCTAATCCTATCCTGTGTGATATTGTCTGCTGAGACGTGTTTCTAATCCTATCCTGTGTGATAATGTCTGCTGAGCCGTGTATCTAATCCTATCCTGTGTGATATTGTCTGCTGAGACGTGTTTCTAATCCTATCCTGTGTTTTACCGTCTGCTGAGCCATGTATCTAATCCTATCCTGTGTTTTACTGTCTGCTGAGCCATGTCTAATCCTATCCTGTGTGATACTGACTGCTGAGCTGTGTAACTAATCCTATCCTGTGTGATACTGCCTGCTGAGCCATGTATCTAATCCTATCCTGTGTGATACTGACTGCTGAGCCGTGTATCTAATCCTATCCTGTGTGTTACTGTGTGCTGAGCCATGTAACTAATCCTAACCTGTGTGATACTGACTGCTGAACCTTGTAACTAATCCTATCCTGTGTGATATTGTCTGCTTAGCCGTGTATCTAATCCTATCCCGTGTGATACTGACTGCTGAGCTGTGTATCTAATCCTAACCTGTGTGATACTGACTGCTGAGCCTTGTAACTAATCTTATCCTGTGTGTTACTGTCGGCTGAGCCGTGTATCTAATCCTATTTTGTGTGATACTGACTGCTGAATCATGTATCTAATCCTATCCTGTGTGATACTGATTGCTGAGCTGTGTATCTAATCCTATCCCGTGTGATACTGACTGCTGAGCTGTGTATCTAATCCTATCCTGTGTGATGCTGTCTGCTGAGCCGTGTATCTAATCCTATTTTGTGTGATACTGACTACTGAATCATGTATCTAATCCTATCCTGTGTGATACTGATTGCTGAGCCGTGTATCTAATCCTATCCTGTGTGATACAGTCTGCTGAGCCGTGTATCAAATCCTATCCTGTGTGATATTATCTGCTGAGTCGTGTATCTGGGTCGCCCTCCCAGGGCTGTGGGGTACTCGGTACCGGGCCGGTGTCAGTGGGATATGTCACAGCAGCGGTGACCCGGACCGTGGCCCTGGGCGCCCAAGTAATAGGAAGATGTGAATGGTGGAATGCAGTTAGATGAATAGTTTGTGACGCCACCTGTGGTGCTCTGCCAGGGAGGTGTTAAGCCGACGCTGCATGCAGATCCGCTGGGACTGATGGTATGGTGCAGCAAAGATGTAAAAGCTCCCCACAGGTGAAGCTATAGTCCCAGGGCAGTGTAGATGTGGTCGGCATGGGGATAAAGCGGTGCCGGAAAGGTAGGAAGCAGACAAGACACAGCGGGGTGCGATTTCTGTACCTGTACTTGGTAACTGCAGTCTAGGGTCCTGATTACAGATGGTATTGGAGCAGGCTAGCCTGGAAGCAGTTCTGGGATTCTCTCTCAGCAGATGGGTTGTGCAGTCTCCTTACTAGCGCTTGTTTGTGGGATCTCCAGTACCGAGTTACACTGAAGTTCCTCCTGTCAGATGTTCTCAAGAACCTCACTTGCATGGCAGACAGCTGTAGCCTCTCTCGGGGACTCCTCTCTCCTGAGTCCTGGCTCACTATCCAAGCTGCTGTTGTGCCCTCAAGTCTTAGTTGGGAGTAGGGCATTTACAGGCTCCTACTCCTCTGGTGTCTGTTGCAGGACCGTTAGTATCCGTACAACCATGGAGACCAGGCTCCAGTTCATGCGCTCTCTCCAGAGTTGAGCTCTTCCTCTCAGCTCTATCACAGCGCTCCTTCCACACGTCTGCACACTTCACCCTCCGCAGACTAACTAACTCCTCCTTCCTCTTGGCCTTCAGAGAGCACTCCTCCCCTTCATCCCGGTTCAGAGTTCCCCCTGCTGGCCTGTAGTGGAACTGTGTTGCATGCATAGATTGACTGCGAGAGAGACCCATCATTGCCTCCAAGCCTGGCATTACCCTCCTGTTATGAGTTCATTTTCCCCTTCACCATTGAGGTCTGATGAACTCCCTCTTCTGGTGAAGGAAGGTAGTGAGGCTGATTACCAAGCACCTGAGCTGGGAGAGGATGACTGGGCGACGGGGATCTCTGACTGGATATAAGGCAGCTGACGCCCTTCTGCCTCGCTGGTGATTTCTCTGTGGAATTCTAGGAGACCAGTCTGATTCCTGCTCCTCAAAAGCTAAGTTTTCTGCTTTTGCCCTTGGCCGAATTTGCTTTAAATAATAGAGCTAGTTCTGCCACTTTGATGTCACCTTTTTTTTGTAACTTTGGGTTTCATCCTCGATTTTCTTCAGGGCAGGTGGAGCCCTCTGCCTGCCCAGGTGTTGACACTGTGGTGGAGAGAATGCACCAGATCTGGGACCAAGTGGTGGATAAGTTATCTCTCTCCCAGGAAAAGGCCCAGCGGTTTTCCGACCGACATAGGACCGTTGGTCCCCAGTTTAAGGTGGGTGATATGGTTTGGTTATCATCAAAAAATATCGCTATGAAGGTAGCTTCTCCTAAGTTTAAGCCTAGATTTATTGGGCCTTACAAGATTTTGGAGATCATTAATCCGGTCTCTTTTCGGTTGGCTCTTCCTGTCACATTTAAAATCCATAATGTGTTTCATAAGTCCTTGTTGAAGAGGTTTGTTGAACCAGTAGTTCCTGGGGTGGCACCTCCGGAACCTGTATTGGTTGAAGGTAACATGGAATATGAGGTAGAGAAGATACTGGATTCCCATCTGGCTAGACGGAGACTCCAGTATTTGGTTAAGTGGAAGGGTTATGGTCAGGAGGATAATTCCTGGGTCTCTGCCTCTGATATTCATGCCAAAAGATTGGTGCGTGCCTTTCATCGGGCTCACCCTGATCGCCCTGGTGGCGTGGATGAGGGTTCGGTGACCCCTCCTCAAGGGGGAGGTACTGTTATGAGTTCATTTTCCCCTTCTCCATTGAGGTCTGATGAACTCCCTCTTCTGGTGAAGGAAGGTAGTGAGGCTGATTACCAAGCACCTGAGCTGGGAGAGGATGACTGGGCGACGGGGATCTCTGACTGGATATAAGGCAGCCGACGCCCTTCTGCCTCGCTGGTGATTTCTCTGTGGAATTCTAGGAGACCAGTCTGATTCCTGCTCCTCAAAAGCTAAGTTTTCTGCTTTGCCTTTTTGCATTTGTGTTTTGGTTTTAGTTTGCCTTGCTTTTCTGGATTCTGCCATTCCCTGCTGGGGTGAGCTGAATTCCTTTTTGCCTTTTTGCTCTGTCTTCAGAAAATACCTGAGTACTGACAGTCTTTTTGAAGCCTAGCGTCTTCAGGGCCTTTTTCCCTGTCAGTCTGTTGGCTCTTATTTTGATAGAGTTTTTCGCGGATTGCAGACAGCAGCGTTCCTATCCTGTCCTATCTAGTTAGCTTGGGCCCCATCATTTGCTCAGTCTATCTTTCTATCTGTGTTAGTGTTTTTTCTTCTTGCTTCACCGTCATTATATGTTGGGGGCTGCCTATTGCTTTGGGGTCTGCTCTGGGGCAGTTTAGATTTCCCTTTCTGTCTTTAGGCTATTTAGCTCTCCGGCTGTGATCGAGGGGTGTAGGAACCCCCCACGGCTACTGCTAGTTGTTGTTGATAAGTTCAGGGGTCTGCAATCCAATAGCTGCCAACTTCTCTGGTTTTCTGGACTTAGATAGCATTTCTGTTTTTGCCTCCTACGGTGACTCATTCATAACAGAATCACCAGCCATACCGCAGATCCTAGGGTACTCAATAGCAGGAAAGAATTAAAAAAAAAAGTGTGTATATTTTTTCCTCTATATCTCTGAGGCCGTATGGGGAATTTTTTTTTTCTCTCAATGGAGATAAAGCAATTGTCTGATCGTGTGGAGCAGCTCGCTGCGGAAGTGCGAGGAATTTCCGCCTACCTTGCTCATTCACATGCTGCTGAACCAAAGATCCCTACTCCTGATGTGTTTTTTGGGGATCGGTCTAAATTTTTAAATTTCAAAAATAATTGTAAATTATTTTTTGCCTTGAAGCCTAACTCGTCAGGGAGCTCCGCGCAGCAGGTTAAAATTGTCATCTCTTTGCTGCGTGACGATCCCCAGAGTTGGGCGTTTTCTTTGAAACCAGATGATCCTAGTCTGACTAATGTGAACGCATTTTTTCAAGCCTTGGGGTTGTTGTATGACGAACCTAATGCTATTGATCAGGCTGAAAAGACCCTGTTGGCATTGAGCCAGGGTCGAGATTCTGCAGAATTGTACTGTCAAAAATTCCGAAAGTGGGCAGTCCTTACTGCCTGGAATGATAATGCCTTGGCATCTCTCTTTCGGAAGGGTTTGTCAGAAGCCGTAAAAGATACTATGGTGGGATTTCCTGTTCCCTCTGGTGTGGACGATTCTATGTCATTAGCCATTCAGGTTGATTTGCGTTTACGTGAATGCAGGACTGCATGAGAGGTGTTGCCACCTGTTGAACAAGTGTCTGAACCTACGCAATGTGATAGAGTTTTGTCCAGGGAGCAGCGTCAGGAGTTCAGAAAACGTAATAAGCTGTGTTTTTTTTGTGGAGATGCCTCGCATATTATTTCTGTCTGTCCTAAACGAGAGAAACGTTTTGCACACACGTTTTCTGTGGGTGGTGTTCAACCTAAGTTTCTTCTGGCAATTACTCTGATCTGCTCCCTGTCCACATTTTCCGCCAAGGCTTTTGTGGATTCGGGAGCAGCCCTGAACCTATTGGACTTAGATTTTGCTAAACGTTGTGGATTTCCTATGACACCTCTGCGGACGCCTATCCCTTTGAGGGGGATTGATGCTACTCCTTTGGCGAAAAATAAACCTCAGTTTTGGACCCAGGTGTTAATACAGGTCGCCCCAAACCATCAAGAAAATTGCAGATTTTTGGTGTTGTATAATTTGCATGATACCATTGTTCTGGGGTTTCCCTGGTTGCAAATTCATAATCCAGTTTTGGACTGGAAATCTGTGTCTGTGGTGAGTTGGGGTTGTCGGTGTGCCCTTAGTGAGGCTCCGTTTTTTTCCACCTCTCCTCAGTCGCATGATGTTCCTTACTATTTGGCGGACTTTTATGATATATTTAGTGAGAATGAGTCTGCGTCTTTGCCTCCTCATAGGAGTTATGACTGTGCAATTGAACTGAGCCCGGGGTGTAAATTTCCCAAGGGTCGGCTCTTCAATTTATCTGTACCCGAGCACGAGGCTATGCGATCCTATATTAAGGAGGCGTTGGAG
This sequence comes from Dendrobates tinctorius, assembly GCF_039654945.1. Lineage (NCBI taxonomy): Eukaryota > Metazoa > Chordata > Amphibia > Anura > Dendrobatidae > Dendrobates > Dendrobates tinctorius. The sequence continues at coordinate 7,432,944 of NW_027361788.1, read as the reverse complement.
AAGGGTCATATTAGACCATCCTCTTCACCATTAGGTGCTGGTTTTTTTTTCGTGGCCAAAAAGGATGGTTCATTAAGGCCTTGTATTGATTATCATGCCCTCAACAAAATTACTATTAAATATCAGTATCTGTTACCCCTGATTTCAGATCTATTCTCCAGAGTTAAATGTGCTTGCTGGTTTACCAAGCTTGACCTCAGGGGGGCGTATAATCTTATCCGCATTAAGCATGGGGATGAATGGAAGACAGCGTTTAATACTCCAGAGGGACATTTTGAGTACCTGGTGATGCCTTTTTGGCTCACTAATGCCCCTTCTGTCTTCCAGTGCTTCATGAACGACATTTTCCGAGACTTTGCGGATACATTTTTGATTATCTATCTGGATGATATTTTGATCTTCTGCAAGGATTGGGATTCTCATGTGGAACATGTTCGGATGGTGTTTCGGATCTTGAGGGAGAATTCCCTGTATGTCAAAGGATCGAAATGCCTTTTTGGGGTACAGAGGATTTCATTTTTGGGATTTATTTTGTCTCCGTCAACTATTGAAATGGATCCGGCCAAGTTACAGGCCATTTATGATTGGGTTCAGCCCACTTCTTTGAAGGCCCTTCAGAAGTTTTTGGGCTTTGCTAATTTTTATCGGAAATTTATAGCAAAATTTTCTAGTATTGCCAAGCCATTGACTGATCTGACTAAGAAGGGTGCTGATGTGTTGAATTGGTCTCCGGAGGCTGTTTCTTCCTTTCAGGAGCTGAAGCGAAGATTTACTTCTGCCCCGGTTTTGCGGCAACCTGATGTCTCACTCCCGTTCCAGGTAGAGGTGGACGCTTCTGAGATTGGTGCAGGAGCTGTTTTGTCCCAAAAGGATCCTGTAACATCTAAAATGAATCCCTGTGCTTTCTTTTCCCGAAAGTTCTCCCCATCTGAACGTAACTATGATGTGGGGAATCGGGAACTGTTGGCCATGAAATGGGCATTTGAGGAGTGGAGACATTGGTTGGAGGGAGCTAAACATCAAGTCGTGGTCCTCACTGACCACAAGAATTTGATTTAACTGGAGTCGGCCAAACGCTTGAACCCTAGGCAGGCTAGATAGGACTTGTTTTTTACACGTTTTGATTTTGTGGTCTCTCTTCTTCCTGGCAATAAGTATGTCAAGGCTGACGCTCTTTCTAGGAGCTTCTTTGCTGATTCTCCTGTGGTGACCAAGCCTGCTACCATCTTAGGCGAAGGGGTAGTTCTTTCTGCCATCTCGCCCGATTTGAGACGTGCTCTGGAAGAGTTCCAGGAGGACAAACCTGAGCGTTGTCCCAGTGGAAAGTTGTATGTTCCTGACCAGTGGAAGAAGAGAGTGTTGTCTGAAGTTCATTGCTCTGCATTGGCTGGTCATCCAGGTATTTTTGGTACTAGAGATCTGGTGAGTCAGTCTTTTTGGTGGCCCGCCTTGTCTCGTGATGTCAGGAATTTTGTGCAGTCCTGTGGGACTTGCTCCCGGTCTAAACCTTGTTCTCGCTCTAGTGGGTTGTTGATGCCTTTGCCGGTCCCCAGGAGGCCATGGACCCATATTTCAATGGATTTCATCTCTGATATGCCTGTCTCTCAGAGAATCGATGTTATTTGGATGATTTGTGATAGGTTCTCTAAGATGGTTCATCTTGTACCACTCCCTAAGTTGCCATCTTCTTCTGAGTTGGTGCCCCTGTTTTTGCAACAGGTGGTTTGCTTGCACGGGATTCCTGAGAACATTGTATCTCCATTGTATCTCCAGGTATGTCCATCCACCCAGCTCTCCTGCTCTCCTGCTGTCTGTCTATGAAGGACACACAGTGCATCACCCAGCTTTGCACATAGACTTGCCTCTGCACCTAGCATTCACATGGTATGTCCATCCACCCAGCTCTCCTGATCTCCTGCTGTCTGTCTATGAAGGACACACAGTGCATCACCCAGCTTTGCACATAGACTTGCCTCTGCACCTAGCATTCACATGGTATGTCCATCCACCCAGCTCTCCTGCTCTCCTGCTGTCTGTCTATGAAGGACACACAGTGCATCACCCAGCTTTGCACATAGACTTGCCTCTGCACCTAGCATTCACATGGTATGTCCATCCACCCAGCTCTCCTGCTCTCCTGCTGTCTGTCTATGAAGGACACACAGTGCATCACCCAGCTTTGCACATAGACTTGCCTCTGCACCTAGCATTCACATGGTATGTCCATCCACCCAGCTCTCCTGCTCTCCTGCTGTCTGTCTATGAAGGACACACAGTGCATCACCCAGCTTTGCACATAGACTTGCCTCTGCACCTAGCATTCACATGGTATGCCTTTCAGCTAACCCCAGCTTACCCCAGTGTTATTTATGACCTTGTTTACTCTGGCTTGATCATATACATATGGTCCACTCTTAATTGTCTGGCCAAGATGAGCAGAGACCATTCCTCTCTGCTTCACACCTGACTGCACTTAGTTGTACATATATTGCAGAGCACAAGTCTGCATAGACTTCAGTCTGCATTGTGATTGCTATAAGTGTGTGCTAGAAGTGTGAAGATTAATTTAAGAATTAAAACCAGAATTGAACCAGAAGGGAACTGAAGGTAACTGGACAGTCACTGTAAACAATGTTTCTGTTTGTTTTCACTTTCACCCCAATAATCCTTCACTTTCTGCTAATTCCCCTAATCCCTACTCCTAGTAAGGAACTGTTCATCTCTTCTTCAATCCTCCCCATCCACCTCACCTCCGCCTCAAAACTGTTCCTTAACATACAATCCTCTGTCTCCAAACACAGACAGCCCCCTCATGCCCTCTCCTGCTCCCACCTGCTAACACTTTCTCTGCTCCTTCTCACTGCTGGTGATATCTCTCCAAATCCTGGTCCTCCTCACCACATTCCCACAGTCATTTCTACCTCCCATCCACGCTCTATCACAACCTTCCGTAACCTCTCCAACCTTATACCCATTCACCCAGCCCCCGCTTCCCCAGTCCCACTAACAGGAGCTCTGTGGAACGCTCGCTCTGTCTGCAACAAGCTTTCCTACATCCATGATCTTTTTGTTACTACCAAACTCTCCTTCCTCGCCATCACCGAAACCTGGCTCACCCCTTCTGACACAGCCTCTCCTGCTGCACTTTCGTATGGTGGCTTCCATCTTTCTCACACCCCCCGCCCCAGCAGCAAACATGGTGGAGGAGTTGGTTTTCTCCTGTCAGATACCTGCTCCTTCACCCCAATCCCACTGCCACCCTCTGTTACCCTCCCTTCCTTTGAGGTGCACTCTGTGCGCATCTACTCCCCCTCCAACCTCCAACTGGCTGTCATCTACCGCCCCCCAGGGCCAGCCACCACCTTCTTTGACCACTTCACCACCTGGTTACTTCATTTCCTTTCCGCTGACATCCCTACCATCATCATGGGCGACTTCAACATCTCCATTGACACTTCCCTCTCAGCTGCCACTAAACTTCTATCTCTCACTTCCTCCTTCGGCCTCACTCAATGGTCTTCTACAGCCACCCACAAAGATGGCCACACACTGGACCTCATCTTCACCCGCCTCTGCTCCCTATCTAACCTCTCTAACTCACCTCTTCCTCTCTCTGACCACAACCTGCTCACATTCTCTTCCCTCTTCACTCCATGTCTACAATCCTCACCCCACAAACTTTCACACCCTCGCAGGAATCTTAAACACCTTGACCTACACTCATTCTCTGAATCCCTCCTCCCTCTTACAGATATAAGTTCCTTACACAATGCGGATGACGCTGCCGCTCTATATAACACCACAATAGCTGTAGCTTTGGAATCCGCTGCCCCACTTACACATACCAAAACTCGCAAAATCAACAGACAGCCCTGGCACACCAGCCTGACCAAAGAGCTGAGGCGAGCTTCCAGGGCTGCTGAGCGCAGATGGAAAAGATCCCACTCCAACGAGCACTTCATCGCATTCAAACAGTCCCTCACTACTTTCAAGACCACACTCGCCACAGCTAAACAAACCTACTTCTCATCTCTCATATCCTCCCTGTCTCGCAACCCTAAACAGTTATTCAACACCTTCAATTCTCTCCTCCGCCCCCCAGCACCTCCTCCCTCCCCACTCATCTCAGCTGAAGACTTTGCCTCATTTTTCAAGCAGAAAATTGATAACATCAGGGACAGTTTTGGTCAACAACCCCCAGAGCCCTTCCTCCCGACTTCCCAGCCCTCCACCTTCAAAACCAACTTCTCCACCATTACAGAAGATCGACTCTCCACTCTACTCTCAAGATCACATCTCACCACCTGTGCACTCGACCCGATCCCATCCCACTTCATCCCAAACCTCACCACAGTCTTCATCCCAACCCTAACCCATCTCTTCAACCTATCACTAACAACTGGTGTTTTCCCCTCAAGCTTTAAACATGCCTCCATCACACCTATCCTCAAAAAGCCCTCTCTTGACCCATCCTCTGTATCTAGCTATCGCCCTATATCACTTCTCCTATACGCCTCCAAGCTACTGGAACAACACGTCTACCTTGAACTGTCCTCCCATCTCTCTTCTTGCTCCCTCTTCGACCGCTTACAATCTGGCTTCCGGTCACACCACTCCACTGAAACAGCCCTTACTAAGGTCACCAATGACCTCTTAACTGCCAAGAGCAAGCGACACTACTCTGTCCTCCTCCTCCTGGACCTGTCGGCTGCCTTTGACACAGTGGACCATTCCCTATTATTACAGACCCTCTCATCCCTCGGCATCACAGACTTGGCCCTCTCCTGGATCTCATCATACCTAACAGACCGGACATTCAGCGTCTCCCACTCACACACCACCTCCTCACCTCGCCCCCTATCTGTCGGAGTCCCACAAGGTTCAGTCCTTGGGCCCCTGCTGTTCTCTATTTACACCTTTGGCCTGGGACAGCTCATAGAATCTCATGGCTTTCAGTATCATCTTTATGCTGATGACACACAGATCTACATCTCTGGACCAGATATCACCTCCCTACTAACCAGAATCCCTCAATGTCTGTCCACTATTTCATCCTTCTTCTCCACTAGATATCTGAAACTCAACATGGACAAAACAGAATTCATCATCTTTCCCCCATCTCACGCGACCCCCCCTACGAAACTATCAATTACAGTAAATGACTGCCCACTCTCCCCAGTCCCACAAGCTCGCTGCCTCGGAGTAATCCTTGATGCTGATCTCTCCTTCAAACCACATATCCAAACCCTTTCTACTTCATGCCGACTTCAACTCAAAAATATTTCACGCATCCGTTCATTCCTCACCCAAGAATCTGCAAAAACCCTAGTCCATGCCCTCATCATCTCTCGCCTTGACTACTGCAACCTCATGCTCTGTGGCCTCCCCTCAAACACTCTCGCACCCCTCCAATCTATTCTAAACTCTGCTGCCCGACTAATCCACCTGTCCCCCCGCTATTCCCCAGCTTCTCCCCTCTGTCAATCCCTTCACTGGCTCCCAATTGCCCAGAGACTACATTACAAAACCCTAACCATGACATACAAAGCCATCCACAACTTGTCTCCTCCATACATCTGTGACCTCGTCTCCCAGTACTTTCCTGCACGCAACCTCCGATCCTCACAAGATCTCCTTCTCTACTCCCCTCTTATCTCCTCTTCCCACAATCGCATACAAGATTTCTCTCGCGCATCACCCCTACTCTGGAACTCTCTACCACATCATATCAGACTCTCACCTACCAACGAAACCTTCAAAAAGAGCCTGAAGACCCACCTCTTCCGACAAGCCTATAACCTGCAGTAACCACCGATCGACCAAACCGCTGCACGACCAGCTCTACCCTCGCCTACTGTATTACCACCCATCCCTTGAAGATTGTGAGCCCTCGCGGGCAGGGTCCTCTCTCCTCCTGTACCAGTTATGACTTGTATTGTTTAAGATTATTGTACTTGTTTTTATGTATACCCCTCCTCACATGTAAAGCGCCATGGAATAAATGGCGCTATAACAATAAATAATAATAATAATAAATATCTGACAGAGGAGTTCAGTTTGTGTCTAGATTTTGGAGGACATTCTGTTCCAAGCTGGGAATTCAGTTGTCCTTCTCCTCTGCGTTTCACCCTCAGACCCAGGGGCGTATCCAGGGGGGGGCAGCCGGGGCATTTGCCCCAGGCGCAGCCCACAGAGGGGCGCCATCCGGCCATCTGATGCGGTGGTCCAGAAGGAGGCTCCCCGTCGGCGGCATTCTGCCGCCCCCCACACTTAGATTCTCCCGTTCTCTAAGCCGGCTGTCAAACTGACAGGCCGGCTCAGAGAAAGTGCTGCGCGTCAGCTCCCAAGGATTGTACTAGCGTCTTCAGACGCTAGTACACTCACTTGTTGCTCTCCAAGCACTGATACTGCCGGCACTTCCACATCAGTGAAGCGCCAGCAGCGTGATCAGGTCACATGATCACGCTGCTGACGTCACTCGCTGGCTCTTCAGAGGAGAAGACACAGGGCAGGCAGTGAGACTGAGGCAGCGTTGTGGTTGGTGGTAAGTGCTCTAGCTCCATACGGGGCAATGGAGCTGAAGAAATATGAGGAACATATGGGCTAGCAAGGGGGGAGAACTATGAGGAACATATGGGGGCGAGGGGGGAGAACTATGAGGAACATTTTGGGGGCGAGGGGGAAGAAATATGAGGAACATATTGGGGGCGAGGGGGGAGAAATATGAGGAACATATAGGAGAGCAAGGAGGGAGAACTATGAGGAAAATATGGGAACGAGGGGGGAGAAATATGAGGAACATATGGGGGAGCAAGGGGGGAGAACTATGAGGAACATATGGGGGCGAGGGGGGAGAACTATGAGAAATATATTGGGGGCGAGGGGGAAGAAATATGAGGAACATTTTGGGGGCGAGGGGGGAGAAATATGAGGAACATATTGGGGGCGAGGGGGGAGAAATATGATGAACATATTGGGGGCGAGGGGGGAGAAATATGAGGAACATATTGGAAGCGAGGGGGGAGAAATATGAGGAAAATATGGGGACGAGGGGGGAGAAATATGAGGAACATATTGGGGGTGGGAGAAATATGAGGACATTATGGGGGTCAGAGGCATTTCTAGGGGGGGCAACCGGCAGAGAGGCACATTTGGGCCACCTAATGCGGTGGTCCGCAGTGTCTCCCCTGGCGGCTGCGGTCTGCGCTGGCTCCCAGGGATCAATTGTACTGGCGTCTGTACAGAAGCCAGTACAATTGAAGCTCTGACAGCCGGGTCAGAGCGACACCAGCAACGTGATCATGTCATGTGATCATGCTGCTGACGTCACTCGCTGGCACACAGAGCGAACACTGGTGGTAAGGGCTCATACTCACCTGTGAGAGACTCGCATGATTCTTGTGCGAGTCTCTCGCATGAAACCTGGGACTGCCGTCTGCACTCAGACCAGAGTGAGCAGCTACATGTGTTTCTATGTAGCCACACGCTCCGGTCCCAGTGGGGGTGGCAGTGCCGGGTTTTCATGCAAGAGACTCGCACGAGAATTGTGCGAGTCTCTTGCAAGTGAGAGTGAGCCCTAAGTGTGCTCCACTGAGGAGCTAAAGAAACCACTGAAGATGGAAGGGCGGGATTTGGAGTGGGGGGTACATAATGTGTGGGGAGATTTGGAGTGGGGGGATAAATAATGTGATTGAGGGATTTGGAGTGGGGATCGGAGGTTATTTAATGTGTGGGAAGATTTGGAGTGAGGATTGGGGGGATTTCATGTCTGGGGGGATTTGGAGTGGGAATGAGGGGTACTTAATGTGTGTGGGCGATTTGGCATGGGGATGGGGGGATTTGGAGTGGGGATGGGAGGATTTAATGTGTGGTGGTATTTGCAGTGGGGATGGGGGGATTTAATGTGTGTGGGGAGATTTGAGGACACAAAATGAAGAGTATGTATGAGGGCATGTATGAGGATACAGTATGGGGGGGTGAGTGGGGGATGGGTGCAGACAGTATGGGGAGCAAACGGGTAAATGTATGTGGACACAGTATGAGTAGCGATGGGAAAAATGTATGTGGACACAGTATGGGGAGTGAAGGTGATGGGATGTGTGCAGACACAGTATGGGGAGTCAGGGGTATGTGTGAGCAGACAGTATAGAGAGTGAGGGGGTAAATATATGAGGAGACAGTATGGTGAACAGGTGGGATGTTAGAGGAGACAGTATGAGGAGGGAGGGGAATAGTGTGAGGCGACAGTATATTGCAGATATTTTTATTTAGTAGCATTATAATGACACTTCTATCTTTAAGGGCATCGCGTGGAGAGTGGGTGCAGAAGACCGGAGAAGATGGAAGTCAGCAGAGATGAGATGTGGATGAGAAAACTCATCATGGGTTCTGGACAAGAAGAAGAAAAGAAGGAGAACGACTCCAGAGACAATGTCATCTATAAGGTACCTGGATGTAAATGTTATTTGTGATACTGACTTATTCTCATGCTTTTATTTCTGTTAGGAACATTAAAGGGGTTGTCCAGGTTTGTGCTGAGTATGCAGACATTCTATGTGACTGCAGACTTCTGAATTCTCACAGTGCTCACTGCACGCTGTTAGGATTCTCTCATGCCGGTAGTTTGCATACATGCGGTCACATGCTGACTAGACATGTGTGGCCTCACTCAATGAAAATGAACGGAGCGAGGCCGGGCACGTCTAGTCGGAATGTGGCCAGAAGTATACAAATTACATGCTTGTGCTGGTTTGACCGTGTACTCTTACCACCGGTACGGGAGAATCCTAAAAGTGTGCAGTGCATTAATTGTGAGAATTCAGAAGCTGCAATGTCAGGATTCAGCTCTGCAGGTTCCAGTAGTCATCACATGGACACTTCACTCATATGCGATTTTAATACTTATGGTCCTGTGACAACGAGCTTCTCTTTCTACTTTTATCAGTTTTTCACTGAACATTGAGAGCATTAGGGAGAGCATGGCTAAGTGTGGAAATCGCATGGGGGGGGCGCCGAACCAAATTCTTGCCCCGGGTGCCAGAAAGCCTAGATACACCTCTGTTCAGACCAATGGGCAGACGGAGAGAACAAACCAGACCTTGGAGTCATATTTGAGATGTTTTATTTCCGCTGATCAGGATGATTGGGTTTCATTTTTGCACTTGGCCGAATTTGCTTTAAATAATAGAGCTAGTTCTGCTACTTTGATGTCACCTTTTTTTTGTAACTTTGGGTTTCATCCTCGATTTTCTTCAGGGCAGGTGGAGCCCTCTGCCTGCCCAGGTGTTGACACTGTGGTGGAGAGAATGCACCAGATCTGGGACCAAGTGGTGGATAAGTTATCTCTCTCCCAGGAAAAGGCCCAGCGGTTTTCCGACTGACATAGGACCGTTGGTCCCCAGTTTAAGGTGGGTGATATGGTTTGGTTATCATCAAAAAATATCGCTATGAAGGTAGCTTCTCCTAAGGTTAAGCCTAGATTTATTGGGCCTTACAAGATTTTGGAGATCATTAATCCGGTCTCTTTTCGGTTGGCTCTTCCTGTCACATTTAAAATCCATAATGTGTTTCATAAGTCCTTGTTGAAGAGGTTTGTTGAACCAGTAGTTCCTGGGGTGGCACCTCCGGAACCTGTATTGGTTGAAGGTAACATGGAATATGAGGTAGAGAAGATACTGGATTCCCATCTGGCTAGACGGAGACTCCAGTATTTGGTTAAGTGGAAGGGTTATGGTCAGGAGGATAATTCCTGGGTCTCTGCCTCTGATATTCATGCCAAAAGATTGGTGCGTGCCTTTCATCGGGCTCACCCTGATCGCCCTGGTGGCGTGGATGAGGGTTCGGTGACCCCTCCTCAAGGGGGAGGTACAGTTATGAGTTCATTTTCCCCTTCTCCATTGAGGTCTGATGAACTCCCTCTTCTGGTGAAAGAAGGTAGTGAGGCTGATTACCAAGAACCTGAGCTGGGAGAGGATGACTGGGCGACGGGGATCTCTGACTGGATATAAGGCAGCCGACGCCCTTCTGCCTCGCTGGTGATTTCTCTGTGGAATTCTAGGAGACCAGTTTGATTCCTGCTCCTCAAAAGCTAAGTTTTCTGCTTTGCCTTTTTGCATTTGTGTTTTGGTTTTAGTTTGCCTTGCTTTTCTGGATTCTGCCATTCCCTGCTGGGGTGAGCTGAATTCCTTTTTGCCTTTTGCTCTGTCTTCAGAAAATACCTGAGTACTGACATAGTCTTTTTGAAGCCTAGCGTCTTCAGGGCCTTTTTCATAGAATCATAGAATCGTAGAGTTGGAAGGGACCTCCTGGGCCATCTGGTCCAACCCCCTGCTCAAAGCAGGATTCGCTAAATCATCCCAGTCAGATGTCTGTCCAGCCTCTGTTTGAAGACTTCCATTGAAGGAGAACTCGCCACTTCTCGTGGCAGCCTGTTCCACTCATTGATCACTCTAACTGTCAAAAAGTTTTTTCTAATATCTAATCTGTGTCTCTTCCCATTCAGTTTCATCCCATTGCTTCTAGTCTTTCCTTGTGCAAATGAGAATAAAGTTGATCCTTCTACAATGTGACAGCCCTTTAGATATTTGTAGACAGCTATTAAGTCTCCTCTCAGTCTTCTCTTTTGCAAACTAAACATTCCCAAATCCTGCAACCTTTCCTCATAAGACAGGGTTTGCAGACCGGTCACCATTCTGGTCGCTCTTTTCTGAACTTGCTCCAGTTTGTTGATGTCTTTTTTAAAATGTGGTGCCCAAAACTGGACACAATATCCTAGATGAGGTCTGACCAAAGAGGAGTAGAGGGAAATAATGACTTCACGTGATCTAGACTGTATGCTTCTGTTAATACATCCTAGAATTGCATTTGCCTTTTTTGCTGCTGCATCACACTGTTGACTCATATTCAGTCTGTGATCTATTAGTATACCCAAGTCTTTTTCACATGTGCTGTCACTTAGCCCTATTCCTCCCATTCTATATATGCTTTTTTCATTTTTATTGCCCAGATGTAGTACTTTGCATTTCTCCCTGTTAAAAACCATTCTGTTAGTTGCTGCCCACTTCTCCAGTTTATTTAAATCTTTTTGAATCCTCTCTCTCTCTTCTCTAGTATTAGCTATCCCTCCTAGCTTTGTGTCATCAGCAAATTTAATCAGTTTACCCTCAATTCCTTCATCTAAATCGTTGATAAAGATGTTGAACAATACAGGGCCCAGGACAGAGCCCTGTGGTACCCCACTTGAGACATTCTTCCAACTGGATGTGCAGCCATTTACGACCACTCTTTGGGTCCGATCACTAAGCCAGTTATGAATCCACCTAACAGTTGCCTTGTCCATTCCATACTTAGTCATTTTTTCAATAAGGATTGTATGAGAGACTTTGTCAAATGCTTTGCTGAAGTCAAGATATACTATATCTACAGCATTTCCTTGATCCACCCAATCAGTGATACCGTCATAGAAGGAAATTAAGTTAGTCTGACATGACTTATTAGTTAGAAACCCATGCTGACTCTGTTTAATCACTTCATTCTTATCCAGGTATTGACATACATGTTGTTTAATAATTTGTTCAAAGATCTTTCCTGGTATAGAAGTCAGACTCACCGGCCTATAGTTGCCTGGGTCCACCTTCTTCCCCTTTTTGAAGATAGGAACAACATTTGCTCTTCTCCAGTCTTCTGGCACTTCTCCTGTTCTCCAAGAATTTTCAAAGATTATGGAGAGGGGTTCAAAAATTTCTTCTGCTATCTCCTTCAGTACTCTGGGGTGTAATTCATCTGGACCTGGAGACTTGAATTCATTTAGGTTAGCTAAGTGTTTCCTCACTATCTTTCTGTTTATAGATATCCTGGATTCTTCTATTCCCTTAATAGGACAGTGAATAACAGTTGATGTTGCATTTCCTTTCTGAGAGAAAACAGATGCAAAATAGGAATTTAAAAGTTCAGCCTTCTCAACATCCTGTCTTACCATTTCATCATTTTCATCCTGTAAAAATCCTATAGCATCTTTGACTTCTCTTTTACTTTTGATATATCCCCAAAATCCTTTATTATTGCTTTTGACATCTCTTGCAAGCCTCAGTTCATTTTCAGCTTTAGCTAATCTGATTTGTGCCCTGCAGGTTCTGCAGACAGCATTATATTCTTCTTTAGATATGCCTCCCTCTTTCCATTTTATAAACATTTTTTTCTTCCTTTTTAGCATGTGCTTAAGTTCTGTGTTCATCCATCCTGGTTTCCTTAAATGCTTCCTATTCTTCCCTCTTTTCGGAATTGTTAACAACTGTGCTTTGAGAATTTCATTTTTCAAGATTTCCCATCCTTCCTGGACATTTTTGTCTTTAAGGATATCCAGCCATTGGATCCCTCCAATTCTCTTTCTGAATCCCTTAAAATCTGCCTTTCTGAAATCTAACCTTGACGTCTGAGTCTTCACAGGTCTTCCACCTCTAGTAATCCAAAATTCTAAAATAGCATGGTCGCTACCTCCTAGGGTCCCAGCCACTTTTACCTCCTCAACCATTTCCTCCCTGTTTATAAGGATTAGATCCAAGGTAGCAGTTCTCCTTGTTTTCTCCCTTACCTTTTGGAAGATAAAGTTGTCAGCAAGAGAGGATAAGAATTTCCTTGACCTGTTAGTTTTGCCTGAGAGAGCTTCCCAACAAATGTCTGGATAGTTGAAATCTCCCATGACAACTATGTCATATTTTTTGGAGAACTTGGCCATCTGATGCATAAAGAGTTCATCTATATCTTCGGCTTGCACAGGCGGCCTGTAGTAAATGCCTACAATGGTGTCCTTTCCATTGTTCTGTCCTTGTATTCTTACCCAAACAGTTTCCACAGAACTCCCAGTCTCTGAAGCTTCAATCTCTGTGCAGATATACGCGTTTCGAACATACAATGCGACACCCCCTCCTCGTTTATCAAGTCTATTTCTTGCAAATAAGTTGTATCCTTCTAGTCTTGTATTCCAATCATGTGTATTGTCCCACCAAGTTTCAGTGATTCCAATTACATCATATTTCTGTTCCTGTGTTAGTAGTTCCAATTCTCCTTGTTTGTTGCCCATGCTTTGTGCATTAGTATATAAACATTTTAGTTTGTGATTGGTTTCTCTTTCTCCAATATTTTTATTAATTAGATTCTTTCGTCTTTGTTCTTCCTTTCCACTTCTAATAGCAGAGTTCTCAATAGCATTTGTCAGGTGTATGGCTTTTTCTGGTCTTTTGCTTCCCTTCCTGTTAAATATTAATAATCCGTTAATTTCTTATAAGACCCAGTTCTGTAGAATGCTTTAGCTTACATGACATAGGCTATTTTTAAGCTTGGCTCATGGTAGAAAGACAGCTCCATATATGTAGAGACCACGTGCTTTAGGAGACGTATATAATTCATGGCTAACTGTAGAGGTCGCTCCTCTTCTTCCCTCACCATCATGAGAAACAGATGCAAGATGACATGACATAACAGCTGGTATATTACTTGACGGCGATGTGAGAAGCCGAACTGAGACACAGCAGCCATTTGCTATTCAGGATCTCGGAGAGAAGAAGGATACATGTTGCTTTTGCCATTTGGGATCTCAGAGCATGATCTAATGGACAATTTCTCTTTCACTTATTTTTATTCACCTGTTTTTCTGTAATAACCTTTCTTTGATGGAAGAAACCAAATAAACCACTATATTTTTATCTGGTAACTAGTCCTGAGTATTTTACAGGATATGCATTATTTTACATTGGAGAGCCAGCCAGATCTGAATTTTTGTACTTTTTTTGCGGATTTCCCTCAACTTGCACACACGGGGGATTGGACTTTGCTAACGTCAAATCATATGTGCAAGTTATCGGGAATTCCACTACTTACAAGAATCACATAGAACCTAGAAGTAAGAAGTACCAGATAGATTGAGAAGTACTACAAGTGCCAAAAGTACCAGACGTAAGCCAGACGTGTAAAGACAGGAACCCAGCGTTGTCCATCAAAGGGAACAAGCTGAGACATTTCAAGGTAAGAGAAATGGATGTCATTAATTGTCTTGCTAAGCAGAGTAAATTGAAATTTAAGTCTGTAGACAATTCTAATTCAGAAGTTTTATGGTTAAGTTTATATGCCGAGTGTGAACTCGAGAATCAGAGGTTAGATTCTAAGTTTTTCAATAGAGAAAGAGAGAGATTAAAAAATATTCTACAGATGGTAGATATATTTCATAGATCTGTGTCAGAGAAATCTAAAAATGATTGTGTAGAGGATAGTGATATTCCCGAGATTCACTGTAATGTGGAGAAACAGTTACAAGTAGTAGCAGCTATTGAAGGTGACCTTGCAGACGTGGAACAAGATGGAGAAGTAGGAGGAGACTTCAGAACTGACGTAGAGGACGTACAAGGGAAAGACGTACCACTAAAAATAGAAGACTCACAGGCCCAAATCCGAAGTAGCGTGAGGAAGAATTTGATAAAAATATGCCAAATAATTCCTGCTTATGACAACAAAATAGATGTTTATAGAAACTCTGAGATCTTTGAAAGTTGTACTGATAACTTTGATTTATCTAACGAGGAGAAGAATCAGTTGTTCAAAATGTGGATCCCTGTAAATTTTGCTAGGAGATTGTCTTTAAAGTTATCTGGTGAGACACATGAGAATTTAACTGATAAGGACAGATTAAAAATTCTCATTTTTTGTTCATCAAATGAAAATCATCCAGATATTGATATTCTTCAAAAATTAAGGATTGGTCGGAAGGAATGTATTTTTACGTTCATGTCCATATATGAACGTTTGTATAGAATGCTGAGTGAGAATGTCAAAACACCGTCCCTCATAAGGAGTTTTGTAAGCAAATTTTGGTTTCTAAATCCTGCATCTCGTGTTATTGCGTCACAAAAAGATTCTTTGTTTGAATGTGCGCAATTCCTTGAGTTTGCCAGAAAACACGAGAATCGTGAGAGGAAAGTAAATTGTGCTAATTTTGTAAAGACAGGCAGAGTAAAATCTTATCAGAAGCCTGTATTAGCAAAGCCTTCTAAAATGAGATTTCCCCAAAATCAAATCTACGAAGAAAGAAAAAGAAAATCACATGTTTGTTATAAACCATATGGAATGATGCAAAAGAACACCGAAAAGACACAAATTGAATTAAGAAAAATGATGAGTTCTGATTTTCTTTCTGTAACAAAGATGGCCGAATTTAACAGACAGAAACAGGTGGTGAGTGACATCATGGCCTGTAAACTGAATACTCTGCTCCAAGAATCTATTAGCTTTAAAATGGCAAGAACCTTTCAGGATATTTTTTGCAGAGAAATAAGTATGGGTGTAGGAATTGGTTAGAAAAAGTAATATATATATTGTGTAACAGTGTTATACAATTAGTGAGTTATATGTAATTATTTTATAGAGTATAATCCTGTAGTTTTATGGTTTGTGGATATATACATAGTCATACAGTATATATATAGAGTGTTTGTAGAAGTAGAAATAGTAGAACTGTATTTTTTAATGAAAATTAAAATCTACATCAGTAATAATATTTAGAATTATATGATATTAACCTTATTTTTTATGTTTCCTTAGAATTTTCATTTCAAAGCAGGACTTAATCGAGAAAAATTCTCTTCCAAGGATTTATGCCTTTATTTACACAGGATGTTGCAATAATTGCATGATTTTATATATCTAACCCTTAAAAGGAAATAACCAATTGCTTTTTAAAATGTTCTGGGTGTGTGTTTTTTTACTGCATGGTTTGAATGACAACCACAGCAGGGGAATTTCAACCTTGTTCTAATAATAAGTATACCAGACCAGTATACTATGTCCCTGTTCCTTAGGAAAAGAATTTTAAAGGGGGTCTCAACTTTTGCAAAGCAATGGAATTTTTTTTCCAGGCCTAAATGTCAAGTATAGCTATACATATATTTATGTCATGTGTATTTGGGGAATATTCAAAGAAATATTAAGAGACTAAATTGAAATAGTTTACAATGCATTGATAATTAGGATAATTTGGGTTAAAATACGTGTATTCATCACACTTTCATATGTGAGGTATTTGGTTTAAACTTAATATGTGACTCTGAGTGACAGTGACTGAGTGTATGAGCAGCTGCTGAGCGAGTAATGTGATACGTTTGTGAGACCTCAGGATCCTGAATGCATGAGAGAAAGAAAAAAAAAAAAAAACCCCAAAGCTTTTATCTTTAGGAAATTATTAGAATATTAAGATACATAATGAAATATTATCTATACAAACATATATTTCTATATTTCTATAGTAATTATTATTTCTTGATTTAGTTAATTGTGGATAAGTGCAATCGCACAACAAAATAGAAAATAGTTTAGGAAGAAAATCTATTCTTTCCTTATCAGCTTTAGCTCTTTTAAACAGGCACCAGCACAGAGCCTGGTATTCACCAGCTGCATCTGGGAATAGTGGACCTTCCTTCTCTGTCCAAGTGTGTTAATCTTAAACTACATTTAAATTAATTTTTCCAAAGGATAATTTTATGATATTCAAATTAATTTTGATGGTTACACATCTTCAGACAAATAATGGTATAAGCAAGTATAAATTCACATAATTTATACATTAATTATTTTTAATTTTGGTTTTGATAAATGAATTATTTCATGAAACAATATTTTTTGGTATTAAGGGGGAAATATGTTTTTTATCCTGACTACATAATCACATTTGATTAATACCTCTTCTTCACACATTTTAATAGGGAAAAAAATTTTTAATAAGGTACAATGGTATAAGTATTGGGTATAATAACAAGTATTATAAAGAGTCATTTCTTTACACTAAGAGGAATTACATGCAAAGTTGCATAATTTGAATATTTTGATAACACAAGTTTATGACAATTATGAAATAATCCAGATCATGGAAATATTAAGGGTATATGTTACTGAAGACATAACTACTCTGCATCAACATAAAGGCCTTATTCTTATTCTTATTTTTATTCTTATTTTTCATTATTTTTAATTCTTTCACCAATATTTAGTAAAGTAATATCTACTGAGAATATTGCTTCATTAAATATAGCAATTATATGCTTCTATTACTAAGAAAATGTTTCACTTCTGAGTTATATGCAACAATTCTTTTATTCATTCATTCGCTCACTCATATATTCTTATTTTGGTTCATGGCTTTACATTCCTACATATTATTAGTATAATGAATATATTCCTTATTAATAAAGATGAAAACACTGGTTACATAAAACACAGTGACACCTATGGGTTGAAAAAGGTAATTACACCTATGACATAAAAATGTTCTATCACATGAAAAAAATGGATAATAATGTATTATCACTTATTATTGGTTTATTATTTCAAATATTGAAATCCATATACAGTACAAATTCTGAGAATAATTATATGGATATTACTGATTGCTATGGTACGCTGTGATATTATGGGATAGGGAAATTACCAGATTTGGTATAGAATAGGGAATGAAGACTTCAAGCAAGATACTGAAATTATGTTAATAAAGACTTTTCACATTTCTAAACTTCATTGATTTTTATCAGTTGCAAGAAGAAGAATGCCGCGATCCAGAAATCCCAGAAGGTAACAAAGCTATGATTACTGAGTAATAGACTGTGTTAATTACAAATGCAGTATCCACCACTGACAGTCACAAGTGCAGTATCCACCACTGACAGTCACAAGTGCAGTATCCACCACTGACAGTCACAATTAAAGTGTCTAACCTGACAACCAGAGGACGATGATCCTATGATGCTGAGATGAACGGTGTTATCACGTTCTTATCAAGTTCCAGAGGTTTTCAATCACCTGAAAAGCTTTGATGAAAGCTGGTGAACAATGAAGGTAATTATCAGGAAGCTACAACCCTGACATATGTCCTGTGCATTAGGACAAGGACTGGTTATGGTGCTATGTTTAGCAAGGAAGAGTCATTTTAACCCTTGCTTTGCTGACCAAAGACGTCACACCTGTTCAAAGACCAGTACCGATGGAGGATTCCAGAATATCCAAGGCGAGCCAATGTAAGCCCAGGTTTTTAAAGATGACACTGCACAGATATTAAAGCTGCATTTCATCTATAGACTTTGTTTCTTATCAACATTTGAATTTATGGACTTTGATTTGATACACCACACAATTCCTACAACATCTATATGCTATAAGAAAACTGTATTTTTAAAAGAACCAAGAAGAAGACAGAAGACATCAAAATGAAGACCAGATGACATCAGATGATGATGACTGGACCTGAGATGCTTCAATTTAGACTTAGGGAAGTATAATTATACATATTTTATATGAATATTGTTCACGGCTTACCATAACATGAATTCACATCAATTATGTCATTGAGTACTTATAACGGTAATCTAATATTATTATTATTATTATTATTATTATTGATATTAAATTATTTTGTCAAAGAAGAAGAAAAGAAGAAAAAAGATCGTTATATTTGAGGGTTCCAATTAATGTCTGTCTCCCTCAAAAGGGGGAATTGTTAAATATTAATAATCCGTTAATTTCTTATAAGACCCAGTTCTGTAGAATGCTTTAGCTTACATGACATAGGCTATTTTTAAGCTTGGCTCATGGTAGAAAGACAGCTCCATATATGTAGAGACCACGTGCTTTAGGAGACGTATATAATTCATGGCTAACTGTAGAGGTCGCTCCTCTTCTTCCCTCACCATCATGAGAAACAGATGCAAGATGACATGACATAACAGCTGGTATATTACTTGACGGCGATGTGAGAAGCCGAACTGAGACACAGCAGCCATTTGCTATTCAGGATCTCGGAGAGAAGAAGGATACATGTTGCTTTTGCCATTTGGGATCTCAGAGCATGATCTAATGGACAATTTCTCTTTCACTTATTTTTATTCACCTGTTTTTCTGTAATAACCTTTCTTTGATGGAAGAAACCAAATAAACCACTATATTTTTATCTGGTAACTAGTCCTGAGTATTTTACAGGATATGCATTATTTTACACTTCCCATGTTGTTCTAGTTTAAAGCTCTCCTTACAAGTGTAGCAAGGCGACTTCCAAATACATGCTTTCCAGTCTTCGTAAGGTGCACCCCATCTCTAGCAAGTAGTCCATCGTATAAGTAGTTCACTCCGTGATCCAGAAATCCAAATCGTTGCTGACGGCACCATCGACGTAGCCAGTTGTTCACCTGCAGAATCTTATTCCACCTCCTTGTTCCATGGCCATCCACTGGGAGGATGGAAGAGAAGACCACCTGCGCTCCCAGTTCTTTCACTTTCTTGCCTAAGTCTTCAAAGTCTCTGCAGATGATTTCCAGGTCGTTTCTTGCGGTGTCATTTGACCCCACATGTAGTAGCAGGAATTGGTAGTCATCTGTAGGTCTGAAGAGTCCTGATATCCTGTCAGACACATCTTTAATTTTTGCACCTGGAAGACAGCACATTTCTCTTGTAGTTATATCCGGTCTGCAGATAGCGGCCTCTGTTCCTCTCAGCAGGGAATCCCCCATGACCACCACTCTCCGTTTCTTCTTCACAACATTTTTCTTTCTCCATCCAGGAGGACTCTGAGGGCGTACAAGGTTGCTGTTTGTTGGCAAAGTCTTATCCTGATGTATTTCTTCATCGTTTTCCTGCGTGAGAGCCTGGTACTGGTTCCTGAGCAGTATGGGTGCTGACTGCCTCCTGATCCTCCTGCTTCTCTGGGTCACATGTCTCCATTCCTCTGTTTCTTCAGGTGCACTTCGAATTTCTTCTCTTTCTGTAACATGAAGAGATAATTCTGCTCTGTCCAAGAACTCTTCACCTTCCTTAATGATCTTCAACGTAGCTAACCTCACTTCGAGATTTTGCAACTTTTCCTCCAACAGGGACACAAGCTTGCATTTGTGGCATGTGAAGTTTGGCTTTTCCACTGGTAAATCTGTGAACATGTAGCAAGAAATGCAGCTCACCAAATGGCTCCTGGCCTCTTCCATCTTGAGATTTCTTAAAAACGATGAAAGATGAGCCTATCGGCGCGCGTTTTTCCAATTTCCTCTTTTCAGCTGCAACGGCCAAAACCCAGTGATCGTTGAGCTCGCGGAGACTCTTCACTTATCCCAGAAGGCACTGGGAATATGCAAATGATCTCCTCAAGACTCTTCCCCTGGTTTTCCAATTTCCTTTTTTCAGCTGCAACGGCCAAAACCCAGTGATCGTTGAGCTCGCGGAGACTCTTCACTTATCCCAGAAGGCACTGGGAATATGCAAATGATCTCCTCAAGACTCTTCCCCTGTTTTTCCAATTTCCTCTTTTCAGCTGCAACGGCCAAAACCCAGTGATCGTTGAGCTCGCGGAGACTCTTCACTTATCCCAGAAGGCACTGGGAATATGCAAATGATCTCCTCAATACTCTTCCCCTGGTTTTCCAATTTCCTCTTTTCAGCTGCAACGGCCAAAACCCAGTGATCGTTGAGCTCGCAGAGACTCTTCACTTATCCCAGAAGGCACTGGGAATATGCAAATGATCTCCTCAAGACTCTTCCCCTGGTTTCCCTGTCAGTCTGTTGGCTCTTATTTTGATAGGGTTTTTCGTGGATTGCAGACAGCAGCTTTCCTATCCTGTCCTATCTAGTTAGCTTGGGCCCCATCATTTGCTCAGTCTATCTTTCTATCTGTGTTAGTGTTTTTTCTTCTTGCTTCACCGTCATTATATGTTGGGGGCTGCCGATTACTTTGGGGTCTGCTCTGGGGCAGTTTAGATTTCCCTTTCTGTCTTTAGGCTATTTAGCTCTCCGGCTGTGATCGAGGGGTCTAGGGCACCGTTGGAACCCCCCACAGCTACTGCTGGTTGTTGATGATAGGTTCAGGGGTCTGCAATCCGATAGCTGCTAACTTCTCTGGTTTTCTGGACTTAGCTAGCATTTCTGTTTTTGCCTCCTACGGTGACTCATTCATAACACCCTCCCCTGGAGGAAGGCAAAGCCACAGTGGTGACCATACTCCTGGGGGCGACACATTCCCCCCTAGTGCAAGTCAGCACTCTTGGGCTGAACAAAAACATGAAACATATAAAGAGTTAAACAATAATAATTGTATAAGAGTTAAAAATGAAAAAGTTACAAAAACCAAGAGCTTCAAAAATGGTCCTAGCATCAATGTCCATGGTCCATTCCTGGGCAAATGGTGAAATATATACAGATTGGTGACCACACAAGTCCTGTGGTACAATGTCCATAAAATAAAACTGGCAATTCCCAAGGAAACTCTTACAGGTTACCTGTAGGCACAAAACTTGAAAAACAGTTACATATATACACATTCAATTTTAACATTTACATTTATCTATATACGATATCTGATGGGTGGTATCCTTTGTGTAATGCGGGTAAACCTGCGTACTACTGGTGTAGTGGGTAATGCACTGGATACACTACTGGGGGGTTCTGTATGGCACAGGGATCCTAGATTGTCTGTGAACTCTTAGACTCACCAGGGACATAACAGGTTCTCCACTGGCAGGGCGAGGGTTCTCTGGCTCCACTGCTGGTGTGGCATCTGCTGCCTGATTTTCCTGATCCTCAGGATTTCCTTGAGTCACATCTTCCTGTGCTACCAATTGGGGAAATGTCAACGCCGGCACCACTATAGCATCATTTACTTTAGTCCAATTCGCAGGGAATTCCCTCAGTATTGTGTTGACCTTCTCTTCTTCCTCTATGAGTTGGATGTTATCTGGTTCTTCCACTCTTTCCTTCAGCAGGTCAGGACATAGTTTCAGGTGATTTCTTGATATTGCTGCTGAGGTTTCTCCTCCATCTTTGCTAATAAGGCATACCTTGGTATTATCAAAGTTTGAGGGCAAAATGGTATAAGGTTCAGCTTCCCATTGATCATCCAATTTGTGCAATCTTCTCTTCCTCTTTAAGACCTGTTCTCCCGGCGACAAAGGAATGGCAGGTGCATTTTGATTGTAAAGCTTTTCCTGCTTTTGTCTTGCCTGGACTAGACTCTTTTCCACGCATTCTTGAACTCTTCTGTACTGTTGTTGTCTTTCTGTATCCCAGTCAGCATCTGGTGACGTTACTTCGGGCATAAGGACTTCCATGTCCAAATCGAAAGGCAGTTTACCAGGTCTTGCTCTCATTAAGTAGGCTGGGGTACAGTTGGTGGAATTCACTGGAATATGGTTGTAGAGGTCCACCAGATCTGGCAACTTCTCTGGCCACAGATTCCTCTCCTCCAAGGGCAAAGTCTTCAGTAGGTCAATCACTACCTGGTTCATCTTCTCACACATGCCATTGGTCTGTGGGTGGTACGGTGTTGTCCGGATCTTCTTACAACCATATAAGTTACAGAACTCTTGGAACACTTCGGCCTCGAAAGCCAGACCTTGATCTGTAAACACTCTTTCAGGATATTCATGTGGTCTACAGAAGTGCTGTTGGAATGCTCTGGCTGCTGTCCTGGCTGTCTGATCTTTGACAGGCACAACTACCAGGAATCTTGAGTAGTGGTCCACAATGGTAAGAGCATAGATGTAGCCGGACCGGCTTGGAACCAGCTTCACATGGTCCGGGGCTACCAACTCAAAGGGCTGTTTGGTGATGATTGGCTGTAGAGGAGCTCTCTAGCTGTTTCGATCCTTTCTGCACAGGTTACATTGTCCACACTCCCGGCACCACCGCTCAATGGCTTTCCTCATACCAGCCCAGTAGAACCTCTCCCGGAGCAATGCTTCCAACTTCTTCCATCCGAAGTGTCCAGCTCCATTGTGGTATGCTTCCAGGACCATTGATGCCTCTCTCTTTGGGACTATCACCTGCCAAACCAGCTCATGAGTGCGGGCATTGATATTCCTCCAACACAGCTTTCCTTCATAAATGAACAGCCGACCTCTTTCCTTCCACAACTGCTGGGTTTCTTCCGGAGCATCCGACTCTGGGCGTGAGTCAGCTTGTGACAGTAGCTCCTTCACCAGGCGGACTGCAGGGTCACTATCTTGCGTTTCTGCCCAGTCATGATGGGGCAATGGTTTATTGGTGACCTCCTTCAAGCCAGACTGTCTGTTTCTCACTCCTTAAGCACGCTGGGCCGCAAGTGGCCGGTGGAAGGGAGGTAACTCTATTTCCTCAAGAGCCTCAGGGTCTTCTCCTGCATCTGGTAGGTTAGGCATTCTGGACAGCGCATCAGCATTGGCATTCTTGTGCCCTGCCCAGTACTTGATGGTAAACTCATAGGTAGCCGGGCCATCCATCGCTGTTCCAGTGCACCTAGTTTTGCAGTGTCCAAGTGCGTCAACGGGTTGTTGTCCATGAAGATAGTGAACTTGGCGGAGGCTAGGTAATGTTTGAACCTTTCGGTGACAGCCCAGACTATGGCAAGGAACTCCAGCTTGAAATAACTGTAGTTGTCAGCGTTCCTTTCAGTGGGGCGCAGCTTCCTGCTGGCGTAGGAGATCACTCTTTCTTTCCCATTCTGCGACAGTACTGCTCCTAGTCCCACATTGCTGGCATCAGTGTACAGCACAAAGGGTTTGTCATAATCTGGGTAGGCCAGAACTTCGTCTCCTGTGAGAGCCATCTTCAATCTGGTGAAGGACCTTTCCAACTCTTCAGTCCATTCAAAGGTGGAATTTTTCTGTTTGGTCTTCCTAGACTGCCCCACCAGAAGATTTTGCATATGGGTGGCTATATCAGTAAAGCCTTTGATGAATCTTCGGTAGTAGCCTACCAGTCCAAGGAATTGGCGTACTTCATGAAGGTTGCTGGGCTTCTGCCAGTCCCGGATGACTGTGACCTTATCAGGATCTGGTGCCACACCTTCTGCACTGACCACATGACCGAGGTACTGCACCTTGGGCTTCAGGAGGTGGCACTTGGAGGGCTTCACCTTCAGGCCAAAATTGGACAAAGCTTCAAACACTTCAGCCAGGTGTTCCAGATGATCTTCATAGGTTTTAGAGAAAACAATGACATCATCCAGGTACAACAGGACCGTCTCAAAGTTCATGTGTCCCAGGCAGCACTCCATCAGCCGTTGAAATGTTCCTGGGGCCGTGCAGAGCCCGAATGACATATAATTGAACTTGCAGAGACCCATTGGAGTGGTAAATGCCATCTTCTCCTTGTCTGCCTCTGCCACAGGAACCTGCCAATACCCACTAGTGAGATCTAAGGTGGAAAAGTAGTTAGCAGTTTTAAGTGCAGCTAGTGATTCCTCAATTCTAGGTAGTGGGTAGGCGTCTTTATGTGTAATGCTGTTAATTTTCCTGTAATCAACACACATTCTCATGGTACCATCCTTTTTCTTTACAAAAACTATGGGAGCTGCCCAGGGGCTACAACTGTCTCTGATAACCCCTGCTTCCTTCATCTCCCTCAACATACTCTTAGCACATTGGTATTGTGTTGGGGGTATTGGTCGGTACTTCTCCTTTATGGGTGGATGGTCTCCAGTGGGGATATGATGTTGAACCCCTTTTGCCTGCCCAAAATCTATTGGGTGTTTGCTGAATACCCGCTCATACTCTTGTGTCACTCTGTAAACCCCATTTTTCTGGTAGGAGGGCGTAGAGTCAGTTCCCACCTGCAGTTGCTGGCACCACTCCTCCATCTGCTTCACAGAGCCATTGTCCTCCACCTGATCGGATAAGACCAAGGGCTCTGCTGCCTGCAAAGAGTTGTTATTGACAGTGAGCAGCTTAGCAACTGAGCCGTACCGAGGTATCGTGGCCTCCTCTTCCCCACAATTCAAAAGGCGTACAGGCAGGGTGGATAAAAATCAATGTTTTTTTTTTAAAAAATCAAAAAAATCGGATTTTTTTTATTTAAATCGGATTTTTTTTATTTAAATTGGATTTTTTTCAATAAACTGATTTTTGAGGAAAATATTTTACCATCCAAAGGTTCTTCCATCATGAGATAAAGCTGAGTTGTTTAACTCAGTAGAATAAAGGCTGTATATGTGTAACATTCACAATGCCATGCTCTTCCAGAGGTTTCTGTAGGATTAGTGGGCAGTTTCTCTCCTATATTATCACAGACGCTCGCTTTACTTACGCAGTTCTCAAAACTGAATTTGACTCCGCAGAGGTCCCAGCCTCTTCTTCACGGCAAAAATGTTACAACATGAACAGAGTTGAGAAAAAGACCTTAATCCTATTGTTCTACAAACCTATGAATACAGAATCAACCCCTTCAGTGCCAAGTCCAAGAAGTTAGACAATATGTTTCTGATTGTTTGGAGTGGAATAGATCTGCACAACACAAGAAGAATGTGAATCTAAGTGTGAGGAGGAGGAAGGGCAAGCAGACAAGAAAATGAAAGTGAAACTTTGAGCACAATACTGCAGTATAGCCACAGACAGACAAGTCTGGATCTGTTTGTGTGTACGATCTGAGGTTTATTACATTCTTTCCTTATAATGGCAGCAGGCCGTAAAAGAGACCCAGTTTGGGAATATTTTAATGAAGCTCCTTCACCTATCGGTAAGGCAGGCATGCGTGCAAAATGCAAACGATGCAACAAAGAGATGCAAGGCCTGGTGGCGCGAATGAGGCAACATCATGAGAAGTGCGGTGATGAAGATGACCAAAGAAACACTTCTGAACAGGCAGGATCTTCAGGTTGGTAAACATTTTTATTGAATCCTATTTCTAAAGACTGAACTGTCATTTGTGGGAAAATTTATATTTCTTATTATTACTGCATGTTACTGTCATTTGGTACAGTTATGAAGAAAAACAAATATTCCTTTTGGGGCAGGGGCAGTGATGTGTTGTGTACAATAAGCAGAAATTGTATAAACAATAAAATAACAGCACTGACTTTTTTTGTTTAGGGGAATTCATGGATTCTGGAAACTATCCACCTCCAAGATCACCATCATCCTGTTCAACAGTTTCAGAGTTATCCATCCAGGATAGTGCTTCATTAGCAGCAGCAGCATCATCATCAGACACCCACAGCCACATATCACCATCACCCAAAAGGAAGAAAAAACCTTTACCTCCTGGAACCACCATAGATAGGTTTGTGATAAGAACTAGCAGATTAGAAAAAGAGTTGATTGATGAAAAAATTGCCCAGTTTATTTATGCAACGAACTCTTCTTTCCGTCTGACTGAGAACCCACATTTCATTAATATGGTTCAGTCACTGAGACCAGGATACAGTCCACCCAGCAGAGCTGATGTTGCAGGGAAACTGCTGGATCAAGTGTATGACAGAGAAATGGAGCAATGTGCAACAGCTCTGGAGGGTAAAATTGTTAACCTAAGTATTGATGGGTGGAGTAATGTCCACAATGATCCTATTGTATGTGCTTGTATAACAACAGAAGGTAAAGTCTTCCTTGCACAAACAACTGATACGTCAGGAAATGCACACACAGCAGAATACTTACAAGAAGTGGCAGTAAAAGCTATAACGACATGTGAACAAAAATTCAAATGTCTAGTACGCAGTTTGGTCACTGACAATGCTGCAAACGTATCCAAGATGAGAAGAGATTTAGAAGAGCAGGGAGGGAATACAAAGCTGCTAATAACATATGGTTGCAGTGCTCATTTGCTGCACCTCTTAGCCAAAGACTTAAGTGTTCCAGAAATAAAGGCTAATGTTGAAATTGCTAAATACTTCCGTAATAATCATTTTGCTGCAGCAGCTCTGAAAAGGATGGGTGGAACCAAGCTAACGCTCCCACAAGATGTTAGATGGAACTCTGTGGTGGACTGTTTTGAGCAGTATATCAAAAACTGGCCTATTCTGATGACACTTTGTGAAGAAAATCGAGATAAAATAGATGGCACTGTCACGGCCAAAATCCTCAACATTGGGCTTAAGAGAAATGTTGAACATATGCTGAGCTTCCTGAAACCCATCTCTCAAGCTTTAAACAAAATACAGAAAAATAGCTGTTTTATTGCGGATGCTGTTGAAATTTGGAAGGAACTGAGTGAACACTTAAAAACAGAACTACACATGGACAGAATTAAATTACAAGCAGTAAACAAACGAATGGGACAAGCACTGACTCCAGCTCATTTATTGGCAAATATTGTCAATATCCAATATCAGGGTCAAAACCTAAGTGCTGAGGAAGAGGAGTTAGCTATGACATGGGTATCCAGCAATCATCCATCTTTAATGCCAACTATAATAAACTTCAGAGCTAAGGGGGAACCATTCAAGAAATATATGTTTGCTGAAGATATTTTAAGGAAGGTCACACCAGTAAACTGGTGGAAGTCACTTAAGCGCTTGGATTTAGAGACTGTTCAAGTAATGATTTCACTTTTAACAGCAGTAGCTTCTTCTGCAGGCGTTGAAAGAATATTCTCTTCCTTTGGACTCATTCATTCTAAATTGAGAAATCGGTTGGGACCCAATAAAGCAGGAAAGCTTGTTTTTCTTTTCCAGATTATGAATAGGAACAAAGAAGAAGATGATGATGAAGATGACGACAAGTGAGCTACAGAGGACAGCAGGGACAGTAGTATTTAAGTTTTTCATGTGTCGGCTGGGCTGACAGTCTAAGTTTCTTAAAATATATATATATTTTGTTTAGCCAAATTAGTTAACAAACATGGATGTTTGTTTAAGCAAATAACTTATGCTGTAATGTTGTTATTGTTTCAGTTGAATAAATCTATTTAAATTGTTATTAAGGTCAGGATTATTTTTCTCCTTCCTAAGTACAACAGAACAGTGGTGTCCAAATATGAATGATTAACCCATTAAACTGGGGAGAAAAAAGTAATATAAAAAGTGATTCTAAAAATCTTCATCTACTTGCATGTTAAAGTAGCAAGAACTAGTTTAGGTAGAAACTTTGATTTAAATCACTGATTTAAATCAAGCCTTACTGACTAGTGATTTAAATCGTGATTTAAATCAGTTAGATTTAAATCAAATCCACCCTGCGTACAGGTACTCTCCCTTTTTGTACATCAACCACCCCTCTGGCTGTCAGGACAGTGGGCCTGCTATTGGAGTATACTGGTTCTACCAATGCCTGGTAATCTCTCCCTCTAAGACCTATAGCTTCCCGACACCAAACCAACATTTCACATCTGGGGGGTATTGCAATGGGGAAGGGATCACTCACTCTGACACTGCCAATTTCTCTGCCAGAGAGTTCTACCTGTTGTCTTTGCATCAGGGCTCTGATCTCCTTCTGCAGGACTCGTTGTTCACTGAAACCAGCAGTCTCAGCCATCTGTTGCAACAAGACAATAACCTGGGACAGACAGTTTTCAATTACATTTGTATCAAGAGTCATCATGGGATTACATTCACATTGATCAATATCAACAACTATCAGACCTTGAGACTTTAGCTCTACCCGACCCACTTTAACAGTAATTTCTTTACATCCTATCTGCGGCAAAAACTGACCATTACTGGCAACTACTGTCAGTTCATCAGTTGGGCCACTGGTAAGTTCTGAATCAGCCCAATACCACTTGTAAAGAATGTACGGCATAGTGGTCACTTGGGAGCCAGTGTCCAGCAAAGCGTTCATGGGGATGCCGTCAATCACCACAGGAAGGATCAGTCTCCCTCCCACATACTTGGCTCGCCAGTTCCTTGGGCCTTGTGGTCCTACTCCTGGGGGTTGGCCCTCTGCCCCAGGGGTTGCTCGTTTAAAGGACAAAATCTTGCAAGATGACCGGCCTTGTAGCAGCGACGACAGATGGGACGTCCGTCCTGGTCATAGCGATCGTTGTTCCTCCCTTGAAGTGGCGGGGTTCTCCTCCTCCGGAGCCACGGGACATCCTCTGGACTGGAAGCAAGCTGGATTTTTTCCTTGGAGGACACCTGCAAGGACTGCATGGTTTTGGTAAGTGCAGCCATCCCTTTGGTCAACTCCTGGACCTGAAGACGCAGCTCCTCAGTTGCATCTTTATCCAGAGTCTGTGCATCAGCCTCTACAGGGATGGAAGGGAAAGATGTTGCTTCCTGGTGGTAAATGATCGCTGGGCGCCTAGGGGGCGCTGGTCGGCTGTCAGTGGATTCCTGCAGTACCCGAATAGCCCTGTCCTTAAAATCAGCAATGTCCAGATGAGGGTTTTGCAGGGTTATGATACGCAACTGTCCTCTGTGGGTAGTGAATTGGAGTCCTTCAATGAACTGCTCTTTTAACAGTTTGTCCTCTTTCACACTGTCAGGATCAACTTGCTTAACTGCTCGCAGCGCCTCCTGAAGGTTGAGAGCATAGTCCCTTATACTGTCCTGCGCCTTCTGTTTACAGCCAAAGAACCTCATCTTGATTTCAGCTGCAGGGCGGGTGTCAAAGGTGCTTCTCAGCTTGGCCAGGATCTTTGCAACAGTCTCTTTATCAGTGTCCTGCCAGGCTTTCACTTCTCTCTGCGCTGCACCCGTTAGCTGTCCAATCAGGATATTCACTTTCTGGCTCTCAGACAGAGGGTAGACTTTAAACAAACTGCACAGTCTCTCTTTAAATTCACTCAGGATATGTGACTCACCCGAGCACTGCGGTAGCCAGGCCGCTCCGGGTATGTAGGGCATACACAGCGGCATTATGGGGACCGCTGCGGCGGGCGCTCCTCCTTGCGGCACTACGGGGTTGGTGGTGGCGTCCGCCGCTGCATTGCTTTGTGGCGCGGACATTCTCTTCCTCCCCCTAGTTAACGTTAGCCAGGGCCGGGGGTTGAGGGAGCTTACCGGCGGCCGCTTTGCAGGCCCGATGCTCCGGGCTGTAGGCCTCAGTTCCTCCTCCTCTCGCGCGCTGTCCTCTCTTCCCGCGCGGCACTTCACTTCTTCGCGCTGTGTGGCAGGCCCCGCCCATGAAGGCCTGCCCCTTTTTCTTCCCGCATGCGCCAAGCAGCGCGGCAATGGCGGCAATTGGCGCCAATTTCACACACAGTCTTTAACACAAACAAAGTCTATGGCTCACATGACCCGGGGATACCGGGCTCCATAATCCTGTTCGTGATGCCAAGTTGGGTCACCCTCCCAGGGCTGTGGGGTACTCGGTACCGGGCCAGTATCAGTGGGATGTGTCACAGCAGCGGTGACCCGGACCGTGGCCCTGGGCGCCCAAGTAATAGGAAGATGTGAATGGTGGAATGTAGTTAGATGAATAGTTCGTGACGCCACCTGTGGTGGGAGGTGTTAAGCCGACGCTGCATGCAGATCCGCTGGGACTGATGGTATGGTGCAGCAAAGATGTAAAAGCTCCCCACAGGTGAAGCTGTAGTCCCAGGGCAGTGTAGATGTGGTCAGCACGGGGATGTAGCGGTGCTGGAAAGGTAGGAAGCAGACAAGACACAGCGGGGTGCGATTTCTGTACCTTTACTTGGTAACTGCAGTCTAGGGTCCTGATTACAGATGGTATTGGAGCAGGCGAGCCTGGAAGCAATTCAGGGACTCTCTCTCAGTAGATAGGTTGTGCAGTCTCCATACTAGCGCTTGTTTGTGGGATCTCCAGTACCGAGTTACACTGAAGTTCCTCCTGTCAGATGTTCTCAAGAACCTCACTTGCACGGCAGACAGCTGTAGCCTCTCTCGGGGACTCCTCTCTCCTGAGTCCTGGCTCACTATCCAAGCTGCTGTTGTGCCCTCAAGTCTTAGATGGGAATAGGGCACTTACAGCCTCCTACTCCTCTGGTGTCTGTTGCAGGACCATTAGTATCCATACAACCATGGAAACCAGGCTCCAGTTCATGCGCTCTCTCCAGAGATGAGCTCTTCCTCTCAGCTCTATCTCAGCACTCCTTCCACACTTCTGCACACTTCACCCTCCACAGACTAACTCCTCCTTCCTCTTGGCCTTCAGAGAGCACTCCTCCCCTTCATCCCGGTTCAGAGTTCCCCCTGCTGGCCTGTAGTGGAACTGTGTTGCATGCATAGATTGACTGCGAGAGAGACCCATCATTGCCTCCAAGCCTGGCATTACCCTCCCCTAGAGGAAGGCAAAGCCACTGTGGTGACCATAGTCCTGGGGGCGCCACATATCTAATCATATCCTTTGTGATACAGTCTGCTGAGCCAAGTTTCTAATCCTATCCTGTGTGAAATTGTCTGCTGAGCCGTGTATCTAATCCTATTTTGTGTGATACTGTCTGCTGAGATGTGTATCTAATCCTATACTGTGTGATAGTCTGCTGAGCCATGTATCTAATCCTATCCTGTGTGATACTGTCTGCTGAGCTGTATATCTAATCCTATCCTGTGTGTTACTGTCTGCTGAGCCATGTAGCTAATCCTATCCTGTGTGATACTGGCTGCTGAGCCATGTACCTAATCCTATCCTGTGTGATTCAGTCTGCTGACCTGTGTATCTAATCCTATCCTGTGTGACACAATCTGCTGAGCCGTGTATCTAATCCTATCCTGTGTGATATAGTCTATTGACCTGTGTAGCTAATCCTATCCTGTGATACAGTCTGCTGAGCTGTGTATCTAATCCTATCCTGTGTGATACTGGGCTCCCCCTGGGCTCCCCCTGCAGTCTGTGTCAGAGGGTGGTCTGTGTTGGCACGGTAATAAATTGTGCTATTTCCAGCTTTACAGAAGGATGATAACACCATACAAATGATAAGAATAATAGTCCTCAGTTACCACAACTGTCTACAAGGAAAACTGTTGCTCATAGCAACCAATCACAGCTCAGCTTTAATCTTTTAAACAGCTCTGGTGAAATGAAATGCTATGTGGAGTGGGCGTGGCTGATACACACACAAACACACACACATACATATATTTATTTTTATATATATCTCTCTATCTATATCTATCTATATAGACTATATATAATATATGTATATGCAGCTCTGGCAAAAATTAAGAGACCACTGCAAAATTTTCAGTTTCTCTGATTTTTCTTTTTACAGGTATATCTTTGATTAAATGTAAATTGCTCTTTTATTCTATAAACTACTGACAACGTCTTCGAATTTCCGAGCACTAAATTTTGTATTTATTTTCAGAAAATGATAAATGGTCAAAATAACAAAAAAAATACAGTGCTTGCATACCTCAAATAATGCAAAGAAAGCAAGTTCATAATCATTTAGAAACAATACTAATGTTATAACTCGGGAAGAGTTCAGAAATCAATATTTTGTGGAATAACCATGATTTTTAATCACAGCTTTCATGCGTCTTGGCATGCTTTCCACCAGTCTTTCACACTGCTTTTGGGTGACCTTAGGCCACTCCTGGTACAAAAATTTAAGCAGTTCTTCTTTGTTTGATGGCTTGTGACTATCATCTTCCTCTTGATCACATTACAGAGGTTTTCAATGGGGTTCAGGTCTGGAGATTGGGCTGGCCATGACAGGGTTTTGATGTCGTGGTCCTTCATCCACACATTGATTGTCCTAGCTGTGTGGCATGGCGCATTGTCCTACTGGAAAAACCAGTCCACAGAGTTGGGGAACATTGTCTGAGCAGAAGGAATCAACTGTTTTTCCAGGATAACCTTGCATGTTGCTTGATTCATACGTCCATCGCTAAGATTAACCTGCCCAATTCCAGCCTTGCTAAAGCATCTCCAGATCATCACCGATCCTCCACCAAATTTCACAGTGGGTGCAAGACACTGTGGCTTGTACACACCTCCAGGTCTCTGCCTAACCATTAGACAACCAGGTGTTGGGCAAAACTGAAAATTAGACTTTTCTGAGATTACCTTACTCCAGTCCTCTATGGCCCAATCCTTATGGTCTAATCCTATTTTGTGTGATACTGTCTGCTGAGATGTGTATCTAACCCTATCCTGTGTGATAGTCTGCTGAGCCGTGTATCTAATCCTATCCTGTGTGTTAGTGTCTGCTGAGCCATGTATCTAATCCTATCCTGTGTGATACAGTCTGCTGACCTGTGTATCTAATCCTGTCCTGTGTGACACAATCTGCTGAGCTGTGTATCTAATCCTATCCTGTGTGATATAGTCTGCTGACCTGTGTATCCAATCCTATCCTGTGATACAGTCTGCTGAGCCGTGTATCTAATCCTTTCCTGTGTGATACTGGACTCCCCCTGGGCTGCCCCTGCAGTCTGTGTCAGAGGGTGGTCTGTGTCAGCATGGTAATAAATTGTGTTATTTCCAGCTTTACAGAAGGATGATAACACCATAGAAATGATAAGAATAATAGGCCTCAGTTACCACAACTGTCTACAAGGAAAACTGTTGCTCATAGCAACCAATCACAGCTCAGCTTCTTTTAAACAGCTCTGATGGATTGGAAGATGCTTAGTGATTGGTTGCTATGTGGAGTGGGCATGGCTGATACACTTATTTTTATATACAGTATATAGATTCATGGATAAAAACACCTGTTGCGAATTTTGCCATTAAACCCCTTGTTAGAGAACAATTGTACTGAAACCTTGCACAGTTGGAAATGTGCATCCAGAAGTTTAGAGATGTTCAGATTAAGTTCTCCTGAAAGGTGAAAGGTTAGAGTGCATTTTAGGGTCGTCCTGAAATTTCACCGGGAAGCCAAATATCCCAAACTTTTTGTGAGTAGTGTATTTGTAACTTTTTTCTCAGCATGAAGCTCATGGGCCCTAATTCAAAATCTATAATAGGAGCCTCAGCTTTATATTGGAATAGAATTTACCACTTGATGTATGGAATGATGAGACTGATTGAATTCAACATGCCTGACCATTTATAATTAAAGGAAATGTGTAAGGAGACAATGTAGGCTTTTATATTTACTGTATGAGCGCATATACAGAAATGTGTCCAGGCTCAAGACAAAGTCAATGAGCCATGCGGACTTTGTTAGGTCTAGGGTTTCTAAAACTATTACCATTCTCTT
Organism: Dendrobates tinctorius; assembly: GCF_039654945.1. Taxonomy (NCBI): domain Eukaryota; kingdom Metazoa; phylum Chordata; class Amphibia; order Anura; family Dendrobatidae; genus Dendrobates; species Dendrobates tinctorius. Next base: position 7,399,137 of record NW_027361788.1, on the reverse strand, counting down.
ATCTCCATTACTATAGACTGAGTTCCCAAGAGATCAACATTTGTTTGTCGTGTTGCAATTTCTGTCACTCACAGCCTTCCCTATGTAAGCAGGTTGCGGGATGCAGTGAGAGACAGGAGGTAGAGCAAGGGTTAACAATTTTAACAGCTTTAATTAAACAGGGGATTTACTCCTCGCAGCGAGATGAATGGTTAACCGCGGGAATAAACAGTTCAATTGCAAAGGATATGTAGAGATAATGAACAAGGGAACGGCAGTTCTTTTGAATCTGGCTAGAAAGTCAGTAGTTCCTCAGACTGTAGATGCTGCTTGAAAGTCAGCTGGCGCAGTGTTTTTTTTCCCATGGGATCCTGTAGACAACAATGCCCCATCTTCTGGCGGTCTCTGGTACCTTCTGCTGAGCCCCTAGTCCTTATGCTGCAGTGGCTGACGTGGTTCAGCAAATATAAACTGGCAACATCAGGGCGCTAGCGTCTGTCCCGTACCCGGTCACTCTTATGTGGCACGTGCACTGCACTCACGAACACAGAGTGTACGGCTCCTTACTCTTTGGTAGTCACCAGGCACACACTGCACATCTCTATCTCTGCTGTTTGCAGCAGGAGACAGCAGACCCTGGCCTGCGCAATGCTGGTACTCTCAGGACGAAGCACTCCTCTCTGAACTGCTGCAGCACGCCAGGCTTCTCTCTCTGCGGTGGTCCCTTTGCAGATGATGGGGGTGCCACAGCGGCGGTGCTCTTGGGGGGAATGGAGCGCGCCGCTCACCTCACTGCGCGCAGCCCCAGGTTGGCGCCAAACTCCCCTCTGCTGTGCGTGCTTTAGGTTTATATCCCCCCGCCCCCCTTGGTCAGGAGGTTGGTTCGGCTATTACTTCCCCCAGGAAACAGGGGATACAGCCTCGACAGTTCCGGCCCCATCAAGCAGGTACCCATGGTGCAGTGCTATTCCTTACATCTACAGGTGCCCATATAATGAAATAGCTTTAAAGGGGTGTGTGACTTCACTCCATGCACTTGTATTGAGCTGAGGCCACGTCCTATCTAAAGTAGTGATGCGGTCGGCTAATGGGCATGTCCGACTAGAGGGCTTCAATCTGAACAAGTCTATGGAGAGCAAGACCAAGCCCACTGGCGGGCAGTTTGTATAACGCATACATACCCTTGGGTCCAGGGTCCGAAACTGGCAAATCCCTGCAGCTCACAGTGCGTGCACTGTGGGGATACATAAGGCTGCAGGCACACACAGTGACTGCAGATTTATTGTTTTGAGGAGACAGCCCCTTTAAGAGCACAGAGCTGGCCTACTTAATGGCTCCCAGTATAACACATACAGTACAGTGAATATAAAAAATGATGTAATATATCTTATATGAAAAATACTCTTCTTTTTCCACTTGTCATCCACTTTCTTCTCTACCTCTTGCCTCGTGAACTCATCATTCACTTAGCTTAAATCCATTTTGCTCAAGGTAAAACAGACTGCCATCACATTAATGTCCCAGATTAGGCCATGCTGACATGTTCAGGATCAAAGTGTAATACACAGTGACATCCTCTTCTTTGCTGCCTGTCGTGGCTCCTGCGCAGGTGCACTGCTCTGTCCTGTTGAATGCAGAGCAGACTCCTGCAGTGCGCAGGTGTCGGGAGAGGTGCGGCACCTGCGCGCTGCAGTATTCTGCTCTGCCCTCAACAGGGCAGAGCAGTGTGTGGCGCCCCTGAGGGTTCAGTAGCCACAGAGGTACTGCACCTCCTCCTGAGGTGTGGTGCCCCACCATTCAGGTAAGGTGGAGACACCGGACCACACTCCAACACCACTACACCATCTGTCCCAGAGGATCTGCTTGCAGCGTCAGCTTAACATCTCCCTTGCCGAACACCACAGGTGGCATCACGAATCATTCACTCATAAACTTTATTCCATCACTTAACCCCTTTACACGGGCGCCCAGGGCCAGGAGTATGGTCACCACAGTGGCTTTGCCTTCCTCTAGGGGAGGGTAATGCCAGGCTTGGAGGCAATGATGGGTCTCTCTTGCAGTCAATCTATGCATGCAATACAGTTCCACGCCAGGCCAGCAGGGGGAACTCTGAACCGGGATGAAGGGGAGGAGTGCTCTCTGATGGCCAAGAGGAAGGAGGAGTTAGTTAGTCTGCGGAGGGTGAAGTGTGCAGACGTGTGGAAGGAGTGCTGAGATAGAGCAGAGAGGAAGAGCTCATCTCTGGAGAGAGCATGAACTGGAGCCTGGTCTCCACGGTTGTGCGGATGCTAACGCTCCTGCAACAAACACCAGAGGAGTAGGAGGCTGTAAATGCCCTATTCCCATCTAAGACTTGAGGGCACAACAGCAGCTTGGATAGTGAGCCAGGACCCAGGAGAGAGGAGTCCCCGAGAGAGGCTACAGCTGTCTGCAGTGCAAGTGAGGTTCTTGAGAATATCTGACAGGAGGAACTTCATTGTAACTCGGTACTGGAGATCCCGCAAACAAGCGCTAGTAAGGAGACTGCACAACCTCTCTGCTGAGAGAGAATCCCTGAATTGCTTCCAGGCTAGCCTGCTCCAATACCATCTGTAATCAGGACCCTAGACTGCAGTTACCAAGTAAAGGTACAGAAATCGCACCCCGCTGTGTCTTGTCTGCTTCCTACCTTTCCAGCACCGCTACATCCCCGTGCCAACCGCATCTACACTGCCCTGGGACTACAGCTTCACCTGTGGGGAGCTTTTACATCTTTGCTGCACCATACCATCAGTCCCAGCGGATCTGCATGCAGCGTCGGCTTAACACCTCCCTTGCCGAGCACCACAGGTGGTGTCCCGAACTATTCATCTAACTACATTCCACCATTCACATCTTCCTATTACTTGGGTGCCCAGGGCCACGGTCCGGGTCACCGCTGCTGTGACACATCCCACTGATACCGGCCCGGTACCGAGTACCCCACAGCCCTGGGAGGGCGACCCAAGTGCACCTGCACAGGAGCCACGACAGGCAGCAAAGAAGAGGACATCACGGTTAGAAGATGGGAGGTTCCGGACCGCAACACCCATTGGACCAAGACCGGACCGTCCCCCGGTGAGTATAATCTAACTCATTTTTCTTATCTTTCAGGTTACATTACAGAATGCTGTAGATAAACCCCTGATGGCGGTGCCGCCAGCTGATACTCTAAAAATGGGGTGACAGATTCCCTTTAAAAGGAATTTTTCAGCAGGTTTTTGATATGTCATCTGAGAGCAGCATGATGTAGGGGGCAGAGACCCTGATTCCAGCAATGTGTCACTTACTGGGTGTGTTGTTATTTCAATAAAATCAGTGATTTATCAGCAGGAGATCACTAGAGGACTAGGTGTCTTGTGCCTCCTAGTCAACTGCTCTGAATAACCCCACCCCTGATTGATAGAGTTCTGTGTATACTGTGCATAGGCAGAAAGATGCCAATCAGTGGTGCGGGCAGGGTTACACACAGCTCACCATTCAGAGAACTGGTAGATATGAAGCAGAGAAAATTGTGGTTTTATGACAGCTACTGAACCCATTAAACTAAGTGGTACATATATAGATTTAGGGGATCTGCCCTTATAGTACATTACGCTGCTTTCAGATTACATATCCAAAAACCTGCTAACAGATTCCCTTTAAAACAGATCTTTTCAAAATGGAAAATTTGATATCCGTTTTTGAACAAATCCATTTTTAATGGTGATCTCTCTGAATGGGTGTAACACCAGTGCCCTTGCATGCCTCTAATCCTCCCACCTGGCAGGGATGGCGACTGACTCACCACCCAGGCCGCTCTATTGTGCATTCCATGTCCCAGGGTCTGCTTGAGCCATGCAGTAGGGCACACATGCATATGCACATCCTGTCACAAAGAGACACACTACTAATGTGTCCCCATACAAAGTGTCCTACCTCTGTTGTTCATCTTAGCAGCATATGTAATGGTATTTACTATTTCAAGCCATTTCATGTGTCCTACCTCTGTTGTTCATCTTAGCAGCATATGTAATGGTATATAGTTATTTCAACTTACTCTGCTTGTCCCCTTATGCTAGGAGGTCAAGTAACTTTTCAAAGTGGTTTATGATCCAAGTAGGCCTGGACATTTGTTTATCTGCTCACTACATTTATTGTGTCCTGCTGTATCAATTTAGTTTGATTGATTGCTTATGAGTGAGAAAAAAAAAGTAAGATCTTAGAACTGGCCTCCTATTTATTCAGACCTAGCCTGGGGAAGCATTTATGCATGGGGGAATTTATGTACATTTAATCGAAGTACATTTATCAAAGTACGGGCAGTTATTGGTCCAAACAATAAAAGCAATTGTTACCATCCACCTATCGCGTCTCCCCTTTTTCCTTATAGATTGTAAGCTTACGAGCAGGGCCCTCATTCCTCTTGGTATCTGTTTTGATCTATGTGTTAATTGCTATGCTGTAATTTCTATTATCTGTGAAGCCCCCTCTATAATGTAAAGTGCTGCAGAATATGTTGGCGCTATAGAAATAAAATTATTATTATTATTATTATTATTATCCAATAGCTGGAAGGCACTTAATACTTAAGGCACCTCCACCTGTTGGGAAGTGCCTGGGCAACAATTGTAGTTAGTCTGCGAACTGCTAGCTAGTGATCAGGTCCCTATAGCAGTCCAGTTTAATCTGTACCAGTACCAGTTCTGCTTTCCTGTTTCCACTCCAGTGGTACCTAAACCAGAAATCACTCCAGGAGTACCAGAGCCTGAATCCCAGACTGCCAGTTCTAGTATCCATCCAATCTGAATGAGCAGCTATAGCTACATCCTCTGTATCGGGTCCTGCATTGGACTCCTAGTCTGTTCTACAATCCTGATGGGAGGGGTCGGCTACCGCGGTACCGGTACCTGTCCTGGAATAGCACCTGGTGTTGACCTGGGCCCAAGTCTAACCCCACCATCAGGGGCTCTAGTGAAAACTCAGTTGGGCGCTTAGTTATGTCCCTCTATGCTCTCCCCGTCCCATGGGTGAGCATAAATTGTGCTTAAAAATGGATATGTTAAATGTAAAGCATAACGGATGAGCAAAGGCATCTGTTATGATCCATTTCCTATAGTCTAAAAAATCTAAGTGTGTTTAATCTGCTATTTTTGTGGAAATAAAAATAAAAGTTGTGAAGACCACATTTTCTTGTCCATCAAAAAAGGACAAAAGAATCAGAAAAAAAACTATAAATATCATAACAATATATAGTAGACTTATAGAGTATATTGAAGTCTATGGAACGTAATGGAGGAGGAGGAAGAGGTCAGAGGAGCAAAGTGAGAGAACAAGCAGAGTCAGAGTGGCAGATTGTGCTGCAGTTTCAAGACTATATCTCACCAGTGCGCCTTCCCACCCACAACTTCTGTGCAATAACAATAAAACAAGCACAAAAAATTGATGGGTGAAGGTCGGTCACAGCTTTATTAATTTCACTTTGCTTTATCAACAAGAAAGGCACTTAACTTTTTTTAAACAGCGTTCATCGCCAAATGCCCTGTTGTACATTCACAGGCAAGTCAGCTAACAAGATGTAACGTAACAATATGTCCTTTCTGTCATTTACTGCTACTGTGATTTGTAAATCTAGACAAAATAAGGCTAGTTTCATACTAGCATTCTTGGGCGCAGCACAGGGCCGCCGCTAAGCCCCACCCCTGGCCGCGACCCCTCCGGTCAGTTCCTCCTCTGATCGCACGAGGCTGCATGCAATCTGCGTATCCTATATTTAGCGTTGGATATGCTAATCGTACGCTGACCGTGCGCTGGTCTGATTTTGCTGGCGCTGCGCCCTCTTGTCACTGCGCCCAGAGCACAAAAATGCAACACAGCGCGTTTTTGTGCGTTTTTATTTCGCACTAGTTCCCAAGAATGCTAGTGTGAAACTAGCCTAACACATTCCTTAATAATCGTGTAAAGTGAAATCAACAAGGGGAGAAAGAGTGGGACGAGCACCTCCAGAACCCGATAGGGGGAAGAGGAGGAAAATGGCTTGGTGCCCACTTAAATACTAGGAAGGGGCTGTACTATCCCCTTCCAGTGTCCATTGGCCCAACAGGAGCTTGTCATAAACTCCCCATTATCTTAGGGGTGGGTGGGAAGACACCAGGGTGCACCACTAGCAGTAGCAGGGGAGGGGTACAGCAGTCAGAGGCACCCTCCTTAATTAGTACCGTGCCTGGAATTAGTTTATCCCTTTGTTGGAACCACAGTTACAATGCTTAGTACTATTGTATAATGTTCTCCATACCTCTGCTACTTCTGTGTACTACCTAAGAAAGAAGAGCATGAATCTCTGTCACTGTGTAAAGGAAAAAGCATAGCAACTTGTCTCCATAGTCAAAGTCCATTATAAATTAGAGAGTACTTCAAGAGAGAAAAACAGGTGAAAAATGCAGAGTAAAAGTCATATAATGGCCATAAATTATTGTATATACAGTTGAAACCAGAAGTTTCCATATACTATATAAAAAGACACATCTGCATGTTTTTCTCAATATCTGACATGAAATCAGAATTAACCTTTCCCGTTTTAAGGTCAGTTAGAATGCCCATAATTATTAATATATGCCAAATGCCAGAATAATGAGAGAGAGAATGTTTTCAGGCATTTTTATTAATTACTGCAAAGTCAAAAGTTATATACTCTAAGATTACTATGCCTTTAAACAATTCTGGATTGCCCATATGATGATGTCATGTGTTTGGAAGCTTTTTTGGAAACATCAGAGTTAATTAGACACACCTGTGGATGTATTTTAATGTGCACCTGAAATACACTGCTTCTTTGTGTAGCATCATTGGAAAGTCTCAAGAAATCAGCCAAGATATCAGGAAGAGAATTGTGGACTTACACAAGTCTGGCTCATCCTTGGGTACAATTTCAAGATACTTGAAGGGGCCTCATTCATCTGTACAAATAATTATACGCAAGTACAAACAAGATGAGAATTTCCAGCCATCATACTGCTCAGGAAAAAGATGGGTTCTATGTCCCAGAAGTGAACGTGCTTTGGTCCGACGTGCATATCAACCCAAGGACAAAAGCAAAAGACCTTGTGAAAATGGCAAAAGATGGTAAGATTGTGACAATACCAACAGTGAGAAAAGTACTGTATCAACATAGGCTGAAAGGCCTCTCTGCCAGGAAGAAACTATTACTCCAAAAGAAACATAATAAAGCCAGATTAATGCTTGCAAATGCACACATGAACAAAAACTTTAATTTTTGGAGACATGTCCTGTGGGCTGATGAAAATAAAATTTAACTTTTTGGGCATAATGACCATTGTTGCATTTAGAAGAAAAAGGGAGAAGCTTGGAAGCGTAAGAACACCATCCCAACTCTGAAGCACGGTGGTGGCAGCAACATGGGATTGTTTTGCTGCAAGAGGGACTGGTGCACTTCACAAAATAGATGGCATCATGAGAAAAGACGATTATGTGGCAATACTGAAGCAATATTTCAAGACATCAGACAGGAAGTTAAAGCTTGGGCAGAAATGGGTCTTCCTAACAGACAGTTTTCAAAACTGACCGTCACATCCAGGCATAAGCATAGTGTGAACAGGTGCTTAACCTAGAGTCACCAATTCATATACATTCAAACAAAAAAGGAAGCACACTGTAGCACCATAACATGCAAACATGAAATATGAAAAATGAATTGCATTACTGCATTAGAAGTATGAAAAATTGAGAAAGCTTAGCGCATAAAATTGCCATGTTATGTGTACCTGGAAGCCACGGTAAGGCATTTCTTGTTTTCCAGGACCCTATCTAATGCCAATCCTCACTTAGACTGAAGTCTTCATCTGCATAGGAACCTATGTAAATCCTCTGTTTAGACTGAAGTCTATATCTCTGTGGAGGGGTAGTGACCCTGCTTTGATTAAAAATGCCTGCGGCTAACAGGTGGAGTGCTCAGTCAGAAGGTTAATGAATACAGATTTCAAAAACTGACCATCACATCCAAGTATAAGCATAGTGTGAATAGGTGCTTAACCTAGAGTCACCAACTCATATACATTCAAGCAAATATGGAAGCACACTGTAGCGCCATAACATGCAAACATGAAAATTGAAAAATGAATTGCATTACTGCATTAGAAGTATGAAATATTGAGAAAGTTTCATTTTTCATGTTTGCATGTTAAGGCGCTACAGTGTGCTTCCTTCATGACCGTCAATTTTTGAAATTTGTATTCATTGGGGGCGTGGCCAGCGTCTGAGCTGAATGGAAGCCTGAGCTCTGAGCTCCTCCACAGGGCAGCCTACCAAGCGCTGTTAACAAGCGAAATATAAGCCAGGACTGGCTGAAAAGTTGTGGGAACCTCCATAGACACTAGCGGTGCCCCCACACTATGGATCTGCTCAATAAAAAAGCAGAAAAAGGAAAGAAACTGGAGCGCTCTCCCCTCATGCTGAGGAGCCAAGATGGCGCCCGCCTCACAGCAGCAGCCACAGCCTGCAGCCCCAGCCTGAGCGGTACACAGCAGCAAAGGACGCCACAGCGGCTGAAGCATGCAGCATTCAAGTCCGGGGGTAAGTCTGCCCCTGCCCCAGCTAAAACCGCCGCTCTGCAGGCTGATAATAGCGCTAATTTATACATTAAAAGTAGCGCTGAGGGGAAAGGAGCGAGATCTCACGAGAGTGACCGGGAGACAAGCGAGACTACGCAACAGATACGCAATTTGCGTAAACTAAGCAAAAATACAGCGCAGCCTGTGAATTATGGTGCAGCAGCACCGCTGACCGCTGCTATGGAGGAGACAAATATAATAAGGGGTTCCTCATCCTGTCCTGACATCTCCAATGTGTCAGATACTCCTCTAACGCCATTACAGAGGGAAATGTCTCCCTTCTCAGTGACTAGCCGCAGATTTAGCAGCAGCTCAGCTGAAATGCAACAGGAATTACAAATAGAGGACTCCTGTCCCTCTGATAATCCTATACCGGAGAACATTTTACATATTTTAACAGAGGTGGAGGCTACCAGCAACACAGCCTCAGAAATATTTATTAAGAACATGCTATGCCTTCTAGCAAAGACATTTCAGAAACAACTGGAGGGCTATAATACAAACCTCCAAAATAACATAGACGGTTTGGGCCAGAGAGTGGACCATCTAGAGTCCAAAATGGAAGAATTGGTTAAATCCCATAATACCTTGATAGATGAACACTATGCCCTAGAAAAAGAGGTTGTTTTCTTAAAATCAAGGTTGATAGAGCAAGAAGACAGAAGTAGAAGGAACAACCTTAAATTCAGGGGAATACCTGAAAATATCAAGGACAGAGACCTTAATGCATATGTGCAAAAGATGCTTCATACTATACTTCCGGGGGTCACTAAAGGGGATCTTTTGATGGAACGTATACACAGACTCCCCAAGTCCAAGTATGCCCCAGACAGAGCTCCAAGAGATGTCATTGCATATTTTCATTATTTCCTGACAAAGGAGGACATTTTGAGGAGAAGTAAGCAATCACCCATATTGCCTAGACCATATGAGGGTATCAAGATTTTTGCAGACTTTTCAAAAGCTACCTTGCAGAAGAGGAGAGACTTCTTTCCAATCACTGCACATTTGAGGAAACACAAGGTTTTATACAGATGGGGCTTCCCTACAAAAATTCTAGTCATGAAAGAGAATACCACTTTTGCCTTGTCTAATGTTGATAACTGTAACAGATTTTTCCAAGATTTAGGTGTCCCTCCACTGGAGACTCCACCATCATCATCATTCTACACTCAAGAAAGGAATATCCCCTCGCAGCAGCAAAGACGCCTTTCCCAGTCCTGGAGTACGCAAAAGAAAAGATAATAGACTTGGTGGGTACTGACCCTGGCTTTGGGCCTGAACTTTCTCTTTTTCACCCCCCACGTGATAACTGAGAGATATTCTCTCGGTACCATTTCTTTTGAGAAATCTAAATTTGTCTAGTTCATAAGTTTTGTTTTGTTCTAGGTTATAACATGTTTTTGTTTACAGGCACACCAGGCACTAGCAAAAAATTACTAAAGAGGCCTAATATCTTTTGGATGTATGATCAGGTGAAGTGTTCTGTTTCATTGAACCATTTAATGCTTTTTTTTCCTTCCTGACACATTATGGAGTTGAGGGTACTGTCGTTTAATGTAAATGGGCTCAATAGCCCTTTCAAGAGATTTGCTTTGTGGAAGGAGATTAAAAAATTGAAGGCCAACATAGCAATGATACAAGAAACACACCTTCTAGAAATTGATAACACAAGACTCAAAAACAAAGACTTCCCTCAGATTTTCTTTTCTAACACTGAGGGAAGGAAAAAAGCTGGGGTGGCCATCGCCTTCCACAAAGATCTACCAATAGTGGTCTCAGACATATACAGGGACAACAAAGGTAGACACCTTGCCATCAATTTTACTTTGGAGGGTGTGGAATATACAGTAGTGAATGTATACACCCCTAATGTGCGACAAATTAGTTTTCTTAATAAGGTCAAGAGGAAACTATCCAATTTTAGTAAAGGGCACATTATCTGGGGAGGGGATTTTAACTGCATAGTTGACCCGAATACTGATTGCTCATCCGATGCCCCATATTATAGAAGCGTGAATCTAGGAAAGTGGTTGGGAGATTCCAATCTGCATGACAGTTGTAAGATATTGAATTCTACTTCAAAAGAGTACACAAGATTTTGTCCACACAACAAATCTTACACTAGGATTGATCATGTGTTCACTAGCTTCTCGCTACTAGACTCATACATAGATTTCAAGACTGGTCCTATTACATGGTCAGACCATGCCCCAATCCTACTGACCTTACATACTTCCTCCATGATTCCAAAACAATACAATTGGAGATATAGTAAATTCACTGTAGACTCCCCAGAGAACATATCATTAACAAAAAATGTTCTAATGAACTATTTTAAAGAAAATTATTCCCAAGAAATTACACCTGAAACATTGTAGCTGGCGCACAAATGTGTCATTAGGGGTCATTTGATCCAAATGGCCTCGAGACAAAAAAGGGCAAGGGAGAGCCAACAAAGGATGTTGTTAGAACAGATCCAAAAATTAGAATCCCAAGCTAAAACAGACAAAAATTTTGCTAAATACAATGAATTGTATTCCCTTAGATTGGAACTTAGGAATCTGCTCATCAACTTATATGAGAAAAAGACTTTATTTAATAGGGCAGGGTTTTATGTTAATAATAATAAATTCTCAAAAAATATGGCAAATAGGTTTAAACCCATAAACAAAAAACATCCAATTAAAAAAATAACCCAAAACTCAAAGAATATAGAAAAACCCAAAGATATAGCCCTGGCTTTTGAGAGCTATTATTCAAAATTGTACAACATAGGAGACAATGGAGCTCATCCCTCTCCTACACCAGAGATGATAAATAATTTTTTGGAAAAGGTAAAGCTGGGATCTTTGTCTCTAGAGCAAAAGGAATCACTTGACGCACCCTTTACTGAGGGTGAGGTCTCTCTTGCGATGAACAATCTTAAAAATGACAAGGCTCCAGGTCCAGATGGCTTTCCTATAGAGTACTATAAAGAATTTCAAAAGGAACTCACCCCACACTTAACTAATGCCCTGAATTTTATTAAATCAGAAGGAAAGTGCAACACAGATATGCTGAGAGCCACAATAGTGGTGATTCCCAAACCAGATAAAGACCCGACCAAAATTGAAAATTATAGGCCTATTTCCCTCCTAAATGCGGATATTAAGATCTACGCAAAAATATTAGCAGAAAGATTACAGGACGTTATTCCATCCCTTATACATCCCGATCAAGTCAGCTTTGTAAAATCTAGACAAACTTCAGATAGTTCTAGAAGTGTCCTGCATCACTTATATTCATGTCACAAAAATAGGATTCCCAGTTTGTTTGTGGCTCTCGACGCTGAAAAGGCCTTTGACCGTATTAATTGGGCCTATGCCTTTACAGTATTGGAGAAAATGGGTTTTGGTGGGGAATTAATGAGAAGTATTCAAGCTTTATACTCTCGGCCTTCTGCTTCTGTGCTGGTCAACAGCACAATGTCAGATACATTTTCTATAACCAATGGGACAAGACAGGGATGTCCTCTGTCCCCAATAATTTTTATCCTAAGCCTGGAGCCTTTAGCTCAAATGATAAGGGATTCTGGTGAAGTACACGGTGTACAGTTGAGGGATTCAGAGCATAAGATTAACCTTTATGCAGATGACATTATACTTACACTGACAAATCCAATTGGTTCCCTGGAAAAGATATGGGATATTATAAATTTGTTTGGCTCAGTCTCATATTATAAATTAAATGTAAAGAAAACTAATGTCCTATCACTTTTCATTTCAGCTTCTATGAAACAGCAACTAAGAGACATGTATCCCTTTAACTGGGACTGTGCCAAGATACCGTATTTAGGAATCTGGCATACAGGTAACCCCATGCATATGAGTGAAATAAATATGGACCATCTTCTACAGTCTCTCGACCATAAGTTGAAGGAACTGTCAAAGACCCCAGCCACATGGATGGGCAAGATAGTACTATATAAAATGTTTTGCCTACCCAAAGTCCTGTTTTTATACAGGAACGTCCCTCTGCCTATATCAGTACAATCCATACAAAAACTAACACACCAGATGAATAAATTTATTTGGAATAATAGGAAACCTAGAGTAAAAAAACGTACCTTACTCAAATCCAAGGAGAAAAGGGGGGTGGCTATTCCAGATCTGGAGGCATACTATTTTGCCACCATGACTGAACTGACAAAAGGCTGGTTTGTGGAACAGACAGATTTGGGATGGCCAAATATTGAAAGGGACATGATGCCCAACAGGGAACCAGTTTTATTCATAGCCTATTTCCTTCTACATAGAAGGGAAATTATGAAAATAGAGAATCCCATACTTAAAGCCTCTATGTTGTGCTGGTCACATGTATGCAAAAGAAAATCTAGCTCTGCCTCTTTTTCACTTGAAAAATTGAGACTCCCTTATCTGTCTCCTGTCAGGACTTCTTTCAGACCTATGTTTGACAGCTGGGCCAAATTTCCGATCACTTTTGTGGATGACTTGGTGGATAACAACAGAGTTATACCTTTTGAGTTATTCAAGAGCAGATTTGGGGTTCCCAATTCGGAGTACATGACATATCTCCACCTTAAGGAGGAATATAACAAATATAAGAAATATCTCTTTAGAATGGTTCCAATTGACAATACTATTCACAATTTTTTATTTAATATGTCATCCAGACATAGGAGTTATCTTCGACCCTTGTACAATAGCTTGACCGGCAAAGACACCTTCACCAATGAAGGATGCTTTGAAAAATGGGAAACCACATTGCAGAGACAAATATATGGTCCTCAATGGATCTCCTCTCTTAAAATTGCAATCAAATCCACAAGATGTATGAATATACTAGAAACACATTACAAGTTAATTCACATATACTACCTCACCCCAAATAGATTGAGACATTTTGGAGGGGGAGGATCTGGAATGTGTTGGCGTAATTGTGGATCTCAGGCAGATTTATTACACGTTTTTTGGGGATGCCCTATGCTAAAGCTGTACTGGTCCAGGGTGTTTGATATACTTTCACTCATATGCAACTGGCGTATTCAACCACAACCTGCTCTGGCTTTGCTACTAATAGATATACACTCACTGGCCACTTTATTAGGTACACCATGCTAGTAAGGGGTTGGACCCCCTTTTGCCTTCAGAACTGCCTCAATTCTTCGTGGCAGAGATTCAGCAAGGTGCTGGAAGCATTCCTCAGAGATTTTGGACCATATTGACATGATGGCATCACACAGTTGGCGCAGATTTGTCGGCTGCACATCCCTGATGCGAATCTCCCGTTCCACCACATCCCAAAGATGCTCTATTGGATTGAGATCTGGTGACTGAGGAGGCCATTTGAGTACAGTGAACTCATTGTCATGTTCAAGAAACCAATCTGAGATGATTCGAGCTTTATGACATGGCGCATTATCCTGCTGAAAGTAGCCATCAGATGTTGGGTACATTGTGGTCATAAAGGGATGGACATGGTCAGCAACAATACTCAGGTAGGCTGTGGCGTTGCAACGATGCTCAATTGGTACCAAGGGGCCCAAAGAGTGCCCAGAAAAAATTCCCCACACCATGACACCACCACCACCAGCCTGAACCGTTGATACAAGGCAGGATGGATCCATGCTTTCATGTTGTTTACGCCAAATTCTGACCCTACCATCCGAATGTCGCAGCAGAAATCGAGACTCATCAGACCAGGCAACGTTTTTCCAATCTTCTACTGTCCAATTTCGATGAGCTTGTGCAAATTGTAGCCTCAGTTTCCTGTTCTTAGCTGAGAGGAGTGGTACCCAGTGTGGTCTTCTGCTGCTGTAGCCCATCTGCCTCAAAGTTCGACGCACTGTGCGTTCAGAGATGCTCTTCTGCCTACCTTGGTTGTAACGGGTGGCAATTTGAGTCACTGTTGCCTTTCTATCAGCTCGAACCAGTCTGCCCATTCTCCTCTGACCTCTGGCATCAACATGGCATTTCCGGCCACAGAACTGCCGCTCACTGGATTTTTTTTCTTTTTCGGACCATTCTCTGTAAACCCTAGAGATGGTTGTGCGTGAAAATCCCAGTAGATCAGCAGTTTCTGAAATTCTCAGACCAGCCCTTCTGGCACCAACAATCATGCCACGTTCAAAGGCACTCAAATCACCTTTCTTCCCCATACTGATGCTCGGTTTGAACTGCAGGAGATTGTCTTGACCATGTCTACATGCCTAAATGCACTGAGTTGCCGCCATGTGATTGGCTGATTAGAAATTAAGTCTTAACACACAGTTGGACAGGTGTACCTAATAAAGTGGCCAGTGAGTGTACATAGGCTCAAAAAAGAAAGGTTCTTGGCGGCTCATGTCCTTATGTCCGCAGCCTACCTCATAGCGAAAGGTTGGAACAGTAAGCAACCTCCAGACATTGTCACCCTTATTTTATTGGTAGACAAGCACTGTGTTTATGAAAGAATTCATTATATTAATAAAGTCTCAATAAAAGTATTTGATGAAAGATGGTATAAATGGCTGGAACTAAAGTCTAAAATAGAAGAAGATTTCATATCCTAAACTCATATTTTGCCTCTTATGGTTCATGATGTACTAATACTTCACACATTTAGGTGCCTAAATTTACTTTTGTTAATGTCTCTTTCTGGTATTATTTTGTTTAGTGTTCACTACACTTATTTTAAGTGTTGATATACTATTGAAATGTCATCATATTGTGATGTATTTTTATTCTCTTTACATCAATACAATAACCTACCTGGATGTGACTGTATAAGTGTAAATTTTACATTTTGCCTACTTTTCTGAAAATTCTAATAAAAATTATTGTTAAAGAAATTTGTATTCATTAACCTTCTGACTGAGCACTCCACCTGTTAGCTGCAGGCGTTTTTAATCAAAGTAGGGCCACTAGGGCCACTACCCCTCCACAGAGATATAGACTTCAGTCTACACAGAGGATTTACATAGGTTCCTATTCAGATGAAGACTTCAGTATAAGTGAGGATTGGCATTAGATAGGGTCCTGAAAAACAAGAAATGCCTTACCGTGGCTTCCAGGTACACATAACTTGGCCATTTTATGCACTAAAATTTCTCAATTTTTCATACTTCTAATGCAGTAATGCAATTCATTTTTCAATTTTCATGTTTGCATGTTATGGCGCTAAAGTGTTCTTCCTTTTTTGTTTGAATGTACAGTATATGAGTTAGCGACTCTACGTTAAGCACCTGTTCACACTATGCTTATAATTGGATGTGACGGTCAGTTTTTGAAATTTATATTCATTAACCTTCTGACTGAGCACTCCACCTGTTAGCCGCAGGCATTTTTAATCAAAGCAGGGCCACTACCCCTCCACAGAGATATAGACTTCAGTTTAAACAGAGGATTTACATAGGTTCCTATTCAGATGAAGACTTCAGTCTAAGTGAGGATTGGCATTAGATAGGGTCCTGGAAAACAAGAAATGCCTTACCGTGGCTTCCAGGTACACATAACTTGGCCATTTTATGCGCTAAACTTTCTCAATTTTTCATACTTCCAATGCAGTAATGCAATTCACTTTTCAATTTTCATGTTTGCATGTTATGGCGCTACAGTGTGCTTCCTTTTTTGTTTGAATTCCAAATAGACAATGACCCAACGCATACTGCCAAATTGGTAACAAAGTGGCTTAAGGATAACAAGTTAATGTTTTGGAGTGGCCATCACAAAGCCCTGATCTCAAACCTATTGAAAATTTATGGACAAAGTTGAAAAGTCCTGAGCGAGCAAGGCGACCTACAAACCTGGATCAGTTATACGAGTTTTGTTAGGCTGGTTTCACATTAGCGCATTTTCAGCGCGCGCACGGCCGGGGGTAGCTCCGCCCCTGAGCCGGCTCTCTGCCCGGCGTGCCCGCCCCTTGCTTGTAGCGCCGCCTACTAGCGGACAGCGGCGCCTGCGATCGGCGCACCCTATCTTTAGCATAGGGTGCGCAGATCGTGCGCAGGCCGTGCGCTAGTTGCACTTTGACCTGTGCTGCGCACTTTTGACGGTGCGCCGTGCGCGCCAAAATCAAACTTTTCGGATTTTGGCGCGCACGGCGCACCGTCAAAAGTGCGCAGCACAGGTCAAAGCGCAACTAGCGCACGGCCTGCACACGATCTGCGCACCCTATGCTAAAGATAGGGTGCGCCGATCGCAGGCGCCGCTGTCCGCTAGTAGGCGGCGCTACAAGCAAGGGGCGGGCACGCCGGGCAGAGAGCCGGATCGGGGGCGGAGCTACCCCCGGCCGTGCGCGCGCTGAAAATGCGCTAATGTGAAACCGGCCTTAGGAGGAAAATTACGACCAATTATTGTGAGAAGCTTGTGGAAGGATATCTCAAACGTTTCACCCAAGTCATTCAGTTTAAGGGCAATGGTACCAAATACTAATGAAATGGATGCAAACTTTTGACTTTGCAGTAAGTAATAAAAATGCCTTAAACCATTCTCTCCCTTATTGGTCTGGCATTTGGAAAATAATAATTATGGTAATCCTAACTGACCTAAAATGGGAAAGGTTTATTTTGATTTCATGTCAGGTATTGAGAAAAACATGTTGATGTGTCTTTTTATATAGTGGATGGAAACTTCTGGTTTCAATTGTACACACATGCCAGTTAACTGAAAAGTTATATGAAAGCATAGGATAACTAAGAAATCGAGAACAGAACTTAAAACCTAATAGTAATTAGATATTTACATAGCAATACTAATGTAAAGCTATATATTGCTGAGCACAATGACCCTACCCTGAATTCTGTGCTGCCTTCAGACTGGGAGTATAGGAAACCTGAGATATTTGTTGGCACCTAGGAAATTCTGAAGTCACTGTTTTTCTGAAAGATCTAAAATATGGCAAAAATATACAAAATACGAAGAAATAGTAGTAGTAATCATAACATGGTAATAGTCAAATGCATTTACTTTACACTCTTTATTAGTAGGGAAACAACAGACATATGTGGAGCTGGAGAAAAATTACATATATAAACATCTAACAAGTTACGGTAATATTTTTCACTAAAAGGACTATGTATAACATTTGCTTATTAGGTTATATAGGACAAAGAACCTAATGCTGTACTCTCTAGGTATGCATATAAATGTATAGACAAACTGGCAATCTGGAATGGACCATAATGGGAAAAATAGCTAAAGCTTACTGTACAAAATAGGAGAACAGATATATTTATGGTGTGTTCTGGTACACTTGGTCTACAATCCCCTATTTTGGTGTCACAAATAATCACCATAAAGCCACCTAGACCTGGTGTATGGATTTATGAGGCTGATTGACTTCAACATGCCTGATCATTTTGTACTTAAAGATAATATGCCATCAGAAAATGATCTATTGATTAAGGCAGGTTTTTATATTTAAAGTAAGTAAGTGTACAAAAGAAAGTTAATGAGCCCGTTGCATAGAGTTGAGTTCCGATTTGCAGACTTATTTTTGAGCCTGTACACCACACCTCTGCTGAACAGAGCATTTATTTTTTTGGGAAAATCATTGGGTGTCTGAGAACCCAGTCCCCTATCAGCAGGATTTGTTAAACAGGGCATAAACAATAAATTAAAAATATAATAAGTTTACTGTTAATTGCTTCTATCACATATAGGTATATGTACTGTATAAGGTATATGTACTGTATATGTAAAAAATATATACTGTTCCGAAGAGAGAGGGATGAGGTGATCTGTAATCATCATTTAATTGGTATGATCTTGTGTTATCTACTGTATATAGAGGTATAACCTATCATTGTATTCCTGTCTGTTGTGATAATGAAACTGCTGAAAGTACAGTGGGGGAAATAAGTATTTGATCCCTTGCTGATTTTGTAAGTTTGTCCACTGACAAAGACATGAACAGTCTATAATTTTAATGGTAGGTTAATTTTAACATTGAGAGATAGAGTATCAAAAATAAAATCCAGAAAATCACATTGTATAAATTATATAAATGTATTTACATTTTGCAGTGAGAAATAAGTATTTCGTCCCTTTGGCAAAAAAGATTTAATACTTGGTGGCAAAGCCCTTGTTGGCAAGCACAGCAGTCAGACGATTTTGCAGTTGATGATGAGGTTTGCACACATGTCAGGAGGAATTTTGGCCCACTTCTCTTTGTTGATCATCTCTAAATCGTTAAGATTTTGGGGCTGTTGCTTGGCAACTCAGAGCTTCAACTCCCTTCATAAGTTTTCAATGGGATTAAGGTCTGGAGACTGGCTAGGCCACTCCATGACCTTAATGTGCTTCGTTTTGAGCCACTCCTTTGTTGCCTCGGCTGTATGTTTTGGGTTATTGTCTTGCTGGAAGACCCAGCCATGACCCATTTTTAATACACTGGTAGAGAGAAGGAGGTTGTCACTCAGGATTTTATGGTACATGGCTCCATCCATTCTCCCATAGATGCAGTGAAGTAGTCCTGTGCCCTTAGTACTATGGCCTGCACATGCGCTTTCTTGAGCAGGGGACCTTGTAGGCACTGCAGGATTTTAAACCTATATGGCATAATGTGTTACCAATGGTTTTCTTGGTGACAGTGGTCCCAGCTGCCTTGAAATCATTAACAAGTTCCCCTCCCGTGTAGTTTTAGGCTGATCTCTCACCTTCCTCATGATCAAGGATATCCCACGAGGTGAGATTTTGCATGGCGCCCAAGATCGATATTGATTGACAGTCATTTTGTATTTCATCCAGTCTCTTACTATTGCACCAACAGTTGTTTCTTTCCCACCCAGCTTTATGGTTTTGCAGCCCATTCCTGCTTTGTGCAATTCTATTATCTTGTCCCTGACATCCTTATAAAGCTCTTTGGGCTTGCCCATGTTGTAGAGGTTAGAGTCTGACTGATTAATTGAGTCTGTGAACAAGTGTATTTTATAAAGGAGACTATGTAAGACAGCTGTCTTTAATGCAGGTAACAAGTTGATTAGGAGCATCTAACTGGTCTGTAGGAGCCAGAACTCTTAAAGGTTGGTAAGGGATCAAATACTTTTTTCTCACTGCAAAATGCAAATAAATTTATATAATTTATACAATGTAATTTTCTCGATTTTATTTTTGATATTCTATCTCTCAATGTTAACCCCTTAGTGATGGAGCCAATTTGCAGCTTAATGACCAGGCCAATTTTTACAATTCTGACCCTGTCACTTTATGAGGTTATAACTCTGGAAAGCTTTAATGGATCCTGCTGATTCTGAGAATGTTTTTCCATGACATATTGTACTTCATGTTAATGGTAAAATTTCTTCGATATGACTTGCGTTTATTTATGAAACAAATGGAAATATGGTGAAAATTTTTAAAATTTTGAAATTTTCAAACTTTTAATTTTTATGCCCTTAAATCAGAGAGAGATATGGCACACAAAATACTTAATAACTAACATTTCACACATGTCTACTTTACATCAGCACAATTTTGAAAGCAAATTTTTTTTTTCTTAGGAACTTATAAGGGTTAAAAGTTGACCAGCGATTTCACATTTTTACAAAAGTTACAAAACCATTTTTTTTAGGGACCACATCACATTTGAAGTCACTTTGAGGGGTCAATATGACAGAAAATACCCAAACGTGACACCATTCTAAAAACTGCACTCCTCAAGGTGTTCAAAACCACATTCAAGAAGTATATTAACCCTTTATGTGCTTCACAGGAACTGATGCAATGTGGAAGGAAAAAATTAACATTTAACTTTTATTTTACAAACATTTTCAGAACCAAATTTTTAATTTTCACAAGTGTAAAAAGAGAAAAAGAGAAAATGAATCACAAAATGTTTTGTGCAATTTCTCCTGAATATGCTGATACCCCATATGTGGGGGTAAACCACTGTTTCAGCACATGGCAGGGCTTGGAACGGAAGGAGCGCCATTTGACTTTTTCAATGCAGAATTGGCTGGAATTGAGATTGGACGCCATGTCGCGTTTGGAGAGCCGCTGATTTGCCTAAACAGTGAAAAACCCTAAGTGACACAATTTTGGAAACTAGACCCCATAAGAAACTTATCTAGATGTGTGGTGAGAACTTTGAACCCCCAAGTGCTTCACAGAAGTTTATAATGCAGAGCCGTGAAAATAAAAAATCATTTTTTTCCTCAAAAATTATTTTTTAGCCCGCTATTTTTTATTTTCACAAGAGTATCAGGAGAAATTGGACCACAAAAGTTGTTGTGCAATTTGTTCTGAGTACGCTGATACCCCATATGTGGGGAGAACCACTGTTTGTGTACATGGCAGAGCTCGGAAGGGAAGGAGCGCCGTTTTGGAGTGCAGACTTTGATGGAATGGTCATGTTGCGTTTGCAGAGCCCCTGATGTGCCTAAACAGTAGAAACTCCTCACAAGTGACCCCATTTTGGAGAATAAACTCCCCAAGGAGCTTATCTAAATGTGTGGTGAGCACTTTGAACCCCCAGGTGCTTCATAGAAGTTTATAACAGAGCCGTGAAAATAAAAAAATCATTTTTTTTCCACAAAAATTATTTTTTAGCCTGCTATTTTTTATTTTCACAAGGGTATCAGGAGAAATTGGAACACAAAAGTTGCTGTGCAGTTTGTCCTGAGTACGCTGATACCCCATATGTGGGGGGGAACCACCCTTATCCCAAATTCCAACCCTAATTCAAACCCTAACCCTAATTCTAGTCCTAATTCCAACTCTAACCCTAATGCCAACCATAATTCCAACCCTAACCTTAATGGAAAAATGAAAATAAATATATTTTCTTTATTTCATTATTTTTCCCTAACTAAGGGGGTGATAAAGGGGGGGTTAATTTACTATTTTTTCTATTTTGATCACTGTGATAGGGTTTATCACAGTGATCAAAATGTACCATGAATGTAATCTGCCGTGTGCCGGTCGGCATTTCTCGGTGGACGCATTGCACATGCACCCACCATCTTCTTCCCGCAGGTATCTGGGGGGGATCGGGGACCCTATTTCTCACTCCTCTGATGTGCAATCACATCAGAGGAGAGAGAAAGTGTTAGGAATGGCAGAATGCACTAAATAAAAATAAATAATAAAGTGCGTTCGCCGCTCGGGGTCCACCGTGCAGTAGGTGTTACATCGCTGCTAGGTAATGACAGACGAGCAATATGGCGGTATAATGCGCACGGGTTAGACTTCACCTGAAGTACGCACACACAGAGGCGCGGCAGCATAAACATACGAAAATGCTGAGCCTGTTAGTGTCACAGACCAAAGGGAAATGCACACACGGTATCTAGCCACAGAAGCAGGACCCAAGGCAGAGGAGCTGCGTCCGTCTAGACCTACCGTATGTGCGGCGTCACTACTCTGGATGCCAAGGAGGACTGCAACTGCAGCGTGGCATAGGGCACGGCTGCTAGTCGACAAGGCTAGGAACCAGGCGCAATGTCGGACGCTAGAGCAGAGGTGCGGTGTGCACAGTGGCCTAAGGCTTGTCACTGACTGGCGCTGACTGCTGCACTAATTCCCTATCCACATGCATAATATCAGATGGAAGGGGTTTCAAATGAGTCAGTTACCAGAGTCATACATCCGTCACCATTCACACATTTAGCTTGAAAAGTCTAAACTAGCGCATGGCTGAACGGTCATGAGCGCTTTTTATAGCCGTGCGGGACCGTCCAGATCTCCGAGATGGACCAATGAGATCTGGAGCAGGACCTGGGCACATGTCTCCCGATCTCCAATGGGAGATCACCTCGTGAGCATGCCCAGTAAGAGCACAGAGGAACTTAGTCTCTGGAGCGGTCTGCTGCAAAGTAATCTTCTCTGCAGTAGATAGACAGCAGGAGACTGCAGGATGTGAGGCTCTGGATTCCTGCAGAGCAGACGCAGAAACCAGACGCCTAACATTACCCCCCTCCTAGGGCCCCCTGCCCTCTGAGCCTTCCAATCCACCACCTTGTGCCCATCAGAGGCATAGGTCTCAGACTCGTCCGAAGGCAAGTCTGATGTCCCGGTAGATGACACGGAAATCTGGGACACGTGGAAGGTATCAGAGGCGGCAAGATCGCCAGGTTTAAGAAAGGACACATGGGAGACAACGGGAGCGGCAAAACCGCCCGAAGCATAGGTTGAAGTGGAACGGCGGACGTTTCCACTCTCTGCTTAAGGAGGCTATCCCGAGCACATGAGGCGCATGCCCGAATATATTTTTTAATGTCCCGAGCCCTGTGCGGCCACCAATACGACACTGCCAGGAGTTTTGTGGTCTGCATGTAGCCACAGTGACCACTCCCCCTGGACGCATGTGCCCACGTGAGAACCTTCGGCCGAAGGCGAGGGGGACAAAGGTCTTGCCCAGCGGCACAGTGTTTGGCCATTGCGGGGCCCCGTTATCCTGGGGAACAGAGTGCTGACAGTGGTAGCCACAAGTGGAGCTTAGTGCCGGATGCGCCTCGAAACTGGCACGAGACACCTCCATGGGTTCTGGGAGTGAACACTCTGGCTCGGGTGATTCCAGAGGTTCAAAGAGGTTCGGAGCCGGAGTAACCCTCCGTCTGGATTGAGCATGCTCCAGATCAATGCGGGTGGCAATGGCAGTCAGCTCCACCAGACTTGCGGGAACCTCTCTGGTAGATAAAGCATCCTTAACATGCTCAGCTAAACCTCTCCAAAACACAGGGATGAAGGCACTATCAGACCACTCCAGCTCGGAAGCCAGTGTCCAAAAATGGACAGCATACTGGCTGACCGAGAGGGATCCCTGAGTTAATGCAAGGAGCTGAAGAGAGGTATCATGCGTGACCCGTAGTCCCAGGAAAACCTGCTTGATAGATGTTAAGAACTGAGCAGCGGTCCGAACCTCAGGGTCACCACGCTCCCACAGTGGCGTGGCCCACTCCAACACCCTGCCCAACAGAAGGGAAATAATAAACCCCACCTTAGCCCATTCCGTGGGGAATCGCGCAGCCAGTAACTCCAGCTGGATAGAGCACTGGCTCACGAAACCCCTACAGGAGGCGCAATCACCAGAAAATTTTCGGGCAACGGGAGGCGGGAAACTGTCGGCGCAGGGGAGGACATGGACATATGTTGTGAGTTCATTTTCCCCTTCACCGTTGATGTCTGATTAACTCCCTCTGCGGGTGAAGAGAGGTAGTGAAATTGATTGGGTTGGGAAGAACCTGTCATCTGAACAGGTGGAGCCTGATTGGACACCCGGAATCACTGAGTGGATATAAGGCAGCCGACGCCCTACAGGGGTGCTGGTGATCCTTTCTGCTCTGAGCTCTTGCAAACCAGTTCAGTACCTGTCTTCTGAAAGCTAAGTATTTGCTCTCTTATTTTTCCATGAGATATTGTCTGTTTACTTAGTGTTTGTGTTCAGCCAGCTCTGGTTGGTACAGGCTGAGCTCCATTTTTGTCTCTGGTCAAGTTGATCTTTTGCTCAGTCTTCAGAATATACTGTGCTGATATAGTGTTTTTGAAGTCTAGTGACTTCAGGGCCTTTTTTCTATCAGACGTGTTGGACATTATTTTGGCAGAATTTTTGCGGATTGCAGCCAGCATCTTTTCTGTCCTTTCCTATTTAGTTATTTGGGCCCCATCGTTTGCTCAACCTGTCTTTCTGTCTGTGTTTGTGTTTTCATCTGCTTTTCACCGACAATACATGTTGGGGGCTGTCTATTGCTTTGGGGACTGCTCTGGGGCAGTTTAGATTTCCCCTTTCTTTCTTTAGGCCTATTTAGTTCTCTGGCTGTGATTGAGGGGTCTAGGGCACTGTCGGAACCCCCCACGGCTACTGTTAGTTGTGTGAATAGGATCAGGGGTCTGCAATCAGATAGCTACCAACCTCTCCGGTTTTCTGGACTTAGCTTGTATTTTTGTTTTTTCCTCCTTCGGTGACTCATTCATAACAGACATACATGAAACCGCCTTTGCGATTGCCTGTACAGCAGCCTCCGAAGACTTCGCCGCTGCGATAACACTCTCAAGAGTAGCCAACCGGCCCTCTAGCTGGCAAATGCAATGAAGGAGTTGCTGCTGATCTGCCATTACTAGCCAGAGCCTGGCGCTAGTATAATGTTAGGAACGGCTGAACGCACTAAATAAAAATAAATAATAAAGTGCATTCGCCACTCGGGGTCCACCGTGCAGTAGGTGTTACACCGCTGCTAGGTAATGACAGACGAGCAATATGGCGGTTTAATGCGCATGGGTTAGACTTCACCCGAAGTATGCAAAGCAGGCTCTGTTCACACACAGAGGCACGGCAACATAAACATACGAAAACGCTGAGCCTGTTAGTGTCACAGACCAAAGGGAAATGCACACACGGTATCTGGTCACAGGAGCAGGACCCAAAGCAGAGGAGCAGCGTCCGTCTAGACCTATCGTGTGTGCGGCGTCACTACTGCGGGCGCCAAGGAGGGCTGCAAGTGCAGTGCGGTATAGGGCACGACCGCTAGTCGACAAGGCTAGGAAGCAGGCGAAATGTCGGATGGTAGAGCAGAGGTGCGGTGTGCACAGTGGCCTAAGGCTTGCCACTGACTGGCGCTGACTGCTGCACTAATTCCCTATCCACATGCGTAATATCAGAGGGAAAGGGTTTCAAATGAGTCAGTCACCAGAGTCATACATCCATCACCATTCACACATTTAGCTTGAAAAGTCTAAACTAGCGCATGGCCGAATGGTCATGCGTGCTTTTAATAGCCGTGCCTGACCTTCCAGATCTCCGAGATGGACCATTGAGATCTGGAGCAGGACCTGGGCACTTGACTCCCGATCTCCAATGGGAGATCGCCTCATGAGCATGCCCAGTAGGAGCACAGAGGAACTTAGTCTCTGGAGCGGTCTGCTGCAAAGTAATCTTCTCTGCAGTAGATAGACAGCAGGAGACCGCAGGATGTGAGGCTCTGGATTCCGGCAGAGCAGACGCAGAAACCAGATGCCTAACAGAAAGTAAATGCAAAATTGTGGCTTTTTTTTGCGGTCGCCATTATAGGTTGATAACGGCGATTGCAAAAGCGGGGTCGGGAAAAACCGATCCGAATCATGTTTTCTGGGGTCTCGGCTCTCAGCAGCCGAGACCCCGGAGAAAATCTAACTCTGGCAGTGCTATACACTTTTTCCACAGCACCGTTGATTAACGGTGCTGTGGTTTAAGTACCCTTAACTACCGCTGTTAAAAGGCATACCGGCGATTGTTAAGGGGTTAAAATTAACCTACCCTTAAAATTATAGGCTGTTCATGTCTTTCTCAGTGGGCAAACTTACAAAATCAGCAAGGGATCAAGTGCTTATTTCCCCCACTGTATTTGTCCTGAGCAGGAAGCAGGAGTCTTGTAAAATATATTCAACAATTTCTTTCTAGGCTTCTGATGAAAAAAAAGTGATAACAGCCTCTAAACAAGATTGCAGGCAGGTGAAAAATAGGTTTGTGACAAACATTTGGTTAGGCAGATGGGATGAGATAACACTACACTATAAACAATGTAAAGACATATCATACAACAGAGCATTTATATAGATCGTTTAATATTTACAGCACATAAAAAATAAAAAGATTCACTTTTGGAGAACAGTGTTTGTTTTTCGGTTCCGTAGATGAGAATAAACTCCTAAGTTGGTGAGCCAGTTATCAACCAGTGTAAAGGAAAACCGTTCAGCCACCTAATACAGAGACTTCTGGTCCTTTCTAGATTTACAAGCACAATTATTCTCGAGACAAGCCGTAATAGCCATTTGTCCGTGTACTAATGTATACCATATACAAGATCACGAGAGACAGCATGTACAAAACGTAGCAATAAGCAAAATTACTCAGTTACTGTTAAATCTATGCAACGACTATTGTAAATGTCATAAACAAACCCAATAATGTAGTGTATTGAGTTCAAATAATTAATAGTTGTAAAAAAACAGCAAAACCTATTTTTTTCCCTTCAAAAGCAATCTTTAATCTTGTTTTGCTTTCAGGCCCCCTGATATGCAAGGACTTTCATATCCAAGTTTCAGATTTTTCTCTTGTGAGAGTTTCCCTCCCTGTAATATAGGCTGGATGTTATTTCTGCATGTTTCCAGAATGCTGATGTATAGTATACTGCATTGCACAGTACACTTGGATTAGCACAGCCCCAGAGCTGTAATTTTCTTTTCCTCTGCAGATCTGCGAACAACAACTTTCCCTCCTGCTATCTCTAACACTGAGAAAATGGAGGAGAGAGCAAAGAAAACCTCGAGAAGGAGGCTCTGTTTTTATCTTGCAAAAACTACAGACACTCTGCAGCAGCAAAATGGTAGAAAACTTTCTAATGAAGACTATACTATTTAGGAAGCAGAAAACATGTAATGCTATAGCGTCAAAGCAAACGCAATTCCCAAACATTCTGTTTTAACAAGTTCAATTTCTGTAATGTCGGTGTCAAGGCATAGGATAAAGAAACCATAATTGCAAGGATCGCGCTTCCAGCTATAAAAATGAGCATATTGATTCATATAACAATGGACCAAAGTCTACGGGATCCATGCAAATTGAACTAAGCAGCCAGAATCCTCAGCGCTTTCTAAGATTTGCATGTACGACATCATTGTTGCAGTGTTAAGCACGCATGTCCTCCCACCTACTAATTGGAAAAGAAGCTCAGGATGTCGGCAGTTTGCAGGAATCCAGTTCGGCAGCCACATATTACCCATGTGGCCACTGGTCCTTCGTCCGGCAAATCGATTTTCTCATCTCTACTTGCTCTTTTATTAGGCAGGGGGAAGAGCAATTTTAGCGCTGTAGGAATAATTGCATCCATGTAGTACTTGTACAGATCATAGATTTCTGCAGATACTGTATACTGTTGGATTTCCTCTATGGCTTCTTCCTAGGAGAATTGAACGCTTACAGTTCCTCCAATTAATGTGCCAAACAAAAAAAAATTCTTAAAAATTACGGATCCAATTTAGTATATTCGTTTTGGGTTTCTTCTTGTGGCCTTTAACAAAATTGTTGAAAAAAGGAAAATGTCAACATGGGGGGCATTATGTGAACCAAATTCTTTGTGGGCCATATTTATAAACTGCTGGTTATTTGAAGAGGGCTTTACCCTTAAACGATGATAGACAAATGAGGTAAACACTTTCCCATCCTGAATAAGGCAATAATTCTCAGAAGTTCATATGTTCTCTTTTCCATTCTTGAGTGTTTGATGGTTTTCCATCTTGACCATGTTTGTTAATTGTATTGATACTTTGTCTTATCCATCAATCAGCAACCTGACAAGGTAAAGCAGACAGATAAACAGGTTAGATTTAAGCCAGGTTTACACACACAGATTTCTGACCATCCAGATGATGAAATTGATACTAGCATCACTTCCAAATTAATAACAAAGAAACACTCTAAATTTCCTAATCCAAAACTCCCCCCCAAAAGTGTAACTATAGTCTCATTTAAAAGTGAGTGCTTTAAAGGATCTCATGATAATGATAACTTATCCATAGAATAGTATGGAAACTAAAAGATGCATGGCAATGTTATGCAAAAGGACCAATAGATGGAATGTCAAGAAAACAAACAATATTTTATATAAGATCATATAGCAATTTTCAGTGAGTTATTAAGCAGGAAAACAGTGTAATTGTAGGTCATAAGATCCCACAATAGATAAAAGGTCTCAAAAGAGATAATGAGTCATATAGACAGTGTGTGAAATTTTGTTAAGAAAATAGTTGATCCCATCAGCCAAGGATCAGGGAATATAGAACTCGAGCAGATAAGTTTGAAAAAAGGGAGATGAAAAGATGATAAGGATGAAAACAAAAAACATACCGTATATACTTGTATACTCATGTATAAGCCGACCCGAGTATAAGCCGACCCCCTTAATTTTGCCACAAAAAACTGGGAAAATGTATAAGCCGACATGAGTATAAGCCCACCCCCATAATTTTGCCACAAAAAACTGTGAAAACGTATTGACTCGCGTATAAACCTAGGGTGGAAAATGCAGCAGCTACTGGTAAATTTCCAAAATAAAAATAGATACCAATAAAAGAAAAATTAATTGAGACATCAGTAGGTTAAATGTTTTTGAATATCCATATTGAATCAGGAGCCCAATATAATGCTCCATACAGTTCATGATAGCCCCATAAGATGCTCCATACAAAATACACTCCATATAATGCTGCACAAAGGTTAATAATGCCCCCATAAGATGCTCCAGAGAATAATATGCCCCATATAATGCTCCATAAAGGTTATGGCCCCATAAGATGCTCCATAGAATATGCCCCATAAGATGCTCCATAGATTATGCCCCCATAAAATGCTCCATAGATTATACCTCATAAGATGCTCCATAGATTATGCCCCATAAAATGCTCCATAGATTATGCCCCCATAAAATGCTCCATAGATTATGCCCCATAAGATGCTCCATAGATTATTCCCCCATAAGATGCTCCATAACATGCTCCACAGATTATGCCCTCATATGCTGCTCCATATATTATGCCCCCATATGCTTCCCCATAGACTATGCCCCCATATGCTGCCCCATAGAATATGCCCCCATATGCTGCTCCATAGAATATGCCCCCATATGCTGCCCCCATAAGATGCTCCATATATTATGCCCCCATATGCTGCCCCCATATGCTGCCCCATAAGGTGCTCCATATATTATGCCCCATTATGCTGCTGCTGCAAAAAATGCCATACTCACCTTTCCTGGTCAGGACCCGGCACCTGAGATATTCACCTGTCCAGGCTCCATTGCTGCTCACTGCTGTCTGCCTCTTCCTGTGTCAGTGACATTCAGCCAGCAGAGGGCATGGCATGCACTAACCACATCACCGCACCCCCTGCTGCCTAAACGTCACTGACACAGGATGCAGCAGATAGCCATGAGCAGTGATGGACCCCGGACAGGTGAATATTGGATATACTTATCCTCTCCTGGTGCGGTCTCTGCAGCCCCGCTTCTCCACGGTCTTCCTTCCTTCCTTCAGCGGTCATGTGGTACCACTCATTAAACTCATAAATATGCACATATGCATGAGTTTAATGAGCAGTACCACGTGACCGCTGAAGGCAGGAAGGGAGACCGTGGAGAAGTGGGGGGGGCTGCAGAGACCGCATCAAGGGGGATCAGTATAATCTCTGACATCCCCTCTCCCCCTCCCTCGCCGACCATAGAATGCCATACCAAAGCCCTGTTAACACAAGCTTTATTTTTGTATGCTATTTTCTCTCCACAACTGCATTGCACAGCTTCTTTCAATGTGTAGCAGCTTTTGCCGAGTACTGCAGATCAGCTTCAAGAGAATCAGAGCTGTTCTGCAGTACTCTGTTGTGGTTGGCACACTTTCAATAAAATGATTTAGTGCTGCACTGTTTAATGTTTACATGTGGCCATTTTCAGACCTGATCTGTAAGAGTTCTACTTGTCAGCTGCCCCCATTAGTGCCAATTAGGCATGGCGAAACATATATTGGATTGTCGGGACACATCTGAGCTAGCCATTAACACCAACAGATATTCTTGATTACCTCATCTGTTCTAATCGTCTTGAAATGGAGCTATTTTTCAGACATCTTTCAAATGCTGTGAACCACACACACTATAATTGCATTTGGCAGAATGATTTTTAATCATATCCTGACATACAATATGTGTCAGCACACTGTGATCAATGAATACATGAACTCCACAGTTACCTTAAATGCTAATAACTAGAGTTGAGCGATACCGTCCGATACTTCAAAGTATCGTATCGGATGGTATCGGCCGATCTTTAAAAAAAGTATCGGTATCGCCGATTCCGATACCGGAAGTCCCATTCAAGTCTATGGGACTTCCGGTATCGGAATAAGAAAAACCCTTTCCTGCCCTTGTACAGCCTCTCTGGGGTCTGTACGGGCCTTTCGGGGGGCTGTGCCGGCCTGCCAGGGGGTCTGTGCAGGCTCCGGTGGTCTGTGCCGGCCTGCCGGGGGGCTGTGCCGGCCTGCCAGGGGGGCTGTGCAGGCTCCGGTGGGCTGTGCCGGCCTGCCGGGGGGCTGTGCAGGCTCCGGTGGGCTGTGCCGGCCTGCCGGGGGGCTGTGCCGGCCTGCCGGGGGGCTGTGCAGGCTCCGGGGGGCTGTGCCGGCCTGCCGGGGGGCTGTGCCGGCCTGCCGGGGGGCTGTGCAGGCTCCGGGGGGCTGTGCAGGCTCCGGGGGGCTGTGCCGGCCTGCCGGGGGGCTGTGCAGGCTTCGGGGGTCTGTGCAGGCATCGTCCGATGGGACTACAAATCCCATCGGGCGATGCCTGCTACCATGACAGTGATTGACACATTAGCCAATGATGGGACAGTAGTAGTCCCATCATCCGGCTAATGTGTTAAATGTAAAAAAAAAAAAAAAAAAAAAAAAAAATTACATGCTACATACATACAACATGCATACTACATACATGCTACATTCATACTACATACTACATACATGCTACATTCATACTACATAAATACTACATGCAACATACATACTACATATATACTACATACATACTACATATATACTACATGCATGCTACATACATACTGCATGCTACATACATACTACATGCTACATACATACCACATATATACTACATACATACTACATACATACTACATGCATGCTACATGCTACATACATAACACATATATACTACATGCATGCTACATACATACTACATGCTACATACATACCACATACATACTACATGCATGCTACATACATACTACATGCATGCTACATACATACTACATGCTACATACTACATGCATGCTACATACATACTACATGATACATACTACATATATACTACATGCATGCTACATACATACTACATGCTACATACATACTACATATATACTACATGCATGCTACATACATACTACATGCTACATACATACTACATACATACTACATGCATGCTACATACATACTGCATGCTACATACATACTACATACATACTACATGCTACATACATACCACATACATACTACATGCATGCTACATACATACTACATGCTACATACATAACACATTTATACTACATGCATGCTACATACATACTGCATGCTACATGCATGCTACATACATACTACATACATACTACATGCTACATACATACTACATACATACTACATACATACAATACATTCATACAATACATACATAGACATACAGTACATATAACATAGAGTAACATACTTACCAATACTTGTCACATTGTTCCCCGAAGCCATTGTCGTCTACGGAATAAATATTAACATAACAAACCACAAAAATACTCACCCACGATCCGAAGCAGTCCACGAGTGTGTCCCACGACGATCTTGGGTAGAGAACTGCAGCATCAGATGATGCTGCCGTTCTCTACGGGCTGCAGGAATCCAATGACGGAAGGTAGGTATCCTTCCGCACTGTATTCCTCCGCCACTTAAAAAAAAAAAAGTCCCTAGTCTCACTTTATGCCATTGCTGCGTGGGAATTAGTATGTATGTAGCATGCATGTAGCATGCAGTATGTATGTAGCATGCATGTAGTATATATGTGTTATGTATGTAGCATGTAGTATGTATGTAGCATGCATGTAGTATGTATGTGGTATGTATGTAGCATGTAGTATGTATGTAGTATGTATGTAGTATATATGTAGTATGTATGTAGCATGTAGTATGTATGTAGTATGTATGTAGTATGTATGTAGTATGTATGTGGTATGTATGTGGCATGTAGTATGTATGTAGCATGCATGTAGTATGTATGTAGCATGCGTGTAGTATGTATGTAGTATGTATGTAGCATGCATGTAGTATGTATGTAGTATGTATGTAGTATGTATGTGGTATGTATGTAGCATGTAGTATGTATGTAGCATGCATGTAGTATATATGTAGTATGTATGTAGTATGTATGTGGTATGTATGTGGTATGTATGTAGCATGTAGTATGTATGTAGCATGTATGTAGCATGCATGTAGTATGTATGTAGCATGCATGTAGCATGCATGTAGTATGTATGTAGCATGCATGTAGTATGTATGTAGCATGCATGTAGTATATATGTAGTATGTATGTAGTATGTATGTGGTATGTATGTAGCATGTAGTATGCATGTAGCATGTATGTAGTATGTATGTAGTATGTATGTGGTATGTATGTAGCATGTATGTAGCATGCATGTAGTATATATGTAGTATGTATGTAGTATGTATGTGGTATGTATGTAGCATGTAGTATGTATGTAGCATGTATGTAGCATGCATGTAGTATGTATGTAGCATGCATGTAGTATGTATGTAGCATGCATGTAGTATGTATGTAGCATGCATGTAGTATATATGTAGTATGTATGTAGTATGTATGTGGTATGTATGTAGCATGTAGTATGTATGTAGCATGCATGTAGTATATATGTAGTATGTATGTAGTATGTATGTGGTATGTATGTAGCATGTAGTATGTATGTAGCATGTATGTAGCATGCATGTAGTATGTATGTAGCATGCATGTAGTATGTATGTAGCATGCATGTATGTATGTAGCATGCATGTAGTATGTATGTAGCATGCATGTAGTATGTATGTAGCATGCATGTAGTATGTATGTAGTATTTTTTTTTTTTTTTTTTTTTAACATTTAACACATTATCCGGATGATGGGACTACTACTGTCCCATCATTGGCTAATGTGTCAATCACTGTCATGGTAGCAGGCATCGCCCGATGGGACTTGTAGTCCCATCGGACGATGCTTGCACAGACCCCCGGACATCAGCACAGCCCCCCGGCAGGCCGGCACAGCCCCCCGGCAGGCCGGTACAGACCCCCACAGGGTGCACAGACCACCGGCAGGCCGGCACAGCCCCCCGGCAGGCCGGTACAGACCCCCACAGGGTGCACAGACCACCGGCAGGCCGGCACAGCCCCCCGGCAGGCCGGTACAGACCCCGGGCAGTCCACACAGCCCCCCGGCAGGCCGGCACAGCCCCCCGGCAGGCCGGCAGAGACCCCCGGAAGGCCCGAAATGACGGCGCATCATGATGCGCACACACCGCGCATCATGATGACGTCAGTCTGTCAATCAACTTTGAACTTCCGATTCCGATGCCGAATTCCGATATTGAAAAAATATCGGAAGTCGGTATCGGAATTCCGATACAGCAAGTATCGGCCGATACCCGATACTTGCGGTATCGGAATGCTCAACACTACTAATAACTTAAGATACGTAATTATCGTTTATTGATCAAAGAAAGCAAAAGCCATCCAACCATGTCAATGAGCACCAAAATATGGATGGACCCTATCACTAATGCACTACATCTCCATGTGCCAAACCAGGTCTCATCTGAATGGGCAAAATGAAAGAAAACCAGGCACATGGCTGGTAGATAAGGGCTCAGCACTAGTGATGAGCGCACGTGCTCGTTACTCGAGTTTGCCAAGGGTGCTAGAGTGACATGTTCGAGTCCCTGTGGCTGCATATTTTGTGACTGTTAGTCACAAAACATGCGGAGATTGCCCTTGCTTGTAAGGCAATCCCTGCATGTTTTGTCACTGTCTAACAACTGCGAAACAGGCGGGCAAGGGGAGTAGAACATGTCATTTGAATACCTGCAATACTGGGCGCAAACCCGATCACCCTAGGCAAACTTGAGTAATGGGCACTTGCGCTCATCACTACTCAACACCTTCACGTGGTTGAATTGCTTCTGTGCTCTGTAAGATGACTACTGGTACTGTGCTGGAGAGGAGATAGGTTTCACTGAGGTTATTAGCTTTAGTGATATAAACCTGGAAGTTTTGTTCCAGCATGTTATGTGCTAAGAGGGGTTAATCGGCCATGACAGGCTAAGGTCTATTATGAACAGCTGAAGAGTTGGGCAGGATGGCTGTTCACCATATCTCTACCCTATGGAGAGATCCAGGAGGTAAAAGTGAAGCCTTTGAACTTAATGATTGTTCTGTGCACTCTTGAGGGGAGCGGACCTCCACAACTGGGTACTTGGTAAACAGAGCTGAATCCTGCTTCTTGTGCGGGCGAACCCTGCAATTATAAGGATTATAGTGAGGGCTGTTTTGCTTATGTCAAGAAGACTGAATATGACTATTTCTTTTGTTTTGGACTGGATTAGGAAGTTTTTTTAATAAACCAGTTGAAAATTTAAAACGAGAACCATTCCAGTGACTACCTTGTTAAGCAGCCGAGTGACCTGATCTACAACAACTCTCCTATATTGGAGTTCATGTATTCATTGATCGCAGTAGGCCAAGGCATTGTGTTTCATAAGCACAAAAGAGGAGAAAAAGAGAGGGCGAGTCCAGGATAAAAACTAACCAATTTTATTTAACACATAATTTAAAACAGTGTATAAACACAATTACAATGAAAAGTGACAAAAAATGGATAGTGTGGAACAAAGTGCAAAAAGCACTCAGACCCACAAATGTAAAGTGGATGGTGTAATGTATAATAATTAGATCTGTCTCCTTTAAGCAAGCCAGACTTATGGGACTTGGGGGGTGGAGACAAGAGGGATGAGAAGGGAAGTTTCAGTTTCACTTCTGGGTAGCATGGGAATGCAACTGTTATGCTGTGTGCTGGAGGACGAAGAATAAAAACATATCTAAAGTTTAATACCTTGAATTCTTCATAACGTGTGGATATTACAACTGGCGACGAGGATGGGATATAATCACCTACTGCTGTGAGTACGGAATATATTTTACCGCTTCACACGCCAGCACCACTGAGAGACTCTATCATGGCTGACTACTTGCACACATTCCCACAGTTTGATATGACTGATGTCATTAATCTCTCCCATAACTGGAGAAAATGGCTAAACAGATTTGAGAATTTCCTAGAAGCCATGGACATAAAGGAGGAGAAAAGAAAGAGAGCTTTGCTCCTGCATTGTGCAGGCACAGGAGTCTATGACATATACAGTACGTTACCTACAGCAGAAACAGACACATACAACAACTGCACTAAAGTTCTCACTGGCTACTTCAACCCCAAACAGAACATCAGATATGAAAGATATAAATTCAGGATTGCCAAGCAGCTTCCAGAAGAGTCCATAGACACTTATGTCACACGGCTGAAAGAGTTAGCACATGGATGTGCCTTTACAGTTGTAGATGATGAAATCCTAACTCAAATAATTGTCACCTGCTCGTCTAATAACCTAAGGCGTAAGGCTCTGCAGCAGGATATCTCTCTACATGATTTGCTCAAAATGGCCCGTGCTATAGAAATAGCAGATCATCAGGCTACCGTAATGGAAAATGGGGATAAATTACATGTGCATAATCTCAAACAGAAAAATTTACCAGACAAACAAGCCCAGAAACAGAAGAAATGTTATAGATGTGGACAGGATTTCCCTCACCACCAGAACAAATGTCCAGCTATGGGACAAACCTGCAGTAAATGTGGAAAAGGGAATCATTTTGCAGCTGTTTGCAAATCAGCGCACTACAAGCCTCCGCTGCCTATGACAAAATCTGCAGATGTAAAAGTGATAAATCAGGACACAGAAGAAATGTCTGCGACTGAGAACTATGTGTTCACTACCTCTGTCACTGGTTCAGTACAGTCTCCCTGTGTTACACTCTCAATCTGCAACACTGACATTACCTTTACAATAGATACAGGAGCTTCAGTGGATATCATAGATGGCACTACATATGAACAATTGAAAACAAGGCCAGTCTTACAACAAGTGCAGACTAAAATCTTTCCTTATGGATCTAAAACACCTCTAGCTATAATGGGACAATTTGATGCTGAAATTAGATATAAAGAAAACAGGCAGAAAACCACTTTCCACACATTACAAGGATCGGGAGGCTGTCTTCTCAGCTATCACACTGCCTTGGAGCTAGGGCTCATCCAGATTATTCATACCATAACTGACCCTGCGGATATGGATGTACAAACTATGGTGAACAGCTTTCCCTCCCTATTTAGTGGTTTGGGAAAACTAAAGGACTCTCAAGTACACCTTCATGTGGATGACAATGTTCGTCCAGTAGCCCAGCCTCACAGGCGTATTCCATTTCACCTGAGACAGAAGGTAGAAAAGGAACTCCAATTGCTCATGGATGAGGACGTTATTGAAACTGTTACTGGTCCCACTCCGTGGGTCTCTCCATTTGTGGTAGTTCCAAAACCAAAGACTCCTGATCAAGTGAGACTGTGTGTTGACATGCGCCTGCCCAACACCGCTATCCAGAGGGAAAGACATATCTCACCTACGATTGATGACATTATTCATTTATTAAATGGAGCCACCGTCTTCTCAAAGCTCGACCTCGATAAGGGACATCATCAATTAGAACTGAGTCCAGAGTCCCGATACTTGACCACATTTTCCACCCATGTGGGCCTCAGAAGATACAAAAGATTGACTTTTGGAGTCTGCTCAGCAGCAGAAATTTTTCAGGATGCAATAAGGAGTGTCATTCAACACATCCCAAATGCCTTTAATTACAGTGATGACATATTGGTTTTTGGTAAAACTCAAGCTGAGCATAATCGTGCTCTATATGCTATCTTCGAATGTCTGCTTTCTGCTGGACTCACTTTAAACAAAGAGAAGTGCGAGTTTGACAAGGGTTCATTAGAATTCTATGGTCACATCTTCTCGGCAAAAGGAGTACAACCAGACCCCAAGAAAGTGGAAGCTATCAGAACAGCCTCAATTCCACAGGATGCCAGTGAAGTGCGTTCTTTCCTTAGAATGGCAAGTTACTGTGCTAGATATATTCCGAATTTTTCAACAATCAGCAATCCACTACGGGAACTTACAAAACAAAGTTGTATTTTTCAATGGTCTCAAGACTGTCAGGCCTCTTTTGAAACAATTAAAAATGAACTCTGCTCGACAACCACTATGGCTTATTTTGATCCAGCCCTTCGAACTGAACTGATTGTGGACGCCAGTCCCGTGGGACTGGGTGCTATTCTAGCGCAGTATAAGGATAACAATCAAAATCCTCACATCATTTCTTATGCAAGTAAGAATTTAACAAACACTGAAAGAAAATATTCTCAACCTGAAAAAGAAAGCTTGGCAGTTGTCTGGGGATGTGAACACTTTCACTTATTTCTCTATGGAGCTCCCTTCACCATTGTCACAGATCATCAAGCACTTCTTACAATTTTTGGAAATCCCAGAGCTAAAATGCCTGCACGAATTGAACGATGGGGCCTACGTCTACAGGACTACAACTATAAAATTGTTCACAAACCTGGAAAATACAGCAATCCGGCTGATTATCTTTCAAGACATCCTACTAATGATGATATACCTGTGCATTCCTCCATTGAAGAATACCTACGTTTTGTTACAGATCATGCCGTGCCAAAAGCACTTTCTCTTGATCAATTTATAAATGAAACAACAAAAGACAAGACACTCTGTGCCCTAATACAAATCATCCAAAATCGAAGGTGGCATGAAATTCAAAAGGAAAAATTTCCTGATTCTGAGATTGATCTGAAAGAGTTAAAACTATTCTCAAACGTACGTGAGGAATTATCAGTCACTGAAGAACACCTCATTCTTCGAGGTACCAAACTAGTTGTACCTAAGACTTTGCGTAACTTAGTCATACAGATAGCACATGAAGGTCATTTAGGAATTGTTGGCACAAAGAAGTTACTCAGAGAAAAAGTGTGGTTCCCAAATATGGATCACTTGGTGGAAGATAAGATTAGACGCTGTTCTACTTGTCAAATAATCACTCCATCATCAAACTTAGAGCCATTACAAATGTCTCCGTTACCCACTGCTGTCTGGGAGGAAGTGGCAGTCGATATATATGGACCATTGCCAAATGGCCAATACATTCTCGTAACAATTGATGAATATTCTCGATACCCTGTCATTTCATTTATCTCTTCAACATCTGCTAATAATGTCATACCAGAGCTGGACGACATTTTCTCGGCATATGGTATTCCAAGAGTGGTTAAAACAGACAATGGACCTCCATTCAATGGACATGTGTTTACACAATTTTCTGAATACTTGGGATTCAATCACAGGAAAATCACACCTTGCTGGCCGCAAGCCAATGGAATTGTGGAACGTTTTATGCGCACTCTGGGGAAACGTATCAAGGCAGCGAGTCTGGAGCACATCCCACTGAAACAGTCATTATACAAATTCATGCGTAATTACCGCAATACGCCACACTCCACTACTAATGCTGCTCCAGCTCATTTAATGTTCAGCAGAACCCTGCGTATACGTCTCCCTGATGTGACCAGCCATCCCCGACCGAGTGACTCCTCAGTGAGATCCACAGATTTCTCCAACAAACAAGCCATGAAACGTTATGCAGACAGAAGGCGAAGGACACAGTCAAGTGCCATCGAAAGAGGGGATGTCGTGGTGGTACGTCAAAGACCAACCAACAAGACCTCACCTGTATATGGTCCTGCAAAATATTATGTTACTAAAAGGAAAGGCAGCATGATCACAGCTGAACGAGATGGACACTCCATAACGCGAAATCCTTCATATTTTAAAGTCATACCGCAGAATGATGACAATGAACTCTCTTTGGTGGAAGATTTGATATCCGATGGTGGAGAGGACCAACAAGAGGTAGCTGGTCCATCAATAACGAACCCTCTCAATGAGCCCAGACGTTATCCTACACGAGAGAGAAGAGCTCCATCGAGGCTTATTGAAGAAGTGTAACTACAGTTTTGTTTGTTTTGTTTTTTTTTTTTTTTGTTTCTCTGGTTTTGGAATTGAACAAATAAGACAAAACGGACATATGATTTCTTTGGACATTTTCATGTTGTTGTATTTATCAGTAATATGGGTTATTTATAGTAAAAAAAAAGAAAAAAAAAAAAAGGGGGATGATGTAATGTATAATAATTAGATCTGTCTCTTTAAGCAAGCCAGACTTATGGGACTTTGGGGGTGGAGACAAGAGGGATGAGAAGGGAAGTTTCAGTTTCACTTCTGGGTAGCATGGGAATGCAACTGTTATGCTGTGTGCTGGAGGACGAAGAATAAAAACATATCTAATGTTTAATACCTTGAATTCTTCATAACGTGTGGATATTACAGATGGGAGACCAATAAAAGTAGCAGCATTACATGTAAAGTGCTAGTGCTTCATATTATTCCTACCCAGTTCACAGTGCCTCAATTATCTAAAGCCACAATAGTCCCTGCGTGGAGACTATGGGTAAGACCTTTATCACAATGTCTGTAGTTACAATTAGTGCTTGACCTCTGGTGTTCTCTCTACCCTTGACCACTAATGGTAGCCTCTGAATTACCACTGTTGAGTTTGGACTCTGGACTTGCACATTGCAAACAAAATTAATGAACTGGAGACTCTTATGTCAGCCACAGAATACGATGTGGTGGGCATTAAGGAGACCTGGCTGGACGAAAGCCATGACTGGATGACAGAGGGTTACACTACATTTAGAAAGGGCAGGAATGACAGGAAAGGTGGAAGGGTGTGTATTTTTATTAAATCTAACTTAAGACCAGTGCAAATTATGACATTGGGGGAGCTGTGACAATGTAGAGTCAGCATGGGTAAATGTACATGGAGACGGCAATAATTGAAAGCTGCTAAATTGGAGTTTGCTACAAGCCTCCCAATATAGCTAAATAGAGGAAGAAATGTGGCATCAAATTAAAAAAACAGCAAATAACAATAGGGTCCTTATAATGGGGGATTTTAGCTATCAAGACATTCAAAGGGACATAGAATCTTCTAGTTGTGCTAAAAGCTGCAATTTCTTATTCACAGTTCAGGACAATTACCTCTCTCAGCTAGTAGATGAACTGACCAGGGGAGGTTATCTGCTGGATCTGGTAGTGTAAAACAAACCAGATACAATTTCATATCTACAGGTCAGGGAGCATTTGGGATGCAGTGACCATAATGTGGTCAATTTCAAAGTAATTTCCAATCAAACATTCAAATGGGGAAATGCAAAAACCTGATTTCCCAACAAATTAAGGGAAGAGCTTAATCATGTAGACTGGGACCATCTCGTGGTAACAGGGGATACTGACCAAAAATGGGGCATGTTGAAGGATATACTACTAGAATCCTGTAGAAAACTTTGGTAATAGAATGCCCAGGAATAAAAAAAAAAAAGCCATTATGGATAAACACTACAAAGTTTAATCAAACTAAAACATGGGGCATTCAAAATCCTGAAGGATGATAATACAGAAATAGCATTTCAGGAGTATAAATATTTAAGTAAGAAATGTAAAAAAAGAAATTAAGCTAGCAAAGTTATCCAAAGAAAAGCAAATAATTGCCAGTGACATTAAATTGAATCCCCCAAAATTTTATAAATATGTCAATGCCAAAAATAAAGAAAAAAGATGGTAAAGGCCCCTTAAAAGACTTTAATGACAAGCTAATAATAGAGGACAAAGAAAAGGCTGAGATATTAAACAGGCTCTTTTTGATCCGTGTTCACCAATGAACTAACTGTTCCAGGAATCATTCAACAAGGCAAAAATCAAAGTTCACCACCTGATATAATTAGTTTAACACAAGAAGAATTACGCCTGTGTCTGAACAAATCAAACATTGATAAATTCCTCTGCCCAGATGGCATTCATCCATGGATAATGAGGGAATTGAGCTCAGTAATTGACAGACCACTGTATCTCATAGGCCAGGGTCAGACTTGCGAGAAACTCGGACGAGTCTCGCATGTCAATACCCGGTACTTCCACCGACACTCAGGACGGGAGCGTTCAGCTGCATTGAAATACATGCAGCTGAACGCTCCAATCCGAGTGCTGGCAGCAGTGCCGGGTATTGACGTGCGATACTCGTCTGAGTTTCTCGCAAGTATGACCCCGGCCATATTCTTAGACTCTCTTGGAACAGGGGTGGTACCACAGGATTGGAGGGTGGTGGATGTGGTACCAATATTTAAGAAAGATAAGAAGGTGGTCAGGTAACTACCATCTGGTAAGCCTGACATCAGTAGTGTGCAACATTTTTGAGGGCATTATAAGAGGTGACCTGCAGAGATATATTACAGAAAATAATTTAATAATTGAAAACCAGCACAGATTCATGAAAGATAGGTCGTGTCTTACTAACATGTTGAGTTTCTATGAGGAGGTGAGTGCAAATCTGGATGTTGGTAATGCGGCTGATGTGATTTATCTGGCTTTTTCTGATTTATCTGGATTTATGTGGCTTTATACTGAAGCTACAGAAGCAAGGGCTGGGATAAACTATATGCAGATGGGTAAAGAATTGGCTAAATGACAGGAAACAAGGATTTGTCATAAATGGTATGTTCTATAAATGGGATATAGTCAGCAGTGGGGACCGCAGCGATCTATGCTAGTAACGATTCTTTTTAACCTCTTTGTTAATGACCTAGTGGATGAGATTGAGATTAAAGTGGAAGTCTTTGCTGACAAAACTAAAATGTGACTTTGAAATTATAATTTTGCAAGACAATCTGGATAAGATGTCTGAATGGGCAAACACTTGTCAAATGAGGTTTTATGTAGATAAATGTAAAGTAATGCACCTAGGACGGAGTAATCCTATAGCTGCATATGCATTAAATGGGACCATACTTTGGACTACAGAACAGGACTTGACTTGGGTATTCTGGTTATAAGTAA
The DNA here is from genome assembly GCF_039654945.1 of Dendrobates tinctorius. Classification (NCBI taxonomy): domain Eukaryota; kingdom Metazoa; phylum Chordata; class Amphibia; order Anura; family Dendrobatidae; genus Dendrobates; species Dendrobates tinctorius. Next base: position 7,356,867 of record NW_027361788.1, on the reverse strand, counting down.
GCTGAGCCATAGGACTCAATGTCAAGCAGCAGCCGCAAAATTTTAGGGTGTATAAAAAGAGAGATAAAATCCCGCAATTCCAACCTATTGTTAACATTTTATAAATCGCTACATGAGGCTACATCTAGAATATGGGGATCCAGTTTTGGGTCCCACATTTAACCCCTTTACCCCCAAGGGTGGTTTGCATGTTAACGACCAGGCCAATTTTTACAATTCTGACCACTGTCCCTTTATGAGGTAATAACTCTGGAACGTTTCCATGGATCCTGGTAATTCTGACAATGTTTTCTTATGACATATTGTACTTGATACTGGTAAAATTTCTTTGATATTACTTGCGTTTATTTGTTAAAGAAAAAAAAAAACGGAAATTTGGTGAAAATTTTGAAAATTTAGTAATTTTCCAACTTTGAAATTTCATGCCCTTAAATCACAGAGATATGTCACATAAAATACTTAAAGGAGTTGTCTACTACTTTAAGTTAACCCCCATTGTATTCCCCTGGGGCCCCTAATGAATTTTCTAAATACCTTATGTTGCTTATACTGCCTGTGAGCGGCGCTATCCGTGGCCGCTCACAGGCAGCACATGACCCAGCACTGAAGTCACGACAAGTGAGGCGTGACTCAGCGCTGGGTCCCCACGGTGGCTGCTGGGTTGTAGGCGGGGGTACCCCCCACGTCACACCCAGCATCCACCGTGCGCTTTCTCAATGAATGGGCGGGCGGTGGATGCTGGGTGTGACACAGGGGGATAACCCCGCCCACAGCCTGGCAGCCAGCACGGAAGAAGGAAGAGGGACCACCCGGCTGCAGCCAGCACTTGTCGGGACATCAGCGGAAGCAAGAGCTGACTGCAGCTGGGGGTCACATGCTGCCTGTGAGTGGCCAGCAATAGCCCCACTCATAGGCAGTATAGGCAACATGAGGTATTTACAAAATTCATTAGGGGCTCCCGGGGGGGATATACAGGGGGGTTAATGTAAAGTAGTGGACAAATCCTTTAATAAGTAACATATCTCACATCTACTTTACATCAGCACAATTTTGGAACCAAAATTTTTTTGTTAGGATGTTATAAGGGTTAAAAGTTAAACAGCGATTTCTCATTTTTACAACACCATTTTTTTTTTAGGGACCACATCACACTTGAAGTAACTTTGAGGGGTCTAAATGATAGAAAATGCCCAAAAGTGATACAATTCTAAAACCTGCACCCCTGAAGGTGCTCAAAGCCACATTCAAGAAGTTTATTAACCCTTCAGGTGCTTCACAGGAATTTTCGGAGTGTTTTTTAAAATAATGAACATTTAACTTTTTTTCACAAAAAATTTACTTCAGATGTTGTGCAATTTCTCCTGAGTACGCAGATACCCCACATATGAAGGTAAACCACTGGTTGGGTGCATGGCAGAGCTCGGAAGGGAAGGAGCGCCATTTGACTTTTCAAAGCAGAATTGGCTGAAATTAAGATGGGACGCCATGTCGCGTTTGGAGAGCCGCTGATGTGCCTAAACAGTGGAAACCCCCCACAAGTGACACCATTTTGGAAACTAGACCCCCTAAGGAACTTATTTAGATTGTGGTGAGCACTTTGAAATCCAAGTGCTTCACAGAAGTTTATAACATAGAGCCGTAAAAATAAAAAATCATCTTTTTTCCACAAAAATGATCTTTTCGACCCCAATTTTTTATTTTCCAAGGGTAACAGAAGAAATTTCACTCCAAAAGTTATTGTGAAAATTGTCCTGAGTATGATGATACCCCATATGTGGGGGTAAACCACTGTTTGGGTGCATAGCAGAGCTCAGAAGGGAAGGAGTGCCAGATTTTACGGTTACGTTTTGCAGGTGCCTTGACCCATGAGGTGCCAAAACAGCAGATCTCCCCCATAAGTGACCCCATTTTATGAACTATACCTCAATAAATTCATCTAGGCGTGCAGTGATCATATTGACAACATGGGTGTGTCACAGAATTTTATACCATTGGGCAGTGTTAGGCGTCAGGTTCCTGCCACTGCACAGCAGGAATCCAGAGCCTTGCACCCAGCGGTCTCCCATTCTTCTTCAGCCGCAGTGGAGCCTGCTCAGCAGATTCGTCGGTCCCGGCGCTCTGCCCAGGCCAACTCCGTGGGTTTGCTTGCTGCTGCCGCCTCTGGCACAGCTATAACAATGCATGCTGCTCAGCAGCGAGAGTCTCCAGGGACTAAGTCCTCATGTCAGGCCACTGAGCATGCCCGTGGAGTGATCTCCCATTGAAGATCGAGGGTCACGTGCTCAGGTCCTGCTTGTGTTCGGATTGGCCCATCCGAGAGGCCAGGAAAGTCCCGGACGCCCGTGGCTATAAAAGGTTCGCATGGCCGCTCGCCCATGCGCTAGTATAAACTGTATTGACAGACTATGTGGAGTGAGTGATGTATGCACGTATGAATGTCTCTGGTGAATGACTCATTAAGAAACCCCTACCCTTGGTATGCATGTGTTGTGCAGCCTAGCCTGCTAGCGCCCAGGCTTAGGCATAGGTAGGTCTGAGGTTGAGTCAGGCATCTGGCCTCACCAGGGACTCAGCACGCCTCAGTGCACGTGCTCCATAGCCAGCGTCTAATGTATAGCGGCGCTCGCGGCAGCGACGCCGCGTGTTCAGTGGGCCTAGAAGGACTCTAACCCATTGTCCTTGGGGTAGAGTTCTGTGGCCGTACACTGTGTGCTCTTTTGGCCGAGTTCTGTGAGTTAACAGGCTCCGGCATCTACTTTCAGTGGTGGTGCGGCTCTGTGCAGTAACAGAGTTCGCCCTGTTCACATTGGGTGACTTAACCCACGTGTGACTGGCTTCACACTGCTTAATTCTTCCGCCATTACTTAGCAGCAGTGTACCACCTCTGCACGGTGGACCCCTGGCTGAGATCGCACCTACTATTATTTTATAATTTGGTGCGTTCCGCCAGCCCTAACATTATACTAGCGCCAGTGTCTGGCTAGTAATGGCGGATGAACAGTGACTGCTGCAGTACATCCGGCAGCTGCAGGGCAGGTTGGCGGCTCTCGAGCGTTCAGCCTCAGCTGAGGATGTTACTGCAGTCGCTGTTCAGGCAGCCACAGAGACTGTCTCCCGTGTGACCACAGCCATCCCTGCCCCGACTTTGTCCCGCCTCCCGCTGCCCGAGAAGTTCTCGGGTGATAGTGCTTCTTGTAGGGGATTCGTAAGCCAGTGCTCTATACAGCTGGAGCTGCTGGCCGCACAATTCCCCTCTGAGCGGGCTAAAGTGGGATTTATTATTTCCCTTTTGTTGGGCAGGGCTTTGGAGTGGGCCACACCGCTGTGGGAGCGTGGTGATCATGTGGTGCAGAGTGTCTCGCGGTTCTTGGACATTCTGAAGCAGGTCTTCCTGGGGCCACGAGTCACCCATGACACTGCGCTCCGGCTGCTGGCATTATCACAGGGCTCGTCCATGGTCAGCCACTTTGCCATCCAGTTCCGGACGCTGGCCTCAGAGTTAGAGTGGCCAGATAAGGTCCTCATTCCGGCATTCTGGAGAGGTTTGGCTGGCCATGTGAAGGACTCTCTGGCCACAAGGGAGATTCCCGCTACACTGGAGGAGCTTATCACTGTCTCCACCCGTATTGATCTTCGCTTCGCCGAGTGAAGGTTGGAGCGGACCCAGTGTAGGCAGAGGTTTAGGTTGGCATCTAGCTTTGCTAAACCTCTGGAATCTTCCGATCGGGCGTCCGAGGGCTTTCCGTGAGGGATCCAGGCCCCGGTCCGCTCGAGATCCTGTGAGCTGTTATATTTGCCGGCAGTCCGGTCACCTTGCCAACCGGTGCCCACAGCAGCTGGGAGAACGCCCGCGCCTAGTGGCCGTATGAGGCGGCGCACTAGAATCAGCGGCGTTTTCCTCCAAGCTGTCCTTTAAGGGGACACTGGAGGTTGATTCTTCCTCTCTGGCGGTGGAGGCTTGCGTGGATTCCGGGGCAGAGGGCAATTTTATGTCGTCAGCCTTCACTCAACGGCACGCTATACCTCTGGTTATGATATCTACACCAGTCACCGTCAGAGTGACCCACCAGACCGCCCCCTTGTTACTCTCAGTGGCTCCATCTCATCAGGAGACGATATCCCTCCTCGTCATGCATGAGGGTATGGACCAGGTTCTTCTAGGGTACCCTGGATGTGGTACCACTCCCCCCATATAGAGTGGTCCTCAGGGAGGATTATTGGGTTGAGTAAATCATGTGCAGGTAAATGTCTGAGGGAGTACGTTCAGGTTGCCTCCACCGAGGTTCCCGCAGATCTCTCCTCGCTCCCCAAACACTATCGACAGTATGCGGACGTGTTCTCCAAAAAGGCAGCGGAGACCCTTCCACCGCATCACCCCTATGACTGTCCTATTGACCTCTTGTCTGGTGCTTAGCCTCCTCAGGGTCGAGTCTATCCCCTATCTCTCCCAGAGATGGAGGCCATGTCTCAATACATCAGGGAGAATCTGGCAAGAGGATTCATTAGGAAGTCAGTGTCACCAGCCGGGGCGGGATTCTTCTTCGTCCAGAAGAAGAGTGGGGAACTACATCCTTGCATTGATTACAGGGGTCTTAACGCCATCACCACTAAGAATAAGTATCCTCTGCCCCTGATATCAGAGCTGTTTGATAGGCTACGGGGAGCGAGAGTGTTTACCAAACTTGATCTGCGGGGGGCTTACAACCTGATTCGCATCCGTGATGGGGACGAATGGAAGACAGCATTTAACACCAGGGATGGGCACTATGAATACCTGGTGATGCCCTTCGGCCTCTGTAATGCCCCGGCCATCTTCCAAGACTTTGTGAACGATATCTTCCAGGATATGCTTACCACCTCGGTTGTAGTCTATCTGGATGATATTTTCATCTACTCACCAGATATTGACTCCCACCGGAGAGATGTTTGCAAAGTTTTCGATCGCCTGCGGGTAAACTCCCTCTATGCCAAGTTGGAGAAGTGTGTGTTTGAGCAGGAATCCTTGCCTTTCCTGGGCTATATCACCTCCGCCCGGGGGTTGGCCATGGATCCTGCCAAGCTACAGGCAGTGATGGATTGGCAGGAACCTCATTCTCTCAAAGCGGTGCAGCGCTTTATGGGGTTCATAAATTACTATCGCCAATTCATCGCCCACTTCTCGACTTTGGTAGCACCCTTAGTAGCCCTCACCAAGAAGGGTGCAAACCCCAAGTTGTGGTCGGAACAGGTCTCCAAGGCCTTCTCCTCCATTAAGTCCCATTTCGCTAGTGCTCCCATTCTACATCACCCCGATGTAGATAAGCGCTTCATTCTGGAAGTGGATGCCTCTTCCGTCGGTGCTGGAGCGGTCCTGTTTCAGGAGGACACGCAAGGTCAGAAGCACCCATGCTTCTTTTTCTCCAAGACCTTCACACCGGCGGAGAGGAATTATGCCATCGGGGACAGGGAGTTGCTAGCGATGAAGTTGGCCTTCTTGGAGTGGAGACACCTCCTGGAGGGGGCTCGCCATCCTTTCCAGGTGTTCACCGAGCACAAAAACTTGGTGTATTTACAAACAGTCCAGCGGCTAAATTCTCGCCAGGTCAGATGGTCTTTTTTCTTTTCCCGGTTCCACTTCACCCTCCATTTTCTCTCTGGGGAGAAGAACGTCCGGGCCGATGCTCTCTCCCGCTCCGTGGTGTCATCGGAGGAGGAGCCTCGGCTGATCGTCCCATCCGAGTGCCTGAGGACTGTGACTCCGGTTGCCCTTGAGTCAGTACCTCCGGGCAAGACATTTGTCCCTGTCCGTCTGCGACCGGAGGTCCTCTCTTAGGTTCATTCTTCCAGGGTGGGTGGACATTTCAGGATAAAACGGACCTCTGAGCTTCTGGCGAGGACGTACTGGTGGCTGCATATGGCCCGAGACGTCAGAGACTATATTCAGGCGTGCGTCTCGGACAGGCCCTGGGAGATGGTCGGTATGGATTTTGTGGTGGGGCTACCAAGTCCAGTGGCAGCACGGTCATTTGGGTTGTCACCGACCATTTCTCTAAGATGGTGCACCTGGTACCTCTCTCCCAGTTACCTTCTGAGCAGGGCCTGGCAGTGTTGTTCATTAAGCACATTTTCCGCCTGCATGGCATGCCGGACAAAATTGTCAGTGACCGGGGTCCTCAGTTTGCATCCCGGTTTTGGAGAGAGCTTTGTTCCCTGCTCAGCATTGAGCTGAATCTCTCCTCGGCCTATCATCCCGAGACGAACGGGTTGGTAGAGAGAGCCAACCAGACCCTGATCACATATCTTCAACATTTTGTCTCGGCCAGGCAGGACGACTGGGCATCCTTGCTGCCATGGGCAAAGTTCGCTTTGAACAATGCTGTGGCCAACTCCACCGGTCAGACCCCATTCCTCCTAAATTACGGCCAGCACCCGCGCGTCCCTGTGCCCATGCCCGTGTCATCCACCGACTCCAGGGTGGCAGACTGGGCGGTGGAGGCACGCGACATTTGGGATCGCACCCAGGATGCTATCCGGGCTTCCAAGGAGAGAATAAGGACCTCCGCTGATGCACACCGGCGCCCTGCTCCGACTTTTGCCCCTGGTGACTTGGTGTGGCTCTCCGCCCGAAACATCAGGCTGCAGGTAGAGTCCGCTAAGTTCGCACCGTGGTACATTGACCCCTTCAAGGTCCTCGAGCAGATCAGCTCTGTGGTCTACCGTCTGGCCCTTCCACCACACTTGGCTATCTCTGATACATTCCACGTGTCCCTCCTTAAGCCTGTTCACTTGTCCCTGTTCTCCGAGTCATCTGCCGGGACATCAGACTTGTCTTCGGACGAGTTTGAGGTCAATGCCATCGTGGGATGCAAGGTGATGCGGGGCAAAAAGTTTTATTTGGTGGATTGGAAGGGTCATGGTCCAGAGGCTCGGACCTGGGAGCCAGTGGTGAACATCCACGCTCCGCTCCTCATTGCGGCGTTTGAGCGTAGCGAGGCTCAGAGGGGAGGGGGCACTAGGAGGGGGGGTAATGTTAGGCGTTGGGTTCCTGCCACTAGACAGCAGGAATCCAGAGCTTTGCAAGAGTGTGCAAAGCAGTAATCAAAGCAAAAGGTGGCTACTTTGAAGAACCTAGAATATAAGACATATTTTCAGTTGTTTCACACTTTTTTGTTAATTATATAATTCCACATGTGATAATTCATAGTTTTGATGCCTTCAGAGTGAATCTACAATTTTCATAGTCATGAAAATAAAGAAAACTCTTTGAATGAGAAGGTGTGTCCAAACTTTTGGTCTGTACTATATATATATAATACCTACCTTAGGCTACTTTCACACATCAGGTTTTCGGCGTCAGGCGCGATCCGGCAAATATTTCGTAAAACCGGATGTGACGGATCCGTTTTTCTGCCGGATCCGTCTTGTTCTTGACAGACAAAACCGGATCCGTCTCATCCGGTTCATCCGGTTTTTGTTCCGTTTTTCGACGGATTACGCCGGATCCGGTTTTTAAAATCACCCCTTGTGGCCTTCCGAACGGGATTGGCTACTGAAAAACTATATATAGCGTGTTCCTACAGCCCTTCTTTGACAGGTTGTAGAGGAGAAAGTGCAGGTTGGAGAGAAGAGCAAGTTACTGGCGAAGATGGATGTTGTGATTGGAAATATTTTGAAGAATTTGGCGGATTTTACAGCGGAGGCGAATCGTTTGAGGGTGATTGTTCTGGAGAAGGAGAGAGCGAGACAGCAGCGCATCAGGCATTGTAGACGACGTTTGTGGATCCACCCCATCACAGCCAAGAGAATGACGCATGGGGTCTATTCTACACTCTGCATGGACCTTAGACGAAACCCGGATACATTTTTTGGATATGTTCGGATGAAAATGGAGAATTTTGATTACTTGGTGGAGCGCATTGCACACCTCATAAGAAAAGCGGACACCTATTGCCGCTTCTCTGTTTCACCCGCAGAGCGTCTGATGGTGACTTTAAGGTAAGCCACATTTATTGGATATGCTCGCATCAGAGCACACTTTCACTGCAATCTTGTTGGTGGTAGTTTGCAGCTCCAAGTGTTATAGCTGAGTTTTGGTATGTAATGCTGTGATTTTAAACTAATTGATTGTTTTTTAATTCCCCACAGATTTCTTGCAACTGGAGAATCCCTTTCGTCACTGCATTTCCAGTACAGACTCAGGATTTCCACCATATCTGGAATAGTGAAGTACACATGCCGTGCACTGTGGGACTCCTTAGCTGAAGAGATTTTACCAGAGCCCACAACAGAGAGGTGGATTGAAATTTCAGAAAAGTTTCAACAGATATGTCAGTTTCCGAACTGCTTGGGCGCTGTGGATGGGAAACATATCCGCATTGTAAAGCCAGCCGGATCGGGATCGGAATATTTCAATTACAAGAAATATTTTTCAATTGTCCTCATGGCCATCGCTGACGCGGAATACAAATTTATTGCTGTTGATATTGGGGCCTATGGCCGCTCCAATGACTCTCAAGGTTTCAAACTGTCTGCCATGGGGCGTAAACTGTATGGAAACACCTTCCAGTTCCCACCCCCTAGACCGCTGCCGCAAACATCTGGTCCACCTATGCCATTTGTCTGTGTAGGGGATGAAGCCTTCCAGCTGTCAGAACACCTTTTGAAACCGTACGGTAGCAGAGGATTGTAAAGAACAAAACGCATTTTTAATTACCGCCTCACAAGAGCAAGAAGAATGGTTGAATGTACCTTTGGTATTCTGACAGCCAAATGGCGGATCCTATTGACTGCGATCAACCTCAAGACAGAAACTGTGGACGAGGTGATCAAAGCTTGCGTGGTACTCCACAATTTTGTTATCTGCAAGGAACCCATTTCCATTGAGGACACCTCTGAAGAAACCACCTTGCAAGATTACCATGACATTACCACTAGAAGTTCTGTGACGGTTTCAGTAATGAGGGACAATTTTGCACTATACTTTATGTCACCTCAAGGCAGAGTACACTGGCAGGATGACAGAGTGTGAAAGATTTGTGCCCTTAACCAAACTTGTGTACCTTCTGTACCAACAGTATATACCTTTGCCAACAAAAGTTGGCTATCTTGTCATGGTCTTACTATTTTTACCTTTTGGCCACAGGTGTGTACCTGGTTGTGTTTTATGCAAAGTATTTCACCTTGTAACAAAAGTTGTGTACATTGTTAGGAAATCACCAACAATAAACACAACTTTTTAGGTGAAATACTTTGCTTCAAACACAACCAGGAACACAACTGTGGCAAAAAGCTAAAATTTACCCACAGTTATATACCTGGTTTTGAATACCTTTTTACCTTTGAAATACCCTGTATTTAACCTTTTTTTTAAACATAGTTCGCCGCAGAAATAAATGACAGACAACCATTGTGAAACGATAATTTAACTTTTATTTAAAATATTTTTTTTTTGTAAAATGTTTTTAATGTGCAAAAAACTTTTTTAATAAAGGTTTTAAAACCAATAGGCATTTTTATTAAAAAACACATTATAAATCTGTGTAGTGTGGGGTGGAGGGGCTGTGGGACACTTCGACACTGGGAGTGTGGAGAGAGGACTGGGATCGTGGTGGGGAAGGAACAGTTAGAGGTGAAGGTGTGGAAAAAGCTACAGAATGGGTGGACATGTGGGAGGCAGAAGAGGTGGTGGGTGGTGGAGTGGAGGGTTGGGCAGGGACTATAGGAGCAGATGATGTTGATGGCAAGTTGTATGGGGAAGGAGTTTGGTACGGGGAAGGAGTTTGGTACGGGGCAGGTTGCTGGAAGTGGGGAGATGTCTGGTACGGGGCAGGTTGCTGGAAGTGGGGAGATGTCTGGTACTGGGGAGGTTGCTGGTACTGGGGAGGTTGCTGGTACTGGGGAGGTGGCTGGTGCTGGGGAGGTGGATGGTATGTAATAGGAGGGGGAGGATGGAAAGTGGCTGGAGGGGGTGCAGGTGGAGGAACTACTGGGGTGGGAGGAGGAGGTTGGGAGGTAACATGCTGGAGAGCACTGTGGCATGAATGCATTACATGCATCTGCTGGGTAGGAGACAGCGTTTCCATGCGCTCCACAACAGACCTGAAAAAGGTGTGGTTTGGCGAAGATCTTGCTTCTGAATGCATGGTTTGCAGAAGTGTCTTCACCTCCAGAATGCTGGAGTTGATCTGCTGAAAGCCTGCGGAGATTTGCTCAGACAAGACTTTTAAACAGTTCTGGAAAGATGCATTCAGATGCAAGAACTCTGGCGCATAAGTCTTTTCCTGACCCCTCTGCCGCTGCCGCCCAGTACCCGCAGGTGTACTAGAGGTGGCAGGGGCAGAAGGGTGGGGTAAAGGGAAAGCGATCTCCTCACCAGCAGCTTCATGTAATGTAGGTGGCCACGATGCTCCTGTGCTGGTGGATGGGACAGATGGGTCGAATGTGTGGGAAGGCTGGGAAGGTGCAGATGTACCGGGGCTTTCGAAGTGTCCCTCGGTGCCGGTCTCCTTAGGGATCGCCTCAGAAGGGTCCAATCGTGCAGGCTCCCGAGTGCTGCTCACCGTGCTGTGGAATAAAGAGAAAAAAAACAATTAAAATAGTGACATGGTATGGCCCCGGCTGAAAAAAAATTGTTACATCTAAACATTTTTTTTCACATGTGGTGTGTAATATTTACCTTCTGGTGACCATTGTTTCCTGGAGGAACGACAGGGCTTGTGCGTACTTGTACTTGCTCCTGCATCCTCCAGATCCACTCGGGGCCTACATCTCTTTATTGAACTCCTTCTTGAAACGATCCCTCACAGACCGCCACCGCTTCACAATTCTGTCCCCTGAAACGAGAAAGGAGTGGTTAGTATACAACATCAGTGTTTCCCAAACTCCAGTCCTCATGGTCCCCAGGGGTCATGTTTTCAGGATTTCCATAGTAAATGGAAATCCTGAACACATGATCCGTGGGGACCACGAGGACTGGAGTTGGGGAAACACTGGTTTACATCAAGCAACCGGTACTGTATATACTTACGCTCTTTAATCTGGACCCGAGCATCGAGGTCCTCCCAGCGGTCCACAAGGAGCGAACAGATTTCCTCCCAGAGTCGTCGGGTAACGATCAGGTCAGCATGGCGGCGGTCAGCCATATTCCATAGCGGCTCCCTTTCTCTGACGAGATCGATGAGGTGGTCCACATCAATCCCTCCATCCTCACCGTCAGAGTCGGGAGCACGCTGTGAAGGCTGTTAAAGAAAAAGACAAAAATAACATAATTAGCCTCCACAAAAGAAATGAAATAAAAAGTGCAAAAAAACAAAGCAAAAATATTATACTTACACGCTGGTGACCGCCGCATCGCTGTCGCCGACGACCCTGGGAGGCACTGCGAGGACCTCTTGGCCGAGCACCAGATTGGGAAGACTAGAGAAGAAAAGAAAAAATTTTATGTCTTTGGATGTAGGCATTTGTTTGCTGTGTGTGGTCTGCAGAACATTGTTTTCTATGTGTTTTGTGTTGTGTGATGTTGTGTTTCTGCGTTTGATGCAAAAAACTTACCAATTGTGAGCCCACTCCAGGTGTCTGTCCACCCCTTCCTTCTTCTTCTTCTGGGAGCTCCTCTTCAGCTTGTGATTCCTGTTTTGAAATAAAAGGCAATGAATAGACATATATTACAGAGATGATGGATTTTGGAAATAAAAACTTACCGTCAAACGCTGACGATGCGAGGGAGGGCTCCCAGAAGAAGATGTGCTGTCCACCTGCTGGCCAGACTCCATGCCTCTGGGTGGTGTTACTGCTGCTGCCAGTGCTGCCAGTGCTGCCACTGTTGCTGCTGCTGCATCTCTTGGGCGGCTGTTGAATAAAGAGAAACAAAGGGCCAATGAATATCTAGATATTCCATGGCCCTAGTTTGGAGGAATGGGGGATTTGATAATTACCATCTCTCATCTGCTGCTGGACTCCCCTCCCATTGTTCAGCATGCTGCTCCATTTGGGGTGGTGGTGGTGCTGATGGTGCTGCTGCAGTGGTCTCCTGCCTTCTCCTGCACCTGGTTGCTGTCTTGGGTGGCATGTTGGGTGTGGTTGAGGGTCCCACTGTCATGCTTTTATATATGTGTCTTGTGGGCAGAGCTACTGAGCATGCTCAGACCAAAAAAAACGGATTCGGCGCATTGCGGCGCTCATAGGCTTTCATTGTGTGAAAAAGCCGGACACGCCGGATCCGGCGTGTCCGGCTTTTTCGCCGGAGACAAAAAACGTTACAGTAGCCGTTTTTTCCAGACGCCGGATCGCGTCACATTGCCGGATCTGGCGAAAACCGGATGAAACGCATGGCCATCCGGCTCGATCCGGCTCTAATGCAAGTCAATGGGGGGGAAACCGGATCCGGCATTGCAGTTCGCCGGATCCGGTTTTTGTCAAAAGTGCCGGATCGCACCTGACGGCGAAAACCTGATGTGTGAAAGAGGCCTTAGGTGGCTGTTATGGCTGTTAAAAGTGCACAACCACCAATGTGGTAGACTGTGGTTCAAATCCCAGCTCTGCCCTGTTGGAAATAATATACCAATAGTGGTCCGTGTGTAAGACTCCTAACACTATAGTGACTACCTCAATAAAACATGAGAGTATCGCGAACAAACAGAGTCATTCCGGCTCGGATGTCACCCGGATTAACAAGGTCCGTGTCAGATGTCGAGGGACCAGGACAAATGGGCTACTGGAACAAACCATACATGGACAGGGCATGATAACCTGGATCTGATGAAATGCTACTATAACAGCAGATCAAATGAAAGAGGATATATGAAGCGTATGAGGAAACTATTGATGAATACAAGACCTGCATGTCCACTGACTGGGAAACAACTAGTCACCCAGCATTTCAATATCATAAAAAGAAAGCTATAATTAAAACTTGAGATGGATCAACTGCACTGCCGATCCACTCCACAGGAAGACCTGGAAGAACAACATGTGTAACCCACTGAAAATCCTGATACAATCCTGCAACTAGAGAACGCTGCGCTGATCTGAAACAGAAGATCTTAGATAAACTAAATACCATCAATACCAGACATCGACTGCCAAGGCTCAGCAAAGACACACCACCAGACAGTATGCTAGAAGATGCCAATAGAGCAGTCGCATCAATACCTACCACCAAGATAGCTCAAACTAACGAACTGATCTATGCTACTGCCTCAGCAATCATGGAAATGCTTGGCTACACAACCAGCAAGAATAACAGATGTACATGCCCCCCTTGAAGAAGAAGACTGGAGACAAAGATCAAGGTGACATGAAGGGAAGTCATCCAAGTAACAGAAATACAGAAAGATGTAAAGATCAAGAATAAAACCAAGCTGGACAAGTACAAAGGTCTGACCCCAAATGAAGCCCTAGAGACTGCTAAGCAAAGGCTCACAGCACTCGCTGCAAGACTAGGGAGATACACTAGAGAAGCTGAAGCCAAGAAGATAAATGTCCTGTTCTGTAAAGAACCATCCAAGGTGTTCTCCCAATTACCGAGTAACAGCACAAAGGCAGCAACTCCACCAATAGTAGAGACTGGAGGAACATATGGGAGAAGGAAACAACGCACAATACCAGTGCAATGTGGCTGCAAGGTTGGAGAATGAAGCACAGCAACCACCTAGAGCAAGAACCAGTCACCATTACAGAAGAAGACATTCAACAGCGGGTCAAGAACACGAAGAGCTGGACAGCACCTGGCCCAGACATGATCCACACCTACTGGCTAAAGAAATTAACCTTGTTCAGCTTGGCTAGCACAAGGAAGAACAGTGCTGATCATGAAGGATCCTCACAAAGGAACAGTTCTATCCAACTACCACCCAATAACCTGCCTTACAATAACATGGAAACTCCTTTCAGGTATCATAGCCACCAAGCTACAGAACTATATGAACCAGTACATGAATACAGCTCAGAAAGGCATTGAGACCGACACCAGAGACTTTAAGCACAAGCTCCTAGTAGACAGAGCAGTCGCTCAAGACTCAAGATCCAGACAGACCAATCTCTGCACGTCCTTGCATGGATTGACTACAGGAAAGCCTGTGACTCAATGTCACAGACATGGATCTGTGAATGCTTGGCTCTCTACAATGTCAACAGAAAATTAAGAACCTTCCTCAGAGACTCAATGGGGCTATGGAGAGCAACATTGAAAGTAAACTCAAGACAACTAGCACAAGTGACCATCAAATGTGGACTATACCAAGGTGATGCACTGTCCCCATTGCTATCCTGCATAGGCTTGAACCCCCTCAGTCAGATAATTATATAGTCTGGAAATGGATACAAGTTCAAGAGTGAATGCACCATCAGCCACCTCCTCTAGATGGATGACATCAAGCTCTATGCGAAAAACGAACAAGACATCAATTCACTGATCCACCTGACAAGGATCTACAGCAAAAAAAGTCAGAATGTCCTTCGGACTGGAGAAGTGCGGTCTGTTGGTAATAAAGAGAGGCAAGGTAGTCAAGACTGATGTAGTGGAATTACCAGCAGGGCACATAGCAGATGAAAAGACTTTCTACAAGTACCTTGGCATCCCACAGAGATACAGTAACCATGGTGAGCAGGCAAGAAAAGCAGCAACATCCAAATACCATCAAAGGGTAAGACAGGTTCCGAAGAGTCAGCTCAATAGGAAGAATAAAATCTACGCCATTAATACATATGCCCTGCCAGTTATCGGATACCTTGCTGGCATAGTGTGTTGGCCAAAAGGAGAGATGGAAGCTGCAGATGTGTGTTAAATATTAATAATTTGGACTCAGTTCTGTACATTGCTTTAGCTGACACGACATAGGCTATTTTTGTAAGCTTGGCTCATGGTACAGGACAACTCCATATATACCGAGATCACGTGCTTTAAGAGACGTATATAATTCCTGGCTCACTGTAGAGGTCGCTCGCTCCTTCCCTCACTATCATGAGACACAGACGCAAGATGTCATCTCTGCACGGACATAGCTGAACAGCTGGTATGTAACTTTACTACGAAGAAGCCTTAGAAAGACAGAGGCCTTTTGTCATGTGGGATCCCAGAGAAAGAAGGTGACATGCTTTTGCTATGAACTAATGGACAATCTCTCTTTCTCCTATTTTTATGTTTTTCTGTAATAATCTTTTCTTTGATGGAAGAATCCAAATAAACCACTACATTTTTATCTGGTAACTAGTCCTGAGTATTTTACAAGAATACGCTTTATTTTACATTGGAGAGCCAGCCAGATCTGAATTTTTGTATTTTTTTGCGGATTTCCCTCAACTTGCCCAAAAGGGGGATTGAACTTTGCTAAAGTCATATGTGCAAGTTATCAGGAACTCCACTACTCACAAGAATCAGACAGAACCTAGAAGTGAGGACTAAGAATTGCCACATGGATTGAGAAGTATTACAAGTGCCAGACGTGCTGAAGCCAGACGTGTGAGGACAAGAGCCCAGCGTTGTCCATCAAAGGAACAAGCTGAGACATTTCAAGGTAAGAGAAATGGATTTCATTACTTCTTATGCTAAGCAGAGTAAATTGAAATTTAAGTCTGTAGACAAGTCTATTTCAGAAGTATTATGGCTTAGCTTATATGCAGAGTGTGAAATGGAAAATCAGAAGTTAGATTCTAAGCTTTTCAACAGAGAAAGAGATAAATTAAAAAATATTCTACAGATGGTACATATATTTCATAGATCTGTGTCAGAGAAATCCAAAAATGATTGTGTAGAGGATAGTGATATTCCCGAGATTCACTGTAATGTGGAGAAACAGTTACAAGTAGCAGCAGCCATTCAAGGTGACTTTGCAGACGTGGAACAAGATGGAGAAGTAGGAGGAGACTTCAGAACTGACGTAGATGACGTACAAGGGGAAGACGTAGCACTAAAAATAGACGACTCACAGGCCCAACTCCGAAGTAAAGTAAGGAAAAGTTTGCTAAAAATATGCAAAATCATTCCTGCAAATGATAACAAAATCCATGTTTGTAGAAACTCTGAGGTTTTTGAAAGCTGTGTTGACAAATTTGATTTATCTAACGAGGAGAAGAATCAGTTGTTCAAAATGTGGATCCCTGTAAGCTTTGCTAGGAGATTGACTTTAAAGTTATCTGGTGAAACACATGAGCATTTAAATGATAAGGACAGATTACAAATTCTTATTTTTTGTTCATCAAATGAAAATCATCCAGATATTGATATTCTTCAAAAATTAAGGATTGGTCGGAAGGAATGTACTTTTACGTTTATGTCCATATATGACCGTCTGTACAAATTGCTGAGTGAGAATGTCAAAACACAGTCCATCATAAAGAGTTTTGTAAGCAAATTTTGTTTTTTAAATCCTGCATCTCGTGTTATTGCGTCACAAAAAGATTCTTTATTTGAATGTGTGCAATCCCTTGATTTTGCCAGAAAACACGAGAATCGTGAAAGGACAGTAAATCGTGCTAATTTTGTGAAGACAGGCAGAGTAAAATCTTATCAGAAGCCTGTATTAGCAAAGCCTTCTAAAATGAGTTTTCCCCAAAATCAAATCTATGAAGAACGAAGAAAATCACATGTTTGCTTTAAGCCATATGGAATGATGCAAAGGATCACTGAAAAGACACAGATTGAATTAAGAAAAATGATGAGTTTTGATCTTCTTTCTGTAAAAAAGATGGCCGAATGTGACAGACAGAAGCAGGTGGTGAGTGACATCATTGACTTTTAGCTGAAGGGTCCATAGGAGCAGCTCAGAAAATCTGTTAACTTCAAAGTAGCAAGAATATTTAAAGACATCTTTTACAGGGAAAGAGTGGGTGTAGGAATTGGCTAAAAAAAGTAATTATATGTTGTGTAAAAGTGCTATACAATGTATTAGTTAGTTATATGTAATTATTATATAGAGTATAATTCTGTAGTTCTATAGTTTTGTAGATATACATATTCATACAGTATATATAGAGTGTTTGTAGAAGTAGAGATTGTAGAACTGTATTTTTTAGCGAAAATTAAAATCTACTCCAGTAATAAAATTTAGAATTATGATTATGATATTAACCTTCTCTTTTATTTTTCCTTAGAATTTTCATTTCAAAGCAGGACTTAATCGGAAAAATTCTCTTACAAGGATTTATGCCTTTATTTACACAGGAAGTTGCAATAATTGCATGATTTCATATATTTAACACTTAAAAGGAAATAACTAACTGCATTTTAAATGTTCTGTGTGTGTGCTTTTACTGCATGGCTTGACATGACAACCCCAGCATGTGAAATTTGAACCTTGTTCTAATAATAGGTATACCAGTATACTATGTCCCTGGTTTTAGTGCTGTAATGCCTACAGCCTTAGGGAAAGGATGTTTAAAGGGGTCTCAACTTTTGCAAACCAATGGAATTTTTTTCCAGGCCTAAATGTCAAGTATAACTATACAACATATATTTATGTCATGTGAATTTGGGGAATATTCAAAGAAATATTAAGACTAAATTTAAATAGTTTACAATGCATTGATAATTAGGATAATTGGGGTTAAAATACGTGTATTCATCACACCTTCGTATATGTGACACAGTCTGAATGACAGTGACAGATGCGTGTATGAGCAGCTGCTTAGGAGTAATGTGATACGTTTGTTGTATGTGAGGCCTCAGGATTCTGAATGCAAGAGAGAAAAAAAAAAACCCCCAAAAGCCTTTATCTTTAGGAGAAATATGCAAATCAGTTAAATTATTAGAATATTAAGATATAATGAAATATTATCTACACAACATATATTTCTAGATTTCTATAGTAATTATTATTTCTTGACTTAGTTAATTGTGGATAAGTGCAATCGCACATCAAAATGGTTTATGAAGAAAATCTACATTTAAATTAATTTTTCCAAAGGATAATTTTATGATATTCAAATTAATTTTAATGGTTACACATCTTCAGACAAATAATGGTATAAGCAAGTATAAATTCACACAATTTATAAATTAATTATTTTTAATTATGGTTTTGATAAATGAATTATTTCATAAAACAATATTTTTTGGTATTAAGGGGGAAAATATGTTTTTGATCCTGACTACATCATCACATTTGATTAATACCTCTTCTTCACACATTTTAATAGAAAAGAAATATAAATAAGGTACAATGGTATAAGTCTTGGGTATAATAACATTAAGTATTATAAAGAGTCATTTCTTTACACTAAGAGGAGTATTACATGCAAAGTTGCATAATTTGAATATTTTGGTAACACAAGTTTATGACAATTATGAAATAATCCAGATCATGGAAATATTAAGGGTATATGTTACTGAAGACATAACTACTCTGCATCAACATAAAGGCCTTATTTTTATTTTTATTCTTATTCTTATTTTTAATTTTCAATTTTTTATTCTATTTTTATTTTTATTCTTAAATTTTTATTTTTTCTTTCATCAATATTTAGTAAAGTAATATCTACTATAGAATATTGCTTCATTAAATATAGTGATGATATGGTTCTATTACAAAGGAAAATGTTTCACTTCTGAGTTATATGCAACAATTCTTTTATTCATTCATTCGCTCACTCATATATTCTTATTTTGGTTCATGGCTATACATTCCTACATATTATTAGTATAATAAATATATTCCTTAATAATAAAGATGAAAACACTGGTTACATAAAACACAGTGACACCTATGGGTTGAAAAAGGTAATTACACCTATGACATAAAAATGTTCTATCACATGAAAAAATATGGATAATAATGTATTATCACTTATTATTGGTTTATTATTTCAATCATTGAAATCCATATACGGTACAAATTCTGATAATAATTATATGGATATTACTGATTGCTATGGTATGCTGTGATATTATAGGATAGGAAAATTACCAGATTTGGTATAGACTAGGGAATGAAGACTTCAAGCAAGATACTGAAATTACGTTAATAAAGACTTTTCATATTAAAATTGATTCTTATCAGTTGCAAGAAGAAGAATGCCGTGATCCAGAAGTCCCAGAAGGTAACAAAGCTGTGATTACTGAGTAACTGTGTTAATTACAAGTGCAGTATCCACCACTGACAGTCACAAGTGCAGTATCCACCACTGACAGTCACAAGTGCAGTATCCACCACTGACAGTCACAAGTGCAGTATCCACCACTGACAGTCACAAGTGCAGAATTCACCACTGACAGTCACAAGTGCAGAATCCACCACTGACAGTCACAAGTGCAGAATCCACCACTGACAGTCACAAGTGCAGTATCCACCACTGACAACCAGAGGACAATGATCCTATGATGCTGAGATGAACTGTGTTATCAGGTTCTTATCAAGTTCCAGAGGTTTCCAATCACCTGTAAAGCTTCGATGAAGGCTGGTGAACAAGAAGGTAATTGTCAGGAAGCTCCAACCCTGACATGTGTCCTGTGCATTAGGACAAGGATTGCTATGGTGCTATGTTTAGCAAGGAAGAGTCATTTTAACCCTTGCTTTGCTGACCAAAGACGTCACACCTGTTCAAAGACCAGTACCGATGGAGGATTCCAGAATATCCAAGGCGAGCCAATGTAAGCCCAGGTTTTTTAAAGGTGACACTGCACAGATAATAAAGCTGCATTTCATCTACAGACTTTGTTTTCCTATCAACATTTGAATTTATAGACTTTGATTTTATACACAACACGATTTCTACAACATCTATATGCTATACAAAAACTGTGTTTTTAAAAGAACCAAGAAGAAGACAGAAGACATCAAAATGAAGACCAGATGACATCAGATGATGATGACTGGACCTGAGATGCTTCAATTTAGATTTAGGGAAGTATAATTATACATATTTTATATGAATATTGTTCACGGCTTACCATAACATGAATTCACATCAATTATGTCATTGATTACTTATAACGGTAATCTGATGTTATTGATGTTAAATCATTTTGTCAAAGAAGAAGAAAAGAAGAAAGAAGATCTTGTTATATTTTGAGGGTTCCAATTAATGTCTGTCTCCCTCAAAAGGGGGAATTGTTAAATATTAATAATTTGGACTCAGTTCTGTACATTGCTTTAGCTGACATGACATAGGCTATTTTTGTAAGCTTGGCTCATGGTACAGGACAACTCCATATATACCGAGATCAGGTGCTTTAAGAGACGTATATAATTCCTGGCTCACTGTAGAGGTCGCTCGCTCCTTCCCTCACCATCATGAGACACAGACGCAAGATGTCATCTCTGCACGGACATAGCTGAACAGCTGGTATGTAACTTTACTACGAAGAAGCCTAAGAAAGACAGATGCCTTTTGTCATGTGGGATCCCAGAGAAAGAAGGTGACCAGATTTTTTCTATGAACTAATGGACAATCTCGTTTTCACCTATTTTTATGTTTTTCTGTAATAATCTTTTCTTTGATGGAAGAATCCAAATAAACCACTACATTTTTATCTGGTAACTAGTCCTGAGTATTTTACAAGAATATGCATTATTTTACAATGTGAAGACACGAAAGCTCCTCACAATGCATGGAGGTCTCCACCCTGAGTCTCAGGATACCGTCACATTTAGCGATGCACCAGCGAGCCCGACAACGATACGACCCGGTCAGGATCGCTGGTGCATCGCTAAATGGTCGCTAGTGAGCTGCCAAACAGGCAGATCTCACCAGCGATGCAGCAGTGGTCGGCGGTCGTTACTTACCTGTCAGACACGGCGATGAAGACGTCCTCCCGCCTGCGTCCACGCGTCACTCGTCGGTGCCAGCAGGAAGCTGCCGACGCGAAATGGCCCAGGACGTTCTCGCGCGATCAGTGATAGCCAGCGGGGGAGCAGTTCGGAGGTAAGTATCACACATAGCGATATCACTAGCAATATCACTGCTGCGTCACAAAATCGGTAACGCTTAAGCGATATCGCTAGTGATCTCGCTTAGTGTGACGGGGCCTTTACACCCAAAGATTGTATACCAACAGAAAGGAGGGTGGTCGAGGCTTGATAAGCATCCAAGCCACCATCAGAGATAAAACAAGGAGTATCCAGGAATACTTCAGAAAAATGGCACCAAAAGATGAGATGATAAGAGAATGCCTA
Source organism: Dendrobates tinctorius (assembly GCF_039654945.1). Lineage (NCBI taxonomy): Eukaryota > Metazoa > Chordata > Amphibia > Anura > Dendrobatidae > Dendrobates > Dendrobates tinctorius. The sequence goes on along the minus strand of NW_027361788.1, from coordinate 7,335,781 downwards.
AGCCAACAACAAACAGATCTGGAAGGAAGAACAGGAACATGAATCACTATGGCAAGACAAGCTGCTGCATGAGATGTACCATCGACAAATAATGGAGGTGGCTGACATGGAGAAATCTGTTGTGAACTCATTTTCTGGTTTACCTCTGGCTTTTGGTTCAGGGTGGTGGAGCTGGCTGTGTTGACAGAGGAGTCGTGAGTTCTCCATCCAGGCTCCCTCTGGTAGTGACAGTAGGTAATGAAGCTGATCTAAATGGCAGAGACCTGCCACCTGAGGAGGAGGACTGTGAGTGGACCTCAGGAGTGTCTGACTGAATTTAAGACAGCCGACTCCCTAATTTTGTGCTGGTGATTTTCCTGCCCTGAGGTTCTGGTTTCCAGTTCTGTTCCTGCCTTCTCAAGCTAAGTGTGCTCTGCTATTTTTTCACATGAGATTTGGTCTGGTTTACTCAGTTTTTGTGGTCAGCCAGCCCCTGCTGGGGCTGTACTGAATTTCCATTCTTATGTCTCTGTTTATGCCAGTTTGCTTTGTGTCCCTGATCAGATTGGTCTCTTTTTGATCTGTCTTCAGAATATACCAGAGTGCTGATATAGGGAATTGAAGTCTAGCGACTTCAGGGTTTTTGTTATCAGAAAGTGTTGGACATTTTTTGGCAGGGTTTTGTGCGTGATTGCAGACAGCATCTTTCCTTTCCTGTCCTTTCTAGTTAGTGTGGGCCCCATCTTTTGCACAGCCTATTTTTCTATCTGTGTTTGTGTTTTCATCTTGTCTCACCGACAATACATGTTTTGGGGCTGTCTATTGCTTTGGGGTCTGCTCTGGGGCAGTTTAGATTTCCCCTTTTCTTGCTTTAGGCTTATTTAGTTCTCCGGCTGTGACAAGGCGTCTAGGATCATCGTAGGTACACTCTATGGCTACTGCTAGTTGTGTGGATAGGATCAGGGGTCTGCAATCTGCTTAGTTACCAACCTCTCTGGTTTTCTGTGGCTTAGCTTGTTTTGTTTTTCCTCCTCGGTGACTCATTCATAGCAGAATCACCAGCCACACCGCAGATTCTAGGGTACTCAAAAGCAGGAAAAAAAAAATTGTAAAAAAAAAAAGTATCAGAATTTTATTTTTTTATATGTATTTTTTCCTTTTTTTTCTGGGGCCGTAGGAGGATTTTTTCCTTAATCGAGATTAAGCAATTGTCTGTTCGTGTGAAGCAGCTCGCTACTGAAGTGCGGGGAATTTCCGCCTATCTTGCTCAATCACATGCTGTTGAACCAAAAATCCCTACTCCTGATGTGTTTTCTGGGGATCGGTCTAAATTTTTGAATTTTAAGAATAATTGTAAATTATTTCTTGCTTTGAATCCTAACTCATCGGGGAGCTCTGCGCAGCAGGTTAAAATTGTCATCTTCTTGCTGCGCGGCGATCCCCAGGATTGGGCGTTTTCTTTGACACCTGAAAATCCTATTCTGACTAATGTGGATGCATTTTTTCAAGCCTTGGGGTTGCTGTATGATGAACCTAATGCTATTGATCAAGCTGAGAAAGCCCTATTGGCATTGAACCAGGGTCAAGATTCTGCAGAGACATACTGTCAAAAATTCCGAAAGTGGGCAGTCCTTACTACATGGAATGATGGTGCCTTGGCAGCTCTCTTTCGCAAGGGTTTATCAGAAACCGTAAACGATATTATGGTGGGATTTCCTGTTCCCTCTGGTCTTGACGATTCTATGTCATTACCCATTCAAGTTAATCGGCGTTTACGTGAACATAAAACTACACGAGAGGTGTTGCTACGTTTTCAACAAATGTCTGAACCTATGCAATGTGATAGAGTTTTGTCTAGGGTGCAACGTCAGGAGTATAGAAGGCGTAATAAGCTGTGTTTTTTCTGTGGAGATGCCTCTCATATTATTTCTGTCTGCCCTAAACGAGAGAAACGTTTTGCTCACACATTTGCTGTGGGTGGCGTACAACCTAAGTTTCTTTTGGCAATTACTCTGATCTGCTCCTTATCCACATTTTCCGTCAAGGCTTTTGTGGATTCAGGAGCAGCTCTGAATCTGATGGATTTGGATTTTGCTAAACATTGTGATTTTCCCATGATACCTCTGCGGACGCCTATTCCTTTGAGGGGTATTGATGCTACTCCTTTGGCGGAGAATAAACCTCAGTTTTGGACCCAGGTGATAATGCGGGTCGCCCCAGACCACCAAGAAAATTGTAGATTTTTGGTAATGCATAATTTGCATGATACTATTGTTCTGGGTTTTCCCTGGTTGCAAATCCATAATCCAGTTTTGGATTGGAAATCTGTGTCTGTGGTGAGTTGGGGTTGTCGGTGTGCTCTTGGTGACACTCCTGTTTTCTCCACCTCTCCCCAGTCTCATGATGTTCCTGACTATTTGGCTGATTTTTATGATGTATTTAGTGAGAGTAAGTCTGCGTCCCTGCCTCCTCATAGGAGTTATGACTGTGCAATTGAGTTGAGGCCTGGGTGTAAATTTCGAAAGGGTCGGCTTTTCAGCTTATCTGTACCTGAACACGAGGCTATGCGATCTTATATTAAGGAGTCATTGGAGAAGGGTCATATTAGACCATCCTCTTCACCCTTAGGTGCTGGGTTTTTTTGTGGCTAAGAAAGATGGTTCATTAAGGCAATGTATTGACTATCGTTCCCTTAACAAGATTACGGTTAAATATCAGTATCCATTACCCGTGATTTCTGATTTATTCTCCAGAGTTAAAGGTGCCTGCTGGGTTACTAAGCTTGACCTCAGGGGGGCGTATAATCTTATTCGCATCAAGCATGGGGATGAATGGAAGACGGCGTTTAATACTCTGGCGGGACATTTTGAGTACCTGGTGATGCCTTTTGGGCTCACTAATGCCCCTTCTGTCTTCCAATCCTTCATGAATGATATTTTCCGGGACTTTGTGGATAAGTTTTTGATCATCTATTTGGATGATATTCTGATCTTTTCCAGTGATTGGGATTCTCATGTGGAACATGTTCGGACTGTGTTCTGGATTTTGAGGGAGAATTCCCTGTATGTTAAGGGATCGAAAAGCCTTTTTGGTGTACAGAGGATTTCATTTTTGGGATTTATTTTGTCTCCATAAACTACTGATATGGACCCGGCCAAGGTACAGGCCATTTATGATTGGGTTGAGCCCACTTCTTTGAAGGCTCTATAGAAGTTTTTGTGTATTGCTAATTTTTATCGTAAATTTATAGCTAATTTTTCTTGTATTGCCAAACCACTGACTGATCTGACCAAGAAGGGTGCTGATGTGCTGAATTGGTCTCCAAAGGCTGTTTTGGCATTTCAGGAGCTGAAGTGGAGGTTCACTTCTGCTCCGGTTTTACGGCAACCTGATGTCTCACTTCCATTTCAGGTAGAGGTAGATGCTTCGGAGATTGGTGCAGGAGCTGATTTGTCCCAAAAAGATATGGTGACTTCTAAAATGAATCCCTGTGCCTTCTTTTCCCAAAAGTTCTCCCCATCTGAACGCAACTATGATGTGGGGAATCGGGAATTGTTGGCCATGAAGTGGGCATTCGAGGAGTGGAGACATTGGTTGGAGGGAGCTAGACATCAAGTTGTGGTCCTCACTGACCACAAGAATTTGATTTACCTGGAGTCGGCCAAACACTTGAATCCTAGACAGGCTAGGTGGGCCTTGTTTTTCACGCATTTTGATTTTATGGTCTCCTTTCTTCCGGGCACTAAGAATGTTAAGGCAGATGGCCTTTCTAGGAGTTTCTTTTCTGATTATCCTATTGTGACCAAACCTACTACCATCCTAGGTGAGGGGGTAGTTCTTTCTGCCATCTCGCCCGATTTGAGACGTGCCCTGGAAGAATTTCAGGAGGACAAACCTGAGCGTTGTCCTATGGGAAAATTGTATGTTCCTGACCAGTGGAGGAAGAGAGTGATGTCTGAAGTTCATTGCTCCGCATTGGCCGATCATCCAGGTATTTTTGGTAACAGAGATTTGGTGAGTCGGTCTTTTTGGTGGCCCGCCTTATCTCGTGATGTCAGGAATTTTGTGCAGTCTTGTGGGACTTGTTCTCGGTCTAAACCCTGTTCTCGTCCTAGTGGGTTGTTGATGCCCTTGCCGGTGCCCAAGAGGCCATGGACCCATATCTCAATGGATTTTATTTCTGATCTTCCTGTCTCTCAGAGAATGACTGTTATCTAGATGATTTGTGATAGATTTTCTAAGATGGTCCATCTTGTACCACTCTCAAAGCTGCCATCTTCCTCAGAGTTGGTGCTCTTGTTTTTACAACAGGTGGTTCGGTTGCATGGGATTCCTGAGAGCATTGTGTCGGACAGAGGAGTACAGTTTGTCTCCAGATATTGGAAAGCTTTTTGTTCCAAGCTGGGAATTCAGTTATCCTTCTCCTCTGCGTTTCACCCACAGACCAATGGGCAGACTGAGAGAACAAACCAGACTTTGGAGTCCTATTTGAGATGTTTTATATCTGGTGATCAGGATGATTGGGTCTCATTTTTGCCCTCGGCCGAATTCGCCCTAAATAATAGAGCTAGTTCTGCCACATTGATGTCGCCCTTTTTCTGTAACTTTGGGTTTCATCCTCGATTTTCTTCAGGGCAAGTGCAATCTTTAGCCTGCCCAGGAGTTGACACTGTGGTAAAGAGAATGCAGCAGATTTGGGACCAAGTGGTGAATAACTTGTTCCTCTCTCAAGAAAAGGCCCAGCGGTTTTCCAACCGGCATAGGACCATTGGTCCCCGCTTTAAAGTGGGTGATATGATTTGGTTGTCATCAAAGAATATCTCTATGAAGGTGGCTTCTCCAAAGTTTAAACCTAGATTTATTGGACCTTACAGGATTTTGGAGATTCTTAACCCGGTTTCTTTTCGATTGGCTCTTCCAGATACGTTTAAGATCCATAACGTGTTTCATAAGTCTCTGTTGAAGAGGTTTGTTGAGCCAGTGGTTCCTATGGCGTCACCTCCTGACCCTGTGTTGGTTGAAGGTAATGTGGAATATGAGGTAGAGAAAATACTGGATTCTCATCTGGCTAGACAGAGACTCCAGTATTTGGTTAAATGGAAGGGTTATTGCCAGGAGGACAATTCTTGGGTCTCTGCCTCTGACATTCATGCTGATAGATTGGTTTGTGCTTTTCACCGGGCCCATCCTGATCGGCCTGGTGGCGTGGATGAGGGTTTGGTGACCCCTCCTCAAGGGGGGGTACTGCTGTGAACTCATTTTCTGGTTTACCTCTGGCTTTTGGTGAGGGTGGTGGAGCTGGCTGTGTTGACAGAGGAGTCGTGCGTTCTCCATACGGGCTCCCTCTGGTGGTGACAGTAGGTAATGAAGCTGATCTAAATGGCAGAGACCTGCCACCTGAGGAGGAGGACTGTGAGTGGACCTCAGGAGTCTCTGACTGAATTTAAGACAGCTGACCCCCTAATTTTATGCTGGTGATTTTCCTGCCCTGAGGTTCTGGTTTCCAGTTCTGTTCCTGCCTTCTCAAGCTAAGTGTGCTCTGCTATTTTTTCACATGAGATTTGGTCTGGTTTACTCAGTTTTTGTGGTCAGCCAGCCCCTGCTGGGGCTGTGCTGAATTTCCATTCCTATGTCTCTGTTTATGCCAATTTGCCTTTTGTCCCTGATCAGATTGGTCTCTTTTTGCTCTGTCTTCAGAATATACCAGAGTGCTGATATAGGGAATTGAAGTCTAGCGACTTCAGGGTTTTTGTTATCAGAAAGTGTTGGACATTTTTTGGCAGGGTTTTGTGCGTGATTGCAGACAGCATCTTTCCTTTCATGTCATTTCTAGTTAGTGTGGACCCCATCGTTTGCTCCGCCTATTTTTCTGTGTTTGTCTCACCGACAATACATGTTTTTGGGCTGTCTATTGCTTTGGGGTCTGCTCTAGGGCAGTTTAGATTCCCCCTTTTCTTGCTTTAGGCTTATTTAGTTCTCCGGCTGTGACGAGGTGTCTAGGATCATCGTAGGTACGCTCCACGGCTATAGCTAGTTGTGTGGATAGGATCAGGGATCTGCAATCTGCTTAGTTACCAACCTCTCTGGTTTTCTGTGGCTTAGCTTGTTTTGTTTTTCCTCCTTGGTGACTCATTCATAACAGAAATCCTACCAATGGCTGGAGAAAGCTGGCTTCCAAGACTGCACAAAGGCATTAATTATTGTGGCACAAGTGCAATTGTGTCGCCCCTGAGGGTCCAGTCACCACAAAGGTACTGCACCTCATCCAGAGGTGTGGTATCCCACACTCAGGTAAGGAGGGAACACCACACAGGACTCCTATTACTTGCACCCAATACACACCAGACTGGCCAGGAAAAGGGTGTTGGGAGGCAAGTGAGAATGGTAGGTAGGGTGTGAGGAGCTTAGCAGTGGAGTGACAGCTAGGCATCCAATCAGATTGAAGTAGGTGACAGTTGGTGGGAGGAGTTAGCTCTGAGGTAAATAGATCTTTCCAGAGAGTAGTCAGTCGGTGACAGGATAGCGGAGGAGCAGGACTGACGCAGTGAAAGTCTCAGTCAGTGAGAGAAACATCCAGAGGGAAGCTCCTGAGAGAAGAGAAGGGGTCTTTGGGGCACGGATCGCGTGTTAAGCCAACCGTGGGACCCGCATGCTGAGAGGGAGGACCAGGTCGCAGTGAGGAAGCAGGCCCCTCAAACTAGTGGAGTACTACAAGGCTTAGCTGGAAAGCCGGAGGCTGAGGCGACTTTATGTACCTCAGCCACAACAGTACACATTCCTGGCAAAGGTGGCTGTAGAGGATCCCGGGGCCTGGCCCCTGTCGCCCGGTGAGATCCGTGGCTGCCGGCTTGGGGACACTGTGTACGAAGGCGCAGGGCAGGAGAGAGAGGAGTGAACAGCGCAAAGAGACGACCTAGGAAGGTTAACACAAGGAGGAGTCCTGAAAAGGTGAACCCAATCTACCTGGGAGTTGGCTGGACACCTCACCCGGAGGACACAGTACCAAGCGGGTCATCAAATAACCAGAAACTAAAGTAAAAACCCAGAAACTGCACCCAACTGTGTCCTTTGTCTTTTTACATCTCTCCTGCCATACACCGCACTCAACATCACCATCACCGGCTCAACTGCCTTGGGACACAGCTCTACCTGTGGAGAGCTTCACCATCCCCGCTGCCCTAACACCGTCCCAGAGGATCTGCAGAGCAGCGTCGACTTAACACCGGCATTGCCGAATACCACAGGTGGCATCACGAATCCCCTTTTCCTAATTCGTTTTCCTACCATCTTCCCCCTACATCTGAACTTCCATCATTGACATTGGGCCCCCAGGGCCACGGACCGGGTCACCATCACCACCGTGACACACTTACCCTTTGAAAGAGCCTGAAGGCCCGGTACCGAGTAACCCCCGGCCCCGCTGGGCGCTCCACAAGCACTAAGTACCAGATCCATAGAAGCAGGAATCTACCACACAAGACAAGACCCAAGGTGCAGACTATGCAAAGAAACCTCAGAAACAGTCCAACACATAGTGGCAGAATGCAAAATGCAAGCAGGAACAGCTTATACCGAACGCCACAACCAAGTACTGGGAATTGTATACAGGAACATCTGCACAGCATATGGGCTAAGTCCCCAAAGTCCAGGTGGGAGACCCCAGAGAAAGGGGTGGAGAATGAAAGGGCTAAAATCCTGTGGGACTTTAAGATCCAGACGGATAAGCAGGTGTTGGCTAAGTAGCCAGACATTATGGTAGTAGACAAGGATCAGAAGACAGCAATGATAACAGATGTGGCAGTGCCAAGTGACAGCAACATCAGACAAAAGGAATTTGTGAAGCTGGAGAAATTCCAGGGCCTCAAAGGAGAACTGGAGAAGATGTATAAGGTGAAGGCAACAGTGATTCCAGTGGTGATAGGAGCACTTGGAGCATTGACCCCGAAGTTGGAAAAATGTCTACAACAGATCCCAGGAGCAACATCTGAACTCTCTGTCCAGAAAAGCGCAATCCAAGGAACAACTAAGATCCTGCGCAGAACTCTCAAACTCCCAGGCCTCTGGTAGAGGACCCCAGAATGAGGAAGGACAAAAAAGACCACCCCCATTGGGGGTGAGAAGGATTTTTTTTTTGTTTTATGGATGTGTGGCCATTACAAAACACCGGAACATTTTATTTATTTATTTTACTCATTTATATAGCACCATTAATTCCACAGCATTTTACAGACATTATCGGAACTGTCCCCATTAGGACTCACAATCTAGAATCCCTATCAGTATATCTTTGGAGTGTGGGAAGAAACTGGAGTACCCGGAGGAAACCCATGCAAACATGGGGATAACATACAAACTCCTTGCATATGTTGTCCTTGGTGGGATTTCAACCCAGGATCCAAGTGCTACATGGCTGCAGTGCTACCCACTTATTCCTTCGTATTCCTATCATATTCTGACTTGTTCCTTTCAAAGACCATACTAAGGACCAAGGGGCACTCATTACGGGTGGAAGAAAGGCGATTCCGACTGCTAACTAGAAAAGGATGCTTTACAGTTAGAGCAGATAGACTGTGGAATGCCGACCACAAGATGTAGTAATGGCAGACACTACAGCTTTTAAAAAAGGGTTGGACGATTTCCTCAGTACACATAACATTGAAGGTTATAGTTAATTTGGTGACAAAAAACAATTGGTGGAGCAAGGTTGAACTTGATGGACCTAGGCCTTTTTTCAATCTATGTAACTATGTAACATATATGTATCTCCTTCTCAGTGCAGTCTGTATGTTGTATGGCTGACACTATTTAATATATCTTAATGCCTTCCTGTATAAGTGGATGTGTCCATAAAAGATAGGTAAAAGAGGCTTCATTGAATTAATCTCTTTGCACACAAATACATCCTGGTTTACAATATGACCTTTCGTATTGAATAAAAACTTTCCTTACGAACAAAGGTTTGGTCTTCTTTCTGCAATCTCAATTCAGCGGATTTCAAGGTTTCAACATGCATCTGAACATTAGACCAAATGCGACACTTTGAATACCTATATTGGGTTCAGTGGAGATGGACAGAAACATGTTGATTTTCCATTGATTTGCTAAATTCCAGAAATATTTCTTGCATTACAGAATATTTTTCGAAAGTAATGTTATATTGTAAGATGGAGGAAAGAATGCTGCACATAAGCTCCCTTTATCTGCCATAGAAACTAACACTAAATGTATATTTATGTCTTGCAGAAAATATTTCTTCTAATGTCACCAATCCACTTACTGAGTGTGTATCTATTCACTTTACAAATCATAGTGCTTGGGCTGTATTAACCTAACTGTGCATCTCAAGTACACGTGAATCATAAAGTATTGTTAAAGCCAGATACCATTAATATAAGGTCTTCTGATGAGTTGACCCTATCTCAAGCTTGCACATTTGAGTTATTCTCTTGGAAGACTCTATACTGCTCCTCACTCTAAAGATCTACATAATGGAAGGATTAACTTGAAAAATTTTTAGGGAACGTTAAGATCATACCTCATTATAAAAGGTCACAAATAGAGATTTTGTTTCTCGAACAAAGGTAAAGTCTATTGAGAATTGAGATTGTATTCTTGGAAAAATAAGAAGAGGTATTCCATGAAACCCGCATCATGTTCTTCTTAATGGTATAAGAAACATTTTCTGATTCAATATTGGTCAAAAACCTTGTAAGCTAAGTGGCTGTGGAGATACCAAAAGTATTTCCACAAACATTGATTAACCCCCTCATGACCTTGCGTTTTCGTTTTTTTTCCTCCCCTTTTTTCAAAAGCCATAACTTTTTCCAGCCGGGGGCCATTTGGAAATTTCTACCATCATTCGGGGGCCACACAAGAATGATCACCTTGATAATTACCCCAATATATTTAGTCAAACAATTAATTACGGTAACTCACCCTTAATGTGACGGCTGGAGCTGCTTCTCTTTGGTGCAGCTGTGATGTTAGGTGATGCTGATTATGTTTAGTGATGAGCGAGTTTACTCGTTGCTTGGGTTTTCCCGAGCATGCTCAGGTGTCCTCCGAGTAATTTGGCATGCTTGGAGATTTAGTTTTTGTCGACGCAGCTGCATGATTTGCGGCTGCTAGACAGCCTGAATATATGTGGGGATTCCCTAACAAACAGGCAGCATGCATTCAAGCTGTCTAGCAGCCACAAATCATGCAGCTGCGTCACCAAAAACTGAATCTCCGAGCATGCCAAAATACTCAGAGGACACCCAAGCATGCTCGGGAATTACTCGCTCAGTCATCATTAATCATGTTGCTTCTCACAGCTGCTTTTCCAGGTTTGTGTCAGCCAGGAGAGCAGTCAACTTATTGTCATAATAAGTTTTGTAAACGATATACATCACGCTGAGACTACTGTACATGCATCACATAGGAGACGCTGAGACAGTTGTATTTACACCACATAGGAGACAATTGGACAGCTGTATAAGCATCACATAGGAGACCCTGTGACTGCTGTCTATACATCATATAGGAGATGCTGGGACTACTGTACATACAGTTAGGTCCATATATTTTGACAGACAACATTTTTCTAATTTTGGTTCTAGACATTACCACTAGAGTTGAGCGACTTTTGGTTTTTTAGGGTCGCGTTTCGTTTCGTGAAACCCGACTTTTCCAAAAATCGGGTCGAGCAAGATCGTCCGATTATAGGGAAAAGTCGGGGTCGTCCCGAAACACGAAACCCAATGTAAGTCAATGGGGAATAAAAGTCGGCAGTGAGAGGAGGACAGGAAACACACCTACAGTGCCCATTTGAATGCCACAAACATCAATTCTTCTTACATAAGCTTGTCAACCTTAATTAACTTCATAATACAAGTTACGCACTGAAAAATGGGGGTTATTTGGCAAAAGTTGTGGGGGGGGAGGGCTGGCTGCAGGTTTTCATGTGCCCTGGGAGAAAGAGCGCCCCTTTAACACATACCACAACTCATCATGCTCCGATACGGCAGAGAAATAGCGGTATAGTACAATGAAAAATACCTCACTTTTTACATCTCATGACGAGGCCCATCTATTTCTCCATACAAAATCATTGGTCCCATATAATGTTTGAAACAGTATATGATGAGCTCCACATAATGCTACAGTATATGTTGGTCCCCATGGATGAAGCTCCACTGTCTTATGGGCCCAAATAATGCTCCAAACATAATGGGCCCCATTTCTAATGCTCTAGTGTATAATGGGCCCTGTAAATGCTGCTCCAGTGTCTGATGTCCACCTTTGGAATGTTCCAGTGTATGGTGGGCCCCATCTATCATTCTCCAGAGTATAGTGCTCCCCAAAAATTGCTGTCCCAACATTGAAAACAATCAAATAAGTCTCCTCGCTAGGGAATCCCTGTACTAGTCTGGACTCCTCGTCGTCCCCATCTTCCATCTCACTGTACAGTATTTCAACTTTGCAAGTGCTGTGATCCTGGGCAAGCAGGGGGGGCCCACTCGTTGGCGACGGCACTGGCACAGGGCCCCTGATAGTACGGTGGTGTGTCTGATGGCGGGTGGGCCGAACCTGCACTTTCATCTGCAGCTTCCTCTTTGTCACCGTGTAAGATGGAACTGTATATGGGAAGGGTAACCTGAGTTTCATCAGGGTCAGATTCAGGCCGGGTAGCGTGCGAGGGGAATGTAGTGGTCTGGGTCAATGTACCAGCAGATTCATCGAGCAGTGGCTGGGCATCAGTGCACTTGTGTCGCCCCCAGGAGTACGGTCGCCACAGTGGCATTACCTTCTTCCTAGGGAGTGTGATGTCATGCTTGGGAGCAAAGAAGGATCTCTCTAGCAGGTTAACTGATTGGGCGGCGTTATTCCCACGAGTCATGACCCTCCAAACAGCGTTCATGAAGGCAAAGTGTTTGTTTTACATGGGCAGTATGGTTGCAAAGCTGAACCTTAAAGGAATGTCCAGAAGGGCACCACCAGGAGTGGAGCCTACGGTTAAATTTGACTCCACCTGGGAAACCTCAACCATGCCAGCTACAGAACAGATGCACACATTGCAAGCTTAATTCCGTTAACGAACGAGACTCCGTCATGCCCTGCGGTCCGAGTCCGGCTTACTAGAGGGACACGTGAGGCTCTGGCACATGAGATTGGCCAATAACTGGTGTGTCATGCCCTTACATGTCCGTGGCTGTATGTGCGCTACACTGAAAAGGCCAGCGTTTGTCGCTTACAGGTGCAGATAACCCGCTGAACAACGTTAGTGATGGGGATCACTGATTACAATTATTACCCGCGAACAATGATTTCCCAGTAAGTGCAGGTCAACCGCAGTTCCGGAATTAGGCCTAACCGTCATTCCTGAAAAAATGAAAAACTTACGTGTGCAAACCACAGGTGCTGTAGCTTGCTTAACAGCTCGCCAGCCGTTCTCACGCCCAGTATGGATTACACGTGATTGCACAAAGGTGAGAAAGGGTACCGTATCCCCAGATAACATGTATGGATAGCGTACACATTCAAAATATATGTCTATACATCAGGAGGCAGGCTCAGACGGTGTTAGGCCCAGTATGGATTGCACGTGATTGCACAAAGGTTAGAAAGGGTACCGTATCCCCAGATAACATGTATGGATAGCGTACACAATCAAAATATATGTCTCAGGAGGCAGGCTCAGACGGTGTTAGGCCCAGTTTGGATTGCACGTGATTGCACAAAGGTTAGAAAGGGTACCGTATCCCCAGATAACATGTATGGATAGCGTACACATTCAAAATATATTTCTCAGGAGGCAGGCTCAGACGGTGTTAGGCCCAGTATGGATTGCACGTGATTGCACAAAGGTTAGAAAGGGTACCGTATCCCTGGATAACATGTATGGATAGCGTACACATTCAAAATATATGTCTCAGGAGGCAGGTTCAGACGGTGTTAGGCCCAGTATGGATTGCACGTGATTGCACAAAGGTTAGAAAGGGTACCGTATCCCTGGATAACATGTATGGATAGCGTACACATTCAAAATATATGTCTCAGGAGGCAGGCTCAGACGGTGTTAGGCCCAGTATGGATTGCACGTGATTGCACAAAGGTTAGAAAGGGTACCGTATCCCCAGATAACATGTATGGATAGCGTACACATTCAAAATATATGTCTATACATCAGGAGGCAGGCTCAGACGGTGTCAGGCACAGTATGGATTGCACGTGATTGCACAAAGGTTAGAAAGGGTACCGTATCCCTGGATAATATGTATGGATAGCGTACACATTCAAAATATATGTCTCAGGAGGCAGGCTCAGACGGTGTTAGGCCCAGTATGGATTGCACGTGATTGCACAAAGGTTAGAAAGGGTACCGTATGCCCGGATAACATGTATGGATAGCGTACACATTCAAAATATATGTCTATACATCAGGAGGCAGGCTCAGACGGTGTCAGGCACAGTATGGATTTGACGGCCCAGATTACACAGCGGAGGAGCAGGGAGAGGTAAAGATTGCAAATGCTGGGGCCCTGCCCAAGCAAGGGGGGCCCACTCGTGGGCGTCGGTACTGGCACTGGGCCCCTCATAGTACAGCGGTGTGTCTGACGGCGGGTGTGCACCACCACCGTCAGAGACACTTGATTGCACTATGAGGGACCCTGTGCCAGTGCCCGCGCCCAAGAGTCGGCCTACCCACCTGTCCAGGGCAACGGCACTCGCACGGTGTCGTGCGCTAGGTGGTGACCCCGGCCATGGGGGGGGAGGCAGCACAGTTAGGGAGTTTTAGAAAGTGGCATATGTTGATGTTGGACATTCAGCTGATGCAAAAGGCGAAATAGGTGAAGTCCCAGGAAGAGGTGGACCAAAGCAAGCCATTTTTCTGTCACCCTATGTGTCATCAGGGGAAGGTGGGACAAAATCCTTGGAAACCCATGCATGGTTCATTTTAATGAAGGTTAGATCATCCACATTTTGGGTTGACAGACGGGTCCTTTTTTCTGTCAGGATTGATCCAGCTGCACTGAAGACTCTTTCCGATAGCACACTTGCAGCTGGGCAAGCGAGCTCCTGTAAGGCATATTGGGCCAATTCAGGCCAGGTGTCCAGTTTAGCGGCCCAATAGTCAAAGGGGAATGACCTGTGTGGGAGAACATCGATATGGGAGGAAAAGTAGTTTGTAACCATAGTTGACAACTGCTGTCTCCTGTCACTTTCCATCGATGCAGTATTACCAGTTGTGTGAGCGGTATTTGAAAAATCAGTCCACAACATTGTCATGAAACCCCTGTCTCCAACGCCACTTCTGCTGTGTGCACCACGAACACCTCTGCCAAGCTGCCCCCGGCCCGTACGGCTCGTGTGAGAACCATCACCGCTGCTGTGTGCTGGGAATGCCTCAAGCAACCGATTTACCAGAGTTGCTTGTTTATTAGCCAATATTAGGTCAAGGTTCTCCTGTGGCATGATGTTTTGTAATTTGCCTTTATAGCGTGGATCCAGGATGCTGGCCAACCAGTAGTCGTCATCGTTCATCATTTTGGCAATGCGGGGGTCCCTTTTTAGGATCTGCAAGGCATAATCTGACATGTGGGCCAATGTTCCCGGTGTCAATGATGCACTGCGAGTGCTGGGTGGAGGAGCACTTTCTGGCAAATCCACATCCCTCCAGTCACGCACAAACCCTGTACCAGACCTTGCCACGCCAACATTTTCACTTGCCCCATGAGATGCATCCTCCTCCCCTAAGTAATCATCCCCATCATCATCCTCCTCCTCCTCTTCTTCCTCCACCTCGTCCAGGAGAGGTCCCTGAGCAGACAATGGCTGAATGTCATCAAGGATTCCCTCCTCCTCATCAACATTGGCTGCAGACGCCTGCTCCTTAAGGTGCGTCAAAGTTTGCATGAGCAGACGCATAAGTGGGATGCTCATGCTTAGGATGGCGTCGTCTGCGCTTACCAGCCGTGTGCATTCCTCAAAACACTGAAGGACTTTACAGCGGTCTTTCAGCTTCGGCCACTGCACACCTGTAAACTCCATGTCTGCTCTCAAAGTGCCTGGCCGTGTATCCTCCCACAAATGCATTATGGCCTGCCTCTGCTCGCACAGCCGCTCCACCATGTGCAGGGTGGAGTTCCACCTTGTTGCAATGTCGATAATGAGGCGGTGGTTGGGAAGTTGGAGCAATCGCTGCAGCTTCTGCATACGAACGGAGTGTACAGGCGACCGGCGGATGTGCGCGCACAGTCTTCGCACCTTCTGGAGCAGGGCTGTTAACTCCGGATAATTTTTGAGGAAGCACTGCACCACCAGGTTCAAGGTGTGAGCCAAGCAAGGTATGTGGCTGAGTTTTGAAAGGGCTATTGCTGCCACAAAATTACGGCCGTTATCACTAACTACCTTGCCTGCCTCAAGATGTACACTGCCCAGCCATGACTCAGTTTGTCGCTTCAAGTACTCGGCCAGCACCTCGGCGGTGTGTCTGTTGCCCAAACACATCATCTGCAACACAGCCTGCTGACGCTTTCCACTAGCTGCTCGATAGGGGGACACATCGTGTGCAACAGTGGCAGCTGCAGATGGAGTGCTCGTACGACTGCGCTCTGTGGACGAGCTTTCGCTTCTGGAGGAGAAGGAGGAGGAGGGTCGAACGCCTACAGCCAACTGTTTCCTATACCGTGGGCTAGGCAGCACTGTCCCACCACCGCTGTCCCCTGTGGACCCTGCATCCACCACATTAACCAAGTGCGCAGTGATGGACACGTAACGGCCCTGGCCATGCCGACTGGACCATGCATCAGTTGTGAGGTGCACCTTTCCGCTCACTGACTGCTTGAGTGCGTGGACAATGCGGTCTTTCACATGATGGTGGAGGGCTGGGATGGCTTTGCGAGAGAAGAAGTGGCGACTGGGTAGGTCATAGCGTGGTACTGCATAGGCCATGAGTTCGCGGAAAGCTGTGCTTTCCA
Organism: Dendrobates tinctorius; assembly: GCF_039654945.1. Classification (NCBI taxonomy): domain Eukaryota; kingdom Metazoa; phylum Chordata; class Amphibia; order Anura; family Dendrobatidae; genus Dendrobates; species Dendrobates tinctorius. The sequence goes on along the minus strand of NW_027361788.1, from coordinate 7,319,840 downwards.
CCAACCGAAAGGGCATCATCTCAAACGAGATTAGTTTGGCAATGTGGGCGTTCAAACCCAGTGTACGCGGATGAGAGACTGAGTACTTTCTTGACCTACTCATAGTGTCTGGGAGGGTGAGCTGGACTTGAGAGCTGCATATGGTGGAAGTAGCGGTGGACAGGGCGGACTGAGAGAGGGTTGATGATGGTGATGGAGTTGGTGTTCTTTCTGATGGTCTAGAATCAGTCTTTCGTTGATATAACAGTGGGATTCCCTGACTGCTGTGGCCTTGCAACGACACCTCAACATTTGCTGCTGTGCTAACCGGTGGGCTTACAGTGGGGGAAACAATGTAGCGTTGCTGACTACCTTCGTTGTGATCAGTTGCACATGTGGCACTTGAGGTTTGGTGTTGTGTCCACGCTTGCAAGTGCATGGTGTTTAAATGTCTAAGCATGCAACTGGTATTCAAATTTTTCAGATTTTTCCCTCGGCTAAAGGTCTTTGCGCACTTCTTACAGATAACCTTGGCCTGATCATGAGGATTTTGTTCAAAAAAGTGCCACACTGAACTCTTCCTACTTTGGCAGACATTTTGCGGCCTAGCACGCTGTGATCTTTTGACCCTCTGGACAAGCTGTCCAGCAACCCTTTTGATGTTTGGAACCTGTCTTTGGAGTGCTCCGGGCCTGCCAGATAACAGCTGTTGCGATGTCGATGTCTGCTGTGGATGCTCCTCATCTGAGCTATTGGAAGCAGCACCCTCTTCCCCCAATGGATGCCAATCTGGGTCAACAACTGGGTCATCCATCACCTCCTCTTATATGTCATGTGCACCTTCCTCTGTGTCACCGTGTATGGTGGTATAGTGTGCGGGAAGGGGCACCTGAGTCTCATCAGGGTCAGAATCTGGCTCTGTACACTGCGAGGACAATGTAGTGCTCTGAGTGAATGTACCAGCAGAATCATCCATCAGCGGCTGTGCATCAGTGCACTCCATGTCAGATTCATCTTGGCCTGGGTAATTCACCATTTCACTTGATAATCCAGGCCTGGTATGTGAAAACAGCTCCATGGAGTAATCAGTAGTATGGCCTGCGTCATCCTTCAATCTTGGTTGGGGTGAAGGACACAAGGAAAGGTGTGGTTCATGAACATGAGCCTCCAATGACGACTCAGTGCTTTTACTTTTTACAACTGAAGAAGAGTAGGCGATAGAGCTGGAGGCTGAGTCAGCAATGTAAGACAAAACTTTTTCCTGATGCTCTGGCTTTAAAAGCGGTTTGCCAACTCCTAGAAAACTAAGCGTTCGAGGCCTTATGTAGCCAGATGATGACGCAGGCTCAGCACCTCCTGCATTCGGTCCTATTTTGCTCTTGCACTACCATCAGATCCACCACCAACACCATCATTACCAGCTGCCAACCCCCGCCCAATTCCACGGCCTCTTCCACCAGCTTTCCTCATTTTTGGTAGAAATGTAGACAAAATCCAACAAACTATATAGTAATGTAAAACAAGGTACAAGGTGTCTATAGGACAGGGGAGATTTTGAATTTCTGCAGACACTTGTGGACACTGGACACTTTTGGATTGTGTGAGGCCCACTGATATCTGAGCGCTATGTGACAGGCTCGATGGCACAGCTGTGACCAAAGTGACTAGAGGATAAGGGAGATTTTGAATCTCTGCACACACTTTTGGACACTGGACACTTTTGGATTGTGTGAGGCCCACTGATATCTGAGCGCTATGTGACAGGCTCGATGGCACAGCTGTGACCAAAGTGACTAGAGGATAAGGGAGATTTTGAATCTCTGCACACACTTTTAGACACTGGACACTTTTGGATTGTGTGAGGCCCAATGAATATCTGAGCGCTATGTGACAGGCTCGATGGCACAGCTGTGACCAAAGTGACTAGAGGATAAGGGAGATTTTGAATCTCTGCACACACTTTTGGACACTGGACACTTTTGGATTGTGTGAGGCCCACTGATATTTGAGCGCTATGTGACAGGCTCGATGGCACAGCTGTGACCAAAGTGACTAGAGGATAAGGGAGATTTTGAATCTCTGCACACACTTTTTGACACTGGACACTTTTGGATTGTGTGAGGCCCACTGATATCTGAGCGCTATGTGACAGGCTCGATGGCACAGCTGTGACCAAAGTGACTAGAGGATAAGGGAGATTTTGAATCTCTGCACACACTTTTGGACACTGGACACTTTTGGATTGTGTGAGGCCCACTGATATCTGAGCGCTATGTCACAGGCTCGATGGCACATCTGTGACCAAAGTGACTAGAGGATAAGGGAGATTTTGAATCTCTGCACACACTTTTGGACACTGGACACTTTTGGATTGTGTGAGGCCCACTGATATCTGAGCGCTATGTGACAGGCTCGATGGCACAGCTGTGACCAAAGTGACTAGAGGATAAGGGAGATTTTGAATCTCTGCACACACTTTTGGACACTGGACACTTTTGGATTGTGTGAGGCCCACTGATATCTGAGCGCTATGTGACAGGCTCGATGGCACAGCTGTGACCAAAGTGACTAGAGGATAAGGGAGATTTTGAATCTCTGCACACACTTTTGGACACTGGACACTTTTGGATTGTGTGAGGCCCACTGATATCTGAGCGCTATGTGACAGGCTCGATGGCACAGCTGTGACCAAAGTGACTAGAGGATAAGGGAGATTTTGAATCTCTGCACACACTTTTGGACACTGGACACTTTTGGATTGTGTGAGGCCCACTGATATCTGAGCGCTATGTGACAGGCTCGATGGCACAGCTGTGACCAAAGTGACTAGAGGATAAGGGAGATTTTGAATCTCTCCACACACTTTTGGACACTGGACACTTTTGGATTGTGTGAGGCCCACTGATATCTGAGCGCTATGTGACAGGCTCGATGGCACAGCTGTGACCAAAGTGACTAGAGGATAAGGGAGATTTTGAATCTCTGCACACACTTTTGGACACTGGACACTTTTGGATTGTGTGAGGCCCAATGAATATCTGAGCGCTATGTGACAGGCTCGATGGCACAGCTGTGACCAAAGTGACTAGAGGATAAGGGAGATTTTGAATCTCTGCACACACTTTTGGACACTGGACTCTTTTGGATTGTGTGAGGCCCAATGAATATCTGAGTGCTATGTGACAGGCTCGATGGCACAGCTGTGACCAAAGTGACTAGAGGATAAGGGAGATTTTGAATCTCTGCACACACTTTTGGACACTGGACACCTTTGGATTGTGTGAGGCCCACTGATATCTGAGCGCTATGTCACAGGCTCGATGGCACAGCTGTGACAAAAGTGACTAGAGGATAAGGGAGATTGGATTGCTTTTAAAAAAGCAGTTTGCGGAGCAGTGGGTAAACAGCAATGCAGGAATGTCAGGAAGCCTTAGAAGGCAGCCCAACAACCAACACCACTGATACACCACTATATAGCCTCCCCTTGCACTGAACACACAGTGACTGGTGTGTTGTGCAGGCCAAATTGCTAGCAGCAGAAGCAGTTTTTTTTTCTTCTCAGCAGGACAAAAAAAAAAAATTGGGATTGCTTTTAAAAAAGCAGTTTGCGGAGCAGTGGGTAAACAGCAATGCAGGAATGTCAGGAAGCCTTAGAAGGCAGCCCAACAACCAACACCACTGATACACCACTATATAGCCTCCCCTTGCACTGCACACACAGTGACTGGTGTGTTGTGCAGGCCAAATCGCTAGCAGCAGAAGCAGTTTTTTTATCTTCTTCCCTGCCTAACGCTCTCCCTACAGAATCAGCAACCTCTCCCTATACTGAGATCGGCAGAAGTAAGATGGCGGTCGGCGTGCACGCCCTTTTATACCCCCTGTGACGCCCACCAAAGCAAGCCAATCACTTGCATGCCCTTCTGAAAGATGGTGGTGACCCCTGCCTATGTCATCACGTTGCCCACAGTGTCCGTGGATCCTGATTGGCTGAAAAAGAGCGCAAAACAAACTTTTGAAACGCGACTTTGGCGCGTAAGTCGCCGACCTCGTGGCCAACCTCATCCTAGGGTCGGGTTTCGTTTCATGAAACCCGACTTTGCCAAAAGTCGGCGACTTTTGAATTTTTTCGACCCGTTTCGCTCAACTCTAATTACCACAATGAATTTTAAACAAAACATTCCAGATGCAGTTGAAGTTCAGACTTTCAGCTTTCATTTGTATCCACATTAACATTGGATGAAGGGTTTAGGAGTTTCAGCTCCTTAACATGTGCCACCCTTTTTTTAAAGGGACCAAAAGTAATTGGATAGATTGAATAATTGTAAATAAAATGTTCATTTCTAATACTTGGTTGAAAGCCCTTTGTTGGCAATGACTGCCTGAAGTCTTGAACTCATGGACATCACCAGACGCTGTGCTTCCTCCTTTTTGATGCTCTGCCAGGCCTTCACTGCGGTGGTTTTCAGTTGCTGTTTGTTTGTGGGTCTTTCTGTCTGAAGTTTAGTCTTTAACGCCTTCACCCCCAAGGGTGGTTTGCACGTTCATGACCAGGCCAATTTTTACAATTCTGACCACTGTCCCTTTATGAGGTAATAACTCTGAAACGTTTCCATGGATCCTGGTGATTTTGACACTGTTTTCTCGTGACATATTGTACTTCATGTTAGTGGTAAAATTTCTTTCAAATAACTTGCGTTTATTTGTGAAAAAAATGGAAATTTGGCGAAAAGTTTGAAAATTTCGCAATTTTCCTACTTTGAATTTTTATGCCCTTAAATCACAGAGATATGGCACAAAAAAACTTAATAAGTAACATTTCACACATGTTTACTTTACATCAGCACAATTTTGGAACCAAAATTTTTTTTTGTTAGGAAGTTATAAGGGTTAAAAGTTGACCAGTGATTTCTCATTTTTGCAACACCATTTTATTTTTACGGACCACATCACATTTGAAGCCACTTTGAGGGGTCTATATGATAAAATACCCAAAAGTGACACCATTCTAAAAACTGCACCCATTAAGGCTCAAAACAACCACATTCAAGAAGTTTTTAACCCTTCAGCTGCATCACAGGAATTTTTTGAATATTTAAAAAAAAAATGAACGTTTAACTTTTTTTCACAAAAAAAATACTTCAGGTTCAATTTTTTTTATTTTACCAAGGGTAACAGGCGAAATTGGACTGCAAAAGTTATTGTGCAATTTGTCCTGAGTACCTGATATGTGCGGGGGAACCACTGTTTCGGCGCATGGCAGAGCTCAGAAGGGAAGGAGCGCCGTTTGACTTTTTCAATGCAACAATGGCTGGAATTCAGATCTTACGCCATGTCACGTTTGGAGAGCCCCTGATGAACCTAAACAGTGGAAACCCCCCACAAGTGACCCCATTCTGGAAACTAGACCCCACAAGGAACTTACCTAGTTGTGTGGTGAGAACTTTGAACCCACAAGGGCTTCACAGAAGATTATAACGTACAGCCGTACAGTTAAAAAATCATATTTTTTCCACAAAAATGATCTTTTCACCCTCAATTCTTATTTTTCCAAGGGTAACAGGACCCTAAAAGATATTGTGCAATTTGTCCTGAGTACGCTGATACCCAACATGTGGGGGTAAACCACTATTTGGGCGCATGGCAGAGCTCGGAAGGGAAGCAGCGCCATTTGACGTTTTTGGCTGGAATTGAGATCGGACACCATGTCGCGTTTGGAAAGCCCCTGATGTACCAAAACAGTGAACCCCCCACAAATGACACCATTTTGGAAACTAGACCCCCCAAGGAACTTATCTAGATGTGTGGTGAGCACTTTGAACCCCCCAGTGCTTCACAGAAGTTTATAACGCCCGGGCATGAAAATAAAAAAATCGTATTTTTTCAACAAACATGATCTCTTAGTCACCAATTTTTTTATTTTCCCAAGGGTACCAGGAGAAATTGGACCCCAAAAGTTGTCCAATTTGTCCTGAGTACGTTGATACCCCATATGTGGGAGAAAACTACTGTATGGGCATACGTCAGGGCTCGGAAGGGAAGTAGTGATATTTTGGAATGAAGACTTTGATGGAATGGTCTTCCGGTGTCATGTTGCCTTTGGAGAGCCCCTAATGTACCTAAACAGTGGAAACCCCCCACAAATGACACCATTTTGGAAACTAGACCCCCTAAGGAACTTATCTAGATGTGTGGTGAGCACTTTGAACCCCCAAGGGCTTCACAGAAGGTTATAATGCCCTTGCATGAAAATAAAAAAATCGTATTTTTTTCACAAACATGATCTTTTAGTCCCCATTTTTTTATTTTCCCAAGGGTAACCGGAGAAATTGGACCCCAAAAGTTGTTTTCCAATTTGTCCTGAGTACGCTGATACCTCATATGTGGCAGAAAACTACTGTATGGGCACACGTCGGGGCTCGGAAGGGAAGTAGTGATATTTTGGAATGAAGACTTTGATGGAATGGTCTTCCGGTGTCATGTTGCTTTTGGAGAGCCCCTGATGTACCTAAACTATTGAAACTCCCCACAGGTGACCCCATTTTGGAAACTAGACCCCACAAGGAACTTACCTAGTTATGTGGTGAGAACTTTGAACCCACAAGGGCTTCACAGAAGATTATAACGTACAGCCGTACAGTTAAAAAATCATATTTTTTCCACAAAAATGATCTTTTCACCCTCAATTCTTATTTTTCCAAGGGTAACAGGACCCTAAAAGATATTGTGCAATTTGTCCTGAGTACGCTGATACCCCACATGTGGGGGTAAACCACTATTTGGGCGCATGGCAGAGCTCGGAAGGGAAGCAGCGCCATTTGACGTTTTTGGCTGGAATTGAGATCGGACACCATGTCGCGTTTGGAAAGCCCCTGATGTACCAAAACAGTGAACCCCCCCACAAATGACACCATTTTGGAAACTAGACCCTCCAAGGAACTTATCTAGGTGTGTGGTGAGCACTTTGAACCCCCCCCCAGTGCTTCACAGAAGTTTATAACGCCCGGGCGTGAAAATAAAAAAATCGTATTTTTTCAACAAACATGATCTCTTAGTTACCAATTTTTTTATTTTCCCAAGGGTACCAGGAGAAATTGGACCCCAAAAGTTGTCCAATTTGTCCTGAGTACGTTGATACCCCATATGTGGGAGAAAACTACTGTATGGGCATACGTCAGGGCTCGGAAGGGAAGTAGTGATATTTTGGAATGAAGACTTTGATGGAATGGTCTTCCGGTGTCATGTTGCTTTTGGAGAGCCCCTGATGTACCTAAACAGTGGAAACCCCCCACAAGTGACCCCATTTTGGAAACTAGACCCCCTGAGGAACTTATCTAGATGTGTGGTGAGCACTTTGAACCCCCCAGTGCTTCACAGAAGTTTATGATGACCGGGTGTGAAAATAAAAAAATCGTATTTTTTCAACAAACATGATCTTTTAGTCCCCATTTTTTATTTTCCCAAGGGTAACAGGAGAAATTGGACCCCAAAAGTTGTTGTCCAATTGTCCTGAGTACGCTGATACCCCATATGTGGGAGAGAACTACTGTATCGGCACACGTCGGGGCTCGGAAGGGAAGTAGTGACATTTTGGAATGCAGACTGTGATGGAATGCTCTGCGGGTGTCATGTTGCCTTTGGAGAGCCCCTAATGTACCTAAACAGTGGAAACCCCCCACAAATGACACCATTTTGGAAACTAGACCCCCTAAGGAACTTATCTAGATGTGTGGTGAGCACTTTGAACCCCCAAGGGCTTCACAGAAGGTTATAATGCCCTTGCATGAAAATAAAAAAATCGTATTTTTTCCACAAACATGATCTTTTAGTCCCCATTTTTTTATTTTTCCAAGGGTAACAGGAGAAATTGGACCCCAAAAGTTGTTGTCCAATTTGTCCTGAGTACGTTGATACCTCATATGTGGCAGAAAACTACTGTATGGGCACACGTCGGGGCTCGGAAGGGAAGTAGTGACGTTTTGGAATGCAGACTTTAATGGAATGGTCTGCGGGTGTCATGTGCGTTTGGAGAGCCCCTGATGTACCTAAACTATTGAAACTCCCCACAGGTGACCCCATTTTGGAAACTAGACCCCTCAAGGAACTTATCTAGATGCGTGGTGAGCACTTTGAACCCCCAAGTGCTTCACAGAAGTTTATAACGCCCGGGCGTGAAAATAAAAAAATCATTTTTTTCCACAAAAATTATATTTTTGCCCCCAATTTTTTATTTTCCTACGGGTAAAAGGAGAAATTGGACCCCAAAAGTTGTTTTGCAATTTGTCCTGAGTAGCCTGATACCCTATATGTGGGGGTAAAACACTGTTTGGACGCATGGCAGAGCTTGGAAGGGAAGGAGCACCATTTGACTTTTTCAACGCAGAATTGGCTGGAATTGAGATCAGACGCCATGTTGCATTTGGAGAGCACCTGATGTACCCAAACAGTGGAAACCCCCCTATTATAACTCCAACCCTAACCCCAACACACCCCTAACCCTAATCTCAGCCCTAACTCTAGCCCTAACCCTAGCCCTAATGGTAAAATGGAAATAAATACATTTTCTTTTAATTTTATTATTTTTCCCTAACTAAGGGGGTGATAACGGGGGGTTTGATTTACTATTTATGGCGGTTTTTATGTTTGGCAGCTGTCGCACTCTAAAAGACGCTTTTTATTGTAAAAATAGTTTTTGCATCACCACATATTGAGAGCTATAATTTTTCCATATTTTGACCCACCGAGTCATTTGAGGTCTTATTTTTTGCGGGACAAGTTGATGTTTTTATTGCTACCATTTTCGGGCACGTGACTTTTTTGATCGCTTTTTATTCCGATTTTTGGGACGCAGAATGAACAAAAACCAGCGTTTCATGAATTTCTTTTGGGGGGTGCGTTTACACCGTTCCGCGTGCGGTGAAATTGATAAGACGGTTTTATTCTTCGGGCCAGTACGGTTACAGCGATACCTCATTTACGTAGTTTTTTATGTTTTGGTGCTTTTATGCAATGAAAACAATTTTATATAAAAAATAATTATTTTTGCATCGCTTTATTCTGCGAGCTATAACTTTTTAATTTTTTTGCTGATGATGCTGAGTGGTGGGTCTTTTTTTGTGGGACGAGATGATGTTTTCAGCGGTACCATGGATATTTATATGCGCCTTTTTGATCGCGGGTTATTCCACATTTTGTTCGGCGGTATGATAATAAATCATTATTTTTTGCTAAGTTTTTTATTTTTATTTTTTAAGGGGTTCACTAAACAGGTTAACTAATGGGACAGTTTTATAGGGCGGGTCGTTACGGACGTGGCAATACCAAATATGTTTACTTTTATTTATTTTATTTTTTTATTTCCAAAAAATGAATTTATTAGGGAATATTTTCTTTTTTTAATTTGTTTAGCGATTTTTTAAAAATTATTTTTACACTTTTTTTTAACTTTATTACATTGTCCCTGTCCCAGGGGGGACATAACTGTCATGTGACAGATCGCTGATCTGTCACATCACAGATCACTGTGACAGATCAGAGATCTGTCACAGGCACTGCACTTGGCTTCCTCGTGCCTGCGCTTTGCAGGCACTGAGGAAGCCAGCTCCCTGTAGGCCCCCGAAGGTCCCCGTCGCCATCTTGGATTCGGGGACCTGCAGGGATGGAGCCCCCGCAGCAGCGCTGCACATTGCGCTGCTGTGGGGGGCTCGGAAGCATGGAGGGAGCCCCCTCCCTGCCGATGCTTCCCTTTAACCCACAGTACACCGCGATCGTGTTTGATCGCGGTGTGCAAGGAGTTAACGTGTCGGGGCACATTGTGCCGGGTGTCAGCTGTGATAATCAGCTGACACCCGGCCGCTGATCGCGCTAGACGTACTATCCCGTCCATGGGCATAGGGGCCCAGGTCCCATGGACGGGATAGTACGTCTGATGTCAGAAAGGGGTTAACAAGTGAAATGCATGCTCAATTGGGTTGAGATCAGGTGACTGACTTGGCCATTCAAGAATATTCCACTTCTTTGCTTTAATAAACTCCAGGGTTGCTTTGGCTTTATGTTTTGGGTCATTGTCCATCTGTAGTATGAAACGATGACCAATCAGTTTGGCTGCATTTGGCTGGATCTGAGCACACAGTATGGCTCTGAATACCTCAGAATTCATTCGGCTGCTTCTGTCCTGTGTCACATCATCAATAAACACTAATGACCCAGTGCCACTGGCAGCCATGCATGCCCAAGCCATCACACTGCCTCCGCCGTGTTTTACAGATGATGTGGTATGCTTTGGATCATGAGCTGTACCACGCCTTCGACACACTTTTCTCTTTCCATCATTCTGGTAGAGGTTGATCTTGGTTTCATCTGTCCAAAGAATGTTCTTCAAGAACTGTGCTGGCTTTTTTTAAATCAAAGGGGTAAGGTTTCTCCTTGTGGAGAGTGACATACCAGCTCTGGCTTGTCAAGGTAAGGAGGCTTATTCGCCGTGCAATGCTCCTCTGGGAAAGTTTATATGCAAATTGCATCTTCAGAGAGAAAGAGGACTTTTACTCTACAGCGCCACCTATTGGTAGTAGCGATCCACTTGGCTTTTTTAGATGTTTTTTAGCAAAGTCCAGTCTAGCCTTTTTATTCTTGATGCTTATGAGTGGCTTGCACTGTGCAGTGAACCCTCTGTATTTACTTTCATGCAGTGTTCTCTTTATGGTAGATTTGGATATTGAGGATATTGATACGCCTACCTCCTGGAGAGTGTTGTTCACTTGGTTGGCTGTTGTGAAGGGGTTTCTCTTCACCATGGAGATTATTCTGCGATCATCCACCACTGTTGTCTTCCGTGGGCGCCCAGGTCTTTTTGCATTGATGAGTTCACCAGTGCTTTCTTTCTCAGGATGTACCAAACTGTAGATTTTGCCACTCCTAATGTTGTAGCAATTTCTCGGGTGGGTTTTTTCTGTTTTTGCAGCTTAAGGATGGCTTGTTTCACCTGCATGGAGAGCTCCTTTGACCGCATGTTTCCTTCACAGCAAAACCTTCCAAATGCATGCACCACACCTCAAATCAACTCCAGGCCTTTTATCTGCTTAATTGAGAATGACATAATGAAGGGATTGCCCACACCTGTCCATGAAATAGCCTTGGAGTCAATTGTCCAATTACTTTTGGTCCCTTTAAAAACAGGGAGGCACATGTTAAGGAGCTGAAACTCCTAAACCCTTCATCCAATTTTAATGTGGATACCCTCAAATGAAACTAAAAGTCTGAACTTCAACTGCATCTGAATTGTTCTGTAAAAAGCAAATCAAGACAGCAAAGATTGAGACAGAGAGACTCATTGCCAGAGAAGTTAAAAATAATCCCAAAATATTCTTTAACTACATAAATAGTAAGAAGCTAAAAAATGATAGTGTTGGCCCCCTTAAAAATAGTTTGGGTGAAATGGTGGATGAGGATGAGGAAAAAGCCAATATGCTAAATGACTTTTTTTCAACAGTATTTACACAAGAAAATCCCATGACGGATAACATGATCAGGGATAAAAAAATTCTCCATTAAATGTCACCTGCTTAACCCAGCAGGAAGTACGGCGGCGTCTAAAAATCACTAAAATTGACAAATCCCCAGGCCCGGATGGGATACACACCCGAGTACTGCAGGAATTAAGCACAGTCATAGATAGACCATTATTTTTAATCTTTAAAGATTCCATAATAACAGGGTCTGTACCACAGGACTGGTGTATAGCAAATGTGGTGCCAATATTCAAAAAGGGGACAAAAACTGAACTTGGAAATTATAGGCCAGTAAGTTTAACCTCAACTGTGGGTAAAATCCTGGAGGGTTTTCTAAGAGATACTATACTGGAGCATCTGGAGAAGAATAACCTCATGACCCAATATCAACATGGGTTTACAAGGGACCATTCCTGTCAGACTAATCTGATAAGCTTTTATGAAGAGGTAAGTTCAGGACTGGATCAAGAGAATGCAGTGGACGCAATGTACATGGACTAATCAAAAGCTTTTGATACGGCGCCACACAAAAGGTTGATACATAAAATGAGAACAATGGGGATAGGGGAAATTATGTGTAGGTGGGTTAAGTGCTGGCTCAGGGATAGGAAACAAATGGTGGTTGTTAATGGAGCACACTCGGACTGGGTCACGGTTAGCAGTGGGGTGCCACAGGGGTCAGTTTTGGGCCCGCTCCTTTTTAACATATTTATTAATGACCTTGTTGGGGGCATAGAGAGTAGAATTTCAATATTTGCAGATGACACTAAACTCTGCAGGGTAATCAATACAGAGGAGGACAATTTTATATTACAGGAGGATTTATGTAAACTAGAAGCTTGGGCTGATAAATGGCAAATGAGCTTCAATGGGGATAAATGTAAGGTCATGCACTTGGGTAGAACGAACAAGATGTATAATTATGTGCTTAATTGTAAAACACTGGGCAAAACTGTCACTGAAAAAGACCTGGGTGTATGGGTGGACGACAAACTCACATTTAGTTTTAGCAGGCAGCTGCTGGAAAGGCAAATAAAATAATGGGATGCATTAAAAGAGGCATAGCTGCTCATGACGAGAACATAATTTTACCTCTATATAAGTCACTAGTGCGACCACACTTAGAATACTGTGTACAGTCCTGGTCTCCGGTGTATAAGAAAGACATAGCTGAACTGGAGCGGGTGCAGAGAAGAGCGACCAAGGTTATTAGGGAACTAGGGGGCTGCAATACCAAGACAGGTTATTACACTTGGGGTTATTTAGTTTGGAAAATCAAAGGCTTAGGGGTAATCTTATTACAATGTATAAATATATGCGGGGACAATACAAAGACCTTTCTAATGATCTTTTTACTCTTAAACCTGTGACGGGGACAAGGGGGCATCCTCTACATCTGGAGGAAAGAAGGTTTAAGCATACTCACAGATGCGGATTCCTTACTGTAAGAGCAATGAGACTATGGAACTCTGTGCCATATGATGTTGTAGTGAGTGATTCCCTAATAAAATTTAAGAAGGGACTGGATGCCTTTCTTGAAAAGTATAATATTACAGGGTATATACATTAGTTTCCTTAATATTGCGTTGATCCAGGAGCTAGTCTGATTGCTGTATGTGGAGTCGGGAAGGAATTTTTTTCCCCAATGTGAAGCTTACTGTTTGCCACATGGGTTTTTTTTTGCCTTCCTCTGGATCAACATGATAGGGCAAGTTAGGATAGGATATGGGTTGAACTAGATGGACTTAAAGTCTTCCTTCAACCTTAATAACTATGTTACGATGTAAAATTCATTGTGGTAATGTCTAGAACCAAAATTAGAAAAATGTCTCTGTGCAAATATATATGGACCTAACTGTACATCACATAGGAGACGCTGAGACAGCTGTATATACACCACATAGCAGACAATGGGACTGCTGTATAAGCATGACATAGGTGACACTGTGACTGCTGTCTATACATCATATGGGAGACACTGGGGCTGCTGTATAAACATCACATAGAAGACACTGAGACTGCTGTACCTATATCACAGAGGATGCTGAGACAGCTGTATATACTTCTTAAAGGAGATGCAGGGACTGCTGTATATACTGTACATCACATATGAGATACAGGGACTGCTGTATATACATCACATAGGAGACTCTGGGACTGCTGTATATACATCACAGAGGAGACTCTGAGACTGCTGTGTATATATCACATATGAAACATTGAGACTGCTGTATAGGCATCACAGGAGACTCTGAGGTCATATACATTACAGGAGGGGCTGAGGGGGCATAGACATCACAGGAGATGCTGGGACAAGTGTTGAGCATTCCGATACTTTAAATATCGGGTATCGGCCGATATTCGCGGTATCGGAATTCCGATACTGAGTTCCGATACTTTTTGCATATCGAATACCGGAATCGGAAGTTCCCATAATGCTATGAGCTAGTTTGATTTGATTCAGCCAATGAGGAATCCTCAGAAGTGTGGGCACATCCTGTTAGGCATGTAGGCATGTTAACTAATGGCATGGCTGTGATTGGCTGCTGAAATGATGTCATGATGCACTATAACAGCCCTGCCGCCATTTGGGTTCACTCTGCTGTGAATTCAGTTAGGGACAGGACGCTGCTGTTTTGACTCTGAGGGACAGTTTGAGATAGCGATTTTCTATATTGTGCTTTACCCAGGCTACTTTAGCAACCGCTGTCTGAAGCTTTCTTTTGCCTTGCAGTGCTGTTCACAGCTGTCTGCAAGGTCTGTGTGTGTGAGTGCAGCTCACGCTGTAATGTGTTCTGCACCACCTCTGGTTGTAGTCCGCTCAGCGTGCGTCACTGCCTCATACACAGTTCTTTTTTGTTTTATTGCTGCTCATTTTTTCTGATTTCTCCTATTAGTGTGCTTCCATCCGTATCCATCTACATTGTTTGCAAACACTATATAGGAGTAGATAGCGGAGCCTTTCTGCAGCCTTTCAGTGCTAGTGCACAGTTCTCTGCACTGTTCACGGCTGTCTGTGAGGTCTCTGTGTGTGAGTGCAGCTCACTGTTATGATTGAGTCACCGTAGGAGGCAAAAACAGAAATGCTAGCTAAGTCCAGAAAACCAGAGAAGTTGGCAGCTATCGGATTGCAGACCCCTGAACCTATCAACACAACTAGCAGTAGCCGTGGGGGGTTCCTACGATGCCCTAGACCCCTCGATCACAGCCGGAGAATTAAATAGGCCTAAAGAAAGAAAGGGGAAATCTAAACTGCCCCAGAGCAGACCCCAAAGCAATAGGCAGCCCCCAACATATAATGACGGTGAAGCAAGATGAAAATACCAACACAGACAGAAAGAAAGACTGAGCAAAGAGGGGCCCAAGCTAACTAAATAGAAAAGGACAGGAAGGCTGCTTTCTGCAATCCGTAAAAAACCCTATGAAAATCAGAGCCAACAGACTGACAGTGAAAAAGGCCCTGAAGACGCTAGGCTTCAAAAAAGCTATGTCAGTACACAGGAATATACTGAAGACAGAGCTACAGGCAAAAGGAGATTCAGCTCACCCCAGCAGGGAATGGCAGAATACTGAAAAGCAAGGAAAACAAAAAACAAAACAAAAAGCTAACAGGCAAAACAGAAACAGCTTTAGAGGAGCAGGAATCAGACTGGTGTCCTAGAAGTCCACAGAGAAATCACCCGCAGGGCAGAAGGGCGTCGGCAGCCTTATATCCAGTCAGTGACTCCACTCAGCCAGTCATCCTCATTAGACTCAGGTGCCTGATAATCAGGCTCATTACCTTCCTTTACCAGAATAGGGAGTTCACCAGACCCCAGTGACGAAGGGGAAAATGAACTCACAACAGTACCTCCCCCTTGAGGAGGGGTCACCGAACCCACAACCACGCCACCAGGGCGATCAGGGTGAGCCCGATGAAATGCACGCACCAATCTTTTGGCGTGAATATCAGAGGCAGAGACCCAGGAATTATCTTCCTGACCATAACCCTTCCACTTAACCAAATACTGGAGTCTCCGTCTAGCCAGACGGGAATCCAGTATTTTCTCTACCTCATATTCCATGTTACCTTCAACCAATACAGGGCCTGGAGGTGCCACCCCAGGAACAACTGGTTCAACAAACCTCTTCAACAAGGACTTATGGAACACATTATGGATTTTAAATGTGACAGGAAGAGCCAAACGAAAAGAGACCGGATTAATAATCTCCAAAATCTTGTATGGTCCATTAAATCTAGGCTAAAACTTAGGAGAAGCCACCTTAATAGCAATATTTTTTGATGATAACCACACCATATCACCAATGTTAAACTGGGGACCAATGGTCCTTTGTCGATTGGAAAACCGCTGGGCCTTTTCCTGGGAGAGAGATAACTTATCCACCACTTGGTCCCAGATCTGGTGCATTCTCTCCACCACAGTGTCAACACCTGGGCAGGCAGAAGGCTCCACCTGCCCTGAAGAAAATCGAGGATGAAACCCAAAGTTACAAAAAAAAGGTGACATCAAAGTGGCAGAACTAGCTCTATTATTTAAAGCAAATTCGGCCAAGGGCAAAAACGAAACCCAATCATCCTGATCAGCGGAAATAAAACATCTCAAATACGACTCCAAGGTCTGGTTTGTTCTCTCTGTCTGCCCATTGGTCTGAGGGTGAAAAGCAGAGGAGAAGGACAACTGAATTCCCAGCTTGGAACAGAAAGTCCTCCAAAATCTAGACACAAACTGAACTCCTCTGTCAGACACAATGTTCTCAGGAATCCCGTGTAAGCGAACCACCTGTTGCAAAAACAGGGGCACCAACTCAGAGGAAGATGGCAACTTAGGGAGTGGTACAAGATGAACCATCTTAGAGAACCTATCACAAATCACCCAAATAACAGTCATTCTTTGAGAGACCGGCATATCAGAGATGAAATCCATTTAAATATGGGTCCATGGCCTCCTGGGGACCGGCAAAGGCATCAACAACCCACTAGAGCGAGAACAAGATTTAGACCGGGAGCAAGTCCCACAGGACTGCACAAAATTCCTGACATCATGAGACAAGGTGGGCCACCAAAAAGAGCGACTCACCAGATCTCTAGTACCAAAAATACCTGGATGACCAGCCAATGCAGAGCAATGAACTTCAGACATCACTCTCTTCTTCCACAGGTCAGGAACATACAACTTTCCACTGGGACAACGCTCAGGTTTGTCCTCCTGGAACTCTTCCAGAGCACGTCTCAAATCGGACGAGATGGCAGAAAGAACTACCCCTTCGCCTAAGATGGTAGCAGGCTTGGTCACCACAGGAGAATCAGCAAAGAAACTGATAGAGAGGGCGTCTGCCTTGACATTCTTAGTTCCAGGAAGAAAAGTGACCACAAAATCAAAACGTGTAAAAAACAAGGCCCACCTGGCCTGTCTAGGGTTCAAGTGTTTAGCCGACTCTAGGTAAATCAAACTCTTGTGGTCAGTGAGGACCACAACTTGATGTTTAGCTCCCTCCAACCAATGTCTCCACTCCTCAAATGCCCATTTCATGGCCAACAGTTCCCGATTCCCCACATCATAGTTACGTTCAGATGGAGAGAACTTTCGGGAAAAGAAAGCACAGGGATTCCTTTTAGATGTTACAGGATCCTTTTGGGACAAAACAGCTCCTGCACCAATCTCAGAAGCATCCACCTCTACCTGGAACGGGAGTGAGACATCAGGTTGCCGCAAAACCGGGGCGGAGGTAAATCTTCGCTTCAGCTCCTGAAAGGAAGCAACAGCCTCAGGAGACCAATTCAACACATCAGCACCCTTCTTAGTCAGATCAGTCAATGGCTTGGCAATACTAGAAAATTTTGCTATAAATTTCCGATAAAAATTAGCAAAACCCAAAAACTTCTGGAGGGCTTTCAAAGAAGTGGGCTGAACCCAATCATAAATGGTCTGTACCTTGGCCGGGTCCATTTCAATAGTTGACGGAGACAAAATAAATCCCAAAAATGAAATCCTCTGTACTCCAAAAAGGCATTTCGATCCTTTGACATACAGGGAATTCTCCCTCAAGATCCGGAACACAGTCCGAATATGTTCCACATGAGAATCCCAATCTTTGGAGAAGATCAAAATATCATTCAGATAGATAATCAAAAATTTATCGACAAAGTCTCGGAAAATATCGTTCATGAAGCACTGGAAGACAGAAGGGGCATTAGTGAGCCCAAAAGGCATCACCAGGTACTCAAAATGTCCCTCCGGAGTATTAAACGCCGTCTTCCATTCATCCCCCTGCTTAATGCGGATAAGATTATACGCCCCCCTGAGGTCAAGCTTGGTAAACCAGCAAGAACCTCTAACTCTAGAGAATAGATCCGAAATCAGGGGTAACAGATACTGATATTTAATAGTAATCTTATCGAGGGCACGATAATCAATGCAAGGCCTTAAAGAACCATCCTTTTTGGCCACAAAAAAAAAAACGGCACCTAAGGGTGAAGAGGATGGTCTAATATGACCCTTCTCCAACGCCTCCTTAATATAGGACCGCATAGCCTCGTGCTCGGGTACAGATAAATTGAAGAGCTGACCCTTGGGAAATTTACACCCCAAGCTTAGTTCAATTGCACAGTCATAACTCTTATGAGGAGGCAAGGACGCAGACTCATTCTCACTAAATTCATCATAAAAGTCCGCCAAATAGTCAGGAACATCATGTGACTGAGGAGAGGTGGAAAAAACCGGAGCCTCACTAAAGGCACACCGACAACCACAACTCACCACAGACACAGATTTCCAATCCAAAACTGGATAATGAATTTACAACCAGGGAAACCCCAGAACAATGGCATCATGCAGACCATGCAATACCAAAAATCTGCAATTTTCTTGATGGTCTGGGGCGACCCGCATGACCACCTGGGTCCAAAACTGGGGTTTATTTTTAGCCAAAGGAGTAGCATCAATCCCCCTCAAAGGGATAGGCGTCTGCAGAGGTGTCATCGGAAATCCACAACGTTTAGCAAAATCCAAGTCCATTAGGTTTAGCGCTGCTCCCGAATCCACAAAAGCCTTGGCGGAAAATGTGGACAGGGAGCAGATCAGAGTAATTGCCAGAAGAAAGTTAGGTTGAACACCACCAACAGAAAACGTGTGTGCAAAGCGTTTCTCTCATTTAGGACAAACAGAAATAATATGCGAGGCATCTCCACAGAAAAAACACAGCTTATTACACCTTCTGAACTACTGACGTTGCGCCTTAGACAAAACTCTATCACATTGCATAGGTTTAGACGTCTCTTCAACCGGTGGCAACACCTCTCGTGCAATCCTGCGTTCACGTAAACACCGATCAACCTGAATGGCTAATGACATAGAATCGTCCAGACCAGAGGGAACAGGAAATCCCACCATAGTATCTTTTACGGCTTCTGACAAACCCTTCCGAAAGAGAGCAGCCAAGGCATTATCATTCCAGGTAGTAAGGACCGCCCACTTTTGGAACTTTTGACAGTACAACTCTGCAGAATCTCGACCCTGGTTCAATGCCAACAGGGTCTTTTCAGCCTGATCAATAGCATTAGGTTCGTCATACAACAACCCCAAAGCTTGAAAGAATGCATTCACATTAGTCAGAATAGGATCATCTGGTTTCAAAGAAAACGCCAATCCTGGGGATCGCCACGCAGCAAAGAGATGACAATTTTAACCTGCTGCACGGAGCTCCCTGACGAGTTAGGCTTCAAGGCAAAAAATAATTTACAATTATTTTTGAAACTCAAAAATTTAGATCGATCCCCAGAAAATACATCAGGTGTAGGGATCTTTGGTTCAACAGCATGCGAACGAGCAAGGTAGGCGTAAATTCCCCGCACTTCCGCAGCGAGCTGCTCCACACGATCCGACAATTGCTTTATCTCCATTGAGAGAGAAAAAAAAAAATTCCCCTTACGGCCTCAGAGATATAGAGGAAAGAATATACACACTCTTTTTTTTTTTTTTTTTAAACACAATTCTTTCCTGCTATTGAGTACCCTAGGATCTGCGGTTTGGCGGGTGATTCTGTTATGATTGAGTCACCGTAGGAGGCAAAAACAGAAATGCTAGCTAAGTCCAGAAAACCAGAGAAGTTGGCAGCTATCGGATTGCAGACCCCTGAACCTATCAACACAACTAGCAGTAGCCGTGGGGGGTTCCTACGATGCCCTAGACCCCTCGATCACAGCCGGAGAATTAAATAGGCCTAAAGAAAGAAAGGGGAAATCTAAACTGCCCCAGAGCAGACCCCAAAGCAATAGGCAGCCCCCAACATATAATGACGGTGAAGCAAGATGAAAATACTAACACAGACAGAAAGATAGACTGAGCAAAGAGGGGCCCAAGCTAACTAAATAGAAAAGGACAGGAAGGCTGCTGTCTGCAATCCGTAAAAAACCCTATGAAAATCAGAGCCAACAGACTGACAGTAAAAAAGGCCCTGAAGACGCTAGGCTTCAAAAAAGCTATGTCAGTACACAGGAATATACTGAAGACAGAGCTACAGGCAAAAGGAGATTCAGCTCACCCCAGCAGGGAATGGCAGAATACTGAAAAGCAAGGAAAACAAAAAACAAAACAAAAAGCTAACAGGCAAAACAGAAACTTAGCTTTAGAGGAGCAAGAATCAGATTGGTGTCCTAGAAGTCCACAGAGAAATCACCCGCAGGGCAGAAGGGCGTCGGCAGCCTTATATCCAGTCCGTGACTCCACTCAGCCAGTCATCCTCATTAGACTCAGGTGCCTGATAATCAGGCTCATTACCTTCCTTTACCAGAATAGGGAGTTCACCAGACCCCAGTGACGAAGGGGAAAATGAACTCACAACAGCTCACGCTGTAGTGTGTTCTGCAGCCACCTCTGGCTGTAGTCCGCTCAGCGTGCGTCACTGCCTCATACATTGTCCTTTTTTGCTGTAGTGCTGCTTATTTTTCCTGAATTTCTCCTATTAGTGTGCTTCCATCTGTATCCAGCTAGATTGGTTGCAAACACTATATAGGAGTAAATAGAGGAGCCTTTCTGCTGGCTTGTGATTAGTATTAGGCTACTTTCACACATCAGGTTTTCAGCGTCAGGCGCGTTCTGGCGTCGTGCCGGAGCGTCGGATCCGGCAAATGTTTTGTAAAACCGGATGTGACGGATCCGGTTTTCTGCCGGATCCGTCTTGCGTTTGACAGCCAAAACCGGATCCGTCTCATCCGGTTCATCCGGTTTTCAATCCGTTTTTCTACGGATTACGCCGGATCCGGTTTTTAAAATCGCCCCTTGTGGCCTTCCGAAAGGGATTGGCTACTGAAAAACTATATATAGCGTGTTCCTACATCCCTTCTTTGACAGGTTATAGAGGAGAAAGTGCAGGTTGGAGAGAAGAGCAAGTTACTGGCGAAGATGGATGTTGTGATTGGAAATATTTTGAAGAATTTGGCGGATTTTACAGCGGAGGCGAATCGTTTGAGGGTGATTGCTCTGGAGAAGGAGAGAGCGAGACAGCAGCGCATCAGGCATCGTAGACGACGTTTGTGGATCCACCCCATCACAGCCAAGAGAATGACGCGTGGGGTCTATTCTACACTCTGCATGGACCTTAGACGAAACCCGGATAAATCTTTTGGATATGTTCGGATGAAAATGGAGAATTTTGATTGCTTGGTGGAGCGCATTGCACACCTCATAAGAAAATCGGACACCTATTGCCGCTTCTCTGTTTCACCCGCAGAGCGTCTGATGGTGACTTTAAGGTAAGCCACATTTATTGGATATGCTCGCATCAGAGCACACTTTCACTGCAATCTTGTTGGTGGTAGTTTGCATCTCCAAGTGTTATAGCTGAGTTTTGGTATGTAATGCTGTGATTTTAAACTAATTGATTGTTTTTTAATTCCCCACAGATTTCTTGCAACTGGAGAATCCCTTTCGTCACTGCATTTCCAGTACAGACTCGGGATTTCCACCATATCTGGAATAGTGAAGTACACTATTGGGACCGTGCACTGTAGGACTCCTTAGCTGAAGAGTTTTTACCAGAGCCCACAACAGAGAGGTGGATTGAAATTTCAGAAAAGTTTCAACAGATATGTCAGTTTCCGAACTGCTTGGGCGCTGTGGACGGGAAACATATCCGCATTGTAAAGCCAGCCGGATCGGGATCGGAATATTTCAATTACAAGAAATATTTTTCAATTGTGCTCATGGCCATCGCTGACGCGGAATACAAATTTATTGCTGTTGATATTGGGGCCTATGGCCGCTCCAATGACTCTCAAGTTTTCAAACTGTCTGCCATGGGGCGTAAACTGTATGGAAACACCTTCCAGTTCCCACCCCCTAGACCGCTGTCGCAAACATCTGGTCCACCTATGCCATTTGTCTGTGTAGGGGATGAAGCCTTCCAGCTGTCAGAACACCTTTTGAAACCGTACGGTAGCAGAGGATTGTCAAGAACAAAACGCATTTTTAATTACCGCCTCACAAGAGCAAGAAGAATGGTTGAATGTACCTTTGGTATTCTGACAGCCAAATGGCGGGTCCTATTGACTGCGATCAACCTCAAGACAGAAACTGTGGATGAGGTGATCAAAGCTTGCGTGGTACTCCACAATTTTGTTATCTGCAAGGAACCCATTTCCATTGAGGACACCTCTGAAGAAACCACCTTGCAAGATTACCATGACATTACCACTAGAAGTTCTGTGACGGTTTCCGTAATGAGGGACAATTTTGCACTATACTTTATGTCACCTCAAGGCAGAGTACACTGGCAGGATGACAGAGTGTGAAAGATTTGTGCCCTTAACCAAACTTGTGTACCTTCTGTACCAACAATATATACCTTTGCCAACCAAAGTTGGCTATCTTGTCATGGTCTTAATATTTTTACCTTTAGGCCACAGGTGTGTACCTGGTTGTGTTTTATGCAAAGTATTTCACCTTTTAACAAAAGTTGTGTACATTGTTAGGAAATCACCAACAATAAATACAACTTTTTAGGTGAAATACTTTGCTTCAAACACAACCAGGAACACAACTGTGGCAAAAAGCTAACATTTACCCACAGTTATATACCTGGTTTTGAATACCTTTTTACCTTTGAAATACCCTGTATTTAACCTTTTTTTTTAAACATATTTCGCCGCAGAAAGAAATGACAGACAACCATTGTAAAACGATAATTTAACTTTTATTTAAAATATTTTTTTTTTGTAAAATATTTTTAAAGTGAAAAAAACTTTTTTAATAAAGGTTTTAAACCAAATGGCCATTTTTATTAAAAAACACACATTACAAATCTGTGTAGTGTGGGGTGGAAATACTGCTGGAGGGGCTGCGGGACACGGAGTGTGGAGAGAGGACTGGGATCGTGGTGGGGAAGGAACAGTTAGAGGTGAAGGTGTGGAAAAAGCTACAGAATGGGTGGACATGTGGGAGGCAGAAGAGGTGGTGGGCGGTGGAGTGGAGGGTTGGGCAGGGACTGTAGGAGCAGATGATGTTGTTGGAAAGTTGTATGGGGAAGGAGTTTGGTACGGGGAAGGAGTTTGGTACGGGGCAGGTTGCTGGAAGTGGGGAGATGTCTGGTACTGGGGAAGTTGCTGGTACTGGGGAGGTGGCTGGTATGTAATAGGAGGGGGAGGATGGAAAGTGGCTGGAGGGGGTGCAGGTGGAGGAACTACTGGGGTGGGAGGAGGAGGTTGGGAGGTAACGTGCTGGAGAGCACCGTGGCATGAATGCATTACATGCATCTGCTGGGTACGAGAGAGCGTTTCCATGCGCTCCACAACAGACCTGAAAAAGGTGTGGTTTGGCGAACATCTTGCTTCTGAATGCATGGTTTGCAGAAGTGTCTTCACCTCCAGAATGCTGGAGTTGATCTGCTGAAAGCCTGCAGAGATTTGCTCTGACAAGACTTTTAGACAGTTCTGGAAAGATGCATTCAGATGCAAGAACTCTGGCGCATAAGTCTTTTCCTGACCTCTATGCCGCTGCCGCCCAGTACCCGCAGGTGTACTAGAGGTGGAAGGGGCAGATCTCCTCACCAGCAGCTTCATGTAATGTAGGCGGCCACGATGCTCCTGTGCTGGTGGATGGGACAGATGGGTCGAATGTGTGGGAAGGCTGGGAAGGTGCAGATGTACCGGGGCGGTCGAAGTGTCCCTCGGTGCCGGTCTCCTCAGGGATCGCCTCACAAGGGTCCAATCGTGCAGGCTCCCGAGTGCTGCTCACCGTGCTGTGGAATAAAGAGAAAAAAAAACAATTAAAATAGTGACATGGCATGGCCCTGCCTGAAAAAAAATTGTTACATCTAAACATTTTTTTTCACATGTGGTGTGTAATATTTACCTTCTGGTGACCATTGTATCCCGGAGGAACGACAGGGCTCGTGCGTACTTGTACTTGCTCCTGCGTCCTCCAGATCCACTCGGGGCCCGCATCTCTTTATTGAACTCCTTCTTAAAACGATCCCTCACAGACCGCCACCGCTTCACAATTCTGTCCCCTGAAACGAGAAAGGACAAAGTGGTTAGTATACAACATCAGTGTTTCCCAAACTCCAGTCCTCATGGTCCCCAGGGGTCATGTTTTCAGGATTTCCATAGTAAATAGAAATCCTGAACACATGATCCGTGGGGACCACGAGGACTGGAGTTCGGGAAACACTGGTTTACATCAAGCAACCGGTACTGTATATACTTACGCTCTTTAATCTGGGCCCGAACATCGAGGTCCTCCCAGCGGCCCACAAGGAGCGAACAGATTTCCTCCCAGAGTCGTCGGGTAACGATAAGGTCAGCGTGGCGGCGGTCAGCCATATTCCAGAGCGGCTCCCTTTCTCTGACGAGATCGATGAGGTGGTCCACATCGAGTCCTCCATCCTCACCGTCAGAGTCGGGAGCACGCTGTGAAGGCTGTTAAAGAAAAAGACAAAAATAACATAATTAGCCTCCACAAAAGAAATTAAATAAAAAGTGCAAAAAAACAAAGCAAAAATATTTATACTTACACGCTGGTGACCGCCGCGTTGCTGTCGCCGACGACCCTGGGAGGCACTGAGAGGACCTCTTGGCCGAGCACCAGATTGGGAAGACTAGAGAAGAAAACAAAAAATGTTATGTCTTTGGATGTAGGCATTTGTTTGCTGTGTGTGGTCTGCAGAACATTGTTTTCTATGTGTTGTGTGTAGTGTGATGTTGTGTTTCTGCGTTTGATGCAAAAAACTTACCAATTGTGAGCCCACTCCAGGTGTCTGTCCACCCCTTCCTTCTTCTTCTGAGAGCTCCTCTTCAGCTTGTGATTCCTGTTTTGAAATAAAAGGCAATGAATAGACATATATTACAGAGATGATGGATTTTGGAAATAAAAACTTACCGTCAAACGCTGACGATGCGAGGGAGGGCTCCCAGAAGAAAATGTGCTGTCATGTTGCTGGCCAGACTCCATGGCTGTGGGTGGTGCTGCTGCTGTCGCTGCTGCCAGTGCTGCCAGTGCTGCCACTGCTGCTGCTGCATCTCTTGGGCGGCTGTTGAATAAAGAGAAACAAAGGGCCAATAATATCTTGATATTCCATGGCCCTAGTTTTGAGGAATGGGGGATTTGATAATTACCGTCTCTCATCTGCTGCTGGACTCCCCTCCTGTTGTTCAGCATGTTCCCTTTGCTGCTCCATTTTGGGTGGTGGTGGTGCTGATGGTGCTGCAGTGGTCTCCTGCCTTCTCCTGCGCCTGGTTGCTGTCTTTGGTGGCATGTTGGGTGTGGCTAAGGGTCCCACTGTCATGCTTTTATATGTGTGCTGTGGGCAGAGCTACTGAGCATGCTCAGACCCAAAAAACCGGATCCGGCCACCGGATCCGACTATGGCCGTATCCGGCGCATTGCGGCGCTCATAGGCTTTCATTGTGTGAAAAAGCCGGACACGCCGGATTCGGCGTGTCCGGCTTTTTCGCCGGAGACAAAAAAACGTTACAGTAGCCGTTTTTTCCAGACGCCGGATTGCGACACATTGCCGGATCCGGCGAAAACCGGTTGAAACGCATGGCCATCCGGCGCAAATGCAAGTCAATGGGGGGGAAACCGGATCCGGCATTGCATTTCGCCGGATCCGGTTTTTGTCAAAAGTGTCGGATCGCACCTGACGGCGAAAACCTGATGTGTGAAAGAGGCCTTAGCCTATTTTTTCTAGCCTCATCTATTGCATTGTAGGTTACCTTCCTGCATTGTAATAGCTACAAAAAGTTTGTGATACTATCGCTTTGACATCTTCGCTCACATCCTTTTTTTTTTGTGAAAAAAAACACGTAAATAAAGTTCACCAAACACTCCACTTTACAGTTGTGTGGGCCACATTAGCTCATATTAAAGTGTAGTCCACACTTTATAAAATTAGTGTTTCTTACACCTGTTAGCAGCTGTTCAGGAATAAGCACACTAAGCCCTTAGTACTTTTCTGCCTATCTTTATCAGTCTCCCAAGATGAAGAAGGCAGGGAGTAAGGCAAGTGGTTGCGGGCGTGGAGTTTCAGCAGGGAGAGGACGTGGGGATTCTGTGCCTGCTGTGGGCACCAGTGACTCAGCATCCCCCAGTTTTACCAGGGAACAGTCCTTTATGCGCAGCTTTGTAGGATCTCGCCGTACCCCACTGCTGCGGGAGGAACAAATTGAAGCCGTTGTTGGATGGATGGCAGCAAACGCATCGACTTCAATTACTTCCACATTCTGTCAGGTCCAGAGCACTGAAGAGCAACCATCTGTCTCTTCACCACCTGCCAAATTGCCCAGGCAGTCAGAGAGCCCTTGCCAGGAGCCATCTCTACTTCTGTTCTCTGAATCTCTTGGCTTGGAAACAGGGGGCCAGCAAAGCAGCATTCTAGAATGTGAAGAAGAGGGAGTATGCAGTGATGCGCAACTGCTTTGTCTCTCAGAATGTGAAGAGGCGGGTGGGCCAGTGCCTATGGTCAGCACATCTCAGTATGCATCTGATCATGAGACTCAGGTGCCACTTTCTGGTGCGTACTGTGCTGGTGAGACTACCCAGGAGAAGCAGGTGTTTGAAGAGGGTAGTGTAGATGATGAGGTCCTTGACCCATCATGGCGTGAGGAACAGGAAGATGGTGGGAGCAGCTCTGAGGAAGAGATTCCTCGAACGGCCAAAACAGGAGGGAGGGGGCAGACTTGGTTGCCTTTAGCCTCCACTTCAGCACCCATTAGGAGCATTCCTCTTCCAAAACCCAAAATGGGCGCTCCCAGGACTTGCAGTGCGTGGTCCTTTTTTGACACAGTTGCAGATGACATATGCTTTGTCAAATGCAAGCTGTGTAATCAGATAGTCAAAAGAGGGAAAAGTGTCAGCAACCTCAATACCACAAATATGTGGAACCACGTGCGGACCAAGCACGTGTTGGAGTTACAAAGACACACTGAAGGCGTAGGCCAACATACAGCACCACTTACCACCTCTTCAGCTCGTGTTGTAGCCTCTTCCTCCAGCTCACACACAGCTGGTTCGCCTTCCTCAGAGGATCGCCATGGAAGAACCTCTGGCACTGTTGTACAGAGACCCAGTGTAATTCCACCCACAGCACCACGTTCCCTGTCATCCTCACACTCCCAGGCCACTGTACAGCCATCGGTAGCACAGGCATGGGAGAAAAGGTGGCCATACTCGGCAAACCATCCCCGAGCACAGGCTCTGAATGCTGACATTGCAAAACTACTGGCCCTTGAAATGCTCTCATTCAGGCTGGTGGAGAATGACACCTTCCGTAGCTTCATGGCATTGGCAATCCCACAATACAACGTGCCCAGCCGCTTTTATTTTGGCAGGCAAGCCGTCCCTGCCCTGCAAAAGCATGTGGAGGGAAAAATTAAACATGCGCTACTAAACGCCGTCAGTAGCAAGGTCCACCTGACCACCGATGCGTGGACCAGTAACCATGGACAGGGACGATACCTTTCCCTCACTGCCCATTGGGTAAATGTTGTGGAGTCGGGTACAGATCTTGAGAGTGGCGCTGTACGTGTTCTGCCAACTCCAAGGATAGCAGGAATCCAGTCTGTACACATTGACTCCTCCTCATACTCCAGTTCCTCTGAATCAGCGATTCAGGAGCCATCACGGGCTACCTCCACATGGACCCGGGAACGCTTACCTGTTACGACCGATATGAGCACAGCCGTGGCCAAACGTCAACAGGCCGTACAGAAAATTTCTTTGGGGAATCGAAGCCACACAGCGCAGGAGCCCTGGAATGCCATCAGGCAGGAGAGTGACGTGTGGTTTGTGCCAGCAAATCTCCAGTCAGGCATGGCAGTGTGTGACAATGGCCGAAATCTGGTGTCAGCTCTGGGCCTAGGCAACCTCACTCACATCCCATGGCTGGCACATGTGCTCAACATGGTTGTGCAGAGTTTTTTGAGGGACTATCCAGATCTTGATGCACTGCTGCACAAGGTCCACATAGAGTGAGCTCACTTGCGGTGTTCCAGCATGGCAAGATCGCGCATTGCAGCTCTGCAGCGCCGATTCCGCCTTCCGGAACATCGCATCATATGTGACCTACCCACCAGGTGGAATTCAACGTTACATATGTTGGAGCGGTTGTGTGAGCAGCAGGCAGCAGTAATGGAGTACCAGCTGCATCAGGCGCAAACAAGTCGCACTGCGCGCCGTTCACACTTCACCACCACTGAGTGGGCCTCTATGAAGGACATCTGCCATGTTTTGCGTGCCTTCGATGATTCCACGCGGATGTTGAGTGCAGATGATGCACTAGTCAGCATGACTGTCCCCCTTATCTGCCTGCTTCAAAAAACACTGCAAGCACTAAGGGAGGAGGTTTTGGAAGAGGTGGAGGATGAGGAGTCACAAATGCAATCTGCTTCTGGACAGTCTGCGCAACATAGTTCCTCACAAAGGCCTAGGCAGGGGACACTTTGTGAGGAGGATGAGGAGTCAATGGAGGAGGAAGACATCTCTCCAGAGGAATGAGGTACACAATGCTCTAGTAGTCAGTATGTAGAGCGAGGGTGGGGTGATGCAGAGCAGGCAGAGATGACACCTCAAGCAGGGGACAGCGTTTCTTGGGCAGTTGGGAGTCTGCAGCACATGGTTGATTTCATGCTGCAGTGCCTGAGATACGACCGCCGCATCGCCCCCATTCTCAACACGGCTGATTATTGGGTGTACACCCTCCTAGCCTAGATCCTCGCTACCGGGACAACTTACAAAGCCTCATAACACCGTTGAACCGGGAGCGTAAAATGCGGGAGTACCAAGACACACTGGTGCATTCCATCATGTTCTCCATTCCACCCGAGAGCAGTGCTGCTAGTGCTTTACAAAGCAGCTCTGTGCGTCGAGGCAGTGGAGGAAGCTCTGCACAAAGAGGGAGCAGAAGCACCGCCTCAGCACAAGGCAAGACCAGTATGGCCCAAATGTGGCAAAGTTTTGTGTCCCCGCCACAAATGTCTACATCATCACAGACGGCTCCAGTCAGCAGGAGGCAACGTTTCTGTCAGATGGTGACAGACTACATGTCTTGCCCTCTAACTGTACTCCCAGACAGCACTTACCCCTTCAAGTTTTGGGTCTCTAAGCTGCATACATGGCCAGAGCTTAGCCAGTATGCATTGGAGGTGCTGGCTTGCCCTGCTGCTAGTGTATTATCGGAATGCGTCTTTAGTGCCGCAGGTGGTGCACTAATAGACCGTCGCATGTGACTATCCTCCGATAACGTTGACCGGCTTACTTTTCGGAAAATGAACAAGGCCTGGATCTCGCCGGAATTTGCCAGTCCTCTTCCAGATTAAATAATTGGTTGGCAACAGTATCCAGGTCTCCTGTTGTGTTCATGTTTCTACCACCTGAACTGTAATCCCTGGGCTCCAACACCACCAGTTGCTGCTCAGAAGTGCCGTCTGCACAGAAAAAAACTAGCTCCTGTGTTAGTGGGGTTCAGTAACGCCAGCTGCTCTCCTGCTGTGTGTCCGGCAATGTCTCCTGCTCCCTCCACATTCACACTACATCAGATATTAAACTTGCTCCAATTAGGCCTCAGCCTACACCCTGATTGACCCTGGGCTCCAACACCGCCAGTTGCTGTTCAGAAGTGCAGTCTGCACAGAGAAAAACACTAGCTCCTGTGTTAGTGGGGTTCAGTAATGCCAGCTGCTCCCCTGCTGTGTGCCCGGCAATGTCTCCTGCTCCCTCCACATTCACACTACATCAGATATTAAACTTGCTCCAATTAGGCCTCTGCCTACACCCTGATTGACCCTGGGCTCCAACACTGCCAGTTGCTGCTCAGAAGTGCCGTCTTCACAGAGAAAAACACTAGCTCCTGTGTTAGTGGGGTTCAGTAATGTCAGCTGCTCCCCTGCTGTGTGTCCGGCAATATCTTCTGCTCCGTCCACATTCACACAACATCAGATATTAAACTTGCTCCAATTAGGCCTCAGCCTACACCCTGATTGACCCTGGGCTCCAACACCGCCAGTTGCTGCTCAGAAGTGCCGTCTGCACAGAGAAAAAGACTAGCTCCTGCGTTAGTGGGGTTCAGTAATGTCAGGTGCTCTCTTGCTGTGTGTCCGGCAATATCTCCTGCTCAGTCCACATTCACACATCATCAGATATTAAACTTGCTCCAATTAGGCCTCAGCCTACAGCCTGATTGACCCTGGGCCCCAACACCACCAGTTGCTGCTCAGAAGTGCCGTCTGCACAGAGAAAAAGACTAGATCCTGTGTTAGTGGGGTTCAGTAACGCCAGCTGATCCCCTGCTGTGTGTCCAGCAATTTCTCCTGCTCTGTCCACATTCCCACTACACACAGCAGGGGATCAGCTGACGTTACTGAACCCGAATAGCACAGGAGCAAGTGTTGACTGTGCAGACGGCACTTCTGAGCAGCAACTGGCGGTGTTGGAGCCCAGGGTAAATACTAGAAACAGAGTGGAGCCAGAGGCCTTATTGGAGCAAGTTTAAAATCAGTAGTAGTCTACAACAGATATTAATATTGATCCAATTAGGCCTCTGACTCCACTAGGTTTGTAGTATTAACCCTGGGCTCCAACACCGCCAGTTGCTGCTCAGAAGTGCCGTCTGCACAGTCAACATATGCTCCAGTGTTATTGGGGTTCAGAAATGTCAGCTGATCTCCAGCTGTGTGTCCGACAATTTCTCCTGCTCTGTCCACACTCACACAACTAAGATTTTGAACTTGTTCCAATTAGGCCTCTGCCTAATTGATATTATAGATATCCTGTTTATAGAATCCAGGATATCTATAAACAGAAAGATAGTGAGGAAACACTTAGCTAACCTAAATGAATTCAAGTCTCCAGGTCCAGATGAATTACACCCCAGAGTACTGAAGGAGATAGCAGAAGAAATTTTTGAACCCCTCTCCGTCTTTGAAAATTCTTGGAGAACAGGAGAAGTCCCAGAAGACTGAAGAAGAGCAAATGTTGTTCCTATCTTCAAAAAGGGGAAAAAGGTGGACCCAGGCAACTATAGGCCGGTAAGTCTGACTTCTATACCAGGAAAGATCTTTGAACAAATTATTAAACAACATGTATGTCAGTACCTGGATAAGAATGAAGTGATTAAACAGAGTCAGCATGGGTTTGTAACTAATAAGTCATGTCAGACTAACTTTCCTTCTATGATGGAATCACTGATTGGGTGGATCAAGGAAATGCTGTAGATATAGTGTATCTTGACTTCAGCAAAGCATTTGACAAAGTGTCTGTTACGGTGGCGGAACACGCTTAAAAAATATAAATAAACGTGTTCGCCGCCCGGGGTCCACCGTGCGGCAGATGGAAGAACCGCAGCTAGAAGACACAGAGCACTGTGGGAGTAATGTGCACGGGGTTCTATATCACCCAGGTGCAGTCAAGCAGTCTCTGTTAAGTGCACAGAGCTGCTACAGGAAAAATAGAAAAGTAACGCTGAGCCTGTTAGTAACACAGGGGCTCAGCGGCACACATGCGGTAGGCAAAAACCGGACTAGTTAAAACATCACTACATCCGACACCTACCGTGGTAACAAGTATGCGGACGCAGAAATAAGCTGCAACTGCAGCGTGGCGTGAACAGAGCCGCAAGCAAGGCGCTGCAAGGACGCTGGCGCAATGCAGGACGCTTAGCTGCTGCACAAGGTATGGCTGGGGCGCGCTGGCGCTAGCGCTGCTACTGGCGGCTGCCCAATCACTCACACAATCGTAATATCAGAGGGAAGGGGTTTCATAATAAGTCATCCACCAGTCAAAGCATACATTACTATACACACAGCAGCAGTATGAAAATACTTATATAGTGTACGGGACCTTCCGGAAGTCTCCATAACCCTGAGCTGGACCAATGGAATCAGGAGCAGGACCTGAGCACCTGACTCCTGAGCTCCAATGGGAGGTTGTCCCAGGAGCATGCTCAGAGTATGGGATGAAGGACTTAGCCTCCAGAGAGAGTTGCTGAAAAGCAAACTCTTCTGCAATCTCTCCTGCAGTGGACGGATAGCAGGAGACTGCAGGATGTAAGGGTCTAGATCTCTGCATAGCCAGGGCAGAAATCTGACTCCTAACAGTGTCTCATACAATCCTTATTGAAAAAATGACTAAGTATGGAATGGACAAGGCAACTGTTAGGTGGATTCATAACTGGCTTAGTGATCGAACCCAAAGAGTGGTTGTAAATGGTTGCACATCCAGTTGGAAGAATGTCTCAAGTGGGGTAACACAGGGCTCTGTCCTGGGCCCTGTATTGTTCAACATCTTTATCAACGATTTAGATGAAGGAATTGAGGGTAAACTGATTAAATTTGATGATGACGCAAAGCTAGGAGGGATAGCTAATACTAGAGAAGAGAGAGAGGATTCAAAAAGATATAAATAAACTGGAGCAGTGGGCAGCAACTAACAGAATGGTTTTTAACAGGGAAAAATGCAAAGTACTACATCTGGGCAATAAAAATGAAAAATGCATATACAGAATGGGAGGAATAGGGCTAAGCAACAGCACATGTGAAAAAGACTTGGGTATACTAATAGATCACAGACTGAATATGAGTCAACAGTGTGATGCAGCAGCAAAAAAGGCAAATGCAATTCTAGGATGTATTAACAGAAGCATACAGTCTAGATCACGTGAAGTCATTATTGCCCTCTACTCCTCTTTGGTCTGACCTCATCTGGAATATTGTGTCCAGTTTTGGGCACCTCATTTTAAAAAAGACATCAACAAACTGGAGCAAGTTCAGAAAAGAGCGACCAGAATGGTGACCGGTCTGCAAACCCTGTCTTATGAGGAAAGGTTGCAGGATTTGGGAATGTTTAGTTTGCAAAAGAGAAGACTGAGAGGAGACTTAATAGCTGTCTACAAATATCTAAAGGGCTGTCACATTGTAGAAGGATCATCTTTATTCTCTTTTGCACAAGGAAAGACTAGAAACAATGGGATGAAACTGAATGGGAGGAGACACAGATTAGATATTAGAAGAAACTTTTTGACAGTTAGAGTGATCAATGAATGGAACAGGCTGGTGAGTTCTCCTTCAATGGAAGTCTTCAAACAGAGGCTGGACAGACATCTGACTGGGATGATTTAGCGAATCCTGCTTTGAGCAGGGGGTTGGACCAGATGGCCCAGGAGGTCCCTTCCAACTCTAGGATTCTATGATTCCACTCTGTTTATACTATTGACCCTGGGCTCCAACACCGCCAGTTGCTGCTCATAAGTGCCGTCTGCACAGCCAACAAAAGCTCCAGTGTTATTGGGGTTCAGTAATGCCAGCTGTGTGTCCGGCAATTTCTCCTGCTCTGTCCACACTCACACAACTACAGATTTTAAACTTGCTCCAATTAGGCCTCTGTCTACACTCTGTTTGTAGTATTTACCCTGGGTTCCAGCACCGCCAGCTGGTTACCGGCAGTGTCTTTGGCACAGGTACTCCCTCCTGCCCAGCCTGGTTCCAGCACGCCAGCTGTTTCCGGGTAGTGTCAACGTCACTTTGCCACCAATACGTTGTCCTGTCGTGTTGCGGTCGGGTTAGCCGACTCTATGGTGCCTGCAGTTTAGGTGCTTCCTATGTGGGCTGCGGGATCTGGCAATAAAGGCTGGATCCGTAGTGTCAATAGGACAAGCACCCCCTGTAGGACTGTGGGTTTCGGTAACTGCGGCCTGCTCGTGGCCTTGCAACTTTATTTTTCATGGGTACCTTCTGCTACCCATCCGGGTTCCAGTACCGTCAGCTGGTTCTCGGCAGTGCCTTTGGCTTAGGTGCCTCCTTTTCGGTATCCGAGTTCCAGCAACGTCTGCTGGTCCTTGGTAGTGCTTTCTAGCACAGGTACCTCCTGCTTAGTAACCGGATTCTAGTACCATCAGCTGGTCCTCGGTAGTGCCATTGGCTCTTGTTCCTTCTGCTGCCACTCCGGGTTTCAGCACCATCAGCTGGTCCTTGGTAGTTCCATAGGCTCTTGTAGCTTCTGCTACCCATCCGGGTTCCAGCACCGTCAGCTGGTTCTCGGCAGTGTCTTTGGCATGGGTACTCCATCCTGCCCAGCCTGGTTCCAGCACGCCAGCTGTTTCCGGGTAGTGTCAACGTCACTTTGCCACCAACACGTTGTCCTGTTGTATTGTGGTCTGGTTAGCCGACTCTATGGTGCCTGCAGTTTAGGTGCTTCCTATGTGGGCTGCGGGATCTGGCAATAAAGGCTGGTTCCGTAGTGCCAATAGGACAAGCACCCCCTGTAGGACTGTGGGTTTCGGTAACTGCGGCCGGCTCGCGGCCTTGCAACTTTGTTTTTCATGGGTACTTTCTGCTACCCATCCAGGTTCCAGTACCGTCAGCTGGTTCTCAGCAGTGCCTTTGGCTTAGGTGCCTCCTTTTTGGTATCCGAGTTCCAGAAACGTCTGCTGGTCCTTGGTAGTGCTTTCTAGCACAGGTACCTCCTGCTTTGTAACCAGGTTCCAGTACCATCAGCTGGTCCTCGGTAGTGCCATTGGCTCTTGTTCCTTCTGCTACACGTACGGGTTCCAGTACCGTCAGCTGGTTCTTGGCAGTTCCTCAGCCTTCTTGTACCTTTCAAGCTTTTTGAAATAGTTTTTGGTAATCACTCTGGATCTCCCTGACGACGACCCTGAAGACGACGACCCTGAAGACCACCCCGAAGAATACGACGACCCCGAAGACGATGACCCTGAAGACGACGACCCAGAAGACGATGACCCAGAAGACGACGACCCTGAAGACCACCCCAAAGAAGACTAAAAAGGTGACCCTGAAGAAGATGACCAAGAGGACAAAGAACGTGAAGACAACCACCAAGATACAGAACAACAAGAGACAGAAGACCAAGAAGCAGAAGAACAAAAAGCAGAAGAACATTAAGCATAAGACTAAAAATCAGAGCAAAAGATATTATATAAATTATAAGCAGAAGAAGACTAAGCAGTGTATGGGGGTGAGTCTGTTCCTCCTCGTGGCGCCCCTGGAAAATGCCTGCTGCAGGCCAAACTGAACGCGGACAAATCCTGTTGTAAATCTTTTGTGACAGGCAGAACGGAAGGTTAATCTTCAAACTTTTATAGATAACAACTACAGGAATGCCTGGAACACATAAGAATATGATGAAGAAGAAGAATAGGAAGAAGATGAAGAAGTAGAATATGAAGAAGAATAATAGTTGAATAAGAAGAATATGAAGAATGTAAAAAAAAAGAATAATAGGAAGAAGGTGAAGAAGAAGATGAATAAGGTGAAGAAGAAGTTGATGAAAAAGATGCTGCTGCTGCTGCTGAGGATCATGAAGGAGAAAGTGTGGGAGAAGTAAAAAAGAAGGTGAAGAGCATGAAAGTAGTGAAACATACATATCTGACAAAATATAAAAAAGGTTAACATAGTCAATATCTTTGTAACTCAGAACGTCTTAAAAAAAATTATTCCTGCCATTCCATTTGATTGGGCTAAACCTCTATGCCTTTAATGTCTCCTCCACCTCCCCCAATACATTCTACATTATTTTTAGTTGTTTTCCTTCATGTAGAATTAACCTACAAGGAAAGAAAGGGTTTATTTTAATTCCGATATTTCTGTCCCATTGACTTGCATTGGTTTCCGGTATCGGAATCGGCGATATCCGATACTTTTTGGGTATCGGTCAGATCCAATCCGATCCGATATTTCCCGATATCGGAAGGTATCGCTCAACACTAGCTGTGACACATTCATCACCAGGGAGGCTGGGGGGAATAGACATCACTGAGGGGCTATATACATCACTGGTGGGGTCACATACATCACTGGGGACTATATACATCACAGGTGGGGGGATATACAGCACTGGAGGGATATACAGCACTGGAGGGATATACAGCACTTCTGGGGTAAATGCAACATTGGGAAATATACATATCACTTGGGGGTACATACAACCCTGGGGAGGATATACAGCACTGGGTGTGGGGAATATACAGCACTGGGGGGACAGTCATTGCTGGTGAGGCACATAGATCGCCGGGGGAACACAGAGATCACCAGGAAGTGGCATGAAGATCACAGGGGGGGCACGTAGATCACAGGGGGCACAAAGTTGGAGGCACAGAGATCACCGGGGGGTGGCACGAAAATCACAGGGGGGGCATAGATGTCACAGGGGGCACAGAAATCACAGGAGGGCACATAGCTGGGGGGCACAGAGATCACAGAGGGGCACATAGTTGGAGGGAACAGCTGGAGGGGACAAAGATCACATGGGGCACAGAGATCACATGGGAACACAAATATCACAGTGGGTACATAGCAGTAGGGCACAGGGATCACAGGGGGGCACAAAGCTTGGAGCCACAGAAATCACAGGGGGCACATAGCTGGGGGGCACAGAAATCACCGGGGGTGGCATGAAGATCATGGGGGGCACATAAATCACAGGAGGGGCTCAAAGATCACAGGAGGGCACATAGCTGGGGGCACAGAGATCACGGAGGGGCACATAGCTGGAGGGGACAGAGATCACTTGGGAGCACAAATATCACAGGGGGGTACATAGCAGGGGGGCTCAGGGATCACAGGGGGCACATAGATCACAGGGGGCACAAAGCATGGAGCCAAAGAGATCACAGGGGTACACATAGCTGAGGGGCACAGATGAAAGGGGAGCATATAGCTGGAGGACACAGAAATCATAGGGGGGCATATAGCTGGGGGGCAAAGAGATCACAGGGGGCACAGAAATCACAGGGGGTGCACAGCTGGGGCACAGAGATCACAGGGGGGCACATAGCTGAGGGCACAGAGATCACAGGGTGGCACAAAGCTGGGAGCCAAAGAGATCACAGGGGTACACATAGCTGAGGGGCACAGATCACAGGGGAGCATATAGCTGGAGGACACAGAAATCATAGGGGGGGCATATAGCTGGGGGCAGAGAGATCACAGGGGGGCACAGAAATCACAGGGGGTGCATAGCTGGGGGGCACAGATCAAAGGGGGATGTATAGCTATGGGGCACAGAGATCACAGGGTGGCATATAGCTGGGGACACAGAGATCACAGGGGGCACAGAGATCATATGGGGCACATAGCTAGGAGGTACAGAGATTACAGGGGGCATACAGTTGGGAGGCACAGAGATCATATTGGGGCACATAGCTGGGGAGCACAGAGATCACAGGGGGCACATAGCTGAGGGGCACAGATCAGCAGCAGAAAGGCACAGAGCTGCAGGCACAGATCACCAGTAGACAGGCACAGTGCTGCAAGCACAGAGATCGCTCTGGACTATCTGACAGCAGCTTCGCTTCCAAGACAGGAGGAAGGGGCTAACCCCGCCCACCCTGATGATGTCATCACTCATATGCAGGCTGCATTTTGTAATGAATGCTGCATACCCTGCAGTTGGGGGTTAAAGGGCCAGCAGCTGGCTGGATACGGCTGCTGCCCAGGCATTGCGGACACCGGGGAACTGCCCGCGGACCACATGAAAAGTCACCATGCGGCGGGAGCTTCCCCATCTCTGATACAGTGGGGAAAAAAGTATTTAGTCAGCCACCAATTGTGCAAGTTCTCCCACTTAAAAAGATGAGAGAGGCCTGTAACTGACATCATAGGTAGACCACAACTATGAGAGTCAAAATGAGAAAACAAATCCAGACAATCAACTTGTCTGATTTGGCAAGACTTATTTTTCATAGGAAAGTAAGTATTAAGTCATTAACAAAAGTTCATCTCATTATTTTGTTATATACTCTTTGCTGGCATGGAGAGTGGTCAAACGTTTTCTGTAACTCTTCACAAGGTTGGCACACACTGTTGGTGGTATGTTGGCCCCATTACTCCATGCAGATCTCCTCTAGAGCAGTGATGTTTTGGGCCTGCCGCTGGGCAACACGGACTTTGAAATCCCTACAAAGGTTTTTTATGGGGCTGAGATCTGGAGACTGGCTAGGCCACTCCCGGACCTTCATATGCTTCTTACGAAGCCACTCTTTCATTGCCCTGGCGATGTGCTTGGGATCATTATCGTGCTGAAAAACCCATCCATGTTTCATCTTGAATGCCCTTGCTGATGAAAGGAGGTTTGCACTCAAAATCTCACGATACATGGCCCCATTCATTTTTTCATGTACACGGATCATTCGTCCT
Organism: Dendrobates tinctorius; assembly: GCF_039654945.1. Taxonomy (NCBI): domain Eukaryota; kingdom Metazoa; phylum Chordata; class Amphibia; order Anura; family Dendrobatidae; genus Dendrobates; species Dendrobates tinctorius. The sequence goes on along the minus strand of NW_027361788.1, from coordinate 7,281,719 downwards.
GGTCCCTTTGCAGAGAAACAGCCCCAAAGCATGATGCTGCCACCCCCATGCTTCACAGTAGGTATGGTGCTCTTTGGATGCAACTCAACATTCTGTCTCCTCCAAACACAAGTTTTTTTTTCTCCCAATACTCTTCTGGATAATCCATATGCTCTCTAGAATACTTCAGACAGGCCCGGACATGTACTGGCTTAAGCAGGGGGACACGTCTGGCACTGCAGGATCTGAGTCACTGAAAGCGTAATGTGTTACTGATGGTAGCCTTTGTTACGGTGGTCCAAGCTCTATACAGGCCATTCACTAGGTCCCCCTTTGTGGTTATGGGATTTTTGCTTACTGTTGTGATCATTTTGACCCCACAGGGTGAGATTTTGCGTGGAGCCCCAGATCGAGAGAGAATATCAATGGTCTTGTATGTCTTCTATTTTCTTATTATTGCTCCCACAGTTGATTTCATCACACCAAGCTGCTTTCCTATTGGAAAATCAGACTTCCATGCCTGGTGCAGGGCTACAATTTTGTTTCTGGTGTCCTTCGACAGCTCTTTGGTCTTCACCATAGTGTAGTTTTGAGTGTGACTGTTTGAGGTAGTGGACAGGTGTATTTTATACTGATAACAATTTCAAATAGGTGCCATTACTACAGGTAATGAGTGGAGGACAGAGGAGCCTCTAAAGAAGAAGTTACAGGTCTGTGAGAGCCAGAAATCTTGCATGTTTTTAAGTGACCAAATACTTATTTTCCACGATAATTTGAAAAATAAATCTTGCCAAAACAGACAAGTTGATTTTCAGGATTCGTTTTCTCATTTTGACTCTCAAGCTGTGTGCACATGTTGTATTTTTTTTCGCATTTTCGCAGTGTTTTTCCACTGCGGAAATGTCGCGAAAATGCAAAGAAAATGCATCCCATGCAATCCCATGGGATTCCGCAATGCTGTGCTAATGCTGCGGATTTTTCTGCTGCGGAATCGCATAGCGGAAAAATATGTAGCATGCTCATTCTTTTTGCAGAATCATGGCGATTCCGCACCCATAGGATTGCATTGAAACGCTCACTTTACGCATGTGGCTATGCCCACCATGCGTAAATTGAGTGCTCAACGTGCGGATGGTACCCAGGGTCAGGGCCCCAGAAGTCCTTCCCGCCTCTCTCCACGCTCCTGGCATCTTCCGGTCCCAGTAATGCTTTGAGCGAATGACTGCGACGTCGCACTCTCACAAGCGTGACGTCATCTTAGGTCCTTCGCGCAAAGCATTACTGGGACCGGAAGATGCCGGCGGGAGCGCCGCAGAGCAGATCGGGGGCCGTCGGAAGGTGAGAAGAACAATATTTTTTATTTTTTTTAATTATTTTTAAGATCCTATCTTTTACTATTGATGCTGCATAGGCAGCATCAATAGTAAAAAGTTGGTCACACTTGTCAAGCGCTATGCTTGACAAGTGTGACCAAACTGCCAATCACATTTCCAAGCGATGATTGAAATCGCTTGGAATGCGCAAGCATTCCGCAAGCAAAAAACGCTTGCAAAACGCTTGTTTTTCGCAGGAAAAAATGCATGCGAATTTGCATGCGTTTAACCCACGGCAGGAGTTGCGGAAATGTTGCAGAAATTTCCGCAGCATTTCCGAACGTGTGCACATAGCCTCATAGTTGTGGTCTACTTATGATGTCAATTACAGGCCTCGCTCATCTTTTTAAGTGTGAGAACTTTCACAATTGGTGGCTGGCTAAATACTTTTCCCCCACTGTATATAGCCATACGAGGGCTTGTTTTTTGTTGGACAAGTTTTACTTTTGACTGACACCATTAATTTTACCATATAAGTGCGGTGAAATTGAAAAAAAAATGTGCAATTCTGCAATTGCTGTTCTTTGTTTTTTTTATTTTCCATGTTCACTATATGGTAAATGTGACCTGGCAGTATAATTCCCAAGGTCAGTTTCTGTTGGTATCTTGCTTATTTTCATTGGTGGTGGAGCGTTATACTCACAATAAGATACAGTGGGTGTGGAAAGTATTCAGACCCTTTTAAATTTTTCACTCTGGATGAAAACCTATTCCAGAATGCTCTGGACCTCAGACTTGGCTGAAGGTTCACCTTCCAACAAGACAATGACCTTAATCACAGAGCTAAAACAACAAAGGAGTGGCTTCAGAACAACTCTGTGACCATTCTTGGCTGGCCCAGCAAGAGCCCTGACCTAAACCCAATTGAATATCTCTGGAGAGACCTGAAATTGGCTTTCCACCAACATTCACCATCAAACCGGACAGAACTGGAGAGAATCTGCAAGGAAGAATGGCAGAGGATCCCCAAATCCAAGTGTGAAAAACTTGTGGCATCATTCCCAAGAAGACTCATGGCTGTACTAGCTCAAAAGGTGCTTCTACTCAATACTGAGCAAAGGGTCTAAATACTTATGACCATGTGATATTTCATTTTTTCTTTGTTAATAAAATTGCAAAAATTTCTACATTTCTGTTTTTTTTTCAGTCAAGATGGGGTGCAGAGTGTACAATAATGAGAAAAAAAATGAACTTTTTTAAATTTACAAACTCGCTGCAATGAAACAAAGAGTGAAAAATTTAAAGAGGTCTGAATACATTCCATACCCACTGTACAGTACAGGGGTCCCCAACCTGTAGCTCGGGAGCCACATGCGGCTCACAGTCCCATGAATTGTGGCTCGCAACTATCTGCCAGCTTGGTGCATTAGGTCCAGGTCTAGCAAACAGGTATGAAGAGTACATCTCAAAATGGTGAATTTTGTGAGTAGCAAGGCACAGAAATGCAGGTGTGGATGCACATATATTGGTCTTAGGGGTTTAGAGATGTTTTAGGTATGGTACGCTGGAGGATGGTACTACCTGTTAGAGGAGGTGCTCAAAGCTGGATGAGACAGTGTGTTGGGAGTCCTTGATGGGAGAATACTGAATGGGGCTATTGTGGGAACCCCTGGTTCTCAGTGTACTGCTTTGGAGTGATTTCTGTGGAAAAGCTTTGGTTATCATTATACCTGTAATGGGGGCTTTGGTTGACACTACTTTGAAGGAGATGGGAGCTGGATGTGGCTCGTGCCTCTCTCTCAGTGCTGAATGTGGCTCGCGATCCTCTGTCTAAGCTGAATGTGGCTTTCAAGGTCAGAAAGGTAGGAGACCACTGGTATAGTACATACTGCACCTTTAAATAGCATTGTCAGCAGGTCATATGTGGAGGATCGCCGCTGAGGAGAAAGCTGTGTCTGTGGGTACGAGGAGACATGCAGCTCCAGGCTGGTGGGGAAGCAGCAAATCAAAAAAGGAAGAGGGAAGCAGCGTGTGTAGACTCAGGGGCGCTCCAGCCGGAAGTGTCCCTGGATATCAAAATCAAAGATGGATGGTGTCACTGGAAAGGATAGTCAACACATCAATATGATCTAAATTCTGAAAAAATGTCAGGAAAAAAAGCTTAAATGCTTGACCCAAGGTTTCACCCTTTCACCTTCATCAAGCAACATTGATACATGAGTTTTTTCATGACACCATTCAGACTGTGATAGTGTTGAGTAAGCCTAATTTTGCTTTTTTATTTTGTCTATTCTGGAGTTCTTTATGGTCTTTCTTCTCTTACATCAAACCAGGTCCCCTGAAAATTTGATAAGAGAGACTTTATACGTGCAATATTTTGGACTTTTGCTGGGCCTTTTTAATCCATTTTTTGTAACATTTTTGCAGCTCTTTTTTATTGTAACTCTAAGACTGCGGTCACACTGCGTTATGGCAGTCCGTTAGATGGACTGCATTACACTGCGGCATAACGCGGTGTAACGCAGTCCATTAACACTGCCATTAACCCCTATTATCGGGCGCATCGCTAACGCATGCCATAATCAACATGCGCTAGCGATGTGCCGTCATTTAGTGACAGAGCCTCGGACGCGGGCTGCAGCGTCTGAGGCTCCGTCACCGCTAGCGCAGAAGAATTATCTGCGCTAGCGGTATAGCATAGGCGATTGCGTTATGCTTAGCGTTAACACAACCCGTCAACGCTATGACCTGTCAATCTCAGGTCAGGAGAGCAGACAGGCTGTGCGAGTTTTACAATGTTATTCTCGGACGAAAAATACGGCAGTGTGTCTGCCCTAAGAGCAGCGATTGGCTACCTTAGTCAGATGTGCTAAAGTCATTGTGGTGTCTCCAGTGCAGCCTATCAAAAATAAGAGACTAATGGTAGAGAGTCATCGCAGGACCTGTTGAGGGTGAGTAACTGTCATTTTATTCATTTTTTTTCCCTATTGTAAACCTATGAAACAAAATGAGTCTAAAAGAATATAGACACAGTGGAAATGAAATGGTGCACCTATTCTGGACTGACTTGCTGACGAAACTTGCTAATTCAAGTGAATGAATTACTGAAAAAAATCCAGACAGCACACTGATACATCCTACAGAAAAGTGTGGCGCCCCTGAGGCTCAGTCGCCACAGAGGTACTGCACCTCCTCCTGAGGTGTGGTGCCCCACCATAAAGGTAAGTTGGAGGCTCCTGACCACGCTCCAACACTCGCACCCTGCACAACAAAGTAGTTCAGTAAAGCCACATTGCGGCTCCCTGCTTGGAGTGTAGCAGAGCACCTTTGGTGGCTCCCTGCTTGGAACACGAAATGTGCTGGGAGGCGGGTGGATTTGAGAATACATAAAAGAGCGGGAATGTTTAGAATTTCAGTCAGTCAGCCAGGAGGTCAGTCTGGGAGAGGAAGCCACTCAGAGAGGAGTGGGGAAAGAAGATCCCTGAGAGAGGGATGGAGGAAGGAGGTGCTGCAGCAGACCTCAGTGACCTGGGCCTGCTGGCACAGGAAAGGAAAGAAGGAGAAAGACATTGAATTGAAACCTGATCTTCCATAGGAAAGAAAGACAAGTACGGAACGTAGGAGTAAAAGGGAACACAGAGGACGTGGGTTAGAGGAAGAACCCTGCCTAGAAGTTCTAAGTGCAAGGTCGGGGCCCGGTCCCCGAGGTTGTACGGACGATAATGGTTCTGCAGCAGACAACGGTGGAGTAGTGAGCTGTAAATGCACTACTCCCAACTAAGACTTGGGGCACAACAGCAACTTGGATAGTGAGCCGGGACTCAGGAGTGAGGAGTCCCCGAAGCAGGCTACAGCTGTCTGCCGTACAAGTAGAGTTCTTGGGAACATCTGTCAGGAGGCACACCAGTGTAACTCAGTACTAGGAGTACTTCACACTTAAATGCGCTATGTAGGAGACGTTCAGAAAGGCACATGTTGGCGGAGTGTTGGAAGGGAGCATTTCATCTTGCCTGGAGGTTGACTGAGTCCCTGACCCAGAGGACACGGCACGGAGGCAGGCACCTGTGTGTACTACAGACTGTGACTAAAGCTTTGGAACTACAAGCCCTAGTGTCCTCCATTCATTCTTGCGCCAATGCACCCAGCACCGCTACATCTGGGTACCAGCTTCTACACCGCTTGTGCCTCTCCTCTTCCCCTACATCTAACACTGCCCTGGGGCTACAGCTCCACCTGTGGGGAGCTTCACCATCTTGGCTGCAACACACCACCAGCCCCGGAGGATCTGCATGCAGCGTCGGCCTAACATCTCACTTGCCGAACACCACAGGTGGCGTCACAAACTATTCCATTCACTACATTCTACCATTCAATTTCCCCCATTAATTGGGTGCCCAGGGCCACGGACCGGGTCACTGCTGCTGTGACGCATCCCGCGTCACCGGCCCGGTACCGAGTACCCCACAGCCCTGGGAGGGCGACCCAAAAGCATCCATGTGCTGTCTGTTTTTCATTAGTTGGAGAAGCTTGGTAAAAGTCCATTAGTTTTTTTTAGTCGAAAAGAAAAGTAAATTGACACATGGACCATAAAGTTTTTTTGGCATATGAGAAAAATCTCTAATGTGAATTCGGCCCAATAAGGTATTTGATATTAAAGGGTTTTTAAACAAATGGAAGTGACCCATGCAGCTGTTATGTCCCTTTTGTGAAATGCTATATGGACCTCCATATGAAGTAAAGTAAGGATGAGATAATCAAAGGTTCATGCTATATTTTATTATATTTCAGACAAGTGAGGCCCTGAACCAGAACCAGTAGATTTGCTAAAATCTTTGTAAGAATTTAAGAACTCCCCTGGTATTGCCTTTTTTTTCCTTTCCGGACTATTCCAAAGAAAGATTCACATTTGTTACTTTTGGACCCCAGTATGGGAAATCTCAGCTTACAGACCATCTGTGCATCAGCATCTTCACTACGTGAGTATGCTTTCAGCCTTCGTTCCCTGACACTGTCAATCACAGCTGAGAAGCATGTGAGAGTGAAAAACTGTTAGGTCAGCTGCTGAGTTGTGATTGGCAGCATCTAGAAGGGAGGAGTGAAAGCACACGCCCCAGAAGAAATGTCCAGTTGGACTGCAAGTAGAGATTTCACACACTGCGCTCCAGAAGAAACAAATGTAAATCTCTCTGCAATAGAGCAAAACAGCAGAAAATGTAAAAAAAGCACCAGAATCAAGGAAGCTTAGACATCTTTACAAGGTATTTCAAGAAGTTCTTTACTACTAGGACAACCAATTCTTGATCTAAATGTGTGGCCCTGATAAAGTAAAAAGCTTCTACTCATCTTCTGTGTGGGTGCCATTCTAGCGGTGTCAACACTTGGGGCTCCAGTCTGGTTGTTGGGCCACGTAAGCCCTGCACCAAATCAGCACTGGAGTCACTGTCCCCGCCTTCTTTTGAATTAAACATCAAGAGGAAGTCCGGGCTGCAACTGGTCTCTGACGTTCTCTTCATGTTCAATTTGTCCAAAGGCGAGGACAGTGATGCCAGCGCTGATTGGATGCTGAGCACCATGTGTCATACAACCACACAACCTGCCAAAGGGTGTCTTATCCTAATAGCCTGAAATATCTATATACATATATATGCATACATATAAATACACACATAAACGCATATATATATACATACATATAGAGTATATACATACAGTATATAAACACATATATACATAATATATTTATGTGTATATATATATATATATATATATATATATATATATATATAATATATATATATATATATGCATACATACTAGCTGAAGGGCTCGGCGTTGCCCGGGCATAATAACTAACTGTGGTTAGTTATAACAAATTATAATGATTATATTGCACATAGAAACATTTCACATCATATATTCAACACTACAGATTTGCAACACAAATTAACTAAACGATTACCCAAGTATTGATAGTATTTTAATTTTAATTCATTCAAGAACATTTTGATAAACTGAGCCGTGTATCTAATCCTATCCTGTGTGTTACTGTCTGCTAAGCAGTGTATCTAATCCTATCCTGTGTTACTTACTGCTGAGTTGTGTATCTAATCCTATCCTGTGTGTCACTGTCTGTTGAGCAGTGTATCTAATCCTATCCTGTGTGATACTGTATGCTGAGCCATGTATCTAATCCTACTCTGTGTGATACTGTCTGCTGAGCTGTGTATCTAATCCTTTCCTGTGTGATACTGTATGCTGAGCCGTGTATCTAATCCTATCCTATGTGATACAGTCTGCTCATCCGTGTATCTAATCCTATTCTGTGTGATACTGTCTGCTAAGCCGTGTATCTAATCCTATCCTATGTGATACTGATTGCTGAGCCTTGTATCTAATCCTATCCTGTGTGAGACTGTCTGCTGAGCCATGTATCTAATCCTATCCGGTATGAAACTGTCTGCTGAGCCGTGCATCTAATCGTATTCTGTGTGATACAGTCTGCAGAGCCGTGTATCTAATGTGTGATACAGTCGGCTGAGCCGTGTATCTAATCCTGTCCTGTGTGATACTGTTTGCTGAGCTCTGTAGCTAACCCTATCCTGTGGTATACTGTCTCCAGAGTTGTGTACCTAATCCTATCCTGTGTGATATTGTCTCCTGAGCTGTGTGTCTAATCCTGTCCTGTGTGATACTGTTTGCTGAGCTCTGTAGCTAATCCTCTCCTGTGTGATACTGTCTGCTGAGCCATGTATCTAATCCTATCCTGTGTGATAGTCTGCTGAACCATGTATCTAATCCTATCCTGTGTGATACTGTCTGCTGAGCCGTGTATCTTATCCTATCCTGTGTGATACTGTCTGCTGAGTCGGGTGTCTAATCCTCTCCTGTGTGATACTGTCTGCTGAGCCGTGTATTTAATCCTATCCTGTGTAATACTGTGTGCTGAGCCGTGTATCTAATCCTATCCTGTGTGATACTGTGTGCTGAGCCGTGTATCTAATCCTATCATTTGTGATACAGTCTGCTGACCTTTATATCTAATCCTCTCCTGTGTGATACAGTCTGCTGAGCCATGTATCTAATCCTATCCTGTGTGATACTGTCTTCTGAGGTGTGTATCTAATCCTATCCTGTGTGATACAGTCTGCTAACCTATGTACAGTGCTGTGCAAATTAATTGGAACAAAGCATTTTTTAAGTAAAATCGTAAGTTGGTTACCAGTCAGTGATTCAAACCAGTTTTAACTGCTTTGAACAGGCACTCACACCTGTTCAAAGCAGTTTTAACTGGTTTGAATCACTGACTTTTAACCAACTTACGATTTTACTTAAATGTGCTAATTATGCAAATTGTCTCTTCAGAGATGAAGAGGACTAGAACTCTAGTGCCAAGTGGAATCTGCCCCAAACAGTCAACTGGACAGATGGCTGTAAGGTGGCCTTCTGAGCTTTGAAAACAGCCTTGTGCAGCTCTCCAGTGCTGAAAGCAGTCGACAGTAGTCGCCCGTTCCAGGTACAGACCGACGCCAGCGAGTTTGGCCTCAGTGCTGTGCTCAGCCAGGTCGACTCGGGGAACCAGGAGCACCCCGTGTTGTACCTGAGCTGGAAACTTTTGCCAAGGGAAGTGGCATACTACACCATCGAGGAGTGCCTGGCCATGGTCGGGGCACTGCAAAGTTTGCAGCCATACCTGTACGGGCGCACCTTCACGGTGGTAACCGACCACAACCCTCTGAGCTGGCTGCACACAGTGCTCTGTCCGAAACCAACAGAAGGTTGCTACACTGGAGTCTTGCCCTTCAGCAGTACGACTTCACTGTACAACACAAGAAAGGCCACAAGCATGGAAATGCTGATGGGTTGTCCCACCGGGGCGAACCCGCTGAGGTGCGCCTAGCAGCATACCGACAGGTACTGCCTCCCTAAGTGCACTCTAAAAGGGGGAGGTGTAATGATACTGTAAGATATGACATAAGGTTCCCTCAGTATTACACTGCAGATTAGATTTTTGCCTGTCAGCAGCTGCGACCCCCCTTCTTCCCCCTCAGCTCACAAACACAACCAGTCTGACCTGAATTACCAGCATGAGCTCCTTCCTGCTTCACGGCGGGGGGTCCCTTTTGTTTGTTCTACCATGTGCAGCTACTTTCAGACAGTAATGGGGATCTAATCATTTGGTCATAAAACGTGGCGCGTTTATGGTAAAAACACGAAAATTACATCTCTGTGATGTGTGTCGACCCAGATTCCTAGCCCATGTTTTTCACGGTCCAAGCACCCACAGAACCGGAGAAACGGATTTCTCCTGAATTAATTCCAGTGACGAGCTGGAAAAGATGATACTATGTGCATTTCTGTACGAGGTATCCTCTGCTAATTATGGCTATTAGAAGTTTCAGAACCAGATTCTAACTCCAAGAGCAGGGGGGAGGACCATCGCCAGACAGCCCCTTTTGTGATGTCATTAGCACAAAGTTAGAAGGTATTGTCCCTTAAACCTTTATTTATTCTAGCTGGAGATTCCATGCTGATAGGATCTCAAATGCATTGAGACATCTGGCCCCGCCTCCCCACATGGTTTGCCTAAGACCATCTAAGCAAATGTTAGTTTGATTTCTGCTTTTAAACCTTTAATTTTATAGTTGCATTCTACATATCTTAATGTCTCAACTTTGTAAAACTTTTTTTTATCTTTGTAAACACTGCCCGTCTTTGGGAATAAACTATAAAACTTATTAGCTCTGTCTCCATGCTCTAAAAAACGAATTTACGTGCCTCTAAGATAAGATAAATCATGCTACTGATTTGGGTTGGCTTCGAACCCCTCTATTAAGTTTAAATATTAATAAGAGAAAATCTGGAGCTGGTGGCGGCGAAGTATGGTCTGGGCCCTGGGTACTGCTGACAGTGATGGAAGGGTTTTATAAGCTAATTGTGTGGCTGCAGGCAGAGCATTTATAATTCCCTCACTGCAGCGTACCGGGTGGCCAGTCCACATTGAAGCAGCCGGCTGGCAACCAATTATCCCAGGTGTAGTTCCCTGACTGACCTGTGGGTAAGGGGGTGCTGGAGAGCTATGAGTTCCAAAGTGGAACTGAAAGGTGGGATATACATAAATCCCTGCAGTTCATGAAGTTTTGTTGGCAATGGTGGGACAACCAAAATAACCCCCCTGCGTTAAATTGTTAGGGCAAGGCTAGCATGCTGTTTTTATCACATTGTGGCAGCGGTGGGATAACTAAAATAAGCCCCCCTGTACATGTGATAGCTGTGTGCGGCCAAAGGTCACACCCCCCTGTCCGTGACATACCGGTGTCAGCGGTGGGATCGTGACCATATTGGCAAGGAGAAATGATACTTCTTGGATATCGATTTTACTTAAAAAATGCTTTGTCCCAATAATCCTATCCTGTGTGATACTGGGCTCCCCTTGAAGTCTTTGTCAGAGGGTGGTCTGTGTCGGCACAGTAATAAATTGTGTTATTTACAGCTTTACAGAAGGATGATAACACGATAGAAATTATAAGAATAATAGGCCTCAGTTACCACAACTGTCTACAAGGAAAACTGCTGCTCATAGCAACCAATCACAGCTCAGCTTTAATCTTTTAAACAGCTCTGGTGAAATGAAATGCTTAGTGATTGGTTGCTATGTGGAGTGGGCGTGGCTGACACACACAAACACAAAGACATACATACATACATTCATTTTTTTATATATATATATATATATATCTATATGTACTATATAAAATATATGTATATGCAGCTCTGCCACAAATTAAGAGGCCACTGCAAAATTTTCAGTTTCTCTGATTTTTCTCTTTACAGGTATATCTTTGAGTAAAATGTAAATTGCGCTTTTATTGTATAAACTACTGCCAAAGTCTTCGAATTTCCAAGCACTAAATTTTGTATTTATTTTCAGAAAATGAGAAATGGTCAAAATAACAAAAAAGATACAGTGATTGTAGACCTCAAATAATGCAAAGAAAACAAGTTCATAATCATTTAGAAAGAACCAATACTAATGTATAATGTTTTAACTCGGGAAGAGTTCAGAAATCAATATTTTGTGGAATAACCATGATTTTTAATCACAGCTTTCATGCATCTTGGCATGCTTTCCACCAGTCTTTCAAACTGCTTTTGGGTGACCTTAGGCCACTCCTGGTACAAAAATGTAAGCAGTTCTTCTTTGTTTGATGGCTTGTGACTATCCCTCTTCCTCTTGATCACATTACAGAGGTTTTCAATTGGGTTCAGGTCTGGAGATTGGGCTGGCCATGACAGGGTTTTGATGTGGTGGTCCTTCATCCACACATTGATTGACCTAGCTGTGTGGCATGGCGCATTGTCCTACTGGAAAAACCAGTCCTCAGAGTTGGGGAACATGGCCTGAGCAGAACGAATCAACTGTTTTTCCAGGATAACCTTGCATGTTGCTTGATTCATATGTCCTTTGCAAAGATTAACCTGCCCAATTCCAGCCTTGCTGAAGAATCCCCAGATCATCACCGATCCTCCACCAAATTTCACAGTGGGTGCAAGACACTGTGGATTGTACGCCTCTCCAGGTCTCTGCCTAACCATTAGATGACCACGTGTTGGGCAAAACTGAAAATGAAAATTAGACTTTTCTGAGAAGATTACCTTACTCCAGTCCTCTATGGTCCAATCCTTATGGTCTTTGGCAAACTGACACTGGAATGGAATGGCTGTCAGACATGTAGAGAAGCTGATTTTTATAAAACTGTGCAGTGGTCTCGTAATATATATATATATATATATATATATATATTACGAGACCACTGCACAGTTTTATAAAAATCAACTTCTCTACATGTCTGACAGCCATTCCATTCCAGTGTCAGTTTGCCAAAGACCATATATATATATATATATATATATACACACTCTAAGAGACCATATATATATATATATATATATATATATATATAAAGCTGCACATTGCTTCTTCTCCACATGTACAGCTTCAACATTTTAAAGCCTATGCTAATGTAAATCTATTCACTGTGCTACATTATCCTCTTGTAACATTTCAGAATGTCAACTGGGAAGAAATAAAAGTGAACAAGAGGCCATTGTGCAGCATGTATACAGATGTAAATATATATGCATACAGCTTATGTAAATGCATGTTGTATACTCGTCCATTTATCAGAATTTAAAAGGGAGCTTTAACTACAATCTAAAAGAGTTAAAAGAAATGAACCCAATTTGTAGAATTGTAATTATTTGCTTCCATAAAGGATCTTTTTCCACTGTAACCGCTCTACTAGCTGGCGATTCATTGCAGTACTTAGCTGATACAGTATGGTTAAGCATAAGCAATGTGCAATGCACAAATTTTATGTATGATGTAGTCATACAAGAAAAATGAGGTTCTAAAAAGAAAAATAAAAGATGACAGAGCTGGGTATTCTGACTGCTCTATTTGGTATTTACCCAGTGATGAAATACATTAGACTGATGTTTTGACAGAAATTCATTATATATACAGCATACATATATAGGAGTTGAGAAAAATATTTGCAGGCCAGTTTGGCAGATCCATGGCCAATGGACTAGAGCATCGACAACCTCTCTGGCATTTTGCTGATTTGTGATTGAGAGGCCTAGGTCTCTCTGTTACTTGAGGCAGAGGCCCAGGAGCCTTAAAACGCGTTGTCCGTGTTAGGCTGGTTTCACATTTGCATCTGTGTGCACAGCGTTTTATCCGCATAGATCGGCATGCATCATGCGTACATATATTTATCATGGTGTACGCAGGGACATGCGTTTGCGTTTTGTGTACACATGCGTCGTTTCGCGGTGTGAGGCGGGGTGAAGCTAATGCAACATGTTGCATTTTTGTGACGTCAAAAATCAGTCAAATATGCGCAGGCACGCACATGCAGATGAGTGCTTCAAAAAAACAAATTACTGTCTATGGGAACGCATTGGTACGCAAGGTCGATACGTATGCTTACTTCAGAATGAGCAGGTCCAGGAAATGGTTTCATCCACCCCCAAAGCAAAGCTGTATATAAAAGGAAGTGTGGAAACTGCAAGGCCATTACTTTCAATACTCTGGATTGGACAACAACACTGGCTATGTAAGTATAGAACTTTTGAAAATGTCTGTCTCTCTCTCTGCAGTCAGTACTTTGTACTAATTTTTTTTCTGTTCCTTTTAGACTGGTTGTCCCTTGGTGCTGGTGTCTGTCCTGGTGCTGCTGTCTCTCCTGGTGGTGGCGTCTGTCCTGGTGCTGCCGTCCTGGTGAGGACAACACTATCTATGTAAGTATAGAAGTTTTGAAAATCCTGTCTCTAAATTTTTTTTCTGTTCCTTTTAGACTGGTTGTCTCCTGGTGCTGCCATATGTCCTGGTGCTGCCATCTTTCCTGGTGCTGCCATCTCTCCTGGTGCTGCAGTCTGTCCCTGTCCTGCTCTGACTGCTGTGCTGTTGGACTACTGCTTGTAATGTAAGTATTGGTGTCCATTGCTTTTTTTTTTGTTTGGCTACATTGTATTTGGCTCTTAACAAGTATAATTTTTGTTATCTTTTTTTTTCTGTAGTGTTTCACTTGACTGCTGTCTGCTCTTCAATCATGTCCTCAAGTGAAGAACAGACTTCTTCCCAGGGTGGACATGACAAAGATTATGTAATCACATTTGCTAAACTGATTGGTATGTAGTGACTGGCAATACTATACCTGTGTTAAATCATGTAACTTCTTTACAGGTACCTTCCACTGATGAAGAGCAGGAGCAGTGGAGTGGAAATTATTCTTCCCAGGGTCGTCGGGCTCATGTGTCTCAGGAGGAAAGACAGGGTGTAAGTATTCTTTTCATCAGAGTTGTAATTGAATTTTTTTCAGTTTTACTTAAAATTGTTTTGTTTTATTTGATCTATAGGTTCCACATCGGGAAGAAGCCAAAAAGGACATTGACAATGATCAACTAATTAACCTTGTGCAAGAGTGAGTACCTTTATGGGACACCCGTGATCGTCAGCATTCCGACATTGTTGTGATTCGTCGACTCTGGGAAGAAGTGGCCAGATCGCTGTTGCATGATTGGGAATGTGCCATGCCACGTACCAGAAATGATATTGGTAAGTATTGCAATGTGGTGTGACATGCCAGTGAAACTATAAATGTGTCATGATCCAGGCTGGATCTGACAAGTTAAATGGACAAAGTGAACTTTTTTTCCTTTTGGCTTGGTGCCAAAGTGGGTTGATTGCCCCCCGGTGGCCATTAGAATTATTCCACGTGGTGTCGTTCATTCTAAGTTGCCCCGGTGGTGGTGAGTGGTATGGCACCTTAGTTTTAGGGTTAATGTGTGCGCAATTACAAATCAGGTGTTAGGCTCTATAAAAGGGAGCCAGGTGGGTTCAATCACTGTTGTTGATATTAATTGTGTGTTAGTCATTCACAAGGAAGCTGGGTGAAAGAAGGAGCTGAACATGAGTCCTGCGCAGCCCAGCCACCAGAGGGGACGAGCGGCAGCTAGGTGGTCTGCAAGAAGGGCTGGCATGGCGTGGTGGAGTCACAGTTTATGGTGTTTGCAGGAAGTGCTTGCATGGCTTGGTGGAGTGACGACTATGGAGAGAGTTGCACTCAGCATGCGGGACTTGGTTGCTGGGAGCTGGACTCAAGCATGCTGGATTTCTTGGGCAGGAGCTGAACTCATCTTTGGGACTTTGTTACTGGACAGCTGCAACTGGTGGTGGACTCTGCTCCAAGGCTGCACTATGGTGAAGGATCCAGTTATGGTGATGGATCCGGGTGGAGGAGAAGATGCACACAGGTGGTGGGTTCTGTTGCTAGGAGCGTACGCAACAGAGCAAAGCTAAGTGGTGTTTCCCCTGTTTTGTCATCTTTCCTCATGTGTGTTTTAGTGCAGTGGTGGGATTAGTTTCCGCACCGACCAATTCCCTAGTGAGAGTTTAGGTCAGGACGAGCTGGGGTTTTTAGGTTCCTGTTGCGTGCCCAGTGTGGAACCGGCATAGGGTACGTTAGGAGTGCAGGGACACTGGCTCAGGGGAGCTCAGGAGGTCTCCACTTATCCCTATCGCAGTGCCCACCATTGTTAATGTTTCCCAGGTTTCCCTTATTGTTTAAATTCGCCTTACTTAAGGCGGGGTTTCCAGACTTGTATATACATGTAATGTCTAAATTCGCCAGTTGGAGGCGGTGTATCCAGCTGCACGTGTTTATTATTTAAATTCTCCCCACTGGAGGCGGTGTAGCCAGGGTCACGTGCGTCACATGGGTTCGCCTTGCGGTACTCGCTGCGTCCAGACACACGTGATCGTGACAAAATGTAGGTGCATTGTTTTACAATTAATTTTTTCCTTTTTTCCCCCTTCACAGTGAAGAGAATAAGAATCCGTTGGCGTTTGATAAAGTATCGCTTCAACAAGGACATGAGACAGGAGAACCAGGTTAAAAGTGGTGCTGCTCAAAGGATAATAAGAAAATACAAATACCACCATAACCTTGTTTTTCTGAGGCCTGCGCTTGCTCAGCGAATGTGAGTATCTTTTGCGTTGTCTTACTATTTTATTTATTTATATTCTTTTATTTTCACCACAGAACCTGGTGCAGCATAACACAACCTGGATCATCCTCTGTTGAAGCTGCCCCTCATCGACCAAACAATGAACAGACGCAGTCCCAATCATCCACCAGCGATGTAGCAACCTGTCAGGCCTCACAGGCTGAGGAACAGGCAGCTGCCGGTCCATCAGGTTTTCCCCTCTTCCAGTTATCTGCCGCTGTTTTTGTTCGGTCTTCTCGTCAGTGGCAGAGGGCCTGCGAGAGGTCACTCATACCCGATTTTATGCACTTAAGCTCGGTCTTCCAGGATGGGACTAAGGTGCTTGGTGATAGACAGAAGAGTGGGTTCAACCATGTGAACACACTTATACAGGATGTCAACAAAGACCTTGACCACCTGGAAGCCAACCTTGAGAGACCAGAGTGACATTTTTCTCAGCAATAGAGTGGGAAGTGTCAGAAAACCTTATGCCTCAATTCCAGCTCAATGTCATGCAGGCCTGCCAGGCTGCTTACAGCCATGCATTGCAGCAGTAGCAGTCCCAAAGCTACAATCCACAGACCGGTGGATATTACCAGCATCCGAACATATACTTTACAATTCCCACAGAACCAAACTATCCTCCGCCACCACTGCCTCCAGTTCAGAGATCTACCACACTGCCGATTTCATCATCCCTGCAGCCAGCAGCATCCACCAGGCTCCCAAGTTCAGCACCCCTGCAGCCAGCAGCATTCATCACACTCCCAAGTTCAGCACCCCTGCAGTCAGCAGCATCCACCACGCTCCCAAGTTCAGCAACCCTGCAGCCAGCAGCATCCACCACACTCCCAAGTTCAGCACTCCTGCAGCCAGCAGCATCCACCATGCTCCCAAGTTCAACATCCCTGCAGCCAGCAGCATCCACCACACTGCCTAGTCCAGCACCATGCCAGAAGTCTACTACAGAGGCCACCACTCCCACTCAGCAAAGAAAACAAAGGACAAAAAAACAGACTCCCACCAGGATGAAGACCCGGAGGCAAAAAACACTGCCTCCACCCTCACCTTCCAATGTGTCTCTGTTGTCAAATGTGTCACTACCTTCCCTTGTGTCTGTCCCTTCCAGTTTGTCTATCCATTCCCATGATTCCATCCATGATCCAATCCTTCAATTTTTTGCCCCTTCCCTGTAACCCCTTCCTCATCAACTACTACCCAATCCTCACAGCTCCACACCTCCAAGGTCCACCCCATCTCACCCCAAAATGCCACCGTGCCTCTCAGGTAAATAACATACCTAATATGTAATCAATATTAGTAAGGTAAGCTAAAACAGGTCAGACAAGATGATGTTAAATACACAAAAAATCAGAGTAAAGATAGCGCTGAACGCACTAAGCGTTCACTAGAATAAAGCGCCCAGTGAACCATAAATCGATAAAGTGAATTAAAAAAAAAGAGAGGGACAGCAGGCACCGGAGGGAAGGTGGGGAGCTCCACACCTTCCCTCCGCTGCCTGCTGTCCCTCTCTGGTAAGCTCGACAGTCTGCTTTATGGTTCACTGAGCGCTTGATTGTAGTGAACACTGAGTGCGTCCAGCGCTACTTCCACTGTGATCCTCTTGCACTTAATACTGTCTGGTCTGACTTACATTAATTCACTTTATCGATTTATGGTTCACTGGACGCTATATTCTAGTGAACACTTAGTGCGTTCAGCGCTATCTTTACTCTGATTTTTTTGTATTTAACATCATCTGGTCTGACCTGTTTTAGCTTACCTTACTAATATTGATTACATATTAGGTATGTTATTTACCTGAGAGGCACGGTGGCATTTTGGGGTTAGTCTCCTTCTCTGCACTCTAACTGGTATCTGTGTATTAATAATAAAATATTATGAACTTTTTATAAAATAAAATTTGATACTTTCCTTAGGGTATGGATAACTTTTGAGCTGGTGCTTTCTTCTCTTGGAGCTCTGCTGTTACCTGGCTGTCCAAGTGATGTATTGGGAATTTTGTGTTCTAACATATTAACATTACAGGTACATTTTAACATTATAGATACATTTTAATTAGCGGCTTAAACCATTCCGTCTGCCATGCCAAGCGTCCATTATCAGAAACAAAGTATGCAGCAAACTTATCCCTCATCTGGGAAACTTCCACTGTAGTTCTCAGAGGGTAATCTTGCAATTTAACAGGTTCCTCAGGTTCTAAGTTGGGTCGCTCTTTTGCCAGGATGAAACTGTGCATAACAACACACGCTTTCCCAACCTAATCAATTGTCTCAATTTTTAGATTTATGGCTGTTCCCAAAATGCACCATTTACATACCAGCAAGCCAAAGGCACGCTCCACAGTTCTTTGTGCCCTTGTCAGTTGGTAGTTGAAAATCCATTTGGTGTGATTCAAGTCCCTACTTGAGTAAGGTTTTATGAGGTTGGCATACATTTGAAAGGCCTCATCCCCAACCACAACAAACAGAATTGGCGGTCTTTCAGTGTTGAGAAGAGGTCGTGGCTGTGGAAAATTGAAATTATTATGATACAAACGTTGGCCCATGTCAGAGTTTTTGAAAGTCAGAGAGTCATTTCCTTGTCCAAAAGAGCCAACGTCCACGGCGACAAATCAACATTCAGTATCTGCAATCACCATGAGAACAGACGAAAAGTATTTTTTGTAATTAAAATACTTGGTTCCACTTCCAGCATGTTACATAATCCGAATGTGTTTGCCATCCACAACCCCCACACAGTTAGGAAAATCACAAATGTCCTGGAATTTTTCAACATTTTCCAGCCAGAGTTCAGTTGTGGATTGGGGGAGGAATTCTTGATCCAGAACATCACATAAAGCCCTGCAGGTGTCTCCAACAATCCCAGAAAGGGTGGACACTCCAATTGGGAACTGGAAATGGAGAGATAAGGTCTCTCCGGTGGCCTGGAATCTGCCGAACAGAAAATGGAAAAAAAAATTAATACATGGGTTTTCTAACAATAACATTATGAACTTGTGCTTGTTTTTCACAATTACGTACCTCATGGTCACCAACAGACGTTCCTCAGCAGGAACTGCTTGACGGAGTTGTGTGTCATGCCTGATGATGAATCCTTGGACATGTTGCAGCAAGTCATCGAAACTCCATTTAGATATCCTCGTGTAGTCAAAAAATTCTTAGCGTTTTCACGCAGCTCAGTGTACAAAGAGTGGTAGGCTCCATGGCTCTCTCAGAGTTCAAGGATAGGGTATTGCCAGCAGTGTCGACAACGTCTCCTCAGTCTTTGTCTTCTTCTTTCTTCTTGACAAACAAAGGCAACAGCCAATTTCAATTGTAAATCCAGATCATCATAGAAGCTCCCCATGTCAATATCCATCTTGCAGCTGGATACAGCAGCCAAAGATGAGGATTTCCTCAGTGCAGTGAGTCTATATATATAGAAATCCCATGAGACACGCCTACTGGGTGTCTGATCTCAAGGAAAAGCTACTCGAAAACATTGTAAATATCGAACACAAGCACATAAACAACGCAAACGCATGCAAACACATGCACATGCAGCGTTTTTTTGCTATCATACGTAAGATGATGCGTATGCATGCGTTTGGGCATGCGGATGATACGTTACGGACTCAAACGCAAATGTGAACCTAGGCTTACCTTGTTATATAGCACTGTGTACTTATAATTATTGCTCATTTTGCCATTCTACCCAGATAATTCTTTTTCTCTGCTCTATGCAGAAACAGGAAATCTCTTGTCCCTGCTTCCCCTCTTCACCTCCTGATCTAGCTGCTCCCTCCACCCCTTGCCAGGGACTTTTGCAGTGACTCATGAGTCATACAGGGAAAATTGACCTCCTGTTTCTATATAGCGCTTAGAAGGCTTCAGCTTGTCAGTTATTAATCACATGATGTCATTGATGTCATCGATCTAATGGAAAAGAAAAAAAATAACAGGGTAGAAAGGAAAAATGAGCAATTGTAAGTGCACAGTGCTGTATAATATGATTATTGCAATATATTAAGGAAATAAAAATGTTGATGGGAGGAGAACGAGGAGTAGGAGGAGGGCTTCTTTACAGAATGATTAATCTTACCTGTGGTTAAAATCTTGTTAATTAGAATTTTGTAGTCGAAACTTTAGCTTTGCGCCTAAGACCGTACTCATTGTTGCAATATTGTCTTGAATTAATTTATATGGAAAATTAACTTTTTTGTGGTGTGCAAACTAAAACTTGTTTGCAATCAGCAGTTAACATTGGTGAAATAATTTTGTTCGGTATCGTGTTCCAAGATTTCGATTTTGAAAGGAAAACTAAAGGTTTTCAGTTGGGGTGTACTCATTTGTGTTGACTCTGAGCACTGTTTTTTTTTCACAGGCTTCAGATTTTTTTTCCCATTACTTACATAAGAATAATAAAAGAAATGCATGTTTGGTAATCATTCTGACCTGGAGGATCATTCTGCTAGATAATTTTTACTGCACAATAAATCCTATAAAAAGACACCAAAAAAAAAAAAAACCAAATGGCAAAATTGCAGTTTTTTCACCATTTTATCCTATTTGGCTTTTTTTCGCTACATTATATGGTAAAATAAATAGTATTATTCAAAATTACATGTGTCAATCCCTGACACATCCCCGCGGCTCCATGACTCGTGACTGTTAGGCAATACCTTCATGTCCTGTGGCTGTTAGGCAATACCTGCATGTTTCGTAGCTGTTAGGCAATACCTGCATGTCTCGCGGCTGTTAGGCAATTCCTACATGTCTCGCGACTGTTCGACAGCTGCAACACATGCAGGGATTGCCTGTTTGTGATGCATTTTTCGAACAGCCTTATTCGAGCACGTTCACTCATCATTAGTGTGAGGCAGTGACCAGAGTCATATATGAGGATCGCTATGTGTCCCCCAGGATGCGCTCAGAAGTGTATTAGATCTGCTAGAGTGCCTCGTGGTCACAGCAGGATGCCTGTGAGTCACAAGGCAGAATAAAAGTAAAGCCCCCGTTACACACTGCGATATCGCTAGCAATATCGCTGTAAAGTCACCGATTTTGTGACGTTGCAGCGATATTGCTAGCGATATCGCTGCATGTGATACTTATCTCCGACCGGCTCCCCCGCTGGTTATCGCTGATTGCGCGAGAAGCTCCTGGACCATTCCTCGTCAGCCACTTCCTGCTGGGCTTCCTGTGGCGCCGACGAGCGATGCGTGGAGCCGGGCGGGAGGACGCAGGATCGCCGCGTCTGACAGGTAAGTAGTGATCCCCGTCCCCAGTGATGTCGCTGGTGAGATCTGCCTGTGTGGCAGCTCGCTAGAGACCACTTAGCGATGTACCAGCGATCCTGACCGCGTCATATCACTGGTCAGGATCGCTGGTGCATCGCTAGGTGTAACGGTACCTTAAGCTTGAACCTGGTCAAGTTACTTTGTCCAAGGAGTTGTTCAGGAAAACCCGGTATGGGCTTTTATTTTTTAAACGGACTGCAGGAAGGTAGTGAGGCTGGTTTGTTTCCTCCAGCCCAGATCTTACCAGTGGTCCATGGCCACAGAATCTTTGAGAGAGGAAAAAACTCTGCAGGAGGGTTTGGGTGGGTCAGTTTGGAGATTGCAACCTGTGGAGCAGTCGGCTCTGCAAAAGGCTCCATCTGTGTGAGGAAACACAAGCCCAAGCAGAGCAAACTCTTGGCATTCTGCAGCTTGATACGATGGTGCAGTTGTTCCTAGCAATGGAAAATATATGAACTGTCTTGTTTCACAGCAGTGATCTGGAACATTTCCTTTTTGAGTTTCTTCGTTGTGAGTTCTCTGAATATTAAAGAGACTTTTGTTTTTGGAACTTTACTGTGGTCACTGCCTGTCTATCACACTGCAACAGGAGTCAATATTCACCGCACACTCTCTTGAATATACAGTATATGCAAAAAAGTATTTATTAACGAGACGTCAGTGGAAGTAATGTAAATAACACAATGGCAAAAAGCGACCAAAATTAAATGACGTTTTGATCCTGCTGGATCTCGATCATAGGGCCGCTGGAAGATAAGAATAACATAAATCAATAATATTCATAAGCATAATGATTATACAAAAAAAGAGTACATAAAATCATAGTGTCCAAAGTCGCATGATAGTGAAAATAAAACATTCTGCGACCTTGAGGGTAATAGGAAAAACAAATATACAACGAACAAAACTGGATAAAATAAATATAGCTTGCCCAGTACAAGACGTACAAGAAGAGAGGATGACAGAGAGGTATGGTATGACAGTGTGGGCAGAGGAGTCCCAAAGGGATATATAGGTGCTGCAAGTAATAGTAGAGTTTATTACAATAAATTGTGAAGTCCCAGTAGCAGTAAAGGACATAGAGGAATTTTAAATATACCTACTGGGTGAGGCTAAGTGCCTGTCAATTGGGAGAATATCCCAATTAATGGGGGACCTGTAATGGATTAGAGTATAATATAAGGTTATGGCCATAGGAGGAGGGAGGAGGCGGGCTACCTGATTGCTGCCGATGAGCGGCGCTCCCGCGCCTAGCTGCTGTGTTGCTGGCATGCTCATAGTGTGTAGGAGAGCAGTTACTACCACCCGGTCATACATCATCACTTCCGGGCAGAAAGATGCACTTCAGGTCCGGTGGTGACCGTCGATATTAAAGACTTTCACCTACACACTATTTCAAATTCCTCTATGTTCTTTACTGCTACTGGGACTTTACAATTTATTGTAATAAACTCTACCACTACTTGCAGCACCTATACATCCCTTTGGAACTCCTCTGCCCACACACTCTCTAAGTCCATACCTTTGGATCAAGATAAAACGCCTCTTTCTTTGTATAATTTCTTTTAAACTACTAGTCTGTCAGCTATATGACCCTAACACTCCTATAATCCGCTCTCAACTTCTCCTCTTGTACGTCTTGTACTGGGCATTTTACCCAGTTTTGTTCGTTGTATAATTGTTTTTTCTGTTACCCTCATGGTCACATCTTGTTTTATTTTCACTATCGTGCAACTCTGGACACTATGATTTTATGTACTGTTTCGTTTGTATAATCCTTAAGCTTATGAATATTATTGATTCATGTTATTCTTATCTTCCAGTGGATCTATGATTAAGATCCGGGAGGATCGAAACTTCATTTAATTTTGGTCACTTTTTGCCATTGTGTTACTTACGTTACTTCCACTGATGTCTTGTTAATAAATACTTTTTTGCATATATACTCAAGAGAGTGTGCGGTGAATATTGACTCCTGGTTCTAAGGACTACTACAGTCCGTTACACCAGCACCTCGCAACTTTAGACAGAGTGCACACCAACTCAACCTTTCATATCACACTGCAACAACCCTGCTGCACTGCACTAGAAACTAAAGTTCAAAAACAAAAAATAGCTGCAGAGGAAATACCACGGTATATCACATGATATGGATATGGTGTCACAGTGTAAACACTAAAACATGTAATACTGAAGGAAAAAAAGCATACAATCAAATTAAGTAATGGCTGGGAAAATGTCTTATTTCCGAGCTGTCTGTGAATGCAAGGTTTTTATGTTATTTTTTTCCCATTCCTAAGGTTTATCTGGGTCATCCCATTAATTTGTGAAAACATAGAAACTGTTACAGAAGGAAGAAGACACAGAGCATATTGTGATGAGCATTTTGCTAGAATAAAGAAAAGACCAAACGTATAAGGCCTGGGATTTGCAGATACAATAGTTTCTTATGCCGACTTGCTTTTGTTTTCGCAGACAACATGTTGCAGGAGCCAGGCGGTGAATGAGAGGGAACTGGGAGCAGGTGGAGAAGTGGGCCCTTTGTGGAAGAAGCACAATTACCTGTATGTTGATGGAACTCAGGGAAGTGTTTATCACCCCTTGCGTGTTACAAGAGGACAGTTATAACAGTTTTTCTTTTCAATAAGAATTGTATTGTTGCAATTAAATAAGTTATTTTGGAAAATATTCCTCTCTAATAGATAATGAGTGACCTCTTTTGTTCGAACGGTGGCAGAACAGTATTGATATTGAGTGTCAGAGCTACAAATCAGTTCAACAGACTTGTACAGGACACTTTTCGAGCATAGGATTGTCGTTTTAAGTGGGTCATTCACGCAGACGGGGAATAAGCCTTATTGTCATGGTTTGAACATGGTTCTTGCCCTGCACTCACAGGGTTAAGTGTTTGTGGCCTCTTTCTGGATCTGGGAGGGGTATTTATACTCACTCTTTACCAGGGTTCTCTGTCAGCTATACTGTTGTTCTGGTGTGTCTGACCCCTGGTGTGCGTGTATTCTGCGTTGCTTGTTTGCTTCCCGTGTATGACCCGGTCTGTTCCCTCACTCTGTACTCCATCTCTCGCTTTGGTACTATTGTCTTCTCCGGTTCTGACTTCCTAGCTTGGCTATCGTTACTCCGTTACAGTTTGTCCCTATTGTAACGTCTATTGCCCGTTCTGGTTTTCTGATCTATTGCTACGTCCTGACTATCCATTCTGTCTAACCCTTTGGTACTGTATTGCTATCTTGTGCTTTGACCCTGGCTTCATCTGGTTTCTGTCTCAGTCTATACCCCTTGGTAACATTGTCCTGTAGTTACCTCTCTAGGAGTTTCCCTGCAGCTCCTAGCTCTGTGGAGCTTAGGCCATGCCCCCAGCAGTCATGTGCTTCAGGTCCTGCTCCACAGGTATCTTTGAGCACTGTTTTTGTACTCAGGACACCCGCACTGGCTCAGTGAGCAAGTGCAGTGCGGGGCTCCTGACATTATAGCTGACCATTTCAGTTTTTTTTTCCTCTGAACGAAAAAAAAAAAAGGTGTTATCCTCATGGATCCCATTCAAGCTTTGGCTGATCAGGTCAAGCACCTGACCCAAATGTTCCACAAACTTAATGTGGAACAGCGCATGATGGCCCAGACCCAGCAACAGTTGGTGGATACTGTGCAGGGGGCTGTCGCTGCAGGGGCTCCTAGTGCTGGGGACAGAGATGTGTCATTGGCATCCCCCGAATCTCCGGTCAAATTGCCAGACCTTTTCTCAGGGAATAAATGGGAGTTCAGGTCGTTCAGAGAAAGATGCAAGCTTTTTTTTTCTCTGAGGCCCCGCTCCTCCGGGGATGAGTTCCCGAGGGTGGGGGTTGTCATTTCCTTACTTCGGGGGGCTCCACAGGCATGGGCTTTCTCTCTCTCTTCCTCTGCTCCTGAACGTATGTCTGTGAATTTGTTCTTTGAGGCTCTGGGGCACATTTATGATGAGCCTGATAGAGTGTGTCTGGCAGAGGATATGGTGATGAGTGTGTCACAGGGGAGGCACTCTGCTGAATGGTTCTGCTCTGAGTTCAGACGCTGAGGTATCCTGGGATGATGCTGCCCTCTGGGGTTTGTTCTGTAGAGGCCTGTCCGAACGTTTGAAAGATGCCCTAGCCCTTCATCCTCCACCGGATTCTTTGGAGGACGCTATGATCCAGGCTGTCAGCATGGACCGTAGGCTGCGGGCAAGAGGGGTTATGCTGCAGGAGACCCCTTTATTCTACAATCTGAGAGACTCTGCATCTAGTCCTGAGCCCATGGAGGTTGGTGCCACGTCATTGAAGGAAAAAGAGAGGAGACACCGTAGAAACAACCAATTGTGCTTTTACTGTGGATCCGCTGGACATTGGAGAAGGAACTGTCCTTCTTGCCCTTCTTCAGTGAAGCCGTCAGGAAAATGACTGAGTCTAGGTAACAATCGAGGAGGTTGCCCAGACTCCCAGGTAGCCTTTTCCTCACTTACTAAAATTCTGCTTCCGGTGGAACTAGAACTTACAGACGGTCCGGTTGTGACTACCGCCTTTGTTGACTGTGGTTCTTCTATTACTCTGATCGATGCCAAAGTTGTGACTTTTCATAAGATAGGGACAGTCAGGTTAAAAGATCCTGTTAAAATCATGGCAATTGATTCTTCTCCTATCACCCAGGAGGGAATTTGCTTCATGACTGATACCTTTTCTCTGAAAGTGGGTTCCACTCACGTGGAAAAATTAAGGTGGTTTGTTCTAAATAATCTGCTGGCTGGACTTGTACTGGGTATGCCGTGGCTTCAACGTCACAATCCTACTATTGACTGGGGGACGGGGGAGATCATTCAGTGGGGTTGTATGGCTAACGGTCTATGTTGTAACTTGACAACTCTTGTCACCCCAGTAAAATCTGTGTCAGTGTCGTCTGTTGATCTGGAAGGTATTCCGGAGTACCTGAAAGATTTTGAAGACGTATTTTCTGAAAGTGAGGCTGAGGCGCTACCACCACATAGACCCTTTGATTGTGCCATTAATCTAGTCCCTGGAGCCAAGTTACCCAAGGCTCGCCTGTTCAATTTGTCTGGGCCCGAACGTCTAGCCATGAAGGAGTACATGACCGAGAGTCTCCGCAAAGGGCATATTAGGCCTTCTGTTTCATCTGTGGCAGCGGGCTTCTTTTTTGTTAAGAAAAAAGATGGTGGTTTGCGGCCGTGCCTCGACTTTCGGGAATTAAACAAAATTACTGTGAAAAATACATACCCTCTCCCCCTAATTCCTGATCTATATCTATATAACCAACTCACCGGGGCCAAGTGGTTCTCTAAACTGGATTTACGTGTGGCATTTAACCTTATAAGAGTCCGGGAAGGGGACAAATGGAAAACAGCATTCCTGATGACTGAAGGGCTGTTCGAAAACTTGGTTATGCCCTTTGGTCTCACCAACGCTCCTGCAGTTTTTCAGAATTTTATTAATGCAATTTTCTCTGATTTAATTGATCATTTTGTGGTTATCTATTTGGATGACATTCTGGTGTACTCAGTGGACAGTCAATCTCACTTGCACCATTTGCGGATGGTTCTCATGAGACTGAGGGAGAATCATTTGTATGCCAAGTTGGAAAAATGCTCATTTTTCATGCAAGAAGTATCCTTTCTGGGGTTGATTGTGTCAGGGGAGGGGTTCCGCATGGATCCTAAGAAGGTCCAGGCTGTTACGGAGTGGGTGCAGACTCATGACTTGAAAGGGTTGCAGCGATTTTTGGACTTTGCCAACTTTTATAGGAAATTTATTAAGGGCTTCTCGCAGGTGGTAAAGCCTCTAACGGACCTCACTGTCAAGGGAGCTGATGCAAAAAATTGGCCTTTAGCTGCAAAAAATTCTTTCATGACATTAAAAAAGTGCTTTTCTTCAGCCCCTGTATTGGTACAACCCGACCCGTCAAGACCTTTTGTCGTGGAGGTTGATGCCTCGGAAGTAGGGGTGGGGACAGTTTTGTCTCAGGGCCCTCCTACCCCTACTAATCTGAGGCCTTGCGCCTTCTTCTCTAAAAAATTTTCCTCTGCCGAGAGAAATTACGATGTCGGCAATAGAGAGTTGTTGGCGGTAAAGTTGTCTTTTGAAGAATGGAGGCATTTCCTGAAGGGGGCTGTTCATCCCATTACAGTCATCACTGATCACAAAAATTTGGCCTATATCAAGTCTGCCAAGAGATTGACCCCCAGACAGGCTCGGTGGGCGCTTTTTTTTTCTCGATTTCAGTTTACCATCACATTCCGCCCGGGATCTAAAAACATCAAGGCTGATGCCTTATCCCGAAGCTTTGATTCTGTGTCCCCTCCAGAACCTCCCTTCTCCAATCTTCAGCCAGGAGTAGTGGTAGCCGAAATCTCATCTGAGTTACAGAGAGGGATTTTGGAGGCCCAGGCTCGGGCTCCTGGTGGTAAACCCCCGGGTAAATTGTTTGTACCGGAACGCTTCCGTCTCGGACTTATGCAGGAATTTCACCATTCTATGTTGAGTGTTCATCCTGGGATTGCAGCTACCCGGCGGGCAATTGCGAGTGGTTTCTGGTGACCCTCTATGGTAACAGATATTAAAAAGTTTGCGACTGAATGTGGGGTGTGCACTTGTTCTAAAAGGTCTCAGGTCCAGCCGGCCGGGGAGTTGGTGCCTTTGCCAATTCCGGATAGACCATGGACACATCTGTCCATGGATTTTATCACAAATCTTCCTCCTTCCAGGGGCAACTCGGTGATATGGGTGGTGGTGGATAGGTTTTCAAAACAAGCCCACTTTGTACCTCTCTCCGCGTTACCATCTGCTGAAACCCTGGCCCGCTTATTTATGCATCATATAATTAGGTTGCATGGAGTGCCTATGAATGTGGTGTCAGACAGATGGGTACAGTTTGTAGCCAGGTTCTGGAGGGCTTTTTGCAAAAAGCTGGGGATTTTGTTGTCCTTCTCCTCTGCCTACCACCCAGAGTCTAATGGACAGATGGAGTGCACAAACCAATCGTTGGAGCAGATTCTGAGATGCTTGGCCTCTTCCAGGCAGGAGGACTGGTGTGAGGTATTGCCCATGGCAGAGTTTGCATTTAACGGTTGTGTGAGTCAATCTACTGGGAAGTCTCCCTTTCAGATCAACTATGGGTTTAACCCACATTTTGGAGAGTTTTCCCACATGGATTCAGGTTGTCCTGGAGCTGAGGGTGCGACACAACGTCTTAGAATTCTTTGGAGGGAGGTTCAGAGGAATATTTCAAAGGCCCAGGAAAACTATAAGCAGTTTGCTGACAGGAGGAGGGGGCCAGGTCCAGCATTTGCAGTAGGGGAGAAGGTGTGGCTATCCACCCGCAATATCAAGCTTAAGATACCATCTATAAAGCTGGGCCCCAAGTTTATTGGCCCATACAAAGTTGTGGAGGTTGCTAACCCAGTAGCCTACCGACTGCAGCTGCCCACCTCCTTTAAAATTTCTGATGTCTTCCACAGGTCCCTGTTAAAGCCTGTGGGGATGGTGAGAGAGGATCCCTCATCAAATGCTCTGCCAGTGCTGGTAGAGGGACAGCTGGAGTGTGAAGTAGGGCGCATTGTTGACTCCCAGTGGGTGCGCCGGAGACTCCAGTATCTGATACACTGGAAGGGGTACTCTTTGAAGGATCGGTCATGGGTTCTGGCCAGTTTGGTGCATGCCGATCATCTGGTGCAGGCTTTCCACACCAGATACCCAGACAAGCCTGGGGGTCCAGTGGCCCCCCATTAAGAGGGGGGTACTGTCATGGTTTGAACAGGGTTCTTGCCCTGCACTCACAGGGTTAAGTGTTCGTGGCCTCTTTCTGGATCTGGGAGGGGTATTTATACTCACTCTTTACCAGGGTTCTCTGTCAGCTATACCGTTGTTCTGGTGTGTCTGACCCCTGGTGTGCGTGTATTCTGTGTTGCTTGTTTGCTTCCTGTGTATGACGCGGTCTGTTCCCTCACTCTGTGCTCCGTCTCTCGCTTTGGTACTATTGTCTTCTCCGGTTCTGACCTCCTGGCTTGGCTATCGTTACTCCGTTACAGTTTGTCCCTATTGTACCGTCTATTGCCCGTTCTGGTTTTCTGATCTATTGCTACGTCCTGACTATCCAATCTGTCTAACCCTTTGGTACTGTATTGCTATCTTGTGCTTTGACCCAGGCTTCATCTGGTTTCTGTCTCTGTCTATACCCCTTGGTAACATTGTCCCGTAGTTACCTTTCTAGGAGTTTCTGTTGTGAGTTCATTTTCTGGTTCACCAGTTGCGAGTTCCCCTTCTGGACTCCCTCTGGTGGTGACAGGAGGTGGTGCAGCTAGTTTGATCGGTGGAGATCTGCCACCTGAGAATGAGGATGACGATTGGATCTCAGAATTCTCAGATTGGATTTAAGACAGCCGACGCCCTATTCAGTTGCTGGTGATTCCTTCTGGCTTGTCAGCTCTTGGTTTTCAGCTCTGTTCCAGTCATCTAAAGCTAAGCTTTTCTGCTAATGTTCACACCTGATTTTGTTGGTCTATTCAGTTTTTTGTGTGGTCTGCCAGCCCCGGCTGGGGGCTGAGCTGAATTTACACTCTTATTTATCAGTATTTTGCCAATTGGCTTTTTGTCCCTTACTAGTTCGGTCTCTTTTTGCTCTGTCTCAGAATATTTCAGAGTGCTGATATAGTCAGAGAAGTCTAGTGACTTCAGGATTAATTTTGCTATCAGAAGTGGTGGACATTATTTTTGTAGGGTTTTTTGCAGGTTGCAGATAATGTCTTCCCTTTCCTTTCATGTCTAGTTAGTTTGGGCCCCATCACTTGCTCAGCCTATTTTCCTGCCTGTGTTTGTACCTTCATCTTGTTTCACCGTCAATACATGTGTGGGGGCTATCTATTCCTTTGGGGTCTGCTCTGGGGCAGTTAGTTTTCCCTTTTCTTGCTTTAGGCTTATGTAGTCCTCCGGCCGTGATGAGGCGTCTAGGTTCATCGTGGGCATGCTCCACGGCTACTGCTAGTTGTATGGTAAGATCAGGGATCTGCAATCTGCATAGTTACCAACCACTCTGGTTTTCTGTGACTTAGCTTGTTTTGCTTTTTTCTCCTTGGTGACCCATTCATAACAGAATCACCAGCCATACCGCAAATTCTAGGGTACTCAAAAGCAGGAAAGAATTGAAAAAAAAAAAAGTGTCAGAATTTTTTTTTTTTTTATATGTATATTTTTTCCTCTTTTTCTCTGGGGCCGTAGGAGGATTTTTTTAAAATGGAGATTAAGCAATTGTCTGATCGTGTGGAGCAGCTCACTGCTGAAGTGTGGGGAATTTCCGCCTATATCGCTCATTCACATGCTGCTGAACCAAGGATCCCTACTGCTGATGTGTTTTTTGGGGATCGGTCTAAATTTTTGAATTTTAAGAATAATTGTAAATTATTTCTTGCCTTGAAGCCTAATTCATCGGGGAGCTCTGTGCAGCAGGTTAAAAGTGTCATCTCTTTGCTGCGCGGCGATCCCCAGGATTGGGCGTTTTCTTTGACACCTGAAGATCCTATTCTGACTAATGTGGATGCATTTTTTCAAGCCTTGGGGTTGTTGTATGATGAAACTAATGCTATTGATCAAACTGAGAAAGCCCTATTGGCATTGAACCAGGGTCAGGATTCTGCAGCGTTATACTGTCAAAAATTCAGAAAGTGGGCGGTCCTTACTACCTGGAATGATGGTGCCTTGGCAGCTCTCTTTCGGAAGGGTTTGTCAGAAACCGTAAAAGATACTATGGTGGGATTTCCTGTTCCCTCTGGTCTTGACGATTCTATGTCATTAGCCATTCAAATTGAACGTAAAACTACACGAGAGGAGTTGCCACCTTTTGGACAAATGTCTGAGCCTATGCAATGTGATAGAGTTTTGTGTAGGGCGCAATGTCAGGAGTTTAGAAGGCGTAATAAGCTGTGTTTTTTCTTTGGAAACGTCTCTCATATTATTTCTGTCTGCCCAAAATGAGAGTAACGTTTTGCACACACATTTGCTGTGGGCAGTATACAACCTAAGTTTCTTTTGGCAATTACACTGATCTGCTCCTTATCCACATTTTCCACGAAGGCTTTTGTGGATTCAGGAGCAGCGTTGAATCTGATGGATTTGGACTTTGCTAAACATTGTGGTTTTTCCATGACGCCTCTGTGGACTCCTATTCCTTTGAGGGGTATTGATGCTACTCCTTTGGTGGAGAATAAACCTCAGTTTTGGACCCATGTGACGATGCGGGTTGCCCCAGACCACCAAGAAAATTGTAAATTTTTGGTGCTGCATAATTTGCATGATACTATTGTTCTGGGTTTTCCTTGGTTGCAAACTCATAATCCAGTTTTGGATTGGAAATCTGTGTCTGTGGTGAGTTGGGGTTGTCAGTGTGTTCTTAGGGACGCTCCTGTTTTCTCCACCTCTCCTCAGTCTCATGATATTCCTGATTATCAAGCCGATATTTCGGATGTATTTAGTGAGAGCAAGTCTGCGTCTTTGCCTCCTCATAGGAGTTATGACTATGCAATTGAGTTGATGCCTGGGTGTAAATTTCCCAAGGGTCGGCTTTTCAACATATCAGTACCCGAACATGATGCTATGCGATCCTATATTAAGGAGTCATTGGAGAAGAGTCATATTAGACCATCCTCGTCACCTTTAGGTGCTGGGGGATTTTTTGTGGCCAAGAAAGATGGTTCATTAAGACCGTGTATTGATTATCGTTCCCTTAACAAGATGACGGTTAAATATCAGTACCCGTTACCTCTGATGTCTGATTTATACTCCAGAGTTAAGAGTGCCTGCTGGTTTACTAAGCTTGACCTCAGGGGGGCATATAATCTTATTCGTATCAAGCACGGGGATGAATGGAAGACGGAGTTTAATACTTCGGAGGGACATTTTGAGTACCTGGTGATGCCTTTTGGGCTCACTAATGCCCCTTCTGTCTTCCAGTCCTTTATGAATGATATTTTCGGTGACTTTGTGGATAAGTTTTTGATCATCTATCTGGATGATATTTTGATCTTTTCTAGTGATTGGGATTCTCATGTGGAACACTTCTGGACTGTGTTCCGGATTTTGAGAGAGAATTCCCTGTTTGTTAAGGGAATGAAATGCCTCTTTGGTTTACAGAGGATTTCATTTTTGGGATTTATCTTATCTCCATTGACTATTGAAATGGACCCGGCCAAGGTACAGGCCATTTATGGTTGGGTTCAGCCTACTTCTTTGAAGGCCCTCCAGAAGTTTTTGGGTTTTGCTAATTTCTATCGTAAATTTATAGGTAATTTTTCTGGTATTGTCAAACCACTGACTGATCTGACCAAGAAGGGCGCTGATGTGCTGAATTGGTCTCATGAGGCTATCTCAGCATTTCAGGAGCTTAAGCAGAGATTTACATCAGCTCCAGTTTTACGACAACCTGATGTCTCACTTCCATTTCAGGTGGAGGTAGATGCTTCTGAGATTGGTGCAGGAGCTGTTTTGTCCCAAAAAGACCCTGTGACTTCTAAGATGAACCCCTGTGCCTTCTTTTCTCAAACGTTCTCCCTATCTGAACGCAACTATGATGTGGGGAATCGGGAATTGTTGGCCATGAAGTGGGCATTTGAGGAGTGGCGACATTGGTTGGAGGGAGCTAGACATCAAGTTGTGGTCCTCAACCAATCACAAGAATTTGATTTATCTGGAGTCGGCCAAATGCTTGAATCCTAGACAGGCTAGATGGGCCTTGTTTTTCACGCATTTTAATTTTGTGGTCTCTTTTCTTCCGGGCACTAAGAATGTTAAGGCAGACGCCCTTTCTAGGAGTTTCTTTGCCGATTCTCTTAGTGTGACCGAGCCTACTACCATCCTAGGTGAGGGGGTAGTTCTTTCTGCCATTTCGCCCGATTTGAGACGCGCCCTGGTGGAATTTCAGGAGGATAAACCTGAGCGTTGCCCTATGGGAAAATTATATGTTCCTGACCAGTGGAGAAAGAGAGTGATGTCTGAAATTCATTGCTCCGCATTGGCTGGTCATCCAGGTATTTTTGGTACCAGAGATTTGGTGAGTCGGTCCTTTTAGTGGCTTGCCTTATCTCATGACGTCAGGAATTTTGTACAGTCCTGTGGGACTTGTTCTCGGTCTAAACCCTGTTCTTGGTCTAGTGGGTTGCTGATGCCCTTGCCGCTGCCCAAGAGGCCATGGACCTATATCTCAATGGATTTTATTTCTGATTTTCCTGTCTCTCAGAGAATGACTGTTATCTGGGTGATTTGTGATAGATTTTCGAAGATGGTCCATCTTGTACCACTCCCAAAGTTGCCATCTTCTGCTGAGTTGGTGCCCTTGTTTTTACAACAGGTGGTTCGGTTACATGGGATTCCTGAGAACATTGTATCCGACAGAGGAGTCCAGTTTGTTTCCAGATTCTGGAAAGCCTTTTGTTCCAATCTGGGAATTCAGTTATCCTTCTCCTCCGCGTTTCATCCATCCCCAGACCAATGGACAGACTGAGAGAACAAACCAGACCTTGGAGTCTTATTTGAGATGTTTTATATCTGCTGATCAGGATGATTGGGTCTCATTTTTGCCCTTGGCCGAATTCGCACTGAACAATAGAGCTAGTTCTGCCACTTTGATGTCACCCTTTTTCTGTAATTTTGGGTTTCATCCTCGATTCTCTTCAGGGCAGGTGGAATCTTCGTCCTGCCCAGGTGTGGACACTGTGGTTAAGAGAATGCAGCAGATATGGGACCAAGTGGTGGATAAGTTGTCACTCTCTCAGGAAAAGGCCCAGCGATTTTCCAACCGGCATAGGACCATTGGTCCCCGGTTTAAAGTGGATGATATGGTTTGGTTGTCGTCTAAGAATATTCCTATGAAGGTTGCATCTCCTAAATTTAAGCCAAGATTTATTGGTCCTTATAAGATTTTGGAAATTCTTAATCCTGTTTCGTTTCGATTGGCTCTTCCAGTTACGTTCAAGATCCATAACGTATTTCACAAATCTCTGTTGAAGAGGTTTGTTGAGCCAGTGGTTCCTATGGCAGCACCTCCTGACCCTGTGTTGGTCGAAGGCAATGTGGAATATGAGGTAGAGAAAATATTGGATTCTCGTTTGGTTAGACGGAGACTCCAGTATTTGGTCAAATGGAAGGGTTATGGTCAGGAGGATAATTCTTGGGTCTCTGCCTCCGATATTCATGCCAATAGATTGGTTCGTGCTTTTCACCGGGCCCATCCTGATCGGCCTGGTGGCGTGGATGAGGGTTCGGTGACCCCTCCTCAAGGGGGGGTACTGTTGTGAGTTCATTCTCTGGTTCACCAGTTGTGAGTTCCCCTTCTGGACTCCCTCTGGTGGTGACAGGAGGTGGTGCGGCTGGTTTGATCGGTGGAGATCTGCCACCTGAGAATGAGGATGACGATTGGATCTCAGGATTCTCAGATTGGATTTAAGACAGCCGACGCCCTATTCAGTTGCTGATGATTCCTTCTGGCTTGTCAGCTCTTGGTTTTCAGCTCTGTTCCAGTCATCTAAAGCTAAGTTTTTCTGCTAATGTTCACACTTGATTTTGTTGGTCTATTCAGTTTTTTGTGTGGTCTGCCAGCCCCGGCTGGGGGCTGAGCTGAATTTAAACTCTTATTTATCAGTATTTTGCCAATTGGCTTTTTGTCCCCTACTAGTTCGGTCTCTTTTTGCTCTGTCTCAGAATATTTCAGAGTGCTGATATAGTGGGAGAAGTCTAGTGACTTCAGGGTTAATTTTGCTATCAGAATTGTTGGACATTATTTTTGTAGGGTTTTTTGCAGGCTGCAGATAGTGTCTTCCCTTTCATTTCCTGTCTAGTTAGTTTGGGCCCCATCATTTGCTCAGCCTATTTTGCTGCCTGTGTTTGTGCCTTCATCTTGTTTCACCGTCAATACATGTGTGGGGGCTATCTAATCTTTTGGGGTCTGCTCTGGGGCAGTTAGTTTTCCCTTTTCTTGCTTTAGGCTTATGTAGTTCTCCGGCCGTGACGAGGCATCTAGGTTCATCGTAGGCACGCTCCACGGCTACTGCTAGTTGTGTGGTAAGATCAGGGATCTGCAATCTGCATAGTTACTGTCATGTCGGACGCTGTTCACACCACAGCGTCCGGCAGGCAGAGGTAGTTCCACCTCCAGCCACTATAGCCTCAGTGGCGCCGGCTTGATCTTCAGGCTCTCGGGGGTTAATCCTGCTGGAGACCAGGTTGGAAGGTTAGTCACGCCCACGGTCTTTAAATAGTCATACTGGCATATGGGCGTCGCCGATTATAGCTTGTGTTTCATACCAAGTGGTTCCGGTCTGGAGTGGAGGTGTTCAAGAGAGAGAGATTCATATCTGGTGTCGTATGATCCGTCGTTATCCTTTCTCCTTCCCATATTTGTGTTTAGTTGTGCCCTGTTCACATTACTGTTTATTCCTGTGTGTGTGTGGCGCAGTGCAGTTTAAGTTCTCCCTGTCTGTCATTATTTGTGTGGGAGCTTTGGTGGTGTGTCTCCTCACTGGGTGGAGGGTGGAGGGTTAAGTGCAGGGCTGAGCAGGAGATAAGGAAAGGTCGGAGGCTCAGGCATTTGCACCTTCAGCAAAAACCCTGGGTTGAGGGTCAGACAGGGTTTCCCCTAGTAAAAGGGACACCACAGGGGCCCCGGGTATTTCAGCCTTAGTTGAACTAAGCCCTCGTGACATTATAATCGGCCCACATTTTTTCAGGAGTCCATGGATCCATTAGATTCCATAACCCGCCAGTTGGCGGCGCTGTCCATACAGGTCTCCGAGTTGAAAGGGGCAGTTCAGCAGCAGGGCCTGGTAGTAGCTAAGGTGCAAACGGCATCTGCAGGTATCGGTGCAGAGCCGAAGTTTCCGCTGCCAGAACGATTTTCAGGCGATCGCAGCAAATTTGTCGTATTTCGGGAGGCCTGCAAATTATACTTCCGCATGCGGCCAATATCCTCAGGTAATGAGGCCCAGCGAGTAGGGCTGGTGTTGTCATTACTGAGTGGTGACCCCCAAGCATGGGCATTTTCCTTACCAGCTGACTCTGCTACATTTCATTCGGTCGATAATGTTTTTTCTGCCCTCGGGCTCATTTACGATGACCCTGACCGACTGGCTCTAGCGGAATCTAAAATCCGTGCCCTCCGCCAGGGGGAGCGCTTGGCAGAAGACTATTGTTCGGAATTTCGCCGCTGGGCTGTAGACACACAGTGGAATGACCCAGCACTGCGGAGCCAGTTTATTCATGGGGTATCAGGGAGGGTGAAACAAGCCCTCCTGATGTATGAGACTCCGGCATCATTGGAGTCTGCCATGAGTTTGGTGATACGTATTGATCGCCGTTTTCGTCAGGGGGCACAGGAGACGCTACCTCTGGGGGAAAACAGAGGTGCAGGTGTGGTTGAAGTAGATGAGTCCCCTGAACTTATGCAGATTGCTGGCGTGGCACAGGTTCAGCCTCGCGCTCCGGGATTCCGGAAGCCCGGAGCATGTTTCTACTGTGGTAAAGGAGGTCATTATGTTAACGTTTGCCCGGTACTACCTAAGAGGGTCACACCGGCGGAAAACTGTTAAGCTCAGAGGGTATGGAGGAGACCCAACTGAGCGTATGCATATCCTCCATGATGGTATCTCAATGTATGCTCCCTGCCAAGGTTATTATCGCCGGCAGAGAGCTACCTATATCAGTGTTTGTGGATAGCGGTTCCGCCACCAATCTCATAGATGAGGAGTTTGCACACACCGCCGGGTTTAAGATCGAAAAACTTCCTCACCCCATACAGGTGGTGACCATTAATGCTGTTCCCCTCCCTCAAGGGGAGATTACTGAGTTTGTGGCAGAGGTGAAACTCCACATTGGGGTCCTACATTCTGAGTCGGTTACATGTAGGGTCCTCCGTAATCTCCCAGCTCAAATGGTCCTGGGTTTTCCATGGCTGTCCAGGCACAACCCGGTAATTGATTGGAAAACTCAGGACATAGTACAATGGAGTGGTTTCTGCCAAGACAATTGCTTGGCCACATGTGTGTCCGCCGTGACGCCCAGCCTGCCGGAGGCTTTGCAGGATTTCGCGGATGTTTTCTCTGAGAAGGGTTGCTCAGAACTGCCTCCACATAGAGCCTATGACTGTGCGATTAGGTTAAAACCCGGGGCCAAATTACCTAAGGCCAGGATGTTTAATATTTCTGGTCCTGAGAGGCAAGCTCTGAAAGACTACATCGCGGAGAGTCTGAGCAAAGGACACATCCGGCCTTCGTCCTCGCC
This sequence comes from Dendrobates tinctorius, assembly GCF_039654945.1. Lineage (NCBI taxonomy): Eukaryota > Metazoa > Chordata > Amphibia > Anura > Dendrobatidae > Dendrobates > Dendrobates tinctorius. The sequence continues at coordinate 7,244,280 of NW_027361788.1, read as the reverse complement.
TGTAGCCGCGGGGTTTTTCTTCATTAAGAAGAAAGATGGGGGGGTTACGCCCGTGTCTGGATTTCCGAGAGTTAAACCAGATTACTATCCGTGATCCCTACCCAATGCCGTTGATCCCGGATTTGTTCAACCAGGTAGCGGGGGCGAAATGGTTTTCCAAGCTGGACCTCAGGGGGCGTATAACCTCATAAGGGTCCGTCAGGGGGATGAGTGGAAGACGGCGTTTAACACTCCTGAGGGTCATTTTGAGAGTCTGGTTATGCCGTTTGGGTTGACCACCGCGCCTGCCGTTTTCCAACATTTTATTAATGATGTATTTGCTCATGTCCTGGGGAGATTTGTGATTGTATACCTGGATGATATCCTCATTTATTCTAGCGATCGGGACACTCATTTGGAGCATGTTAGGCAGGTGTTACAGTTGCTCCGGGAGAACCAGCTCTATGCTAAGCTGGAAAAATGTTTATTTTTTGTCCAGGAGTTGCCCTTTTTGGGATATATTGTGTCCGCAGCCGGTTTTAAAATGGACACCGCTAAGGTGCAAGCGGTGCTGCAATGGGAGAGGCCGGAGAGTCTGAAAGCACTCCAGCGGTTCCTTGGGTTTGCGAATTATTATAGGAAATTTATAAAACACTTTTCGACTGTCGCCAAACCGCTCACGGACATGACAAAAAAGGGTGCCGATCTGGCGAACTGGCCTGAGGTGGCTATACGTGCATTTGAGCGTCTGAAGAATAGTTTTGCCTCAGCCCCCATTCTGGTGCAACCAGACGTGTCTAAACCTTTTGTGGTAGAGGTTGATGCGTCGGAGGTGGGAGTGGGGGCAGTACTGTCTCAAGGCTCGTCCTTGAGCGAGATGCATCCATGCGCCTACTTCTCCAAGAAGCTGTCGCCGGCCGAACGGAATTATGATATCGGCAACAGGGAGTTGTTGGCCATCAAACTGGCTTTTGAGGAATGGCGACACTTCTTGGAGGGGGCGGCTCACCAGGTCACAGTTATCACTGACCATAAGAATCTGCTCTACCTGGAGTCGGCCAAGCGTCTGTCTCCTAGGCAGGCTCGCTGGGCATTGTTTTTTACTCGTTTCAATTTTCTTGTGACGTACCGTCCCGGGGCTAAAAACACCAAGGCGGATGCTTTGTCTAGGTGTTTTCCGGGGGGAGAACCTCGGGAAGAGCCGGTACCCATCCTCCAGAAAGGGGTAGTGGTCTCGGCTCTCACGACTGAGGTAGAGGCGGAGATTGCCGAGGCCCAAGAGGAGGTACCACCAGGTCTTCCCGCCAACAAATCATTTGTACCCCTGCATCTTCGGCTTAAGGTGTTGAAGGAACACCACGATTCGGTACTGGCTGGTCACCCAGGGGTGAAGGGCACCTTAGAGCTGGTATCGCGTCGTTTCTGGTGGCCCAAAATCCGGCAGGACGTGGTCTCGTACGTGGCAGCTTGCATCACGTGCGCTAGGGCTAAGTCACCCCGAACCCGTCCTGCTGGCACGCTACAGCCTCTGGGGGTACCCAATAGGCCATGGACAGAAATCTCCATGGATTTTATCACTGACTTGCCAGCCTCGGCAGGGAACACGGTCATCCTGGTGGTGGTTGACCGTTTTTCAAAGATGGCGCATTTTGTGGCGTTGTCTTCTTTGCCCAATGCTAAGACGTTGGCTCAGGTATTTGTGAAGGAGGTGGTCAGACTCCACGGAGTACCGTCTGACATAGTATCTGATAGGGGTACGCAATTTGTGGCGAGGTTTTGGAAAGCTTTTTGCTCAAGGTTGGGGATCAAGTTGTCACATTCATCGGCGTTTCATCCACAGTCTAATGGACAAACTGAGCGCATGAACCAAAATCTAGAACAGTATTTACGATGCTTTGTGTCCGACAACCAGGAGGAGTGGTCTACTTTCCTTCCTCTGGCCGAATTCGCGTTAAATAATCACCGCCAAGAGTCATCAGGAGAGTCTCCATTCTTTTGTGTGTACGGTCAACATCCTCAGTTTTGTACCTTACGTCAGGGTGACTCCGGGGGTGTCCCGGAGGAGGATCAGCTAGGAGCCCAATTGTCATCAGTCTGGAGGCGGGTGAAACAGCGTTTGTTGAGCATGAGTGCCAGGTACAAACGGGTGGCTGACAGTAGACGCGTGCCAGGTCCGGACCTGTGTGTGGGCGAATGGGTGTGGTTAGCTACGAAGAACATAAAACTCAAAATCCCATCTTTAAAACTGGGTCCAAGGTTTATTGGGCCTTTTAGGATTTCTGCCATCATTAACCCAGTGGCTTATCGGTTGGAACTTCCTGCGGTGTACAGAATACATAACGTTTTTCACAGGGCTTTATTGAAAAAGGTGGTAGGCTTGGTGGACACGACGCCGATGCCACCTCCAGTCATGGTGGATGGCGATTTAGAGTTCGAGGTCGCCAAGGTAGTGGACTCTCGAGTAGTACGCCGTACTCTTCAGTATTTGGTGCACTGGCGGGGGTATGGTCCGGAGGAGAGGTCTTGGGTTCCAGCCTCAGACATACATGCGGATCGGCTGGTCAGTTCTTTTCACCGTCGTCATCCGGACAAGCCGGGTCCTATGAGTCTTGAGGGCCCTGGGGTCCCTCGTAGAAGACGGGGTACTGTCATGTCGGACGCTGTTCACACCACAGCGTCCGGCAGGCAGAGGTAGTTCCACCTCCAGCCACTATAGCCTCAGTGGCGCCGGCTTGATCTTCAGGCTCTCGGGGGTTAATCCTGCTGGAGACCAGGTTGGAAGGTTAGTCACGCCCACGGTCTTTAAATAGTCATACTGGCATATGGGCGTCGCCGATTATAGCTTGTATTTCATACCAAGTGGTTCCGGTCTGGAGTGGAGGTGTTCAAGAGAGAGAGATTCATATCTGGTGTCGTATGATCCGTCGTTATCCTTTCTCCTTCCCATATTTGTGTTTAGTTGTGCCCTGTTCACATTACTGTTTATTCCTGTGTGTGTGTGGCGCAGTGCAGTTTAAGTTCTCCCTGTCTGTCATTATTTGTGTGGGAGCTTTGGTGGTGTGTCTCCTCACTGGGTGGAGGGTGGAGGGTTAAGTGCAGGGCTGAGCAGGAGATAAGGAAAGGTCGGAGGCTCAGGCATTTGCACCTTCAGCAAAAACCCTGGGTTGAGGGTCAGACAGGGTTTCCCCTAGTAAAAGGGACACCACAGGGGCCCCGGGTATTTCAGCCTTAGTTGAACTAAGCCCTCGTGACAGTTACCAACCACTCTGGTTTTCTGTGGCTTAGCTTGTTTTGCTTTTTTCTCTTCGGTGTCCCATTCATAACAAGTTTCCCTGCAGCTCCTAGCTCTGTGGAGCTTAGGCCACGCCCCCAGCAGTCATGTGCTTCAGGTCCTGATACTCTGAAGCACGCATCGTCACCGCTGCTGCCCTGCTCCACAGGTATCTTTGAGCACTGTTTTTGTACTCAGGACACCCGCACTGGCTAAGTGACACTTATCCTATAGAGTAGAATTTAGTTAAATAAAAAAATCACAAAAAATGTAAAATAAAAACTTCAACATTTATAACCCTCAACCAACACAAGGAACAAGAGTGCAAGGGGGTCTCATAAAATGTAACATCTTTTATTGATTTAAAAGTAAACAATGAAAAACATACATAAATAAAGAAAACAGTATCACCCCTGATGAAGCTGTGGGTGAAACGCGCGTAGGGGTCATTGGACCAGTGCACATTCATTGTCTCCCCATCTGGACACATCATTTAGATGTACAGTGGGTACAGAAAGTATTCCAACCTTGCTACAGTTTTCATTCTTTGTTTCATTGCAGCCATTTGGTAAATGCAAAAAAGTTCATTTTTTTCTCATTAATAAATCATTAATGTACACTCTGCACCCCATCTTGACTGAATAAAAACAGAAATGTAGAAATTTTTGCAAATGTATTAAAAAAGAAAAAGTGAAATAGCACATGGTCATACGTATTCAGACCCTTTGCTCAGTATCGAGTAGAAGCACGCTTTTGAGCTAGTACAGCCATGAGTCTTCTTGGGAATGATGCAACAAGTTTTTCACACCTGGATTTGGGGGTCTGATGCTCAATTGGGTTTAGGTCAAGGTTTTGGCTGGGCCAGTCAAGAATGGTCACAGAGTTGTTCTGAAGCCACTCCTTTGTTATTTTAGCTGTGTGCTTAGGGTCATTGTCTTGCTGGAAGGTGAACCTTCAGCCAAGTCTGAGGTCCAGAGCACTCTGGAAGAGGTTTTCATCCAGGATTTCTCTGTACTTGGCCGCATTCATGTTTCCCTCAATTGCAACCAGTTGCCCTGTCCCTGCAGCTGGAAAACATTCCCATAGCATGATACTACCACCACCATGTTTCACTGTTGGGATTGTACTGGGCCGGTGATGAGCAGTGCCTGGTTTTCTCCACACATACCGCTTAGAATTATCACCAAAAAGTTCTATCTTCGTCTCATCGGACCAGAGAATCTTATTTCTCATAGTCTGGGAGCCCTTCATGTGCTTTTGGGCAAACTTTATGTAGGTTTTCATATGTCTGGTACTGAGGAGAGGCTTCTGTAGGGCCACTCTGCCATAAAGGCCCGACTGGTGGAGAGCTGCAGTGATAGTTGACTTTGTGGAACTTTCTCCCATCTCCCTACTGCATCTGTGGAGCTCAGCCACAGTGATCTTGGGGTTCTTCTTTACCTCTCTCACCAAGGCTCTTCTCCCACGATTGCTCAGTTTGGCTGTATGACCAGGTCTAGGAAGACTTCTAGTAGTCCCATACTTCTTCCACTTAAGGATTATGGAGGCCACTGTGCTCTTAGGAACCTTGAGTACCGCAGAAATTCTTTTGTAACCTTGTCTAAAAGTGTGCCTTGCCACAGTTCTGTATCTGAGCTCCTTGGCCAGTTCCTTTGACCTCATGATTCTAATTTGGTCTGACATGCACTGTGAGCTGTGAGGTCTTATACAGACAGGTGTGTGCCTTTACAAATCAAGCCCTATCAGTTTAAATAAACACAGCTGAAGTGCAATGAAGGAGTAGAATCATCTCAAGGAGGGTCACAAGGAAATGGACAGCATATGACTTAAATATGAGTGTCTGAGCAAAGGGTCTGAATACTTATGACTAGAGTTGAGCGACTTTGGTCGGATCGGGTTTCGTGAAACCCGAATGAAACAAAATAAGTTTCAGATGAAACTCGTCCGACTAGAGCAAAACAAAGTCGGAGTTTCGTCCGAAACCCGACCCCAATGCAAGTCAATGGGAAATAAAATTCGGACGAAACTCCGACTTTTTTTGCTCTAGTCGGACGAGTTTCATCTGAAACTTATTTTGTTTCATTCGGGTTTCACGAAACCCGATCCGACCAAAGTCGCTCAACTCTACTTATGACCATGTGATATTTCAATTTTTCTTTTAATATGGATAGTCATAGCACTAAGCTTTTAAACTAGGGATGGTTGGTCACCATATGTTTAAACTTGTTTATTTCTTTTGTCAAGTTTGTATACTTATCTATGCTTCATGTGTGTACTGGACCATTTGTAGGAATTCTTTGTGTATGTTTTTCATTTTTTACCTTTATATTAATAAAAGATGTTAAATTTTATAAGACCCCCTTGCACTCTTGTTCCTTGTGTTGATTGTTCTATTTATTCTAGAGTGTGTCTCTAGAGAGTTTTTCTTTATCTCTGCTCATTTTTTGTAAGTTTTCATAACATTTATAACCCTGTAGCTTTGGCTCTGTTCACACTTGGAAGCCTGCATCTGAGGTTTTTTTATTATCATGATATTTACTACAGCAAGAAAAAAATGGTCTCCTGCACTATACTAGCCATCAAAAATAGTGGAACCCTGTCACACTATTACAGTCCATGCAGTTAAATGGGTTGTCCAGTCCAAATTGATAAGGCTGCAGTCACTCGGTGTGACTGCAGACTTATGAGTTCCCCCAGCGCAGGGATTCACCAATTTCTGAGACAGGACAGGAGGTTATGTATGCATTATACATACTCCTGGCCAGAGTCTGTCCAGTGGGCTCTTACTCCTTACACTTGTATGGAGTGAGCCCTATATTTTGCCACACCCACTCGATGGCTGGGTCACTGGTCGCAGCATGGCCTCACTCAATACAAGTGTATGGCACAAGGCTACACCCACTGGATGGGCTTTTGTCCGGAGTATGTATAACACATATGTAGCCTGATCTTGGCTCAGAAATCAGAGAATCCCCGTAGCGCACAATACGCGTGCTGGGGGATATTCATAAGTCTGCAGTGAAGCAGTGTATGTAGAAGGCAGGCAGCTCTTATATTAGGGCTTCCGTGGATAGGCTTTGCACAAACCATTCCATTTAGCAGGCCACAGGAGATCACTGGCCTTCATCCTTTAACCAGTATACACAAATCTGGAGTTCAAAAGGGTACACTGAGTTACAAACATGAATTGGCTGCTAGCCGGCGGAGTAAGGTGACAAAGAATCTGTGTGATACTGAGTCAAAACCAGGAGGTCAGGTTCAGAGAGAAAACACAAAACACAGTCTAGTAGTCAGAAATATGAGCTAAGGTCAGAAACAAATAACTCGGATATTCAAAAAGCAGGCTGAATTTAGCAGCAGACCAGAGTAAGTATAACTTATAACTGGCAGCTTGCAGCGAGAGTACTGAAAAATAGGACCACACTATGTCCTATAGAGCTGACCTCAGTGCAAGTAAGATGCCAACTAGTATTATATGCAGAGGTCGTAGGAGAGGGATCAGACACAGACAAAACAGTTTTTGAATTTTTGGGGGATTTGTTACAGTCTGTTTAATACAATATTTTCCCCGTTTTCAGTTAGAGAATTCTTGGATTAAGCTCAGTTCATTTTGCATTCAGGGAATACAACTTGTCACGCCGCGGCCGCAGGTCCCGCCGCGGTCCCCGCTGCTCCCGGCTCCCCTGCCGCCGCCATCCCGCTCCCTGGCAGCTTCCACGCCGTGGTCGTACCTGCCCCGGTCCTCACTGCGGCTCGCTCGTCTCTCTTACCCAGCCCCCGCTCCTGCCCGTACCCTCTGCTCCAGACAGGCGCGCGCCCCTGCCCGGCTTCCTGCTCCTCGACGGGCGCGCGCCCACACTGAACTCAGCAGCGCGCGCTCCCTTCATTCCCCCTGAGCGCACGCGCCCTCCTCAGCCTGCACCTGCTAGGGTCAAGACCCGGATGTCCCTGTTCAGATGCCCTATATCAGGCCGCCTCTCCCTCCTGACAGTGCCTGATGATCGCTTGAGCCCTGCTTGTGATCCTGGCCCTCTTGTCTCTGTGCGCACCTCTGCTCTCAACTGGGCCTCTGCTAATAGTGCCTCTCCACTATTCTCTGTCTTAGGTTCCGGAGTTCCCAGCCTGTTCCGCTACGTCCTGGTCCTCCAGCTGTCTCCAGTCCGTGTCGTCAGCCTGCCGTCAAACCCGTGTTCCTGATCTGTCCGCCTGCCGTGTTCCTCTCACAGAGAGATTACCTGCCGACCCCTCTTGTGTTCCGTTGGGTCCTCACAGCCCTCTCCCTGGGTACCAGCTGCCGTGGTGATAGATACCCACGGGCCTGCCCCAAACACTCCCTGTATAGGGGGTGGTCCACCTGGTCAGCTCGCCCGTGGGAGGTTCGTTGCCACGGTCCAGCGGGTCCACTCTCAGAGTACTACCAAAGTCTCATAGAATCATCAGGCCGTGGATCCCGCTGGTACCCCGACCCCGACCCAAAAGGTACTTCTGTTTCTTCGAGAAAACCAGGCGAGGATCATGTCATTCCTCAAATCCATGGAGTCCCGTCTCTCCGCTTTACAACCCTCCGATCTGGGGACGGCCTCTCAGATCACCGGCCTCCAGCAGGAGCTCGCCCAGCAGCGCGACACTCAGGCCCACATTTTGAATTATATGGCCTCTGTGGATAACCGCCTGCCAGCTCTTCAGACTGCAGCGGCAGCCCCAGTCCAGGTGGCAGTTTCACATCCATCCCCTCGGTTGGCAAAACCTCCGTGTTATAGCAGGGATCCCAAGCTGTGTCGGGGGTTCCTTAACCAATGCCAGCTGCATTTTGTATTATCGCCCCTGCAGTATCCCACCGACCGGGCCAAAGTAGCCTTTGTGATATCCCATTTGGAGGGCGAGGCACTAGCCTGGGTAAACCCCTTATGGGAACGTGACGATCCTATAGTCTCCCAGCTTGCGACCTTCCTGGAGACTTTTCGTAAGGTCTTCGATGAGCCCGGCCGCCTGGTCTCTACCACCGAGTCCTTATTCAACCTCCGCCAGGGTACTCTCTCTGTGGGACAGTATGCCATCCAGTTCCGCACATTGTCATCCGAGCTTGGATGGAACAACGAGGCCCTGGTAGGGGCTTTTTGGCGCGGTTTGTCGGCTTGACGAATTGGCTGGGAGAGACACACCTACGTCTTTGGATGACCTCATCTCTCTGGCAACGCAAATCGATTTGCGTTTTCAGGAGCGTTCCCGCGAATCCGCCAGGGAGAGAAGACCTTCTCGCTTCTCTTCCTCTACACGCAGCCCTCCTCGTCCGCGGTCTTCCTCCGCGGCGTCTGCACCAGAGCCAATGCAGGTGGACCGACTCAGACCAGCGGAACAGCGTCGCCAGGAGAGATTTACACATGGTCTTTGTCTCTATTGTGGCAGCGCTTCCCATCTCCTGTGCTCCTGTCCGGTGAGGCCGGGAAACGCCTCCGCCTAGGACAGGTAAGAGAGGCCTTCCTAGGTGTCAGAGATACCTCTCTACCCTTGACCCTTTCTGTTTTGTTTGTTCTGGGTTCCAAACGTTTTTCCGAAGTATCCTACATTGATTCTGGCGCTGCCGGGAATTTCATCCAACTCGAGGCGGTGAAAAGATTGCAGATACCTGTCAGGTCCTTGGAGTCTCCCCAGCAGTTAGCTTCAGTCGACGGTGTTCCCCTGTATGAGACCGTTACCTTGGTCACGGAAGAAGTGGAGTTACAGGTCGGGATCTTGCACCGAGAGAAGATAGCCTTCTTCGTATTACCTTCGTTATCACACACCTTGCTTCTAGGTCTTCCTTGGCTAAGAATACATGAACCTACCCTGGATTGGCGATCCAGAGACATTCTTCGCTGGGGTCAGTCTTGCCAGACTAAGTGCCTTCATCTGGTTCAGCTTCTCAAAGCTACGCTGCCTGCCTCGGGTCCCACAGGTCTGTCCTCGGCTTACTGGGCTTTCGCCGACGTATTCAGCAAAAAGGAGGCAGAGACTCTTCTCCGCACCGGCCATATGATTGCCCGATCGATCTTGTCCCAGGCTCAACTCCGCCCTGAGGGCGGATCTATCCTCTGAACCCCCTCGAATCCCAAGCCATGACAGAGTACGTTCAGGAGAATTTGGCCAGAGGCTTCATCCGGAAGTCTTCTTCCCCCGCCGGAGCAGGTTTCTTTTTTGTCAAGAAGAAAGATGGGTCTCTTCGTCCTTGTATCGACTATCGGGGTCTTAATGAAATCACGATCAAGAACAAGTACCCACTTCCTCTCATCCCTGAGTTATTTGATCAGCTGCGAGGGGCACGAATCTTTACCAAACTGGACCTCCATGGAGCCTACAACCTCGTTCGTATTCGCTCCGGAGACGAATGGAAGACCGCTTTCAACACCAGGGATGGGCACTACGAGTATCTCGTCATGCCCTTCGGTTTGTGCAATGCTCCCGCGGTATTCCAGGAATTTGTAAACGACATTTTCCGAGACCTTTTGTACTCCTGTGTGGTAGTATATCTGAACAATATCCTCGTCTTCTCTCCTGACCTGCCTGCCCACAGGAGGAATGTTCGACAAGTACTGTTGCGCCTGAGGGAGAATCGACTGTATGCTAAGTTGGAGAAATGCGCCTTCGAGCAGACCTCCCTTCCGTTCTTAGGCTATATCATCTCCGACTCTGGCTTGCGCATGGATCCGGAAAAACAAGTTGCCGTGCTCAACTGGCCACGACCTCATGGCGTGAAAGCCATTCAGCGATTTCTTGGTTTCGCAAATTACTACCGGCAGTTCATTCCTCATTTTTCCTCCTTGACTGGTCCTATTTCCTCTCTGATCCATAAGGGAGACAATCCTCATGTCTGGTCCTCCGAAGCCGAGAATGCCTTCTTGTCTCTGAAACAAGCCTTCGCCTCGGCACCTATGCTCCGTCGCCCAGAGGCCAACAAACCCTTTATCCTCAAGGTCGATGCTTTCGCAACTGGGGCCGGTGCAGTCCTATCTCAGAAATCTCACTCTGGTAGACTTGTTACGTGCGGTTTCTTTTCCAAAACCTTCTCTACTTCGGAACGGAACTATGCCATTGGAGACAGGGAGCTGCTCGCCATTAAGTTAGCTCTGGAGGAATGGAGGTATTTATTGGAGGGATCTGTCCATCCATTTACAATTTACATGGACCATAAGAACCTGGCTTACATTCGATCGGCACAGAGACTTAACCCTCGGCAGGCCCGGTGGTCCCTCTTCTTCGGTCGATTTGATTTTGATCTGCACTTTCGTTCCGGCAACAAGAATCTTAAAGCCGACGCTTTGTCCAGGTCCTTTCTCTCAGCAGATATGGAGGAGGAACCCATGCACATCTTGGATCCATCCAGGCTCATCACGGTGGCACCACTCTCCTTAGTGTCGTCACCTCCTGGTAAGACTTTGGTGTCCGAGAGGGATCGAAGACGGGTCTTGCGCTGGGGGCATACTTCTAAACTTGCTGGTCATGTCGGACTTAAGACACTGGTCCTTGTGTCCCGTTACTACTGGTGGCCGACTCTCCTCCGGGATGTCCGAGATTTTGTTGCCTCCTGTCCATCCTGTGCCAAAAACAAGGTGCCCAAGCAGCTACCTTCCGGTCTCCTTCATCCACTTCAGTTCCCTCAGTTCCTTGGCAACACATCGCCATGGACTTTATTACCGATCTACCCAAGTCTGCAGATTGTACTGTTATCCTCGTGGTGGTAGACTCTCGAAGATGGCACATTTCATCTCTCTTCCAGGGTTACCTTCTGCTCCCAATCTGGCAAAAGTTTTCATTCATCACATCTTCCGTCTTCACGTATTACCCCAACATATCGTTTCTGACAGAGGAGTCCAATTCACCTCTCGATTTGGGAGAGCCCTATGCTGGTCTATGGACTTCACACTCAACTTCTCCTCATCTTACCATCCACAGTCCAATGGTCAAACCAAGCGGACTAACCAGAATCTGGTAAACTATCTCCGGCACTTTTCTAATGCCCATCAGAACGACTGGTCTGACTTACTCCCATGGGCCGAATTCGCCTACAATAACCATATCTGCGAATCGTCTGGCAAGTCTCCTTTTTTCGTCATCCACGGGCAACACCCGGGTGTACCTTTACCGGTCCCTCCTACCTCGGGTGTACCGGCGGTTGATCTTCTGTCCGGGGAGTTCTCCAGGATCTGGCAGGAGACCAAGGCCGCTCTCGAGTCAGCACGTGACACAATAAAGAAACACGCTGACAAAAGGCGTTTGGATGCTCCGCCATATCATCCGGGGGATAGGGTTTGGCTATCGTCTAAACTTATTCGTCTAAAGGTCCCTTCCCATAAACTCGGACCCCGCTACATTGGACCTTTTGAAGTTTTGACTCGTATTAACGATGTCTCCTATAAACTACGGCTCCCCGCCTCTCTTCGCATCCCTAATTCATTCCATGTGTCCCTTCCAAAACCGGTCGTCCTCAATCGCTTCCATGCCTCTGCTACCCAGTCGCCTCCGCCTGTCTCCGCTGATGATGAGTTCGAGATTAAAGACATTCTTGCTATGAAAAAGCAACGAGGGAGGACCTTTTTTCTGGTCGATTGGAAGGTCTTTGGTCCGGAGGAAAGATCCTGGGAGCCTCGGGAGAATATCCAGGCCCCTCGAATTTTGGCAAAGTTTTTCTCCGGTCTGCGGAGAGGGGCGCGTAAGGGAGGGGGTACTGTCACGCCGCGGCCGCAGGTCCCGCCGCTGTCCCCGCTGCTCCCGGCTCCCCTGCCGCCACCATCCCGCTCCCTGGCGGCTTCCACGCCGTGGTTGCGCCTGTCCCGGTCCTCACCGCGGCTCGCTCGTCTCTCTTACCCGGCACCCGCTCCTGCCCATACCCTCTGCTCCAGACAGGCGGGCGCGCACCCACACTGAACTCAGCAGCGCGCGCTCCCTTCATTCCCCCTGAGCGCACGCGCCCTCCTCAGCCTGCGCCTGCTAGGGTCATGACCCGGAAGTCCCTGTTCAGATGCCCTATATCAGGCCGCCTCTCCCTCCTGACGGTGCCTGATGATCACTTGAGCCCTGCTTGTGATCCTGGCCCCCTTGTCTCTGTGCGCACCTCTGCTCTCAACCGGCCCTCTGCTAATAGTGCCTCTCCACTAATCTCTGTCTTAGGTTCCAGAGTTCCCAGCCTGTTCCGCTACGTTCTGGTCCTCCAGCTGTCTCCAGTCCGTGTCGTCAGCCTGCCGTCCCACCCGTGTTCCTGATCTGTCCGCCTGCCGTGTTCCTCTCACAGAGAGATTACCTGCCGACCCCTCTTGTGTTCCGTTGGGTCCCCGCGGCCCTCTCCCTGGGTACCAGCTGCCGTGGTGATAGTTACCCCCGGGCCTGCCCCAAACACTCCCTGTATAGGGGGTGGTCCACCTGGTCAGCTCGCCCGTGGGAGGTTCGTTGCCACGGTCCAGCGGGTCCACTCTCGGAGTACTACCAAAGTCTCATACAACTCAGTACACAGCATGAATGTTTCTTGTATGTTGCAAACTATATGATGTATGCAATTTCAGCTGAAATACCAAAAAAAGAAAAAAAGTATACCAAAAGTTTATCAAATGGTTAGTCTTTGGCATGCGTTTGGGTCATGAAAGTTTGTGGTTAACCATGCGTATATGTCAGAAAGTGCAGGAAAGATATTCTGTAAGGGACATTTTTTCCAGTATATACAGATGTGGAAAAATGAGAAGAATGATTCTAAGCATGCCACTGAATACAGGTATGAATAAAATATGTTGTATCACGCTACTCTTTTACAGTGTCACTGATTTACAAATGTCAGCTAAATTTCTTTTTACCTTATACCAAATGTAATATAATTTTCATCTGAACTTGACCAGAGGCGGACTCTGATGGACATTATTAATTTGTCTAATAAGAATTTGTAATTAGTACTTTTTGCTTATTCTTACCCAATAATTTTTGACATCGTGTTTACGTTTGTTTTGTGTTTTCTTCATGTATTATCTTTTTATGTATTGTTGATATTCGCATTGTCCTTGATTCTTTGTGCTAAATAATTTTACCCTGTATCAGTATTTGGCTTGAATGAAAAATCCGCAACGGAATTATTCTATTTTAATTATCTTCTCTCTTGTTCCTTGATCTCGTAGCATTAATCTCACAGAAACTGAGCGCTATTTGAAGGTACTTCTATTTTATTTAGTACAAACTTGAGTAAGGGCGCAGAAAAGTATTGTTGTTCCAGTTTATGGACTACACATGAATGTAATAATATTTTATCACTGCATTAGTCAAGTTGAAGATTTTTTCGTCAAGCTGGATTCCTTTTTCTACATAGCAAGGCTATTTCTGATGCCTCGATAATAATTCCATCCAATGTCTGGATTTTGGAAACACTGCCTTTGACCCAAGTATAAATAGTAAGGAAATGTTGGCAATGATGGTGATGTTGGACATGAAAGACCAAAGTACAATAGTGAAATTTGACCATACGGTTTATTCTCTATGCTTTTTGAAGTTGTGACAACTTTATCATCAGGAGAACCACAGAGTCAAAATGGGTAGAAAATAAATAGCATGGTTAAATGTTCCTATCGTCCTTTGGTCTCTTGAGTTCAACATCAGCAGCACAGACTACCAGCTCTATTCTAGATGCATTCCATCTCAAGGTAGCTGCTGCACCTGAAATATTTGATTCCTCGGTTGTGGGTCAAACAATCCCAAAAGGTAAGTGGTTCCCTCTCTGTCATCTTGATTTTTCTTCATAAGAAAACACCCTATTGCACTTGTTGTCCTTTTTTCTTTAGACCCAAGAATGTTACATTAAACTAAATTACCATAGCTAATTGTGACTAATTATTTGACATTATAAAGCAATCTTTGTTTGCTACCATCTCCCAGTGGCTTGTTCATTAGCTACAAAGACTTAAGCCCTCATACACAGACTATTATTGTCCGACCTTGCAAATATCGACAGGTTCACTTGATAGCCTAATGTATATGGAGGCTCCTGACAGATTTTCAGTGGAATTAAAGGGAATATGTCACCTATTTTTTGGTATTTTTAGTTGCGGCCACCGCTTCAGGGGCTTATCTATAGCATTCTGTTATGCTGTAGATAAGCCCCCGATGTAACCTGAAAGAGAAGAAAATCGAGTTATATTATACTCACCCAGGGGTGGTCCGGGTCCGGAAGAGGTCCAGCACCTGTGCACTGCAGTACTCTGCTATGCCCTCAACAGGGCAGAGCAGTGCACCTGTGCTGGAGCCGCGACAGGAAGCAAAGAAGAAGACGTCATCACTAGAAGATGGGAGGCGCCGGACCGGACTGCGACACCCTCCGGTCCCGAACCGGACCCGGACAATAATAGTCTGTGTATGGAGGCTTAAGTCTTTGTAGCTAATGAACAAGCTACTGGGAGATGGTAGCAAACAAAGATTGCTTTATAATGCCAAATAATTAGTCATAATTAGCTATGGTAATTTAGTTTAAGGAGCACTCGCTCGGCCAATTGCTCCTGAGTTCTCAATGACACATTGGCTGGAGGCTTATCTCAGGGAGAACATTGTGATTTGTCGTCTGAAATCGTCCATGCGCGACCGATATCTCACCCAATCGTCAGTCAGCCGGCGCCCCCATACACATTAGACCATCGACTGAATCTGCTGTTATTGGCGGGTTCAGTCAATATTAGTCTATGTGACTAGTGGTCCTTAGAGTGATGAGGAGCACAATGGATTACTTGCAGTGGTGGAAACCGGCCTTTCTAATCTTCCACTGCTTATTTGCTAATATTTTCCATCCTAGCATTTGCCTACATCACTGTTGCAATGATGTGTCCATAGTCACATATCGAAACAACAGGTTAACAACACTGTATCAACATCCCATTAAAAATGCAGCCTTTGCCCCTCAGTAAAGCAGACCCTGAGATTGGCTTTTAATTGCATATACGTTAAGCGGAGGAAGGAAAATGCAGCAATGATCGCTGGTTATCTAGAGAAGGAGGCTAATTTACAAAGTTTTAAAAATTATCAGTGAAGATGTGAGTATTTTTGGCACTACTATAAAGATGAGTAGGGGTTGTGCATCTGCTGTGTTCAACATTGTTCGCACTTCAATAAAACAAATCAAGATTAATTTAAAATGTATTTATTCAAGCATTGATTTGCAATCAAAATTATTTCAGGAGTTTAAGAAAAGTACATCTTGTGTTTCTTTTGTTGTTAAAAATCCTTTAAAAGGAGGGACTTTTTTTGTCTTAAATTAATTTAGAAAAAATTGAATAATTTTTCTTCAGTAAGTCTTTCCAGTTTACTTTTAAAGCCATATTTATTGGACTTGTATTAAGTCAATATCCTTTTGCCTTATCTTAGATTGAAAGTAATCCAGTGATTTTTCCAAAGAAACACAAAAAGAAGCACATGTATTCTTTTCCCAATATTTTTATTAACATTTTGATAATTCAACATGTTGACAATATTAAATTGTATAACACTCTTTATTATCTTCAAGACATATTACCGTACGTAGCATTAATATGGTGCTATATGAAGGTATAGGGAAGGATGGGGTGAGAGTAAAGAAAGGAGACAAGGAAAGGAACATAAAGTTAGAGAACTCTAATCAGAAATAGGTTATTAAGTCAGTATTGGTATATGAAATAGAATAATAATTGTCCTGTAGTTTAATGTCAATATTTTGGGTTTCCAGACGAGACCACTATATTCACTTCATCTTAGGAACTGATAAGTGAAAGGTTTTAATACGTAGAAAATAGAAATAAATTAAGAAAAAAAAATAGCAATAACAAGACCTGACATACTTTTCTTATTATAGAGATTCAACAATAGCGAGTTTCAAGGTTTGGGAAATAGAGAATTCCATTTGTCCCATTTTTTCCCATATTTGATTAGACCATCGTTAACTACAGCAAACCTGTCTTCTAAAGGTCCCGTTACATTTAGCAATGCACCAGTGATCCCGACCACGATATGACCCGGTCAGGATCGCTGGTGCATCGCTAAATGGTCGCTAGTGAGCTGCCAAACAGGCAGATCTCACCAGCGACACAGTGATGCTCAGCAGTCGTTACTCACCTGTCAGACGCAGCGATGATGACCGTCTTCCGCCCGTGTCCATGGCTCGCTCATCAGCGCCAGCAGGAAGCCGATGACGAGAAATGGACCAGGACAATCTTGCGCGATCAGCGATAGCCAGCGGGGGGGGGACGGTCAGAGATGAGTGTCACATGTAGCAATATCGCTAGCGATATCACTGCTGCATCACAAAATCGGTGACGCTTCAGCGATATCGCTATGTGTAAAAGGCCCTTAAAGAATTATGAAGGTGGAGCCTGTCAACAACGTCAGAGAATCCAGGGATGGTTGGATTTTTTCAAGTGAGGTCAATCAACTTCTTCACCACCAATAGGACATGTATAATGACTTATATCAGCAAAGGGTGGATATTGTCCCGGTCTATAGAAAGTAGGGCAGATTGGGGAGTGAGTACAAGATCTCTGTTTAGAATTCTATTTATGTAGAGGGAGACTTGTGTCTATAATGGCTCGATCTTTGGGCAGCCCCAAAATATATGGAGCAAGTTTTCCATATATCCACAACCTCTCCATCATAAAGATAAGTGGTCGCTGTTAATGTGTGATAGTCTCACGAGAGTGTAGTACCACCTGGTCATTAGCTTGTAGTAGGATTCATTCATGGAGAGATAATGAGATGTTAGAAGAGTATGAGTTTTTTATGGCTTCCTCCCTTTGGTCTGCGCTTAGCGTTATCGTTAAGTCTGTCTCCCAATGGGACATATAAGAGTTCTTGTGGAAATTAGCTATTAACACGGTCGCCCCTCTTGTTCATGGCAGAATGCGATTTACCAGCAGACAACCCTGGCACAATAACACCACTAAAAATCTCCGGCAAGTGTCCAAGGCTGCAGAGCGGCGTTGGAAGAAAACAAATTCGCAAGATGACTTCACTGCATTCAAACAGGCAACACTCGCTTTCAAATCTGCCCTCACCTCTGCTAAACAGGCCAACTTCACAACCCTCGCATCTTCCCTATCCTACAATCTCAAAGAGTTATTCAAAACTTTCAACTCCCTCCTCTGCCCACCACTGCCCCCTCCAACCTCCCTCATCTCTGCTGAGGACTTTGCCACACACTTGAAAAATAAGATCGACCAAACAAGGCAAGTCTTCATTGTTCAACCACCACAACCCCTTTGTATACCAGACCAACGCCCAAACCCCATAACCTACCTCTCCAACATCACTGAAGGGGAGCTTAATTGCCTCTTCTCCAAATCGCACCTCACAACCTGTGCACTTGACCCCATCCCATCCCATCTCCTCCCCAACCTCACCACCACACTTATCCCATCCCTAACCCACCTCTTCAACCTATCACTAACGTCTGGTTCCTTCCCTTCTGCTTTTAAACATGCCACAATCACACCTATCCTTAAAAAGCCAAGCCTCGACCCAACCACTATGTCCAGCTATCGCCTAATATCACTGCTCCCATTCGCTTCTAAACTGCTAGAGCTGCACGTCCACGCTGAACTTTCCTCCCACCTCTCATCTAACTTACTCTTTGACAATCTACAATCTGGTTTCCGCCCCCATCACTCTAATGAGACAGCCCTGACCAAAATTACTAACGACCTACTTACAGCCAAAGCAAACGGACAATACTCTATACTCCTGCTTCTAGACCTGTCCTCTGCATTCGACACAGTTGACCACTGCCTCCTACTGTTAGGACTGGCGGAACGCCCCAAATTATAAAATAATAGTAGGTGCGTTCGAAGCCCGGGGTCCACCGTGCAGAGGTTGTACACTGCTGCTAGGTAATGGCGGAAGAATAGAGCAGCGTAAAAACAGTCACACGTGGGTTACGTCACCCAACGTGAACAGGAGCGGATTCTGTTAATTCACAGAGCCGCACAGCGGCTGAACGTGGATGCCGGAGCCTGTTTAACTCACAGAGCCCGGCCAAAGAGCGCACAGCAAGCGGCCACAGAACTCTACCCCATGGACACGGGGTTAGAGTCCTTCTAGGCCCATTGAGTGTGCGGCGTCACTGCCAAGAGCACCACTATGGACGCTGACTATGGAGTGTGGAGCAGGGGGCACTGAGGCATGCCAAGTCACTGATGATGGCTAATGCCTGACTCAAACTCTGACCTACCTACGCTGGGGCGCTAGCAGGCTAGGTTGCACAACACATGCGTACCAAGGGTAGGGGTTTCATAATGAGTCAGTCACCAGAGACATTCATACGTGCATACACCACTCACTCCTTATAGCCTGAAAATATAGGCTATCCTAGTGCATGGCCGAGCGGCCATGCGAACCTTTTATAGCCGCGAGCATCCGGGACCTTCCTGGCAACTCGGATGGGCCAATCCGAACACGAGCAGGACCTGAGCACATGACCCTTGATGTCCAATGGGAGATCACTCCATGGGCACGCTCAGTGGCCCGAAATTGGGACTTAGTCCCTGGAGAAATTCGCTGCTGAGCAGCATGCATTGCCATAGCTGAGCCAGAGGTGGCAGCAGCAAGCAAATCCATGGAGCTGGTCCTGGCAGAGCGCCAGGACCAACGAGTTTGCTGAGCAACCTCCTCTGCGGCTGGAGAGGAATGGGAGACTGCCGGAAGTAAGGCTCGTTATTCCCGCTGTGCAGCGACAGGAACCCGACGCCTAACATTACCCCCCCTCCTAGGGCCCCCTCCTCTCTGAGCCTTGCTCCACTTAAATTCCGCAATGAGAAGAGGAGCGTGGATGTTTTCCACTGGCTCCCGGGTCCACGCCTCTGGACCATGACCCTTCCAATCCACCAAGTAAAATTTTTTACACCGCATCATCTTGCATCCCACGATGGCATTGACCGCAAACTCATCTGACGACAGGTCTGATGTCCCGACAGATGGCTCAGAAAACCGGGACATGTTCTCCGGCTTAAGGAGAGACACATGAAACGTGTCCGAGATAGCCAAGTGTGGTCGAAGAGCCAGGTGGTAGACCACAGGGTTGATCTGCTCGAGGACCTTGAAAGGGCCAATATAGCGCAGTGCAAACTTAGGGGATTCCACCCTCAGCCTGATGTTTCGAGCGGAGAGCCACACTAAGTCACCAGGGGCGAAGGTCAGAGCCGGGCGTCGGCAAGTGTCAGTGGAGGACCTCATTCTCTCCTTGGAGGCCCTGATAGCATCCTGCGTGCGATCCCAAATGTCACGTGCCTCCACTGCCCAGTCTGCCACCCTAGAGTCAGTGGACGACACGGGCATGGGCACGGGGACGCGTGGATGCTGGCCGTAATTTAAGAGGAATGGGGTCTGACCGGTGGAGTCGGCCACAGCGTTGTTCAAGGCGAACTCAGCCCACGGCAGCAAGGGTGTCCAATCATCCTGCCTGGCCGAGACAAAATGTCTCAGATATGTCACCAGGGTCTGGTTGGCTCTCTCAACCAACCCTGTTATGAATGAGTCACCGAAGGAGGAAAAAACAAAAATACAAGCTAAGTCCAGAAAACCGGAGAGGTTGGTAGCTATCGGATTGCAGACCCCTGATCCTATCCACAACAACTAACAGTAGCCTGGGCGGGGTTCCTACGATGCCCTAGACCCCTCGATCACAGCTGGAGAAATAAATAGGCCTAAAGAAAGAAAGGGGAAATCTAAACTGCCCCAGAGCAGACCCCAAAGCAATAGGCAGCCCCCAACATATAATGACGGTGAAGCAAGATGAAAACACTAACACAGATAGAAAGATAGCTTGAGCAAACGATGGGGCCCAAGCTAACTAAAAAGAACAGGATAGAAAAGCTGCTGTCTGCAATCCATAAAAAACCCTACCAAAAATGTCCCAACCGTCTGATAGGAAAAACAGGCCCTGAAGTCGCTAGGACTTCAAAATGACTATATCAGCACTCAGGTAAATTCTGAAGACAGAGCAAAGAGACAAACTGATCAGAGACAAAAATGGAACTCAGCACACCCCCGACCGGGGATGGCTGAACTCCAAAAAACAAGGTAAACAAAACAAAACTAATAAGTTCAATAGCAGAGCAAAAACTTCTCTTTGGGAAGCAGGAATCAGACTGGTCTCCAAGAATCCAGCAGAGAAATCACCAGCGACTCAGAAGGGCGTCGGCTGCCTTATATCCAGTCAGAAGTTCCTGTTACCCGGTCATCATCTACCAGATCAGGTGTTTGGTAATCAGCCTCACTACCTTCCTTCACCAGAAGAGGGAGTTCATCAGACATCGACGGTGAAGGGGAAAATGAACTCACAACAGTACCTCCCCCTTGAGGAGGGGTCACCGAACCCTCATCCACGCCACCAGGGCGATCAGGATGGGCCCGATGAAAGGCACAAACCAATCTTTCAGCATGAATATCGGATGCAGGGACCCAAGAATTATCCTCCTGGCCATAACCCTTCCATTTAACCAAATACTGGAGTTTCCGTCTAGCCAGGCGAGAATCCAGTATCTTCTCAACCTCATATTCCACATCACCTTCAACCAATAACGGGTCAGGAGGTGCCACCACAGGAACAACTGGCTCAACAAACCTCTTTAACAGAGACTTATGAAACACGTTATGGATCTTAAATGTAACAGGAAGAGCCAATCGAAAAGAGACTGGATTAAGAATCTCCAAAATCTTGTAAGGTCCAATAAATCTAGGTTTAAACTTTGGAGAAGCCACCTTCATAGCGATATTCTTTGATGACAACCAAACCATATCACCCACCTTAAACTGGGGACCAATGGTCCTATGCCGGTTGGAAAACTGCTGGGCCTTTTCCTGGGAGAGAGACAACTTATCCATCACTTGGTCCCAGAACTGGTGCATTCTCTCCACCACAGTGTCAACACCTGGGCAGGCAGAAGGCTCCACCTGCCCTGAAGAGAATCGAGGATGAAGCCCAAAGTTACAAAAAAAAAAGGTGACATCAAAGTGGCAGAACTAGCTCTATTATTTAAAGTAAATTCGGCCAAGGGCAAAAATGAAACCCAATCATCCTGATCAGCAGAAATAAAACATCTCAAATACGACTCCAAAGTCTGGTTTGTTCTCTCTGTCTGCCCATTGGTCTGAGGGTGAAACGCAGAGGAGAAGGACAACTGAATTCCCAGCTTGGAACAGAAAGTCCTCCAAAATCTAGACACAAACTGAACTCCTCTGTCAGATACAATGTTCTCAGGAATCCCTTGCAAGCGAACCACCGGTTGCAAAAACAAGGACACCAACTCTGAGGAAGATGGCAACTTAGTAAGTGGTACAAGATGGACCATCTTAGAGAATCTATCACATATCACCCAAATAACAGTCATTCTCTGAGAGACAGGCATATCAGAGATAAAATCCAGTGAAATATGGGTCCATGGCCCCCTGGGCACCGGCAAAGGCATCAACAACCCACTAGAGCGAGAACAAGGTTTAGACCGAGAGCAAGTCCCACAGGACTGCACAAAATTCCTGACATCACGAGACAAGGCGGGCCACCAAAAAGACCGACTCACCAAATCTCTAGTACCAAAAATACCTGGATGACCAGCAAATGCAGAGCAATGAACTTCAGACATCACTCTCTTCCTCCACTGGTCAGGAACATACAATTCTCCAATGGGACAGCGCTCAGGTTTGTCCTCCTGAAACTCTTCCAGAGCACGTCTCAAATCGGGAAAGATGGCAGAAAGAACTACCCCCTCACCTAAGATGGTAGCAGGCTTGGTCACAACAGGAGAATCAGCAAAGAAACTCCTAGAGAGGGCGTCTGCCTTGACATTCTTAGTGCCCGGAAGAAAAGAGACCACAAAATCAAAACGTGTGAAAAACAAGGCCCACCCAGCCTGTCTAGGATTCAAGCGTTTGGACGACTCCAGGTTTATCAAATTCTTGTGGTCAGTAAGGACCACGACTTGATGTTTAGCTCCCTCCAACCAATGTCTCCACTCCTCAAATGCCCATTTCATGGCTAACAGTTCCCGATTCCCCACATCATAGTTACGTTCGGATGGGGAGAACTTTCGGGAAAAGAAAGCACAGGGATTCATTTTAGATGTTACAGGATCTTTTGGGGACAAAACAGCTCCTGCACCAATCTCAGAAGCGTCCACCTCTACCTGAAACGGGAGTGAGACATCAGGTTGCCGCAAAACCGGAGCAGAAGTGAACCTTCGCTTCAGCTCCTGAAAGGAAGAAACAGCCTCCAGAGACCAATTCAGCACATGAGCACCCTTCTTAGTCAAATCAGTCAATGGTTTGGCAATACCAGAAAAATTAGCTATAAATTTCCGATAAAAATTAGCAAAACCCAAAAACTTCTGGAGGGCCTTCAAAGAAGTGGGCTGAACCCAATCATAAATGGCCTGTACCTTGGCCGGGTCCATTTCAATAGTTGATGGAGACAAAATAAATCCCAAAAATGAAATCCTCTGTACACCAAAAAGGCATTTCGATCCCTTGACATACAGGGAATTCTCCCTCAAAATCCGGAACACAGTCCAAACATGTTCCACATGAGAGTCCCAATCCTTGGAAAAGATCAAAATATCATCCAGATAGATGATCAAAAATTTATCCACCAAGTCTCGGAAAATATCATTCATGAAGCACTGGAAGACAGAAGGGGCATTAGTGAGCTCAAAAGGCATCACCAGGTACTCAAAATGTCCCTACGCAGTATTAAACGCGGTCTTCCATTCATCCCCATGATTAATGCGAATATGATTATACGCCCCCCTGAGGTCAAGCTTTGTAAACCAGCAAGCACCTTTAACTCTGGAGAATAGATCAGAAATCAGGGGTAACGGATACTGATATTTAACAGTAATTTTGTTGAGGGAACCATAGTCAATGCAAGGCCTTAATGATCCATCTTTCTTAGCCATGAAAAAAAACCAAGCACCTAAGAGTGAAGAGGATGGTCTAATATGACCCTTCTCCAATGACTCCTTAATATAGGATCGCATAGCCTCGTGCTCGGGTACAGATAAATTGAAAAGTTGACCCTTGGGAAATTTACACCCAGGGCTCAGCTCAATTGCACAGTCATAACTCCTATGAGGAGGCAAAGACGCAGACTCATTGTCACTAAATACATCATAAAAATCAGCCAAATAGTCAGGAACATCATGCGACTGGGGAGAGGTGGAGAAAACAGGAGCATCACTAAGGGCACACCGACAACCCCAACTCACCACAGACACAGATTTCCAATCCAAAACTGGATTATGGATTTGCATCCAGGGAAACCCCAGAACAATGGTATCATGCAAATTATGCAACACCAAAAATCTGCAATTCTCTTGATGGTCTGGGGCGACCCGCATTACCACCTGGGTCCAAAACTGAGGTTTATTCTTCACCAAAGGAGTAGCATCAATACCCCTCAAAGGGATAGGCATCCGCAGAGGTGTCATAGGAAATCCACAACGTTTAGCAAAATCCAAGTCCATCAGGTTCAGAGCTGCCCCGAATCCACAAAAGCCATAGCGGAAAATGTGGACAGGGAGCAGATCAGAGTGATTGCCAGAAGAAACTTAGGTTGAACACTACCCACAGCAAATGTGTGTGCAAAACGTTTCTCTCGTTTAGGGCAGACAGAAATAATATGCGAGGCATCACCACAGAAGAAACACAGCATATTACGCCTTCTGAACTCCTGACGTTGCGCCCTAGACAAAACTCTACCACATTGCATAGCTTCAGAGGCAACACCTCTCGTGCGGTTTTGCGTTCACGCAAACGCCGATCAACCTGAATGGCTAATGACATAGAATCGTCAAGACCAGAGGGAACAGGAAATCCCACCATAGTATCTTTTACGGTTTCTGACAAACCCTTCCGAAAGAGAGCTGCCAAGGCACCATCATTCCAGGTAGTAAGGACTGCCCACTTTCGGAATTTTTGACAGTACAACTCTGCAGAATCCCAACCCTGGCTCAATGCCAACAGGGCCTTTTCAGCCTGATCAATAGCATTAGGTTCATCATACAACATCCCCAAGGCTTGAAAAAATGCGTTCACATTAGTAAGAATGGGATCATCAGGTTTAAAGGAAAACGCCCAATCCTGGGGATCGCCGAGAGGTTGGTAGCTATCAGATTGCAGACCCCTGATCCTATCCACAACAACTAACAGTAGCCGTGGGGGGTTCCTACGATGCCCTAGACCCCTCGATCACAGCCGGAGAACTAAATAGGCCTAAAGAAAGAAAGGGGAAATCTAAACTGCCCCAGAGCAGACGCCAAAGCAATAGCCAGCCCCCAACATATAATGACGGTGAAGCAAGATGAAAGCACTAACACAGATAGAAAGATAGGTTGAGCAAACGATGGGGCCCAAGCTAACTAAAAAGGACAGGATAGAAAAGCTGCTGTCTGCAATCCGTAAAAAACCCTACCAAAAATGTCCCAACCGTCTGATAGGAAAAACAGGCCCTGAAGTCGCTAGGACTTCAAAATGACTATATCAGCACTCAGGTAAATTCTGAAGACAGAGCAAAGAGACAAACTGATCAGAGACAAAAATGGAACTCAGCACACCCCCGACCGGGGATGGCTGAACTCCAAAAAACAAGGTAAACAAAACAAAGCTAATAAGTTCAATAGCAGAGCAAAAACTTCTTTTTGGGAAGCAGGCATCAGACTGGTCTCCAAGGATCCAGCAGAGAAATCACCAGCGACTCAGAAGGGCGTCGGCTGCCTTATATCCAGTCAGAAGTTCCTGTTACCCAGTCATTATCTACCAGATCAGGTGTTTGGTAATCAGCCTCACTACCTTCCTTCACCAGAAGAGGGAGTTCATCAGACATCGACGGTGAAGGGGAAAATGAACTCACAACACAACCCCTTTGTCTTGGGATGATAGGCCGAGGAGAGATATAGCTCTACGCTGAGCAGAGAACAGAGCTCTCTCCAGAACCGAGACTCAAACTGAGCACCCCGGTCGCTGACAATCTTATCCGGCATGCCGTGCAGGCGGAAACCATGTTTAATAAACAACGCTGCCAGCCCCCGTGCCGAACGTAGCCGAGAGAGTGGTTCCAGATGCACCATCCTGGAGAAATGATCGGTGACCACCCAAATGACGGTGCTGCCACTGGACTTGGGCAGACCCACCACAAAGTCCATACCGACCATCTCCCAGGGCCTGTCAGCAACCGGCAGAGGATAGAGTAGCCCAGCGGGCCGCTGCCAAGAGGGCCGATTCTGGGCGCAAGAGACGCATGCCTGTATATAGTCCTTGACGTCACGGGCCATATGTGGCCACCAGTACGTCCTCGCCAGAAGCTCAGAGGTCTGTTTGGTCCCAAAATGTCCACCCAGCCTGGACGAATGAGCCCAAGAGAGGACCTCCGGTCGCAGATGAGCTGGGACAAAAGTCTTGCCCGGAGGTACAGACTCGAGGGCAACGGGAGCCACGGTCTTCAGGCTCTCAGATGGCACTATCAGCCGAGGCTCCTCCTCCGATGACACCACGGAGTGGGAGAGAGCATCGGCCTAGACGTTCTTCTCCCCGGAGAGAAAATGCAGGGTGAAGTGGAATCGGAGAAGAATAAGGACCATCTGGCCTGGCGAGAATTCAGCCGCTGGGATGTTTGTAAATAGACCAAATTCTTGTGGTCAGCGAACACCTGGAAAGGGTGGCGAGCCCCCTCCAGGAGGTGTCTCCACTCTGAAAAGGCCAACTTCATTGCTAGCAACTCCCTGTCCCCGATGGAATAATTCCTCTCCGCCGGTGTGAAGGTCTTGGAGAAGAAGAAGCATGGGTGCTTCCGACCTTGCAAGTCTTTCTGGAACAGGACCACTCCAGCACTGACGGAAGAGGCATCCACCTCCAGAATGAAGGGTTTATTCACATTGGGGCAATGTAGAATGGGAGCTCTAGCGAAATGGGATTTAATAGAGGAGAAGGCCTTGGAGACAGGTTCTGACCACAACTTGGGGTTTGCACCCTTCTTGGTGAGGGCTACCAAGGGCGCTACCAAAGTTGAGAAGTGGGGAACGAATTGGTGATAGTAATTTATAAACCCCATAATGTGCTGCATCGCTTTGAGAGAATGGGGTTCCTGCCAATCCATCACCGCCTGTAGCTTGGCAGGATCCATGGCCAAACCCTGGGCAGAGATGATATAGCCCAAGAAAGGCAAGGACTCCTGCTCAAACACACACTTCTCCAACTTGGCATAGAGGGAGTTTGCCCACAGGAGGTCGAAAACTTAGCAAACATCTCTCCGGTGGGAGTCAATATCTGGAGAGTAGATGAGAATATCATCCAGATAGACTACTACCGAGGTGGTAAGCATATCCCAGAAGATATCGTTCACAAAGTCTTGGAAGACGGCTGGGGCATTACAGAGCCCGAAGGGAATCACCAGATATTTATAGTGCCTGTCTCTGGTGTTAAATTCCGTCATCCATTCGTCCCCATCATGGATGCGAATCAGGTTGTAAGCCCCCCGCAGATCAAGTTTGGTAAACACTCTCGCTCCCCGTAGCCTATCAAACAGCTCCGATATCAGGGGTAGAGGATGCTTATTCTTAACGGTGATGGCGTTAAGACCCCTGTAATCCATGCAAGGACATAGTTTCCCACTCTTCTTCTGGACGAAGAAGAATCCCGCCCCAGCTGGTGACACTGACTTCCTAATGAATCCTCTTGCCAGATTCTCCCTGATGTATTGAGACATGGCCTCTGTCTCCGGGAGAGATAGGGATAGACTCGACCCCGGGGAGGCTCAGCACCAGACAAGAGGTCAATAGGTCAGTCATAGGGGCGATGCGGTGGAAGGGTCTCCGCCGCCTTTTTGGAGAACACGTCCGCATACTGTCGATAGTGTTTGGGAAGCGAGGAAAGATCTGCGGGGACCTCGGTGGAGGCAACCTGGACGCATTCCCTCAGACATCTACCCTCA
Organism: Dendrobates tinctorius; assembly: GCF_039654945.1. Taxonomy (NCBI): domain Eukaryota; kingdom Metazoa; phylum Chordata; class Amphibia; order Anura; family Dendrobatidae; genus Dendrobates; species Dendrobates tinctorius. The sequence continues at coordinate 7,217,095 of NW_027361788.1, read as the reverse complement.
CATGACTTACTCCAACCAAGAATTCTCCCCGAGGACCACTCTATATGGGGAGAGTGATACCGCAACCAGGGGACCCCTAGAAGGACCTGGTCGATACCCTCGGGCATGACGAGGAGGGATATCGTCTCCTGATGAGATGGAGACACCGAGAGTAACAGTGGAGCGGTTTGGTGGGCAATCTGTGAGGGCAGAGTCACGCCATTCACTACTCTGACGGTGACTGGCTTGGACATCACAAGCAGTGGTATCGCGTGCCGTTGAGTGAAGGCAGATTACATAAAATTGCCCTCCGCTCCGGAATCCACGCGAAGCTCCACCACCAGAGTGGAAGAACCTAACCCAATTGTCCCCTTAAAGGACAACTTTGAGGAAAACGCCGCGGATTCTAGTGAGCCGCCTCCTACGGCCACTAGGGGCGAGCGTCTTCCCAGCCGCTGTGGGAACTGGATGGCAAAGTGGCTGACCATGGAGGAACCCTGTGACAATGCCAGCAGCCGGAGCGCGGTGTCATGGGTGACTCGTGGTCCCAGGAAGACATGCTTCAGAGTGTCCAAGAACCGAGAGTCACTCTGCACCACATGATCACCATGCTCCTACAGCGGTGTGGCCCACTCCAAAAGCCCTGCCCGACAAGAGGGAAATAATAAATCCCACTTTGGACCACTTGGAGGGGAATCGTGCCGCCAGCAGCTCCAGCTGTATCGAGCACTGGCTCACGAAACTCCTACAAGAGGCACTATCACCCGAGAACTTCTCCGGCAGCGGGAGGCGGGACATAGTCGGGGCAGGGATGGCAGTGGTCACACGGGAGACAGCCTCTGTGGCTGCCTGAACAGCGACTGCAGTAACATCCACAGCTGAGGCTGGACGCTCAAGAGCCACCAACCTGCCCTGCAGCTGCCGGATGTACTGCAGCAGTCGCTGTTCGTCCGCCATTACTAGCCAGACCCTGGCGCTAGGATAATGTTAGGACTGGTGGAACGCACCAAATTATAAAATAATAGTAGGTGCGTTTGCAGCCCGGGGTCCACCGTGCAGAGGTGGTACACTGCTGCTAGGTAATGGTGGAAGAATAGAGCGGCATAAAAACAGTCACACGTGGGTTACGTCACCCAATGTGAACAGGAGCGGACTCTGTTAATTCACAGAGCCGCACAGCCGCTGAACATGGATGCAGGAGCCTGTTTAACTCACAGAGCCTGGCCAAAGAGCGCACAGCAAGCGGCCACAAAACTCTACCCCAAGGACACGGGGATAGAGTCCTTCTAGGCCCACTGAGCACACGGCGTCGCTGCCACGAGCGCCGCTATAGACGCTGACTATGGAGTGTGGAGCACGGGGCACTAAGGCGTGCCGAGTCACTGATGATGGCTAATGCCTGACTCAAACTCTGACCTACCTACGCCTAAGCCTGGGCGCTAGCAGGCTAGGCTGCACAAAACATGCGTACCAAGGGTAGGGGTTTCATAATGAGTCAGTCACCAGAGACATTCATACGTGCATACACCACTCACTCCTTATAGTCTGAAAATACAGGCTATCCTAGCGCATGGCCAAGTGGCCATGCGAACCTTTTATAGCCGCGAGCGTCCGGGACCTTCCTGGCTTCTCGGATGGGCCAATCCAAACACGAGCAGGACCTGAGCATGTGACCCTTGATCTCCAATGGGAGATCACTCCTCGGGCACACTCAGTGGCCCGACATGGGGACTTAGTCCCTATAGAATCTCGCTGCTGAGCAGCTTGCATTGCCATAGCTGTGCCAGAGGTGGCAGCAGCAAGCAAACCCACGGAGCTGGTCTCGGCAGAATGCCGGGACCGACAAGTTTGCTGAGCAACCTCCTCTGCGGCTGGAGAGGAATAGGAGACCGCCGGAAGTAAGGCTCGTTATTCCCGCTGTGCAGTGACAGGAACCCGACGCCTAACATCTACTACACATCCTCTCCTCCTTTGGCATCAAAGACCTCGCCATATCCTCATACCTTTCAACCAGCACATTCAGCGTCTCCCACCCCCACACTACCTCCTCATCCCACCCTCTCTCTGTTGGAGTCCCCCAAGGCTCTGTTCTAGGATCCCTACTCTTCTCATTTTATACCCTTGGCCTGGGTCAACTCATAAAGTCTCATGGATTCCAGTACCACCTTTATGCTGACGACACTCAAATCTACCTCTCTTGCCCAGATGTCACCTCTCTGATGCTCAGAATCCCGGACTGTCTATCAGTCATATCCTCCTTCTTCTCCTCTCGCTTCCTCAAGCTCAATGTGGACAAATCTGAACTCATTATCTTTCCTCCATATCACAGATTTTCCTTACCTGACCTATCACAATTAATGACATCATGCTTTCCCCAGTACCGGAAGTATGCTGCCTCGGAGTAAGCCTGGGACTCTGCCCTGTCCTTCAAATCGCACATCCAAGCTCTTTCTACCTCTTATCACCTCTAGCTCAAAAATATTTCCAGAATCCATCCTTTCCTCAACCCTCAATCTACTAAAATGCTTGTGCACACCCTCATCATCTCCTGCCTCGACTACTGCAACATCCTTTTCTGTGGTCTCCCTGCTAACACCATCGCACCTCTCCAATCCATCCTTAACTCTGCTGCCTGACTAATTCATCTCTCTCCTCGCTACTCCTCCGCTTCTCCCCTCTGCAAATCTCTTCACTGGCTCCCATTCCCTCAGCGTATCCAGTTCAAATTACTAATACTGACCTACAAGGCCATCTATAACCTGTCTCCTCCATATGTCTCTGAACTAATCTCCCGTCATCCCAAGACCTCCTTCTCTCCTCCACACTTATTCGTTCCTCACCCAACTGCCTCCAAGACTTCTCCCGAATAGCCCAAATCCTCTGGAATTCTTTGCCCCAACATGTCCGACTATCATCCACATTCGGATCCTTCAGACGGAACCTGAAAGCCCACCTCTTCAAGAAAGCCTACAGCCTGCAATGACCCTGCTGCCTCCTCACCACTACCGGAGATATCACCTCAACCAACACCGGAACTGCTGCAACCCATCAACCTACTGTCTCCTTCCCCACCAACCTGTAGCATGTAAGCCTGAAAGGGCAGGGTCTTCTCCCTTCTGTATCAGTCTGTCATTGTTAGTTTGCTTACTGTAAGTTATATCTGTAATTTGTATGTAACCCCTTATGTACAGCACCATGGAATCAATGGTGCTATATAAATAAATAATAATAATAAAATTATCATTGTTAAAGTAGCTATACAGATATTTTGTACTCCAGAAGGTTTTGTGATCTACATTATTGAGAAGTAGATGTGTTATCTCTGCTTTTGGTGAACTTTTGATAATACATTTTTGAACATATTCTTTTAAGATGACTTGGAACATAAAATCTGATGAGTGGCTATTAAATTTGTTTTTGATGTCCTCAAAATTTGTGAAGTTGTTGTTGCTATACACATCCTTAATTTTCTTGACGCCTGATTGCATCCAGCTATCTGGTATCTGAAATGTATAGTTGGATGAAGACAATGGAAAATTACCTATCAGGTTTGATCTATTGTCTCCCCTATGTGGTCTAGCTAGTTTATCCCATGCTGAAGTGATTGCTGAGAAGATAGGATGTGAGGTTTTGTGGGATATGGAGTCGAATAAATAGTTAATAAATAATTCTTTAGTAGTAGATTGTTGTTTTGTATTGTTTCCAACTCAAGCCAGGCCGGTAGTGAGTTTTCATTAACCCAGTGAGAGCTTTGTTTTAATAGATTAGTTAGAAAATAAGCTTGAAGATTTGGAAGTCCCAAACCTCCGTTTGGTCTCCTTTTGTATAGATGAAAGAGTCAACAGATAATTGGATTTTATTTCGGTAAGAAGGTGGGAATATTAAGGGTAATGCCCTGAAAAGGTATAGAATCTTTGGAAGAATAATTGACTTCACAGCTAAGATTCTACCTATCCATGTTCAAATTCTCCCAGCTTAGAATGTCTTTCGAGATTGTGTCTATGAAACTGTCACGGTTAGTTTTAATAGTCGAAAGAGTATTTTTAGTAAAGAGTACCCCCAGATAAGGAATTGTTTCCTCTTCCCAAGTGAAGTCAGTTGAATTTCTCAGGATGTTGTTGGTTTGGTCATCTAGGTTGAAATACAGTAGTTTTGATTTTTTCTTGTTTATTTTGAAGTATGATATGATAGAGAATGAGTCTAGTATTTCTAGCAGAGAACTGGTAGATTTTATAGGGACTGAAAGGGTTAGCAGTAAATCATCTGCAAAGAGACTTATTTTATACAGTTGTGGCCAAAAGTATTGACACCCCTGCAATTCTGTCAGCTAATACTCAGTTTCTTCCTGAAAATGATTGCAAACACAAATTCTTTGGTATTATTATCTTCATTTAATTTGTCTTAAATGAAAAAACACAAAAGAGAATGAAGCAAAAAGCAAAACATTGATCATTTCACACAAAACTCCAAAAATGGGCCAGACAAAAGTATTGGCACCCTCAGCCTAATACTTGGTTGCACAACCTTTAGCCAAAATAACTGCGACCAACCGCTTCCGGTAACCATCAATGAGTTTCTTACAATGCTCTGCTGGAATTTTAGACCATTCTTCTTTGGCAAACTGCTCCAGGTCCCTGATATTTGAAGGGTGCCTTCTCCAAACTGCCATTTTTAGATCTCTCCACAGGTGTTCTATGGGATTCAGGTCTGGACTCATTGCTGGCCACCTTAGAAGTCTCCAGTGCTTTCTCTCAAACCATTTTCTAGTGCTTTTTGAAGTGTGTTTTGGGTCATTGTCCTGCTGGAAGACCCATGACCTCTGAGGGAGACCCAGCTTTCTCACACTGGGCCCTACATTATGCTGCAAAATTTGTTGGTAGTCTTCAGACTTCATAATGCCATGCACACGGTCAAGAAGTCCAGTGTCAGAGGCAGCAAAGCAACCCCAAAACATCAGGGAACCTCCGCCATGTTTGACTGTAGGGACTGTGTTCTTTTCTTTGAATGCCTCTTTTTTTCTCCTCTAAACTCTATGTTGATGCCTTTGCCCAAAAAGCTCTACTTTTGTCTCATCTGACCACAGAACATTCTTCCAGAACGTTTTAGGCTTTTTCAGGTAAGTTTTAGCAAACTCCAGCCTGGCTTTTTTATGTCTCGGGGTAAGAAGTGGGGTCTTCCTGGGTCTCCTACCATAAGTCCCTTTTCATTCAGACGCCGACGGATAGTAGGGGTTGACACTGTTGTATCCTCGGACTGCAGGGCAGCTTGAACTTGTTTGGATGTTAGTCGAGGTTCTTTATCCAACATCCGCACAATCTTGCGTTGAAATCTCTTGTCAATTTTTCTTTTCCGTCCACATCTAGGGAGGTTAGTCACAGTGCCATGGGCTTTAAACTTCTTGATGACACTGCGCACGGTAGACACAGGAACATTCAGGTCTTTGGAGATGGACTTGTAGCCTTGAGATTGCTCATGCTTCCTCACAATTTGGTTTCTCAAGTCCTCAGACAGTTCTTTGGTCTTCTTTCTTTTCTCCATGCTCAATGTGGTACACACAAGGACACAGGACAGAGGTTGAGTCAACTTTAATCCATGTCAACTGGCTGCAAGTGTGATTTAGTTATTGCCAACACCTGTTAGGTGCCACAGGTAAGTTACAGGTGCTGTTAATTACACAAATTAGAGAAACATCACATGATTTTTCGAACAGTGCCAATACTTTTGTCCACCCTCTTTTTTATGTTTGGTGTGGAATTATATCCAATTTGGCTTTAGGACAATTCTTTTTGTGTTTTTTCATTTAAGACAAATTAAATGAAGATAATAATACCAAAGAATTTGTGTTTGCAATCATTTTCAGTAAGAAACTGAGTATTATCTGACAGAATTGCAGGGGTGTCAATACTTTTGGCCACAACTGTATTGACGTGTGGGGATCTTAATGCCTGAAATTGAGTTGTCCCTCCTAATCCTCTCTGCTAGAGGCTCAATGGCCAGGGCAAAAAGGAGTGGGGATAGGGGGCAGGCCTGCCTAGTTCCATTGCTGATATTCATGGGTCTGGAATGATGATTGTTGACGTAATTCCTCTCATTTGGAGAAGAGTATAGTAAGAAGATAGATGTTAGTAATCTGTTGTCATAACCAAAATGCTTCAGGACAGTTCTGAAATATTCCCAATTGACCCTGTCGAATGCCTTTACGGCATAGAGTTAGAATAATTGTAGAGGATTTTGTAGAATTTATCATATTGATAATGTTTAGGAGTCTCCTTGTGCCGTCTGATGTCTGTCTGCCTTCTATAAAGCCCAACTGATCATTGTTGATCAATTTGGGGAGTATGCCTTTCAACCTATCCGCTAATATCTTGGAGTAGATTTTTGTGTTGCTATTAATGAGTGATATTGGCCTGAAGTTCTGTACTTTTTCAGTGTCGTTTTTGGATTTGGGGATCATTATTACTGTTGCCTCGAGCATCTCCTTAGGGAAATATCCACAAAGAGAGGCTCGGTTGAAGATTTGTTCCAAGTGGGGGGGATAGTATTTCTGCAAATGTTTTGTAATATTCGTTTATGAATCCATCAGGACCCGGTGACTTTTGTACTTTTAGGATTCGGATTGTATCAATTATTTCTTTTGTGTCAAAGGGTAATGTTAAGTGGTTTAAATCTGAGGAATCAATTTTGGGGAGATGTAGGTCTTTTTGGAAGGCTGTTATGACTGTAGGATTCGGTTGTGGGGTTGTAGAGTCAGATTTAAGATTATATAGCTTGAAGCAGAAGTCCACGAATGTGTCGGCAATATCTCTTGGGTGTTGTTTGATGTCTCCTTGGTGGTTTCTAATTTTATTATTCCTGTTTTTGATCCTGTCTTGTTTCAGTCTCCTCATCATAAACCTTGTGGGTTTATTTAGTGATGAATAAACCATAAACTTTGAGGTTTTTATTACTGCGTTATAATCAGATAGTATGGCAGCTTTAAGATTTTGTCTGAGTTTCAGAATCTCTAGGTGTATGCCTGGGGATGGCGAAAGGAGATTGTTCTGGAGATTCTCCTTTATTTTAATTTACGCCTGTATATCTTTTATTTTTTTCTCTTTTCTTTCTATTGTACCTAGAGGAAATTTGTATTAATTTTCCCCTAATGACCGCCTTATGGGTGTTCCATATAATGAAGGAGTCTAACTCGTCTGATTTATTTTCTGTAAAGTATTGTTTTATGGTTTCTTCCAGTTCTGTTTTAAACTCTGGAATATTGAGGAGAATGGAGTTGCAGTTCCATAAGAGGGAATCTTTTGTGGAGGGAGCAAATATGATTTCTGTTACTACTAGTGAGTGGTCCAATATTGATTTATTAAGTATAGAAACACGCTTAATTCTAGAGAGGGAGAAAATGTCTGTTTCTTTGAAGTGAATTTGTAAGACATACACATTACAACTAAGTTGCTTAGTTTCATAATTAAAAAAATAACTGCAATGTAAAAGGAAAGCCAAATTGAGATCAAACCAGGTGGTGGCATTTCTTGAAATGCTATTTTGTTCAGCAATAATCATACTTTTCATGGCTGTTGAGTCTAAGGTTACATTGCCCACTAAATGAAAGTGGACGAATGAAAGTTCAGTAATAAAGAGGTGAAACTTGTCAGTCTGTAGTCTTCTTGGGTGCAGCTCCTCAGGGTTCCAATGGTGGCACCGACAACAGCGGCATGTGACGCCTCGGTGAGGTCTGTAACAGACGGGGATCCAACGGTGACACTGACAACAGCAGTGTGGAATGTCTCGGCGAAGTCTCTGGGAGGCAGGAAGAATTCCCGTGCTCAAACGCATCTACCATGGTACTCAGTCTAGTGTAGGGAACCACCATAACGGGACTTTGCTCCTCGGTGTACACAAGTCCTTGATTGTGAGGCTCTGTCCTAACCGTCTGTCTCTCTCTCTATGTGTTGCACTCACAGTGCAGTCTCTGCCTTCATTAGGGTCACCTTCTAGCGTGGAGAGTAGCAGGGAGCTGACAGTGGGTCGTCCATATACGATGGACCTGTATGCAGGGGTCTGGTAAGTATGCGGTCACTCTTAGGCAGAGCATGTGCGGTACTCACTATCACGCCAAGTACGGCACTTGGTTTAGCTCTGCTCTGCTGGCACGGCTCCACTCTGCAGGCGACGGGGGATTTTTCTATACAGCCCATCGCCAAACCAGTACTTTCTGGTGGGGAAAGCAGAGAGTGCTGTTCTCTGCTCTGCATACTGCTCTCTGCGCTGTCCTCCACACTGCTCTGCGTCGGCGCCAGACTGACCTTTTTGGCATGCTTCTCCCCTTTTATCCCCCTGCTGCTGCATGAGCTTTACCAGCTCTCCTCGGTGAGCAGGAAGCTCAGTCTCTCTCCTCCTTCCCTCCTGCAGCAGGGGAAGGACTGGGACCGCCTCTCTCAGGCTTCCCCCAGACAGCAGGGGAAGGTCCGCCCCACTCAGTCTCCCCCCGGGAACAAAGGATGCAGCCTTTCTAGTTCCGGACCCGGCATGCAGGTACCCGCGGTCCGGTCTATCTCCTTACACCAGTCTCAGTCATACTCTCATCATCCTACACCTGCTCTCGCTAATAGCAGCTAGAGTACGTGAGGCTGATGACAGTATTGATCAGCCGACGCTTGTGCAATAAATAAATTAAAAAAAAAAACAAATGGCAAGTGTTCCCATCTACTTTTGATAACCAGAGTAGATAAAGCTGACAGCTGCAGGCAACACCCCCAGCTGTTAGCTTTATATTGTCAGGTTATCAAAAATAGTGGGGTCCTCATGCTGTATTTTTAATTATTTAAATAAATAGCTTAAAAAAACAGTGTGAGGTCCCCCCAGTTTTGACAACCAGCCAAGCTAAAGCAGACAGCTGGGGGCTGGTATTCTCAGAGGTATTCTCAGACTGGGAATGGGTCATGGATATTAGCCCTCCCCAGCCTAAAACTAGCATCCCGCAACCGCCCAGAAAAGGTGCATCTATTACGTGTGCCAATACTGGTACTTTGCTCTGCTCTTCCCACTTGCCCTGGTGGGTGCAGTGGCAAGTGGTGTAATATATGCGGGGATTGATGTCAGTTTTTTAATATCAGCTGACATAAAGCCCACATGTTAGTAATTATAAGAAAGACAGACTAATTTCTTTAAAAAAAAAAACTCCTCATGCTATTTTACATTTTATTACATTTTGAAATTTTCCAACTTTTAATTTTTGTGCCCTTAAATCACAGAGATATGTCACAATGTCACATAAAATACTTAATAAGTAACATTTTCCACATGTTTACTTTACATCAGCACAATTTTGGAACCAAAATTTTTTTTGTTAGGAAGTTATAAAGGTTAAAAGTTAAACAGCAATTTCTCATTTTTACAACACCATTTTTTTAAGGGACCACATCATATTTGAAGTCACTTTGAGGGGTATATATGATAGAAAATACCCAAAAGTGACACCATTCTAAAAACTGCACCCCTGAAGGTGCTCAAAACCACATTCAAGAAGTTTATTAACACTTCAGGTGCTTCACAGGAATTTTTGGAATGTTTAAAAAAAATGAAGATTTAACTTTTTTTCACAAAAAAATTACTTCAGATCCAATTTTTGTAATTTTACCAAAGGTAACAGGAGAAATTGGATCCCAAAAGTTGTTGTGCAATTTGTCCTGAGTACACTGATACCCCATATGTGGGGGTAGACCACTGTTTTGGCACATGACAGAGCTCAGAAGGGAAGGAGCATCAAATCTTGCTGTTATGAATTGCTGGTGCCATGACCCACTGGGAGAGCCTATGAGGTGCCAAAACAGCAGTACCCCTATAAGTGACCCCATTTTATGAACTAAACCTCTCAATAAATTCATCTAGGGGTGCAGTCATCATATTAACACCATGAGTGTGTCACAAAATTTTATACCATTGGGCAGCCATACAGAGAGACTCGGGAGGAACGGAGCGCTATTTGCCTATTCAAGTGAACGGGTCTGTGCACATGTGTGCCACAAGTATTACACACACGGACACTGACATCTCCGGTACCGGGAACATCAGTATGAGTGAAAGTGGCGTTATAGCGGGTTTTTATGTTTGGCTGCTGTCACACACTAAAAAAACGCTTTTTATTGCAAAAAATACCATATTTTCAGAGCTATAGTTTTTCCATATTTTGGCCCACATAGTCATGGGAGGTCTTGCTTTTTGCGGGATTAGTTGCCATTTTTATTGGTACTATTTTCGTGCACAAGAAATTTTTTGATCGCTTTTTATTCCAATTTTTGGGAGGCAGAATGAGCAAAAACCAGCAATTCATGAAGTTCTTTTTTTTAAAGGGGGGGGGTGTTTATACCGTTCCGTGTGTGGTAAAATTGATAAAGCAGTTTTACTCTTCGGGTTAGCACGATTACAGCAATACCTCATTTACATCTTTTTTTATGTTTTTGCACTTTTATACAATAAAAACTATTTTACATAAAAAAATTATTATTTTTGCATCGCTTTATTCTGAGAGCTATAACTCTTATTTTTCCATTGATAGAGCTGTATGGGGCTTGTTTTTTGCGGGACAAGATGATGTTTTCAGCGGTACCATGTTTATTTATATCTGTCTTTTTGATCGCTTGTTGTTCCACTTTTTGTTTGGCGATATTATGATAAAGCATTGTTTTTTGCCTTGTTTTTTATGGTGTTCACTAAAGCGGTTAACTAGCGGGACAGTTGGGTTGGGTCATTACGGACGCGGCGATACCAAATATGTGTACTTTTATTGTTTAAATTTTTTGTCATTCAAATATTTATTTATTCCACTATGGGACAATCATTTTTTGCAGGCTGATCGTTTCTATAGCATGCAGATGAAGCAGCATCTGCATGTTATAGAAGCTGTCAGCGCTGCACTTACTGCACTGACCTGGTAGACTTCCTTATCATGCACTGCGCATGACCACAAAGTTTCTCAGCTCTGGTAACCCAGATGTCATCATGACTACATCTGATTACCATTGCAGCGATTGAGACCCAGCGTCACGCCGCAGGGTCGCCGATCCAAAGGCAGAGGGGCTGTCAGCCCTCTGCCTGCTCCTGGAATCCTGTGATCAGCCCTGGATATCTTTTTGGCTGGACATCACCTCCACTGTAAATCAACAAGGCTAACCTTTCTTCCTTAGTTACATCACCACCCCAGCATCCAAATTTGGTTACAAGGTTTTGTCCACTACACAATCATAATTATCTCCAACTCAGCTGACCATTTCCTGAGTATGTGAAATGTGCTGAGCTCCTTGTCCTCATGTCTGATTTCCACCTCAAGATTTGCCCTCACTCAGAATGCCACTACAACTGTCAGTACCCCTACCACTACAGCTGACAGAGACAGCAACACAGTCAGCTAGGTGTTTGAATTGTGTCCTTCATCTCCTCCAGGTTCAAGTCATTAAAGTTCAGGCCTACTGATCGTCTCCTCCAATAAATCCATTGGGTGCTGTGGATTAGGGGACGACAGTGATGAGCAAATGAGTTCTTGACACAATTTAAAGTCCACTATGTAAATGACTGTCATGGCACAAGAGGAGGAATACTGTACAGAACACAAAAACTGATGGTGATGCTGTCAGAGTTAACATCACGCTGCTGTTACTGAGAAGAGTGATGTGTCAAATAATTAATTATTCCCTCCATTTCTCCCAACTAATTAGTTTGCTGGTGGAAAATAAGCCAAATTGTGACCTACGTTTGGTAGTACTACTGCCAGGAAAGCTGGTACCAGAAGAGGCGCTACTTCTGCTTGCAGCTCCCACATTTTTAGCCACAGTCCTTTTTTCTCATTAACCTGTCCTTTGCCAGTGCCACTTTTCCTGTACCATTCATTTTGATACCAGTATAACGTTTCTAAAAATGTTCAACCACGCTTAATTTAACAATATAATTGTCACTGCCAGTAGCATGAAGGAACATTTTATTTGGAGAGACAGAAATTTTCTCTTTCTTATATACAGTACAACAATTTATTATTGGCCATATCATACTGTAGTTACTTTATAGCTCAGGTGCAATACTTCGGACTAGGTTACTTTCATATTGTGTTTTGAACAATCACAAATATACGTCAAGAGGATTTTCAGACAGGATTAGGCTATAGTGAAATCTGCATTCCATAATTTAAAAAAAATTGTATAAGTTTTTCAAAAATATGAAAATTGTGACCACACCAACAGAGGTACTCGCTGAGGTGGCTTCCCTGATGTGTTGCACTCTGGCCTATTTTTTCCCAACATATAACCACATAAGGCACCAAACTGTATTGATGTCCTAGCTACCTCTAAGGCTAGTTTCACATTAGCGTTTTGGGCTGCAGCGCACGGCCGCCACTAAGCCCCGCCCCCTGCCTGCCCCCTCCAGCCATCTCTGCCTAGCATTGCACATGGCTGCATGCGATCTGCACACACTATCTTTAGCATAGGGTGTGCAGACCATGCGCTGACCATGCGCTAGTAGAATTTTGCGTGCGCTGCGCCCTTTTGACGGTGCTCCGAGAGCACCAAAATGCAACATGGTGCATTCGGCGCACACCGACACACTGTGAAAAGGGCGCAGCGCACGCAAAATTCTACTAGCGCACGGTCAGCGCACGGTCTGCGCACCCTATGCTAAAGATAGGGTGTGCAGATCGCATGCAGCCGTGTGCGATACTAGTCGGAGAGGATCGGAGGGGGCGGGCAGGGGGCGGGGCTTAGCGACGGCCGTGCGCTGCCGCCCAAAACGCTAGTGTGAAGCTAGCCTAAGACTAGTAAATGGAGCAGTTGTTGAAAGTGAGAATAGATTCCTGTAAACTATGCAATACAAAACAGCACCAAAATATTACAATATAGTTCCAAAATTAGACATGCCTCTATGACATGTCAAAAGTTTTGTGAAAAAGCAATTATGCTTAAAGGTGCAATCAAATGATAAAAAAAGCTTATAATCATGCAGAAAAAGTCTTTTGGGGGTTTATTGATTCAATCACATCAATTTTGAGACCTCTTGTGCATGACTCTCTTCATTGGTTTATATAGGAGTTTGGAAAATTGCAGGCATGACCAATTTTCAGAACTACTAAACTTTGAGTGAATAGGGTCTAATTGTTTAAAATATAACCAACATATCGTCCACTTTACCTGATGCTTTGAAGGAGGTCAGTTCCACAGCCTGTAAGAAAGGAAAAAGATACCTGTCATATGCTCCAAACACCAAATATTAGTTATAATAATAATATATAATAGTCATTATCCTGCTGCACAATAAATTTGGAGCCAAGCTGATTCCTCCCGGATGATATTACATGATGGATTAGTATTTGCCTGTCAATTGAGGATACCATAAATTCTGACCAAATTCCCAACTCCCTTTGCTAAAATGAAGCCCCAAACTTGCAAGGAACCTCCAACCATGCCTCACTGTTTTCTGCACACTATCCTTATTGTGCCGCTCTCCAGCCCTGTGGCAACAAACTGCCTTTTGTTGCAGCCAAATATTTCACTGACTCAGTAGTAGATTGGTGTAGTGGTGTCCCACCGGTCACATGAAGGATTTATGCAAAACTACAACCTGTGACTTTTTCCCCCAAGATGTTTGGAGCAACCTCCCTGCAGAGTTCCTTAAAAAAACTGTTTGCAAGTGTAGCAGAATTGATGCAATTTAGATTTTGCTTTTGTTCATTCATTTTGTATTTTGTTAATTCATAAGAATAATCTATTAACACTTCTATTACTGAAGACATTCTTACTTTGCATCATTTTTTGCACAGAATGGTAAATTTTTATTGTACAGTATATTCTTCAAAGGTAACCGACTCAGTACTGTCTCCACAAACATGCGGAACAATGATTAAGCAGCATATCCAGCTGGTGAAAAAGTGACATGGATAATTATTTCACCCATACAGGTGTTTGATTCTGCTACCATAAGCCTCGCATTGACTTACCCCATACATTTTGGGCACACACTGGAAAGAACAGATAGATTAAAATAGTTCTATGATATCTACTAACCGTGTGATCAGTGGTTGTTTGGAAACCACATGACTTGAAAAACAGTCAATAGATAACGAAAAACTAGGCACTCAACTGATAGATTAATTTTGGTGGCTTTTTAATGCAGTCCAAAATGAAACGTTTCGGCCACATCCGGCCTTTGTCAATTACAGACTGTTAAGAGTGCTGAGGATTCGTGGGAATCCAACATCTTAAAAGCAGGACACGTCTCGGTATAAATGAAACTGTAGATATGGGGGTATTACTGACTTAACCCCATTAGTCAGAAGTCCGAGGCTAACAGTGTGTCAGCGTGCCTGGTGAGAAGACGCGGTATCCACCGCTCGTCTATGATGGACGAGGATAGACGTTGGATTCCCACGAATCCTCAGCCCTCTTAACAGTCTGTAACTGACAAAGGCCGGATGTGGCCGAAACGTTTTATTTTGGACTGCATTAAAAAGTCACCAAAATTAATCTATAAGCTGAGTGCCTAGTTTTTCGTCATCTGTTGTATGGTGTGGGAATCTACTACAGCACTTTCTTGGGTAGTGCACACGGTTTTCTCTTTATATTGAAAAACAGTCAAGGCTTGAAAAAGGCCCCATAGAGATAGCGAAGGAGCTGTTTGTCTCTTTTTGTTCTGTGCATATTCATATATAAATGGTCATTGTTAGCTGTGGATTAGTCAATATGCTCTCCAAGCGTGTGACAACAGAGCTTCTTTCTTTAGGAACAAACAGGAACAATATATGATAAGCTTTATACATCAGGAATAAATCATTTATTTGTCTCTATCTGTGCAGCATCTACAGCAGGCTGCTTCTCTCATACACAGATACAGGAAATACCGTCACATGCTCTCTCTGCGTGAGCCTCTGGGAGTTTTTTTTTGTTCTAACTTTATAAATAACATGCAAATCTAGCAACTGAACACTCAGACAGGAATGGAGCTGTTGCACCAAACATATTACAACACCCCCCACTCAACAACTACTTATCCTGTAAGTCCCATTGCTGTTCTGAAGTCCACAAACTTGGCTCTTGATAATGGCTTTGTCATACCATCAAATATCATCTTGTCAGACTCACAATAAACAAACTCGAGTCCACCACGTTCCACTAAGTGATGTAAGTGGTGATGTTTTACATCAATGTGCTTAGTCCTTGCACTAATATTCTCACTGCTGGCAAGTTTAATGCATCCTTGGTTGTCCTCATAGATAACCGTTGGTTGAGCTAATGGCTTGCCAAAATATTCCAAAAGTTGTTTCAACCAAATTACTTCTTGATTTGCATAAGCAGCAGATATATATTCTGCTTCTATAGAAGATAATGGGACTGACACTTGTTTTCTGCTGGACCAAGAAATTTAATTTTCTCCTAACTTGAACAAGTAACCACTTGTTGATTTCTGATCACTTGAATCTCCAGTCCAGTCTGCATCCACATAACCTCTGAGAGGGAGATCTCCTGATGCACATATCTTAAGATTTAGCCTTTGAGTTTCTTTAAGATATTGGATTATTCTCTTAATTGCAATCCAGTCTCTTTGGCGTGGCTTGCTTACACGTCAGCAGAGAATTCCAACTGTGGCTGTGATATCTGAATGAGCTGTGGATGCTATGTACTGAAGCGCCCCTACTGCTTGTCTGTAACTCTCATTGATGGGTAGCAGATCTTCTTCTTCCAACTTTAAGTAGTGTTGATGCACCTTTGGCTTCTGATATTCAAAACTGGTTTAGGAGTGTGGAAATTTTAGAACTTTGGTTGAGAAGAAAACTCCCATCTTCCTCTCTCTGGATTTAGATTCCCAAATAATATGTCACATTTCCAAAGTCCTTAGTCTCAAAGTGCTGGTTGAGAATTTTACCTAGCTTTGCAATTTCCTTTTCATCTTGATGAGACATGATCACATCGCCGACATATAGAACATACATCCACTCATTCGCTACATTTTTCGTATACAAACATGAATCAGCTTGAGATCTTTTAAATCCTTCACCCATCAAAACTTTGTTCATTTTTGAGTTCCAAGCTCTTGAAGACTACTTACGTCCATAGAGAAAGTTTTGCATTTTACAAACAAGGTGCCCTTCACCCTTTTTAATATATCCCTTGGGTTGGCTCATGTACTTCTTCAATGTCACCATGTAGGAAGGATGTTTTGATGTCAAAATGTCTCACTGTAATCTGTTGAACTGCAGCTACGGACATTAAAGTTCTGAATGAGGTTTGCTTCACAATTGTAGAAAATGTAGCATCAATCTTCACCATACTTTTGTGAGTACCCTTTTGCGACCAATCTTGCCTTAAACCGGTGAACCTTCTGAGTCATATTTGTTTTTGAAGACCCACTTACATCCGATAGCTCTTTTTTATTGTGGTAGCTCAGTGAGCTCCCATGTCTGGAGTTGGTGAAGGGACTCCATCTCTTCATTAGCGGCATTTATCCACTTCTCCTTCTTGTGAACAGGCAGTTTTTGCATCTCTTGCCATAACAACTTTATCTTCCAAAAGGTAGGGGAGAAAACAAGGGGAACGGCTACCTTGGATCTAATCCTTATATACAGGGAGGAAATGGTTGAGGAGGTAAAAGTGGCTGGGACCCTAGGAGGTAGCGACCATGCTATTTTAGAATTTTGGATAACTAGAGGAGGAAGACCTGTGAAGACTCAGACGTCAAGGTTAGATTTTAGAAAGGCAGATTTTAAGGGATTCAGAAAGAGAATTCGAGGGATCCAATGGCTGGATATCCTTAAAGACAAAAATGTCCAGGAAGGATGGGAAATCTTGAAAAATGAAATTCTCAAAGCACAATTGTTAACAATTCCGAAAAGAGGGAAGAATAGGAAGCATTTAAGGAAACCAGGATGGATGAACACAGAACTTAAGCACATGCTAAAAAGGAAGAAAAAAAATGTTTATAAAATGGAAAGAGGGAGGCATATCTAAAGAAGAATATAATGCTGTCTGCAGAACCTGCAGGGCACAAATCAGATTAGTAAAGCTGACAATGAATTGAGGCTTGCAAGAGATGTCAAAAGCAATAATAAAGGATTTTGGGGATATGTCAAAAGTAAAAGAAAAGTCAAAGATGCTATAGGATTTTTACAGGATGAAAATGATGATATGGTAAGACAGGATGTTGAGAAGGCCGAACTTTTAAATTCCTATTTTGCATCTGTTTTCTCTCAGAAAGGAAATGTAACATCAACTGTTCTTCACTGTCCTATTAAGGGAATAGAAGAATCCAGGATATCTATAAACAGAAAGATAGTGAGGAAACACTTAGCTAACCTAAATGAATTCAAGTCTCCAGGTCCAGATGAATTACACCCCAGAGTACTGAAGGAGATAGCAGAAGAAATTTTTGAACCCCTCTCCATAATCTTTGAAAATTCTTGGAGAAAAGGAGAAGTCACAGAAGACTGGAGAAGAGCAAATGTTGTTCCTATCTTCAAAAAGGGGAAGAAGGTGGACCCAGGCAACTATAGGCCAGCGAGTCTGACTTCTATACCAGGAAAGATCTTTGAACAAATTATTAAACAACATGTATGTCAGTACCTGGATAAGAATGCAGTGATTAAACCGAGTCAGCATGGGTTTGTAACTAATAAGTCATGTCAGACTAACTTAATTTCCTTCTATGACGGAATCTCTGATTGGGTGGATCAAGGAAATGCTGTAGATATAGTATATCTTGACTTCAGCAAAGCATTTGACAAAGTATCTCTTACAATCCTTAATGAAAAAATGACTAAGTATGGAATGGACAAGGCAACTGTTAGGTGGATTCATAACTGGCTTAGTGATCGGACCCAAAGAGTGGTCGTAAATGGCTGGAAATCCAGTTGGAAGAATGTCTCAAGTGGGGTACCACAGGGCTCTGTCCTGGGCCCTGTATTGTTCAACATCTTTATCAACGATTTAGATGAAGGAATTGAGGGTAAACTGATTAAATTTGCTGATGACACAAAGCTAGGAGGGATATCTAATACTAGAAAAGAGAGAGAGAGGATTCAAAAAGATATAAATAAACTGGAGCAGTGGGCAGCAACTAACAGAATGGTTTTTAACAGGGAAAAATAAAAAAACTACATATGGGCAATAAAAATGAAAAAAGCATATACAGAATGGGAGGAATAGGGCTAAGCAACAGCACATGTGAAAAAGACTTGGGTATACTAATAGATCACAGACAGAATATGAGTCAACAGTGTGATGCAGCAGCAAAAAAGGCAAATGCAATTCTAGGATGTATTAACAGAAGCATACAGTCTAGATCTCGTGAAGTCATTATTTCCCTCTACTCCTCTTTGGTCAGACCTCATCTGGAATATTGTGTCCAGTTTTGGGCAACACATTTTAAAAAAGACATCAACAAACTGGAGCAAGTTCAGAAAAGAGCGACCAGAATGGTGACCGGTCTGCAAACCCTGTCTTATGAGGAAAGGTTGCAGGATTTGGGAATGTTTAGTTTGCAAAAGAGAAGATTGAGAGGAGACTTAATAGCTGTCTACAAATATCTAAAGGGCTGTCACATTGTTGAAGGATCATCTTTATTCTCATTTGCACAAGGAAAGACTAGAAACAATGGGATGAAACTGAATGGGAGGAGATACAAATTAGATATTAGAAAAAACTTTTTGACAGTTAGAGTGATCAATGAGTGGAACAGGCTGCCACGAGAAGTGGTGAGTTCTCCTTCAATGGAAGTCTTCAAACAGAGGCTGGACAGACATCTGACTGGGATGATTTAGCGAATCCTGCTTTGAGCAGGGGGTTGGACCAGATGGCCCAGGAGGTCCCTTCCAACTCTATGATTCTATGACTGTGGCTCTTGTTCAGGAAGTGTTTTGACCTTATAAGAAAGGGATACCTTTGTTGGATGAAATGTTTGGATGCAGCAGAGCTCTTATGGGAGATTTTATTCACTGCATCAGACAGGTGCACTTTAAGCCTTTGACTGTCACTGGTAAGAGTTACCAGTTTTTGTTTCTCTGGATATAAAGGTTGATTTTGGACTTATGTGCTTTTAATGAAAATGGAAAAAAAGTTGTTTTTTATAGCTATCACCCACGCTGGACTTCTGCTTCACCTTCATACTACTTGCAGCACTGTACAGTATAATCCGCGCGGTGGGACTGGAGAGGAGGTGAGCTGATCTTTGTTCCTTCTTTTCTACTATTTTTCCAGGGTATAACTAAAGCACAAAAAAATGTATACCAAGTATGTGCAAAAATGATTTAATCAAAGAGAAGATTAATAAAAAGTATAATATTGCGCGCATTTTGTCATGGCTTCGTCGGGAGGCAGGGGTGGCAGGCTGGAGTCCAGGTCTCCATTTTCATGTGAGTTGTAGCAAGGCACATACACTTTATTATTACAGTATGTATTACTGATTTTGCACTACATGTACTACGGCACTTTCACAGCGAATCTCTGCATTGAGAGCTCCGTCTTACCTGAGCATGATTTTCTTTATGGATAATGGGAGCTCAAAATACTAGAGGGATATAGGTGGATATAATTTATCTATGATGCCATGTTCAATAACATACATTTTATTAATCTTCTCTTTGATTTAATCATTTGTGCACTGCACATACTTAGTGCACAAATTTTTCTGAGCTTTAGCTATACCCTGGAAAAATATTATCCCCTTTTTACTGCTTGGTTTGTGATACTCTGAATTTATATTGTCTCATGTGCTTTTGTAATAAAATTTATATGTATGGTTAAATATATTCTTGACCTTGTTCTGCTTTTTTGCACTTAATAGAGGTATTTTGTGATTTTTAATACTTTGTAGAGAATCGTTTGCAGCAATGACTGCCTGAAGTCAGGAAGCCATGGATGTCACCAAACGGTGGGTTTCTTCCTTTGTGATGCTTTGTCACCTTCACTAGAGCTGACTTCAGTTGTTGCATTGTTTGTGGGCCTTTCTGCCTTGCGATTGTCTTAAGCTTGTGATATGCAGCTCGATGGGGCTGAGATCTGATGATGATGTATTGGCCATTGTGGAATATTCCAATTCTTTGCCTTATAAAATTCCTGTGTTGCTTCCTCAGTACGTTTTGGGTTATTGTCATTCTCTACTGTGAAGCACTGTTCAATCAACCTCACTGCATTGGGATCAATCTGAGCAGAAAGTATCACCCTGTACACTTCAGAATTCATCCAACTGCTTCTATTTTAAGTCACATCATCAATAAACACTAGTGACCCTGTGCCATTGGAACCCATACATGCCCCTACTATCACACAGCCTCCACCATGTTTTACAGAGGATGTGCAGTGCTGTGGGTCATAAGCTGTTCCAAGCCTTCTCCATACTTTCTTCTTCCCATCATTCTGGAACAGGTTGACTTTAGTTTTGCTTTTCCAGAACTGGGCAGCTTCTTTAGATGCTTTTTGCAAACTGTATTCTATCCTATTTTTAAGGCTGATTCTCTCTATGGTAGACTTACTGTAGATACTGAAGCTCCTACTTCCTGGAGAATGTTCTACACATGTGTGGATGTTGTTAAGGCATTTTTCTTCAGCATGAAAAGGATTCTGCAATTACTAACCACTGTTGTCTTCCTTGGACATCCAGGCCTTTTTGAGTTCCCAAACTCACCATTGCACTCCTTTTTTTGCAGAATATACCAAATTGTATTTTTGCCACTCCTAATATTTCTGTTATCTCTGTAATGGATTTCCTTTTTTTAACTTAATGATGGTCTTTTACTCTTCCATTGAGAGCTCCTATTACAGCGTATTGTTGCTTAAGAGAAACCGCTACCAAATGCAAATGTCACACCTGGAATAAGCTGCAGACATTTTACTGGCTTTATTGATGAAGGATTAATGAGGTAAAAACCCATGCAGCCCATTAAAGAGCTTTTGAAATAATTCTCCAATTACCTTTTGTCCGTTGAAAAAGAGGCAGCTACATATTAAAGAGCTGTAATTCATAAACTCTCAAATTAAAGCTGAGCGTCTCCACTATAAACCTGTATTGATTATATAACTATCTTGAATATGTTTTGACAATAAGCTAAAATGTCAAAACTTGTGTCAGTGTCCAAATATTTTTGGACCTAACTCTGTGTATAGAGAGAAACCTGTCAATCTAGCTAAGCAGTGATGAAAGGAAGCCAGCAAGAAGCTAGATCCCAGTTTCCTCTGCTTGAAAGCAGAATTTTTCAGAAACATTTTAGAGTTTAAATTAAATATTTTCAAATTTCGGGTAGCATGACTCACTTGACTGGTTCCCTTTAATAACGTAAAGCTGCAATACCATACACAACTCAGATGGGTGTAGTTCAGTTTTTGCAAACAATATAACAATGCTGTATGCAAAAACACAATTTGTAATGTTACCTGCAGCTTTCCAGTATAAAGGTATATAATCTGTGACACATTCAAAAGTTCATAAGTGGCTGTTTTTTTATATTTTCAGGATCTGCAAGGGTGTCTATTTTACATCAAAATTATCAAGGGCATTATGGAACAATAATCCATTCTAGCAAAAATAAAAATAACGTTTTTAAACTGAAACTGGAACAAGAAAATGCTCAAATATATTAATAACATTATCCAGCTGTTATTTGAACATACTCTATGAAAGTCTTATGTTCAAGCAAAGTGTACACCATAAAAGGATTACTAAATAATTATGCAGCTTTTTAATAGCACCCTTCATAACATAAAATGATAGTCAATGTCTATGAGCTAGACTTTGAAAAACTGACAATGATATTTTGAAGGTTTTTTTTACTTCCTGACTTGTATATTTATTCAATGTTCTGTTTAGATTTCAAAGTATATATATATATGTAACAGAGAAATAATTGTGAAGTAATTGCGTGTTGCAGGTGCATGTCAATGGGCTGTTCATTATTATTATTATTATTTATTTATACAGCACCATTGATTCCATGGTGCTGTACATAAGGGGTTACATACAAATTACAGATATCACTTACAGTAAACAAACTTACAATGACAGACTGATACAGAGTGGAGAGGACCCTGCCCTTTCGGGCTTACATGCTACAGGATGGTGGGGAAGGAGACAGTAGGTCGGTGGATTGCAGCAGTTCCGGTTTTGGTTAAGGTGATATCTCCGGTAGTGGTGAAGACTGAGGAGGTAGTGGGGTCATGGCAGGCTGTAGGCTTTCTTGAAGAGGTGGGTTTTCAGGTTCCGTCTGAAGGATCCGAATGTGGTTGATAGTCGGACATGTTGGGGCAAAGAATTCCAGAGGACGGGGCTATTCAGGAGAAGTCTTGGAGGCGGTTGGGTGACGAGCGAATAAGTGTGGAGGAGAGAAGGAGGTCTTGGGATGACCGGAGATTATGTGAGGGAAGGTATCGGGAGATTAGTTTCTTATAATGCTCTGCTGGAATTTTAGACCATTCTTCTTTGGCAAACTACTACAGGTCTATGATATTTGAAGGATGCCTTCTCCAAACTGCCATTTTTAGATCTCTCCAGAGGTGTTCTATGGGATTCAGGTCTGGACTCATTGCTGGCCACCTTAGAAGTCTCCAGTGCTTTCTCTCAAGCCATTTTCTAGTGCTTTTTGAAGTGTGTTTTGGGTCATAGTCCTGCTGGAAGACCCATGACCTCTGAGGGAGACCCAGCTTTCTCACACTGGGCCCTACATTATGCTGCAAAATTTGTTGGTAGTCTTCAGACTTCATAATGCCATGCACATGGTCAAGCAGTCCAGTGCCAGAGGCAGCAAAGCAACCCCAAAACATCAGGGAACCTCTGCCATGTTTGACTGTAGGGACAGTGTTCTTTTCTTTGAATGCCTCTTTTTTTCTCCTGTAAACTCTAGTTGATGCCTTTGCCCAAAAAGCTCTACTTTTTCATCTGACCAGAGAACATTCTTCCAAAACGTTTTAGGCTTTTTCAGGTAAGTTTTGGCAAACTCCAGCCTGGCTTTTTTATGTCTCGGGGTAAGAAGTGGGGTCTTCCTGGGTCTCCTACCATACAGTCCCTTTTCGACGGATAGTACGGGTTGACACTGTTGTACTCTTGGACTGCAGGGCAGCTTGAACTTGTTTGGATGTTAGTCGAGGTTCTTTATCCAACATCCGCACAATCTTGCGGTGAAATCTCTTGTCAATTTTTCTTTTCCGTCCACATCTAGGGAGGTTAGCCACAGTGCCATGGGCTTTAAACTTCTTGATGACATTGCGCACGGTAGACACAGGAACATTCAGGTCTTTAGAGATGGACTTGTAGCCTCGAGATTGCTCATGCTTCCTCACAATTTGGTTTCTCAAGTCCTCAGACAGTTCTTTGGTCTTCTTTCTTTTCTCCATGCTCGATGTGGTACACACAAGGACACAGGACAGAGGTTGAGTCAACTTTAATCCATGTCAACTGGCTGCAAGTGTGATTTAGTTATTGCCAACACCTGTTAGGTGCCACAGGTAAGTTACAGGTGCTGTTAATTACACAAATTAGAGAAGCATCACATGATTTTTCAAACAGTGCCAATACTTTCGTCCACCCTCTTTTTTATGTTTGGTGTGGAATTATATCCAATTTGGCTTTAGGACAATTCTTTTTGTGTTTTTTCATTTAAGACAAATTAAATGAAGATAATAATACCAAAGAATTTGTGTTTGCAATCATTTTCAGGAAGAAACTGAGTATTATCTGACAGAATTGCAGGGGTGTCAATACTTTTGGCCACAACTGTAGATTGAGGGTTGAGGAAAGGACGGACTCTGGAAATATTTTTGAGCTGGAGGTGACAGGAGGTAAAAAGAGCTTGGATGTGTGGTTTGAAGGACAGGGCAGGGTCAAGGGTTACTCTGAGGCAGCGGACTTGGGGAAAGTGTGATGTCATTAATTGTGATAGCTAGGTCAGGTAAGGAAGATCTGTGAGATGGAGGAAAGATGATGAGTTCAGATTTGACCACATTGAGCTTGAGGAAGCGAGAGGAGAAGAAGGAGGATATGGCTAATAGACACTCCGAGATTCTGGACAGCAGAGAGGTGACGTCTGGGCCAGAGAGGTAGATTTGAGTGACGTCAGCATAAAGGTGGTACTGGAATCCATGGGACTTTATGAGTTGATCCAGGCCAAGGGTATAAATTGAGAAGACTAGGGGTCCACAACAGAGCCTTGGGGGACTCCAACAGAGAGAGGGTGGGATGAGGAGGTAGTATGGGAGTGGCAGACGCTGAATGTGCGGTTTGAAAGGTATGAGGAGATCCAGTATAGGGCAAGGTCTTTGATGCCAAAGGAGGAGAGGATCTGCAGTAGGAGGCAGTGGTCAACTGTGTTGAATGCAGAGGATAGGTCTAGAAGCAGGAGTATAGAGTATTGTCCGTTTGCTTTGGCTGTAAGTAGGTCGTTAGTAATTTTAGTCAGGGCTGTCTCAGTGGAGTGATGGGGGCGGAAACCAGATTGTAGATTGTCAAAGAGCAAGTTAGATGAGAGGTGGGAGGAGAGTTCAGTGTGGACGTGTAGCTCCAGGAATTTGGAAGCGAATGGGAGCAGTGATATTGGGCGATAGCTGGACATAGTGGTTGGGTCGAGGGTTGGCTTTTTAAGGATAGGTGTGATTGTGGCATGTTTAAAAGCAGAAAGGAAGGTACCGAACGTTAGCGATAGGTTGAAGAGGTGGGTTAGGGATGGGATAAGTGTAGTGGTGAGGTTGGGGAGGATGTGGGATGGGATGGATTCAAGTGCACAGGTTGTGAGGTGCAATTTGGAGAAGAGGCGATTAAGCTCCCCTTCAGTGATGTTGGAGAGGGCGTTTATGGGGTTTGGGCATTGGTCATACCGCCTCACCATCACTGGAGCTGTTGCAACCCCCCAACCTACTGTCTCCTTCCCCACCATCCTGTAGCATGTAAGCCCAAAAGGGCAGGGTCCTCTCTCCCCTCTATACAGTCTGTCATTGTTAGTTTGTTTACTGTAAGTGATATCTGTAATTTGTATGTAACCTGTTCTCATGTACAGCACCATGGAATCAATGGTGCTATATAAATAAATAATAATGATAATGAATGGTCTGGTATACAAAGGGGTTGTGGTGGTTGAACAATGAAGACTTGCCTTGTTTGGTCGATCTTATTTTTGAAGTGTATGGCAAAGTCCTCAGCAGAGATGAGGGAGGTTGGAGGGGGCAGCGGTGGGCGGAGGAGGGAGTTGATCATATTAATATGTTTTAAGTGAAAGGAGACATTAAAATAGGTCATTAATTAATACCCAATAGCTACATTATTCACATGTTCTCCATTCTGATGTATGAAATGTCCATCTGCCAAGAATTACGATGCACCCCAATACCCCTTTCATGACATGTCCAGGAGGGCTTCCATAAAAAAGTCATATGCACCCCAATAAGCCTTTGAACCCAGGTACTGGATGTGCCCATGTATATCTGCTTCATATTATTCATTTTGTACTCCCATTCTGTTTTCTTATGCATTGGCAGCAAGGCCTGCCCTGCTACCAAGTCATATGCATCCCAATAAGCCTCTGAACCCACATACTGGATGGGCCCAGGAAAATCCCCTTCACATTATTCATTTTGTACTCCCATTCTGTTTTCTTATGCATTGACTGCAAGGCCTGCCCTGCTACCAAGTCATATGCACCCCAATAAGCCTTTGAACCCAGGTACTGGATGGGCCCAGGAAAATCCACTTCACATTATTCATTTTGTACTCCCATTCTGTTTTCTTATGCATTGACTGCAAGGCATGCCCTTCTGTCAAGTAATATGCACCCCAATAACTCCAATCCCCCCTTGGAAGAAATATGTAGGAGGGCCTCTTACAAAAGATGTCCCATTAAAAAGGAGCGGGTCTCCTAGACTTGTAATGCCCATACACTAAGTGTATTGGGCTGACAAACATTTTCCCTGTGGGGTACACCTCTACCTTTTCCATAACAAGTATTTTATGCCCAGCAAAACCACCCACCCTTGCTCAGAAGTCAACACTGGCTGTAGCAGCATGGAACACGTTAACGCTAGTGATCTAGTGGCGGCGGAAGATGAGACGTGGAGGAAGGCCTGATTTAAACCTATGCCCAATTTAAAGGAGCGGGTCTCCTAGACTTGGAATGACCATACACTAAGTGTATGGCCTTGCAAACATTTCCCCCTGGGGGTAGATATCAACATAGTGTGTACATTTTTTTAGGGGCATCATAAACACCTTGCCAAACTGTACCGTGGTTTCCAACACAGTTGCTGCTGGGAAGGTGCATGTTTTTAGTAACAATATGGCGGGTGAATTGTTGGATGAAGTGATCTGGAAAAGGGGCAGCATGGTGATGACAGGAATGGGAAAGTACATGATTAATAAATGCAGTGGATATGGGAGGTATGAGATCCAGGATACAGCCAACAATGATTCGTCGTTTAGCCACCATCAATTACGAGAATTGGTTTCATGCCCGTTTGAAGATCGGTGTGACAGATGCACGTGTGTGATTCGGCCTAAGAAATGCCCATCCAAAATGTGTTGCCAAAGACGCACGTGTCTGTATAAAGGGCAAAGTGCAAGATATTCGTGAGATGCTGAATTAGAGAAAGCAGATCAGTGTTGGAGGAAAACCAAACTAATGGATGCTCGTGAAAAACTAAGATTAAAGAGGAGTGCACCGTTCGTAACTATAAACACATCAAAAGCTTCTTCATCTTCACCCATACATATTACCAATAATATCCTAATATTCCAGTCTAAAATTAATTGTCCTAGTGTAACTAACACTGATAAAGGAATGGCACAAAACGTACATAACCACGACTCTTTACAACATATGGACGATGAAGGCATTGATGACGACTTAGAAATTCACCACATCCACACCAATAAGATGAAGATCACAGCTGCAAAAAATGAGCAAAAAAGGCACCTAATGTCTGGAAAATCATGTTCTCTATGGCAAAGTTGACCTCTTACTAAAGTGGTACCGAATGAGGCATACAGAGCTCTCAGGTGTACTCAGTGTGAGATGCTTGAAAGATGATGTATTCTGATTTGTCCATGTCCACTTTTTGAAAGCGAGCAGAAAAGAAGGATGATATAGCGGGAAGCCGTGTGATTTTGGTCAGTAAGGAGGTGATGTCAGGTACAGATACTGTAGGTAGATCTACGTATCATCGGCATAGTGATGATATTGCAAACCATGCCATTACATCAGCTGTCCCAGGCCGAAGGTGTAGATGGAGAAGAGTAGGTGTCCTAGAACAGAGTTTTGGGGAACACCGAAACCAGGTGTCGAGGTGAGGAGGTGGTGTGGGAGAGGGAGACAATGAATATCCCCCCAACCAGTCTTGCTGTTTTTTAAAGACTCTGCCGATAACCCCAAATAGGACATTTGCAACACCAGCCATGGCTGCATCAGCAGAGGTAGTAAAACTACCAGCCTTACCACCACAAGCATGATCAGGCACATGGCAGCAAAGCATCAGACTTTGTTGGTTGAACACCAGGCTCCATGAACAGTGTCTGCGGGTGATACCACTGCTTCTTCCGCTGTTGTGCGTGCAAGCCAATCCCCTGTCCACGGTGCATGCGAAGATGCCACCTGCCCTGCACCTGCCATTGACCACAGTCAAATAGCACCATCATCAAGCACGTCCATATCCTTGTTCCAGCACACCCTTCAGTTGTCCATACCCCAGTCATTGGACCGTAAGCGGAAAGACGCAGCCAACGGCCCACAGGTCACAGTACTAAATTCAGAAATTTCTCGGCTGCTTGCGCTCTAAATGTTGCATTTTAGGCTTGTGGGAGATGGACGCTTTCCGCAACCTGATGGCGGTGACAGTAACAAGGTACTCATTCCCCACCCACCACTATTTCTCAGAGTATGCTGTCACGACATTACACAAGCAAGCACGTGTCCCACAACATTACCCGGGCCATCAACAATGCTGTTACAGGGAAAGTGCACCTAACCACGGACCTGTGGACAAGTTCTTGTGGGCAAGGATGGTACATCGTGCTGACGGCACACTGGGTTTGCATCATGACCCAGTCGGCCATTCGGAGACCATGTCATAGATGTATGGAGAAGACAGGTTGTGGATGGCTTTGTATGTCATGTTTAGGGTTTTGAACTGTAGCCTATGGGCAATAGGAAGGCAGTGAAAGGCATGGCAGAGAGTAGAGGCTGGGGAATAATGGAGGGACGGTTGGATTACTCTGGCAGCAGAGTTTTGGACAGATTTGAGTGATGAAAGAGTGCTAGAGGGGAGGCTAAAGATTAAAAGGTTGCAATAGTCGAGGCGGGAGATCATGAGGGCGT
Organism: Dendrobates tinctorius; assembly: GCF_039654945.1. NCBI lineage: Eukaryota > Metazoa > Chordata > Amphibia > Anura > Dendrobatidae > Dendrobates > Dendrobates tinctorius. The sequence goes on along the minus strand of NW_027361788.1, from coordinate 7,188,813 downwards.
GCACAAACATTTTTTAATTTTCTTGGAATGTACGGATCCAGGAAATGTTTTTGAGTTGTAATGGGCAGGAGGAGGCAAGGGCTTGGATCTTAGCTTGAAAGAGAGGGCAGAGTCGAGTATCACCCCCGAGGGCACAAACATGCGGGAATATTCGTCCTTGTGTGCTGTCCTGGCATTACACAGGCACGTGTCCCACATTACCCGTCCCCTCCACAATGCTGTTATTTGGAAAGTCCACCTAACCACAAACACATGGAGAAGTGCTTGTGGTCAAGGACGGTACATCTCACTGAGGGCACAATGGGTTAACATAGTGGAAGCTGGGACCCACTCCGACCTTGGCATGGTGCACGTCCTCCCAAACCCCGAGTATTGCGGGCCCTACATCAATCTGGGTTGCCCCCACAGTCTACAGCTCCTGCACCTCCTCCTCCTTCGCCTCCTCTTCAGCCTCCAGCTACAAAAGGTAGCACATCAGTCACAAGCTGGAAGCACTGCAGCACTGCCAAATGAAAGAGGGAACAGGTTGTGCTGAAGCTAATATGCTTCTGTGACAAACTCCAAAATGCTAAAGAGTTGTGGACAGCTCTGAAAGAGCAGGCAGATCGGTGGCTGAGACGACTGAACCCACAGCCAGGCATGGTTTTGTGTGACAATGACTGGAACCTGGTGACTGCTCTGTGGCGAGGCAAGCTCACACACATGCCCTACCTGGCTCATGTGCTTAACCAACTTGGTTAACGTTTTTTGAAAAGCCACACGGAGCTGGCAGATCTGCTCGGAAAAGTGCAACGCTCTAAATACCCATTTTAGAAGGTCAGCTACAGCTTCATCCGCCTTGCCGTGATTCAGCAGTGCTTGCAACTTCTGGCTCAATGACTGGTATCTGATGCCCTCAGGTCTTGGAACTCTACACTGCAGATATTGGAAAGGATTTGTGAGAAGAAGAGGGCAGTTGGTGAATAGTCTACCAGCATCAATAAGGTTGTCGGTATTCAGTTCTGTCTTCACACATAACATGTGAGGAGTGGACATGGATGTCTGACATATGTAACATCCTGCAAAAGTCTCACTCCTTGAGAAAGCCACGGTAGGCGAAACGTACGTTGGAGGGAGCTGGAGACACATTGAGCCACTTATCACGGGTATTTATGATCCTATTACATTTTCTATGCACTTTATTTAGGTATACAGACTTTAAGTCTGTCCACTGTATGCACTTTATATTGTTCATGGATTTTTTATGCTCACAGTTACTTATGGCCCATGTGCTAATTATGTCATTATCTCCTATAATTAATTATGGTATTGTACTATGTCTATTTGTTTGGTTTTCATTTTATTGTGTAATTAAATAAAAATATTTTTAAGTCTTCATCTAACTGGACTTTTTTGGTCTGTTCATAATTTTGAGTAGGTTATTACTATCGTTCATGAACATCCTCCTATGTTATTTGTATGATAAGTGAGTGATTCTCACTAGGTTGTTGGTCTATCCTGCAAAAGTTTGACGAATACACAAAGAGGGTGAGTGTCAATGACACCATAATTAATGTCTCCATCCTGCTTATCTTTGTTCTAATTTGATGATTGAGAGTTATTATAGAGCAAAAATATATTTACACTTTAACAGTTTCAAATACAACAGTCCTAAGTTACAACGATAACAATAATCCAATAATTAAACCAAAACAAAACTACCCTGCTGGTGATAGCTTACAATCTACACTAAGTAACAACGATAACAATAATTAAACCCAAACAAAACAATCCTGCTCGTGACAACTTACAATCTAAAATGAGATGGGGGAGATAAAAAATTCAGGGGTGTATTTACAAGAAGGTATTTACAATGATGTTTGTACAATGATATTATTGAGGTTAGTTCTAAGTGTTGGAGGCCTGAGGACAAGGAGGAGGAGGAGAGCATGGTCAGTCATCCTCTTGGTGAGGACATGGAAGTATTGACTGTTAGCAGTCTTGCACGCATGGCTGAGTTTATGTTATGTTGCTTTTGCTGTCACCCTCGCGTTATCAAAATTTTGGGTGACGGGCAATACTGATTGATGACACTCCTAAACCTACGGTACAAGGAGAACTTTACATCTCTTATTCCAGAGGCAGACAGGTGTACTAAAATGTTGGAGAAACAGAGGGCCCTTCTTGCAGAATTATTAAAAAATTCACATCTGAAAACGCTGGCAGCAGAGGGCAATTTGTTTGTTGGCCAAGCAAGGAGTACAGGTGAGAGAGACACAACTCCAAGCCAGCAAAGGCAGTGGAACACTGTTGGGGAGAGATTTCTCAGACCTTCCCATCGCGCTGGCCCTGAGGCGCAGGGAACTCTTACAAGGAGTGCAAAGTTTGGGAAAATGCTGAGGGAGTACCTCGCTGACCTTATCAATGTCCTCTATCATTCCTCTGTGCCTTATAATTATTGGTTATCCACGCTGAACATGTGGCATGAGCTGGCTCTCTCTACTGCGCACGTGCACTGTACTTGCGGTCAAGGAGTGCACGGCGCCTCACTCTCTGGTGGTTACTGGGCAAACGGCACCTTGCTAATTGGCAGTACTGCTGTTAGTGGCGGGAGATAACGGGAACAGTCCTTTGCAGCACCACTGCTCTAAGGATGGAGCACGCTACTTAGCCTCCTATGCCCTGCTTGTCCACGCCAAAAATCTTTGCTGTCTTACCCGCTTTCTCTTAAGCTGGCCCCCTGCCTCTAGGTCACTGGGTCTGTCTGTCTTCTGCATTTTGCCGCAGCGTCGTCGCTTCGGGTGCATAGTGCACTGCCCTCCTTGCTGCTCACATGGTCACAGCTGGGGACTCACTCCTTGCTTTTTCCCCTCATCTTTCGGCCAGGTTCCCTGTCTAAATATGACCCCTCTTTCTGTGTAATGGGGCCTGTCCGTTCCCCTATTCCTTTCGCCAGGAAACAGGGGACGCAGCTTTGACAGTTCCGGACACAGCGCAGCACAGGTACCCACATCCCGGTCATCCTGACTCCGTACATATCTGGCAAATCAGTTCTTTAATGCAAGCAGCATAAAAGGCTTGTACTAACAATTTTCTAGAGAAAATTGTACAGTACATCCAGAACAGTTTCAATTTGAAGGACTTTGTGGCTCATATCATTCCACAAGATGACACTAGTCTCATACTTCAAATTTTCGGTGGAAAATAATTTCCCCACTGATAGATTGTGTATGTTTAGAATTATGTAACTTCATTTGTGTGACTAGTTATTCATACCTATTTGCTTCACAATATATTCATCTTTTTCTTCAAAGCTTTGGAATATAATGTAAGAGTTAAAGCAACTTGATGAAGTGTGTTTTACCTCAAATGTGAAACTACTTGTCAATTGTCATCTTTACTATTTCTCCATTCTGTGTGCGACTAACCACCCCATTGATGTTTTTAAGTTTCTTTGGCAAGAAAACAACAGCTACACCAATACCACGTGCTTTTCATATTAATTCATCATGCTGCTGAAGTAGAGGTGAGATTAACATAACATCTGGGGACTGTAGTCAACATGAGACTGTGCCAAAACCCACTGTGGTATAGCTACCAAGTTGACATAGTTTGTGCACAGCTGAACAGAGTTGTCAGAAAAAAATAATTCCTTCAATAACAAGTTTGATGGATTGTCTCATGGAAACACCCATATAGTAGTATTATTATTATTTAGTTATTTATATAGCACCATTAATTCCATGGTGCTGTACATGACAAGGGGATACATATAAAGTAATAGATCTCGTTTACCAAAAAAAAATTAAAATGACAGACTGTTACAGAGAGGAGAGGACCATGTCCTGGAGGACTTTCATTCTGCAGGAGAATGGGAGAGACAGATGGTGGGGGGTATGGCAACTCGGGTGGTGGAGAGGCAGCAGCTCGTGTGGTGGTGTAGAAGTTACATCTCAGACCACCACACTCTCCAATTGACATCTCTTGAAATGCAGCCGAAATGTCAAAATCTCTAGCTTCAGTTATAGAAAATGCATGGACTCCTTTTAAACGTCATCATACAACCAGTTCAGTATTAGTAGGTGAGGGCTTGTCAGAATCCTGCCCAGGAACACCAGGCTTCAGTAGTAGCGGGTCCTGTCCCCGTGATCTTCCACGTTATCTTGCTCTGGCTCTTCCAGCCATGATTTCATCAAGAAGATTTAGCCTTCGTAATACAGAGACAGAGTACAAGACAGAGTACATCACCGCCTAAGCGTTCACCCTTTGCTACTCAGACTTTCTATCTGTGCAGTGACTGCCTCTAGGCTGAAGATGATGGTGGTAGTAGGTGGAGAATTTAACACAGTTATGAAGCTGCCATAACAACTTGAAATAGAATTCTTTCTACCGACATACCCCACTGTAAAATATGTTTGCTTGTTTTTTTATTGGATGCAAAAGAATGCTGGATATAACGAGAGTGACAGACTGCAAAAAAATGCCTCAATTTTTGGCACATGGATGTATGAGGCGTGTCACAGATATACACCACTGTAAAATATGGCCTGTTTTTTAAAATAATGCAACATAGTGCTGTATATAACTTGAGTAACAGACAGGAAAACACTGGAATACCGTCCTAAAATCCACAAATTGTAATCACACGAATGTAGAGTTGAGCGAAACGGATGGGTCAAATTAAAAAATAGCCGACTTTAGCTAAAGTCGGGTTTTGCTGATCGAAACCCGACCATAGCGTGAGGTCGGCCATGAGGTCACCGATCAGAGCGCCAAAGTCGCGTTTCAAATAATACTTCCAGCGCCTTTTCTCAGCCAATGTTGGAGGACGCACACTGTGGGAAATGCGATGACATGGGCAGTGGCCACCACCATCTTAGAGAAGGGCATTGAAGTGATTGGCTGGCTTTGTGTGGCGTCACAGTGGGTATAAAAGGCTGTGACCGCCGACCGCCATCTTACTTCTGCCGATCTTAGAATAGGGAGAGATGCTGCTGCTGATTCTGAACAGGGAGAGCATTAGGCAGGGAAGAAGAAAAAAAAAACTGCTTCTGCTGATAACGCTTTTCACTGTACAGTTAGTGTGCAGTGAAAGGGGAGGATTTTTGTTGTGTGCAGCAGCGCTGGTGGTGATTAGGCTGCCTTTTAAGGCTACCTGCTAGCTGCATTGCTGTGTGCACCCTGCTGTTCAAACTGCTTTTTTCAAAGCACTCCAACTTTTATTATTTTGTCCTGGTGAGTTAATGAGCGCTCATTTTTTCACACACCGTATAGCGGTGTATGCTCCTCACACACTACCGTGTGCCGGCTGGTTTCACGGACAAATAGAAGCTATCTGGGTGTGACTCTGGAAGAACAAGCCGAGGAGTTTTTCCATTTTTACAGACCAACACCTTAGAGAGCTGTCCGTTTTTCAAACAATTTTGTATATCTGCTGTTTGAGTACGCTCAAAACTAGACAGAGACAGCGTGTCAGTCACTATACAAATAGATGGAGATTGACAATTTTCCATACAGACAACGTACAGCAGTGTATGCTCCTCACACACTACCGTGTACCACCTTGTATCACGGACAAATAGAAGCTATCTGTGTGTGACTCTGTTAAAAAAAGCTGAGGAGTTTTTCCGTTTTTCCTGACCTGCACCTTAGAGTGCTGTCTGCTTTTCAAACAGTTTCGTATATCTGCTGTTTGATTACGTCAAAACTAGACAGAGACAGCGTGTGTCAGTCCCTATACAAATAGACGGAGATTGACAATTTTCCATACAGACACCATATAGCGGTGTACGCTTCTCACACACTACCGTGGACTGCCTTGTATCACGGACAAATAGAAGCTATCTGTGTGTGACTCTGGAAAAAAAAGCTGAGGAGTTTTTCCATTTTTCCAGGCTTACACCTTAGAGTGCTGTACGCTTTTCAAACAGTTTCGTATATCTGCTGTTTGATAACGGTCAAAACTAGACAGAGAAAGCGTGTGTCAGTCCGTATACAAATAGATGGAGATTGACAATTCTCCATACACACACCGTATAGAGCTGTACGTTTCTCAAACAATATTGTATATCTGCCATTCGCATTACAGTCACATCTATACAGAGTCAGCGTGTGTGTTTGACACTCCGTAAATACATATACGGAGATTGTTAGTTACACAAAAAACATATACAGCTGTACACTTCTGATACAGTTCCATATATCTGCTTGTTGGATTACGGTCCAATACATACTGTGAGAGCGTCTGTGATAATATATATACGTAGATTTAATTTTTTTAATATACCTTACACAGCTGGATGCTCCTCATACAGTACCATCTCTCTGCTGGTATTTTTGGTACATTTTCCCAAACATGAGGAAGTATGGTGGAAGAGGCCGCGGACATGGGCAGGGGGGCGCAGCTGGTACTGATGGTGGTGGTGCATCGGCTGGTTCTGGCAAAAGCACAATAGCAGCTAAGGCAGAAGGTGTTGAGCCTGCGTCATTGTCTGGCCCAAGAAGGCCTGTAAGGTTGCCTTTTCTTGGAGTAGGAAAACCGCTTTTAAAGCCGGAGCATTAGGAAAAGGTTTTGCCGTACATTGCCGAAACAGCCACCAGCTCTATTGCCTCCTCTTCTGAACATTCGAAACCTGCAAGCATGGAGTCATCAGTGCAGGGTTCTGGTCAGGAAAAACACCTTTCCTTGTGTCCTTCACCCCCACCAAAAGTTAAGGATGCGGCAGCCCACACTTCAGATTACTCTATGGAGCTCTTTTCACATACCATGCCTGGGTTATCCAGTCAAATCCAGAATTCCCCAGTCCAAGATGAATCTGACATGGAGTGCACTGATGCACAGCCACTGCTAGATGATTCTGCTAGTACATTGACCCAGATCACTACATTGCCCTCGCAGTCTATTGAGCCAGAATCTGACACTGATGAAACTCAGGTGCCCCTTCTCGCATACTATACCACCTTACACGGTGACACAGATGAAGGTGCAGATGACTTTGAAGAGGAGCTGATGGATGACCCAGTTCTTGACCCGGATTGGCATCCATTGGGGGAGGAGGGTGGCGCTGGCAATAGTTCAGATAAGGAGAAGGATCCGCAGCAGGCATTGACATCGCAGCAGCGGATATCTGCCAGGCCCGTAGCTGTCGAAAAACGTGGAACAAAAACTAAAAGAGTTGCAGGACAGCTTGGCCAGACGGTCAACAGCACAGCGTGCAAGGCCAGAAAGTGTATACCATAGTAGGAAGAGTGCAGTGCAGTGTGGCACTTCTTTGTCCAAAATCCTACTGATGAGGCAAAGGTTACCTGTAAGAAGTGCGGAAGGACCTTTAGCCGAGGTAAACAACTCAGAAATTTGAATACCAGTTGCATGCTTAGACATTTAATCAACATGCACTTGCAAGCGTGGACGGACTACAAAACCTCAGGTAGCACATGTGCACCTGCTCCGACTGAAGGTAGCCAGCAACGCTCCATCGCTTCCCCCACTGTAAGACCACCGCCTCCATTATGCACACCACCAGCACTAAATGTGGAGGTGTGGTTGCAAGGCCAAAGCACTCAGGGAATCACAATGGTTTTGCAACACAACACTGAATCTAGGCCATCACCACCAATACCATCACCAACCCACTCTCACTCCGTCCGTTCCACCGCTACTTCCCCCATATGCAGCTCTCCAGTCCAGCTCACCCTACCAGACACTCTGAGTAGGACAAGAAAGTACTCATCCTTTCATCCGCGTACACTTTGTTTGAACGCCTACATTGCCAAACTAATCTCATTAGAGATGATGCCCTATAGTTTGCTTGAAAGTGAAGCTTTCCGTGACCTCATGGCCTACACTGTCCCATGCTATGACCTACCCAGTCGGCACTTCTTTTCTCGAAAAGCAATCCCTGCCCTCCACCGGCATGTGAAAGACCACATTGTCCATGCACTAAAACAGTCAGTGAGTGGAAAGATGCACCTCACAACAGATGCATGGACAAGTAGGCATGGCCAGGGCCGTTACACGTCCATCACTGTGCACTGGGTTAATGTGGTGGATGCAGGCTCCACTGGGGACAGCGGAGGTGGAACAGTGTTGCCTAGCCCACGGTATAGGAAACAGTTGGCTGTAGGCTTTCGATCCTCCTCTATCAGCGAAAGCTCATCCACAGAGTGCAGTCGCATGAGCACTCCATCCGCAGCTGGCAGTCTTGCACACGAGGTGTCCCACTATCGAACAGCTAGTGGTAAGCGTCAGCAGGCTGTGTTAAAGATGATGTCTTTGGGCGACAACAGACACACCGCGGAGGTACTGGCCGACTACTTGCAGCGACAACTGAGTCATGGCTGGGCAGTCTACATCTTGAGGCAGGCAAGGTAGTCAGTGATAACGGCCGTAATTTTGTGGCAGCCATAGCCCGTGCAAAACTCACACACATACCTTGCCTGGCTCGCACTTTGAACCTGGTGGTGCAGTGCTTCCTTAATAATTATCCGGAGTTAACATCCCTGCTCCATAAGGTGCGAAGACTGTTCTCGTGCCACAGGAGAACCTAGAGATAATATGGGCTAACAAACAAGCAACTCTGGTAAACCGTTTGTTTGAGGCTTTCCCAGCACATAGCAGCGGTGCTGGTTCTCCCACGAGCCATAGTGGGCACAATGGAAGAGGTGTTCGTGTTGCACACAGCCAAAGTGGCGTTGGAGACAGGGGTTTAATGACCATGTTGTGGAATGATCTCTCAAGTACCGCTCACACGACTGCTAATACTGCATCAATTAAAAGTGACAGGAGACAGCAGTTGTCAACTATGGTTACAAACTACTTCTCCTCCCATATCGATGTTCTCCCTCACAGGTCATTCCCCTTTGAATATTGGGCCTCTAAACTGGACGCCTGGCCTGAATTGGCACAATATGCCTTACAGGAGCTCCTTTGCCCTGTTGCTAGTGTGTTATCTGAAAGAGTCTTCAGTGCTGCTGGATCAATCCTGACAGAAAAAAGGACCCGTCTGTCTACCCAAAATGTTGATCATCTAACCTTCATTAAAATGAACAATGGATGGGATTCAAAGGATTTTGTCCCACCTTCCCCTGATGACACATAGGTTGCCAGAAAACTGCCTCGCTTTTGTCCTCCTCGTCCTCAGACTTGCCCAATTCTGCTCTTTGCAGCAGCTGAATTTCCAGCCAACACATTAACATATGCCATTTTTTAAACCTCCCTAAGTGGGCTGCCCCCCCCAATGGCTGGGGGTCAACACCTGGCGCACCCGGGCAAGTGCCGTTGCTCTGAAAAGGTGGATGGGCCCACAGATGGCCGACGGAACTGGCACAGGGCCCCTCATAGTACAATACAGTGTCTCTGACGGTGGGGGGCCCACTCGCCATCAGACACGCCAGCGTACTATGCAGCGCCCTGTGCGAGTACCGTCGACCACGAGTGTGCCCCCCCTGCTTGGTCATGGCCACAGCACTTGCAAGTTGCAATACTTACCTCCCTGCTCCACCGCTGTGTAGTCTGGGCAGTTAAATCCTTCACAGGGACAGCAATAGAAATTTGGTGTATTGATCGATGATGGTTAAGATGTAGCTATGCCCTGTCCTGCTGGCCTCTACCTTCAGATGATCAATGGCTACCATTTGTAATGGACGTCAACTTACAAGCGGATGCAGTGGTGCTTTATGATCACCTTTCACAGTTGTGATAGTCACAGACGTTTGACATTCCTGCCACCATTTTCCAATGTTTTCTCTCATGCCAATCCAATAGAATCGCCTACGGTCTGTGGCTTCTGTCTTTTTCACTCCAAAATGACCAGACACATCATGATAGGTAGTAAGGACCATGTCTACATCTCTCCCTGTGATCACAATTTGATGGAGACGAGTAACGGTGATGTGATCCACACTACTGCAATAAAGCAATCCTTTCTTCACAAAGAACCGTTTTCACTGTTTCCATAGACACAGTAATTGAGGGTCTGCATCGCCTCTGCAACATCTACCGGGAGGTTTTCCTGCGATGAGTAATTCCCAAATTTCTGCTAACACTCGACTTTCCGTCTGTACTTGTATCCATGTAGTTTCCAGTAGCGGAGAGTCTGGACTGGCTTACTGAGATTGAAATATATAAGAAGATTTAAAAGTACCACAACACTGTATACTGTTGTACGCTTCGACTACCTTTACCTTTTTCTACTTGTTAAATTCTGGTGTAATACATAATGATCCTGTGAGTGTCTTTGTCTAACTCCGGAAGTATAGACGGGAATTTACAATTACCCCTAGACTGGATACACCTGGTATGTGCTGATACAGTATCTTTGTTCAAAATTTTGTATTACGGTATCATCCATAGTGAGTGAGTGTGTGTGGTTTATGCCTTCTATATATACGGTGAATCAGAGATACCAATTTTTACCCTATACTCAATACAGCTTGTATCTTGTTATACAGTACCTTTGTTCGACATTTAGTATTACGGTCAAATCCATACTGAGAAAGCATCTCAGAGTGACTACAGGACTATGTATACAGAGATTTCAATTGTACCCTATAATATATATACTTGCCATCTTGTTATCCAGTACCTTTTTTACAACATTTTTTATTATAGTCAAACCCAGACAGAGTGAGCGTCTGAGGGTGACTCCATAAATATATACCGAGATTTTAAATTTGGCCAACACTGTATACAGCTGTACGCTTGTGTTACATTACCCATTTACAGCTTTTCATATTCTTGTGTAATCCATACTGGGCCTGAGAGCGTTTGTGTCTGTCTCCTGAAATGTATACGGAGATTAAGAATGTCTACACTATACTATATATACCTTGTATCCGGTGATACTGTACCCTTTTTCACCTTTTTATTTTATTGGGTAATCCATACTGAGTCTGTGAGCGTCTGTGTATGACTCACGAAATATATACGGAGATTTACTGTTATCCCTAGACTGTATAGAGCTGTACGCTTCTGATACAGTACCATATATCTGCTGGTATTTTGGGTCAATTTTCTAAAACATGAGGAAGTATGGTGGAAGAGGACGTGGGCATGGGGGGCCACCTGGTACTGATGGTGGTTGTGGTGCATCTGCTGGTAGCGCCAAAAACACAATAGCAGCTAGGGCAGGAGGTGTTGAGCCTGCGTCATGGTGTAGCTCTGGAAGGCCTGTAAGGCTCCGTTTTCTGGGAGTAGGTAGACTGCTTTTAAAGCCAGAGCATCAGGAACTGTTTTTGGCTTACATTGCTGAAACAGCCTCCAGCTCAATCGCCTCCTCTTCTGAAGTTTAAAAAAATGCAAGCACTGAGTCATAAGTGCAGGCTTCTAGTCAGGAGCAACCACTTTCCTTGTGTCCTTCACCCACACCAAAAGTGAAGGATGCGGCAGCACACACTTCAGATTACTCCATGGAACTCTTCACATACCATGCCTTGGTTAATTAAAAATGGGGCCCATCATATACTAGAGCATTCAAAATGGGGGACATCTGACACTGGAGCATCATCCATGATGCTCATCATATACTGGAGCATTCTAAATGGGGCACATGATACACTGGATCATTATAAATGGGGCCCATTATATATGGAGTATTATTAGGGCCCATAAGACACTGGAGCATCATCCATGAGGCCCATCATATACTGGAGCATTCCAAATGGGGGACATCAGACACTGGAGCAGCATTTACGGGGCCCATTAGACACTGGAGCATTAGAAATGGAGCCCATTATATATGGAGCATTATTAGGGCCCATCATATACTGGAGCATCATCCATGAGGCCCATCATATACTGGAGCATTCCAGATGGGGCACATCAGACACTGGAGCAGCATTTACAGGGCCCATTAGACACTGGAGCATAAGAAATGGAGCCCATTATATGTGGAGCATTATTTGTGCCCATAACACACTGGAGCATCGTCCATGGGGACCATCATATACTGTAGCATTATGTGGAGCTGATCATATACTGTATGAAACATTATATGTGGCCAATTATTCTGTATGGATAAATATATGGGGCTCATTATTCTGTATGGCGTACAATGTGGTGGCCATAATACTGTATGGAGTAATATACTGTCCTTTTTTTGAGCTATTGTACAATTTAAAATAGATATCAGTCAATCATGTAAGAAGTGAAGTATTTGTCATTGTACTATACCTATATTTCTGTGCCGTATCGGAGCATCATGAGTTGTGGTATTTGTTAAAGGGGCGCACTGACACTCTTTGGCCCAGGGCACACGGAAACCTGGAGCCAGCCCTACCCCCCCACAACTTTAGCCAAATAACCCCCAGTTTTCAATGCGTAACTATTATTATGAAGTAAATTAAGGTTGACAAGCTTCAGTAATAAGAATTGATGTTTTTGGCATTGAAATGGGCACTGTAGGTGTGTTTACTGTCCTCCACTCCCTGCCGACTTTGCTTCCCCTTTGACTTGCATTGGGTTTCGTGCTTCAGTCGGCCTCCGACTTTTCCTTATAGTCGGCCGATTTCGAGAAAGCCTAAAAAAGGCAAAGTCGCTCATCTCTACACAGATGTATGAGGCATGTCAGAGATATACCCCACTGTAAAATGTGGCCTGTTTTTTAAAATAATGTAGCATAGTGCTTTATATAACTAGAGTAATAGAAAGAAAACACTGGAATACCAGCCTAAAATCCCCAAATTTTTATCATACGGGTGCATGAGGCGTGTCACAGATATACCACACTGTAATATATATATTATATATATATATTTGGATGCAAAAGAGTGCTGGATATAACAAGATTGACAGACTGCCAAAAAAAGTCAATAAGTCAATAAAGGCCTAAAATGCCTCAATTTTTGGCACACCGCTGTATGAGGCGTGTCACAGATATACCCCATTGTAAAATGTGGCCTGTTTTTAAAAAATATGCAACAGAGTGCTGTATATAACTTGAGTAGCAGACAGGAAAACACTGGAATACCGGCCTAAAATCCCCAAATTTTTATCACACGGTATGAGTTGTGTCATAGAACCACACTGTAAAATATGTTTTTCTTTTTTGGATGCAAAAGAGTGCTGGATATAATGTGAGTGACAGACTGCCAAAAAAAGGGAATTTAGGCCTAAAATGCCTCAATTTGTGGCATACGGATGTATGAGGCGTGTCACAGATATACCACACTGTAATATATATATATATTTGGATGCAAAAGAGTGCTGGATATAACAAGAGTGACAGACTGCCAAAAAAAGTCAATAAGTCAATAAAGGCCTAAAATGCCTCAATTTTTGGCACACCGCTGTATGAGGTGTGTCACAGATATACCTCACTATAAAATGTAGCCAGTTTTAAAAATAATGCAACAGAGTGCTGTATACTTGAGTATCAGACAGGAAAACACTGTAATACCGGCATAAAATCCACAAATTGTAATCACACGAATGTATGAGGCGTCACAGATATACCCCACTGTAAAATGTGGCTTGTTTTTTAAAATAATGTAACATAGTGCTGTTTATAAGTACAGTGACACCCAGGACAAAAAAGAAAACTGGCCTAAACTGGCCGAACTTTGAGCACACACAGATATGAGCTGACACAGAGATACCACACCGAAAATGTGTGGCCTGCATTTTCTTTTTTTTTGCTAAATAGTGCTGTATATAAGTACAGTGACCAGGGCCGCCATCAGGGCATGACAGCCCTTACTGCTGTATGGGGCCCGGTGAACAGCAGTACAGAAGGGGGGCCCGCATGTCAGGGGCCCCACTCCTGTGCTTCTAGTCATTGGGCCCCAAGTAATGTTTGCTGCGGCCGGGCCCTAAGTGCTGTGTGCTGTGGCCGCGCCTGGGGTGCGGCACGCACACATCAGAAGAGCAGCAACAGCGGCCGACGTCAGATGAGAGCTGCGCAGAAATGAAAGAGGTGAAGGACCACAAGTCCTTCAGCTCACAGCAGCAGCTGCATCTTCACTGCAGGAGTGCGGTCAGGTAAGTAGAAAGTTTTTTTTTTTTTAATTTAAATACTGAGAACGTCCAATATGTTTTCCTGGCAGGATGGAGACACATGGACCATGTGTCTCCATCCTGCCAGGGCAGATTGAAGGCACACGGGCAGATTGGAGTGTGACACTGGAGGCAGGATGGAGACGGGGCAGGATTGGAGATACAGGGGGCAGAATGGAGACGCGAAGCATGAATGGAGAAGCGGGGCAGAATGGAGACACAGGGCATGATTGGAGATACGGGGCAGAATGGAGATGCGGGGCATAATTGGAGACATGGGGCAGAATGGAGACGCGGGGCAGAATGGAGACATGGGGCAGAATGGAGACACGGGGCAGAATGGAGACGCGGGGCAGAATGGAGACGCGGGGCATAATTGGAGACGCGGGGCAGAATGGATATGCGGGGTATGATTAGAGACGTGGGGCAGAATGCAGACACGGGGCAGAATGGTTATGCGGGGCATAATTGGAGACACGGGGCAGAATGGAGATGCGGGGCATGATTGGAGACACGGGGTAGAATGGAGATGTGGGGCATGATTGGAGACACGGGGCAGAATGGAGATGTGGGGCAGAATGGAGACACGGGGCAGAATGGAGATGCGGGGCATGAATGGAGATGGGGGCATGATTGGAGACACGGGGCAGAATGGAGATGTGGGGCAGAATGGAGACACGGGGCAGAATGGAGATGCGGGGCATGAATGGAGACACGGGGCAGAATGGAGATGGGGGGCATGATTGGAGACACAGGGCAGAATGGAGATGCGGGGCAGAATGGAGATGCGGGGCATGATTGGAGTCATGGGGCAGAATGGAGACACGGGGCAGAATGGAGACATGGGGCAGAATGGAGACACGGGGCAGAATGGAGATGTGGGGCATAATTGGAGACATGTGGCAAAATGGAGATGCGGGGCAGAATGGAGATGCGGGGCAGAATGGAGATGCGGGGCAGAATGGAGATGCGGGGCATGATTGGAGACGCGGGGCAGAATGGAGACATGGGGCAGAATGGAGATGCGGGGCATAATTGGAGATACGTGGCAGAATGGAGATACGGAGCATGACCGGAGATACGGGGCAGAACAATGGAGATATGGGGCATGATTGGAGACACGGGGCAGAAGAATGGAGATACGGGGCAGGATTGAATACACTGGGGGGCAGGATTGGAGACAGATGGGGCAGAAGAATGGAGATACGGGGCAGGATTGAATACACTGGGGGGGCAGGATTGGAGACAGATGGGGCAGGACTGGAGACAGATGGGGCAGGATCATGGGGCAGGATGGATACGATGGAGACAGATGGGGCAAGATGGGGAGATCATATGGAGCAGAATGGATACTCATGAGGGCAGGATGAGAGAACATATGGCTGAAGCCAGGAATGAGACACACGGGGGTCAGGATGGGGGATATTATTACCATAGGGGCTAATTAAAGAATATTATTACTGCAGTGATGTATTTATTTTATTTTTTGAGTATACTGTTTTAAATGGGGGGGCTTTCTGGTTACTGTGCAGAGTGATACTATGTCACCTTTTTTTCTTCATGTGGTGTAATGTAGAAGTTGGGAAAAAAATAAGTAATGTGTCCTGCAAGCGGAGCTCTAGATAACTGTGTTATTTCCTGCAGAGACGAGCCCTGGCTGGAAGACGTGATGGCGATCTGTGCTGGATTAAAGATGAAAAGCGAAGATGAAGGACTTCACCTAGAGATGTCACTGGTGAGTTAGTGTGTTACCTATATACTGTATACTATATACAGAGCTCCTGTGTAAAATGTCATGGATCACTGCATTACCTGTATGCAAATTGCCTCTTCAGAGAAAAAGAGGACTTGAACTCTATAGCGCCACCTGTTAGTAGTAGCGATCCTACAAGTCACAATCAACCCTTTAACGAGTCTTGTAATATGACTTAGGATAAGTCATATGACTTATCCTAAGTCATATTACAAGACTCGTTAAAGGGTTGATTGTGACTTGTAGGATCGCTACTACTAACAGGTGGCGCTATAGTGTTCAAGTCCTCTTTTTTGCTGAAGAGGCAATTTGCATATTATTTTCCCAGAGGAGCACTGCACGGCGAATAAGCCTCCTTACCTTGACAAGCCAGAGCTGGCATGTCACTGTCCACAAGGAGAAACCTTACCCCTTATACCTGTATTACCTGTACACAGACACTGCATACTAAGTACAGGTCTCCTGTGTATAATGGCACTTATGGTGAAAGTATTGTGTTATTTTATTACTGATCAGTATTGTAGTATTCAGTCACCATGTGGTGGTAACATGTGGTCTGGACATGGTGTAGCGGTATTTGTTCCTTGTATGTGGTATTATTCAGTCACTGTGGTGGTAAAATGTGGTCTGGTCATGGTGTGGTGGTATTTTTTCCTTGTATGTGATATTATTTTGTCACTGTGGTGGTAATATGTGGTCTGGACATGGTGCGGTGGTATTTGTCCCTTGTATGTGCTATTATTTGGTCACTTTGTGGTGGTAATATGTGGTCTGGACATGGTGTAGCGGTATTTGTTCCTTGTATGTGATATTATTGGTCATTTTAAATATTGAAAAATAAATAAAAATATATCTAAATTGTATTGCATATTTTAACAAATATTTAATACAGTAGAGTAGAGCTCGGCCAAAAGTGTCTACCCTGTTATGGTGGTGGCTTAAAAAATATTTTGGCCAAAACAAAAGCTGCCGTCTATATGTGTGATCTGGTGATGGGAACTGTTAATGTGTGATAGGTGAGAAGTGGAGTTTTTCCAAGAAAGAGCAGTGGGATTGTGGACAGTTCGAGGGGTGGAGCCTGGGTGGAGTCTTAAGGGGGCCCCGAAAATTTTGCCAGTATGGGGCCCAGAAATTCCTAGTGGCAGCCCTGACAGTGACACCCAGGACACAAAAAGAAAACTTGCCTAAGCTGGCCAAACTTTGAGCATGCACAGATATCAGCTGGCATGGAGATACAACACTGAAAAATGTGTGGCCTGCATTTTCTTTTTTTTGCTAAATAGTGCTGTATATAAGTACTGTGACACCCAGGACACAAAAAGAAAACTTGCCTAAGCTGGCCAAACTTTGAGCATGCACAGATATCAGCTGGCATGGAGATACCACACTGAAAAATGTGTGGCCTGTATTTTTTTTGGCTAACTAGTGCTGTATATGAGTACAGTGCCAGACAGCAAAAAAACTTGAACTTAGGGCTAAAAAGACCAAAATTTTTACCAGACGATGGATGAGGGGTGTCACAGATATACCACACTGTAAAATATGTGGCCTTTTTTTTGGGGGGTTCAGCAAAAATAGTGTCAAGAAATTGTGTAAGACACTCAAAAAAACTCTACTCAATCGTACCACATAAAAAAATAAATATTTCTCTGTGCACTCAAA
This sequence comes from Dendrobates tinctorius, assembly GCF_039654945.1. NCBI lineage: Eukaryota > Metazoa > Chordata > Amphibia > Anura > Dendrobatidae > Dendrobates > Dendrobates tinctorius. Next base: position 7,171,429 of record NW_027361788.1, on the reverse strand, counting down.
AGGGATTTTTGGGACCCCTTTAAAATTGCTGGATTTTCACGCTGTGCTAGGAAAAGGATCTGGCTGTATTTGTGTACTGTCAAAATGGAAAAAAGGGTTCTGGATTGCTTTGCAATAAAAAAGCTCTATTAACCCTTGCCAAAAAAATTTTCAAAGCCAATTACACCTGGGGCTAGGTATAAACGGGCAATATATCCTACAGGTAGCAGCAGCACCAGAACACGGAAGGAAATGGACCCTCTTGATGTATGCAATGAAATGTATATACACATATAGTGCCTGCAGGCCTTGCACTGATATGTATACAGCGATGTACACTACCCTGCCTACCTAACACTGGAACCTATAAACTCCAGAATTAGTCCTTAGAAAGACTGTTGGTTTAGCTGGATTTGAGTAGTTTACGATGGTAGACCCCACACGGACTAATAAATCCCCAAATCTGACCTTATCTCAGCAGCAGCTCTCCCTACACTATCTAAATCCGGAGCTGAACACGCCCAGCAGGGCGGTGCCCAGTCTCTTATACCCCTGATGATGCTGTGCAGCCAGCCAATCACTGCACGATCACAACAAAGATGGCTGCGGCGTTTCATTGCTTGGCAGACAATCCCTGCATCTTGAATGGGTCTGTAAAATCCGTCAAAAAAGCTGGATGGAGACCTGAGTTCCCACCGAGTAATCCCGGAAATGCTCGGTGCTCGCCGAGTATACCGAGTACCGTGATACTCGGGCGAGTAACGAGTAAGGTGAGCACGTTCGCTCATCACTAACCATCACCATTACGTCCAGTTTCCCATCCCTTGCCACATGCCTTGCCCATTTTAAATGGAGGACAATAATTTGCACATTTACTATAAATGGCTGAATTTGGAGCGCACGGATATGTGATCCGTGTGAATGAAAAAAACCCCTGTGTAAAATAGCTGGACTGTAGATAACTATTTTTTTTTCAGCAAACTGGTGTCTTATCTAAGACACTACAACAAAATTTTCAACACACTCAGATGTGATCTATGTGACGGCCAAACACCTGTTCAAAATAGCTGGATTTTTACACTGTAATATAGAAAGGATCTGGCTGTATTATGCAGTGCCTACAAGCAAATGGAGCAGAAAAATGGTGTGCTCTGGATTGCTTGTAAAGAAAATAATCAGGATTAAGATCCAAAAAAATATTCCTGGCCCCATGATACCTGGGACTATGTATATAAATATCTGTAATAGGCAGTAGCAGCAGACAATACTGGAATGGACCCTCTTGCTATATGCAATGAAGTCTGCCACGTACACTGCCTGCCTGCCTAGCACTGATATCTATATACTGTTAGCACCACGTCGGAATCCTGCTCTGATAGACAGGGTCCCCGGCGTGTCTCTTCACTCACTCGTGCTGAGGTCAGTTCTTCCCTTCCCCATGCTCAGCATGCTTCCAGCCAGTCCTCTAACCATGTCTGTAAGGGCACGCGCACGTGCACTCCTGCTCTATTAAAGGGTCAGCGTGTGCACTTGCTATTTCCTCCCCAGCCAATAGCTGTGGGACATTATGTATATATTGCTTCCTCCCTACTGGGAAGGTGCCTGAGTAAACATCCTGTTTCGCAGTCTAAGTTGTGTAAGGTTGCATACCTGTCCCGCTGCACTCTAATGCAGACCCTGCCTGCTGCACTCAACTGCAGATCCTGCCTGCTGCACTCTAATGCAGATCCTGCCTGCTGCACTCTCATACAGATCCTGCCTGCTGCACTCTCATACAGAGCCTGCCTGCTGCACTCTCATGCAAACACTGCTTGTTGCACTCTACTGCAGAACCTGCCTGCTGCACTCTAAGCAAGGCCCTGCCTGCTGCACTCTAATGCGGACCCTGCCTGCTGCACTCTGATACAATTACTGCCTGCTGCACTCTGATACAAACCCGATCCACTGCACACAGGTGCGAACTGTGTCTGCTGCACTCTGATGCAAACTGTCTGCTGCATTCTAATTTAAATCCTGCCAGCCACTCCCTCCGTCTGTCTTGTGGTCCAGCTGCTGCGTGCCCATTGGTCTGTCCTGGAGTAGCACCTGGCATTCATCGGGAGCCAAGTCTAACCTCACCATCAGAGGCTCTAGTGAACAGTCAGGTGTTCGCTTAGTCACGCCCCTCCAGGCTCTCCACAGTCCATGACATATACCCACATACACTGCCTGCCTTCCTAGTACTGATATCTATATATCCACATACACTGCCTGCCTGCCACTGATATCTATATACACCTTGATTAGTCCTCAGAAGGACTGTTGATTAAGATGGATTTGTGTATTACAGAAGCAACTCTACCTACACTGCCTGAGCCCGGAGAGGACTGATGAGCAGGGCGGTACCCAGTCTACTATAGACCTGATAACACTGTGTGGCCAGCCAATCACTGTAATGCCACAACCAACATGGCTGCGGCATTACAGTGTGAGGCAGACAATCCCTGCATGTTGATTGGTACTCTAAAAGGTGCCAAACATGCAGGGCAGGGACCCAAGCTCCCGCCGAGCAACCCCAGAAATGCTCAGCGAGCGCCGAGCTTCTGGAACAGTGAGGTGCTCGGGCGAGCACCGAACACTTCCGAGCATGCTCGCTCATCACTACTGATCAGTGTAAAGCAGGAATACTGATTTAGCTGGATGAGTGTCCTCTGACAGGGGGTCTATTGGGTAAAGTTTCTCCTTGTAGAGAATGCCAAGCTGGCGTAGGGAGATACAGCTGAAAAAATAATGCCTCCAAAGATATTCATATCCTTTATTAGGCTGTTCTATAACCACCATCTTCTCACAATTTTCATAAAGAAAATAAAAAAAAATGTCAAGATATTACTGGAGATTTGAACAATTTATACTTGCATCTAAAACCTTGGAATTAAAAGTAGATCTGTCACTTGACATACAATATGGAGTTAATGGCAACTCTAATGTATCCAAATATTCTAAGAGAATTAATGGACGTCATGGCCAAGATATCAAAGAAAAATGGAACGGGAAATCTAGAAATCTGCTCAGGGTCAAAATGTTCAGGAAACACGTTTTATTTACAGCTGAGATGATTGTAGAAGAATAACAGATAATGAATCTAATTACAGATGAGTAACATGAAATGCTATTAAATACATTAAAAGCTAAGCATAATTTAAATAAACTAAGAGATATAAGCAATAATAACTTTACGGTGACATCTAAAAACCCAAGAATTCTATGCAGATTTGTCCCTCACATGAAGTGGTGAGTAAGGCTGGGTTCCCCGTAGCGGAACTCTTGCGGAAATTACCGCGAGAATTCCGGAATTCCATTCCGCGGGAATATCGCATTTTAAATTCCCGCGATTTTCCCGTGGAAAAACTAGCATTTTGCAAGCGTAATTAGCTTGCAGAATTGCTAGCGTTTGCCAAGCGATCTGGAGCATCGCTTGGAGAACTGATTGACAGGTTGGTCACACTCGTCAAACATAGTGTTTGACGGGTGTGACCAACTTTTTACTATTGAGGCCGCCTATGCGGTATCAATAGTAAAAGATAGAATGTAAAAAATAATAATTAAAAAAAACATATTGTTATTCTCACCTTCCGACGTCCCGCGCAGCCTTCCCGCCTCTCTCCACGCTCCCTGTCCCAGTAATCCTTTGTGACAATACCGCGATGACGTCTGTTCTCGCGGGATCGCGACGTCTCGCGGTCATTCACGATGACGTCGGGCGAATGACCGCGAGACTTCGCGATCCAGCGAGAACGGACGTCATCACTCTCAAAGGCTTACTGGGACTGGGAGAGTGGAGAGAGGTGGGAAGGCTGCACGAGACGTTGGAAGGTGAGAATAACAATATTTTTTTATTTTAAATTCTATTTTTTACAGGGATATGGTACCCAAAGCCCGGAGGACAGTCTCCCCTCCTCCGGACCGTGGGTACCATCCGCAAATGTTCTGCTTACTTTTCGCATGGTGTGAACAGCCACATGCGGAAAGTAAGCAGAACAATGCATTCCTATGGGTGCGGGAAATTAATGAGCATGCTGCGTTTTTTACCGCAAAGCGATTCCGCCGCGGTAAAAACCACAGCATTAGCACAGCATTGCGGAATTCCATAGGAGTGCATGGGATGCTTATTTTTCGCGTTTTCTTGGCAAAATCGCGTGGTTAAAACCGCTGCGGAAACGCCAAAAAAAGCCACGTGTGAACTCAGCCTTAATGTCTTTATTGAATCCAAATGGATGTAATGGCAAGACAAAGAGGAATGTAACTGGAAATTAAGAAATTAATTAACTAATTGCAACTAACTTATAATAGACAGCGAATGAAGCTTTCAGGTGTCTAAAGAAAGTGTTTGATAATGGCACATTAATGAAGAATGGTAATTGAACATTGTTCTGTTAATTGACATTATAGGTCAATCTCTCTATGAAATTATGAAGGACAAACTAGCATAGCCTCCTAAAGAATTATTGCCACCTTAGACATTTATGGTGTATCCAAAAGATTTAGAATAAATGTCCAATAGATACTGGTCCCACCACTAGGTGAGGCAGTGTGTTATCAAAGTATAAGATGAATGGAGATCTGTCTCTGTATGTGTGGCACCCCTGAGGCTCAGTCGCCACAGAGGTACTGCACCTTCTCCTAAGGTGTAGTGCCTCACCATCCAGGTAAGGTGGGAACTCCTTTCCACGCTCCAACACTCGCACCCCACACAACAGGGTAGTTCTGCACAACCACATTGTGGCTCAGTGCTTAGAGAGTAGCAGAGCACCTCTGCTGGTTCCCTGCATGGAACACTGGATGTGCTGGGAGGTGGGTGGAGTTGAGATATATAAAAGAGTGGGAAGGTGTAGGATTACAGGTCAGTCAGTCAGGTTCAGTCTGACAGAAGGTCAGAGAGGAAGCCACTCGGGAGGAGTGGGGATCCCTGGAAGAAGGGATGGAGGAAGGAGTACTGCAGCTGCCTCAGTGATCTGAGCCAGTTGGCACGGGAAAGGAACAGAAGGAGAAAGACATAGAACTGCAACCTAAGCTTCCATAAGAGAGAGAAGGAACAGTGCGGAACGAAGGAGTAGGAGAACAGAGAGGAGACGTGGGTTGGAAGAAGAACCCTGCCTATAGGTTCTCAGCGCAAGGCCGGGGCCCGGTCCCCGAGGTTGTATGGACACTTATGGTTCTGCAGCAGACATCGGTGGAGTAGTTGGCTGTAAATGCACTACTCCCAACTAAAACTCGGGGCACAACAGCAACTGATTAGAGAGCCAGGACTCCGGAGAAGGGAGTCCCTGAGAGAGGCTACAGCTGTCTGCCATATGAGTAGAATTGATAGGAACATCTGACAGGAGGGACTCCAGAGTACCACGGTACTGGGGATCTTCACACCTTAAGGCGCAATAGAGGAGTCGTTCAGGAAAGGTACATGTTGGTGGAGTGTTGGAGAGGAGCTTTCCTCTGGCCTGGAGGTTGCCTGAGTCTCTGACCTGGTGGACACGGCCCAGAGGCAGGCACCCTTGTGTACCGCAGACTGTGAGTAAAGCTTTGGAACTGCAAGCCTCGGTGTCCTCCATTCATTCTTGCGCCAACCCACTCAGCACCGCTACATCTGGGGACCATTCTTTACACTGCCTGCGCCTTTCCACAACCCTTACAAATACACTGCCCTGGGACATCAGCCTTGCCTGTGGAGGGCTATACCATCACTGCTGCACCACACCATCTGTCCCAGAGGATCTGTCTGCAGCGTCGGCTTAACACCTCCCTTGCCGAGCACCACAGGTGGCGTCACGAACTACAGTATTAACTACATATACATTCCGCCATTGACTTGGGCGCCCAGGGCCATGGTCCGGGTCACTGCTGCTGTGACACACTCCCCTGACACCGGCCCGGTACCGAGTACTCCACAGCCCTGGGAGGGCGACACATATGCACAACTCCGGAGCTTCCACACTAACTTACCCACCTGACAGTTAGATTAGATATTGAGACAATGCAGGAAATGCAGAATGATCCAGTTCATACTGTATGTGCACTAAGGTCTCAACCATATAGGAGCCTTGTATTTAGGTGCTTTGGTGTTCAAAAACTGATTTAGCAAATGGCTCTGTTGCAGTGCATTTGTGGTCCTCAATTTTAACATTTTGACAAGGAGCTAGTGCTTTAAGTCATTGGAACTACTTAACATTTCCAGCTGCATGCACACATCTGTGTGTCACAATCTCTGAATCACAGACTGGCTGCTGATCTTCCGACCCAAACTCAACAGCCTCAGGGCTCGTGCACAAGACCGTATTCTCGGACCAGGTGTGATCCAACAAAACATCGAATTGCACTCTGACCAATGTTAATCTATTGGGCCATGTGTATGTCCAATTTTTTCCTTGGACCAAGCCAGTCTAAGTCATGCAAGTCAATGAGTCTGTGGAAAACAGTGGAACGCACTCGGATGACAATTCAGCTTAGTCCGATTTTAAAGGAATTACACATTGGAAAAGATAGAGACATTTTTTTTCCTTTTTCTCCTCATCCTAGAGGGTCTGAGCACACTATGATCAATTTGATCAGAGTGTTGTTAGCATAATTGGCCAGATTCTCTTGGATGAGAGAATATACAGTCGTGTGACTCTTGCATCAGTCATAGATGAAGCTGTCAAGTTCAGGTTAAGAGAGGGTGGTGGTTCCGGTGCTGTATTCATGTACATGTGGGGAAGGTGACTTGACGGACAGACGTGACTGGTAGAAGGAGGGGACAGTTTGTGCACTAGTGACAGAGATTGACAGGTTAGAAAGGTAACAGCAGGGAAAAACAGAAAAGGGAGTGCAGTACCGTGAAATGACCACAAGATGGCAGGGGAGAGTAGTACAGGACTTAGCATCAGCTTAGGGCTTAGGAATCCACTTAGTCATTGGGGCGGGGAAGTAGGAGCCCGGGTGGGAAATTCCCCTATGAGAGAGGGGTTAAATAGAAGAAGGCGGGGCTCCAGGAGAGTTCTAGTCCCGGGAGGAGCTCAGAAGAAGACGGAGAAAGTGAGAAGAGCTCGGCCAAGGGGACGGACAAAGGAGAGACAGTCAGGGGGGGTGGCCCTGACCCGACGGACTGCAGGACAGGCAAGGAGAAGAGGCAGCCGGGGGGAGACCCTGACTCGACGTACCGCAAGACAGACGAGGCCCCGGGGGGTACCGATTGGAAGACGACCTCGGGCAGGTGAAGCGCTGGGGTAGATTGGTCTAGGACAGCCCCCAGTGAAAGATCCGCAAGGTGCGTTACTGCGACTGGAGCTGAAGAATAGGTACCCGGGCCTGGCGATACAGTGGTGTAAAGAAGCTGCGGTGCGTGTTTGGTGGTCGTCAGGAGGACGACAAATAAGTCAGGAACTGTTACAAGTGGAAGCTGTCTCCGTCTCGTCTTTGCCTCGTCTGGTAAGCAGTGGTCCACCCCCCTAGCCCGGCCCCCTACCACATACAAGGTATACATGATGGTGATACTGGTGCTGTATTCATGTACTGATGGTGCTGGTTCTGGTGCTGTACTCATATACTGATAGTGCTGGTTCTGGTGCTGTATCCATGTACTGATGGGAGTGTTTTGGTGCTGTATTCATGTAATGATGGTGATGATACTGGTGCTTTATTCATGTACTGATGCTGGTTTTGTGTTCAGGTACGGATAGTGGTCATTAAACCACTGTATTTGCGAGTTGGGGAGGGAGAGGGGAGTCCTACCATGACATGCTGTGTAATTTCTGTAATCATAAAATACCATTATAAGACCAACTAAGTTATCAGTACCCAAAGAGGTATCACTCTGTTATTTGTGGTGCTTTATAACTGCAGGAGAATGTGTGTTTAAGTTTGGTTACTAGTACCTCAAGTTTATGAGTGATGGAGGAACATGCAACTGGGTGTGGTGTGCAGAATGCAGCATAGTCTACAGAGGTGGCATAGTTTCCCTCAGGCAAGCGGGGAACCCACCATACAATAGGCTTGACAAGAGAATTAATGGAGAGGTTTCCATGCAAGTTTGAAGTTCTATTAACTTCTTTGTGAGTAGAATGGAATCTGACACTTCCCGAATGCAATTCACCTGCAGATATATGGTTAGTCTGTGGGTAAATATGTTTCAGCTGGCTTACTAGAAGAAATGAGAAAATTAAATGCAAAGGAGAGATGACAGATGCGCTCAATGTATAGCAAGAAGTGACTAACATCTCTCTGTACCGCCCCAATGACTGCAAGTGAGCGGCTGTAGGGAAATATAACTTCATTTCCGCCCTGTTGCTTTTGCTTCAGTAAGCCGACTACATGGGATTTAAATGCCATTTACCTGCCATATGCCATAAATGTCTAAGGTAAGAACACTCCTTTAAACAAGGGTTAGAGAATTGTCTCCATTTACCTGCTCTAATATGCACCATCTGACATTACTTTCACCATTTCGATGGCTTTTGTTTAGTTTTACAATGCAATCATTATAACCAGTATAGTAATAAATAATGCTTTTTCAAGCCAGTTACTTTTTCGTTTTGTCTTCATCTTCATGAGGAAAAAAAGCGCGTCCTTGGCATTTAAAAAGGCAGAATTTTATGTTTTAGAGATTGTAAACTCTAACAAACATTGGTCTATTTTCTAAGCTCTTAAGTCACTTTCATATGTTCAGTGTGAGTAACTGATCAGTAGGTGGCAGGAATGGATCCAAAGAGATTAATTTAATCGTCAAAAGGAGCTCTTCTTAAAATCCCTCTAATCACTTTTTAACTAGAAATGTTTTTTTTTTTTTTGTTTCCTAATCAGTTCAGTGGAAATTGAATGGCAAAATAAATCACATTTGTACTTATCTCTCTAAAGGACGACACATAATATCATCGCAAATATCGAAATACATGACAAAATATTAATACAACTTTTTATTAATGTACTTATTTCTATGATTTAACTACTTAAGAAGTGTACTCATATGAGACTGTCAAATCATAAAGGGTTTTTTCAGGAATATATATATATATATATATATATGTGTATATATACATATTTACTTTGTTTAAAATATATACTGTATGTATATATATATATATATATATATATATATATATATATATATTTTTTTTTACTGTGGATCTAAAAACTAAGTTGCTAACTACCTGCTGTTTCTACCCGGCGATTAAGCTGCTCCACATCAACAGAGCAGTCCTTCCTCTTCTGGGCCACTCTATCGATGGGGCGTGACTGCTGACATTATGTTGATTGACAGTCAGCTTCACATAGTTAGTCAGCAGGGAGCATGCTGTCAATCAGCATGACGTTGGCGGACACGCCCCAGTCAACAGAGCAAAGTGGAAAAAGAAGCTGCTGCCCTGTCGATTTCATCAAGAACCACTGAATCACCTCCAGGAGCTATCTCTGACCACTCTGACATCAGCATCGGGCACAATAGGCAGGTGGATTGCAACTACCTACCTGTCAGTTCTTAGGCCCATAGTCAATAATTACAATTCCTAGATAACCCTTTAAAGAGTTTTCCAGGACATTAAAGGGGTTGTCCACTACCTTAGATTAACCCCCCAATGTATCCCCCGGGGCCCCTAATGAATTTTGTAAATACCTCATGTTGCCGTGGTGGCTGCCTATGTTGCCTATACTGCCTGTGAGCGACGCTATCGCTGGACGCTCAAAGGCAGCTCGTGAGCTCCGGCTGCAGCCGGCTCTTGCTTCTGCTGATGTCCCGTCAAGTGCTGGCAGCAGCGGAGGGTCCCTCTTCCTCCTTCCGCGCTGGCTGCCAGGCTGTGGGCGGGGTTATCCCCCCCGCATCACACCCGGTATCCACTGCGTGCCCATACATTGAGAAAGCGTGCGGTGGATGCTGGTTGTGACCCGGGGGTAACCCCGCCCACAACTCAGCAGCCACCACGGGGACCCAGCGCTGAGTCATGCCTCACTTGACGTGATGTCAGTGCTGGGTCATGTGCTGCCTGTGAGCGGCCACGGATAGCGCTGCTCACAGGCAGTATAGGCAAAATATGGTATTTACAAAATTAATGAGGGGCCCCGGGGGGATACATTGGGGGGTTAATTTAAAGTAGTGGACAACCCCTTTATCCTGGTACCCCCACCAGCTAGCTGCTTGACTTTTCTTTTCCCCCATATCTGCTGTCAGGAGAGAGTCAAGACACCCCCCTCCACATATTAGAAAAGTGGCCAATTCAGACCACTTTTAAACTAAAAATGGAGAGTGTACAGAGACTGAATGATCATTAATAATCAGGTTTATTCTACTTACAGTTTTAAGCTGCTGTGAAAAAATGCTGTAAAGTAAGGAACCTTTCAAACATAGAAATGTTAATAGTTTATTTTTATCAATAGCAAAAAATGTAAAGTGAATGAACAAAAAAGAAAAACAAAACAAAAATTATTTTGTAGCATGTTTTACACACCTGCCTAAAACTTTCACACTTGGTTGAAAAAAGACACAGGTCATCAAGTTCCACCTTTCTCCACAAGTTCTACATTCTTTAACTCTAGATTATTTATACCACAAAATGGTATTTGCTGTGAGAAAAGTATTCAGCCCTTTTAATGTCGGCCATTGCTACCTCTTGTGGTCGGCATTCCACAGTCTGACTGCTCTAACTGTAAAGAACCCTTTCCTACTTAGCTGCCGGAGACACCTACCATATGTTTCAAATTTTTTTCCCACAAAATTTGGTGCGTCTTATAATCTGAATGTAGCTTGGGGGGCTGCTTTGGTAGAGCAGGGTCACAGGAGGCCGGCTGTGGTGGCAGAAGTGGGGCAATGCTGCGGGCCCACGTGCTGGGAGGAAGGGGTGTCCCGGTGGTGCGAGGCTGCGGGCCCTAGGTTTTCATAAAGTGTTGGCGGTGAACGGAGTCCACTTAAGGTTGATTTCACTGTTGTGGGTTTCGGGAAAATAGCCGCCATAGGCGGAACATGCGCAGATTGCGATCTCGGGAAACAAGGTGCATTTTATGGTCCGGTGCGTCTTATAGTACGGTATATTACACAGGTAATAAATGCCCTCTGGTCCTTTGTAAGGTTTTTGGAAACAATAAATCATGTGCCTGTCTTTTGTATTGACCACTCCTCTGAGAAGTGTTTTTTCTAAACTGCCTTAAAGGCTCATCTCACATTACATGCACACCCACACACATCTATATCTGCAGACAACCTTTTGAATTGTAAGGCTGAGTTCACACGTGGAGTTTTTTTCGCGTTTCCGCGGCGGTTTTAACCACGCGATTTTGCCGCGAAAACGCGAAAAATAAGCATCCCATGCATTCCTATGGGATTCCGCAATGCTGTGCGGTTTTTACCGTGGCGGAATCGCTTCGCGGTAAAAACCGCAGCATGCTCATTAATTTGCGGAATCGCGGCGATCCCGCACCCATAGGAATGTATTGTTCCGCTTACTTCCCACATGTGGCTGTGCACACCATGCAGAAAGTAAGCAGAACAATTGCGGATGGTACCCACGGTCCGGAGGAGAGGAGACTGTCCTCCGGGCTTTGGGTACCATATCCCTGTAAAAAATAGAATTTAAAATAAAAAATATTGTTATTCTTACCTTCCGGCATCCCGCGCAGCCTTCCCGCCTCTCTCCACGCTCCCGGTCCCAGTAAGCCTTTGCGAAAATGCCCGCGATGGCGTCCACTCTCGCGGGATCGCGAAGTCTCGCAGTCATTCGCGTGACGTCATCGCGAATTACCACGAGACGTCGCGATCCCGCGAGAACTGACGTCATCGCGGGCATTTTCGCAAAGGATTACTGGGAACGGATGCGCGGGACGTCGGAAGGTAAGAATAACACCATTTTTTATTTTTTTTTACATTCTATCTTTTACTACTGATGCCGCATAGGCAGCCTCAGTAGTAAAAAGTTGGTCACACTGGTCAAACACTATGTTTGACCAGTGTGACCAACCTGTCAATCAGTTCTCCAAGCGATGCTACAGATTGCTTGGAGAACGCTAGCATTCTGCAAGCTAATTACGCTTGCAAAATGCTAGTTTTTCCGCGTGTGCACTTAGCCTAACCGTCAATTCAGGAGAATTTGCAGCAGAAGGTTTGTGTCTGCTTCTAGCTCTTCCCACCTACTTTCTCCTTCCTCATAGAACTTCATGAGCACCAACAGTCATCTCTTATCTCAGAGGTATGGGAAAATCTGTCTTCACTGAATACTTGTTTTAAGAGTAAAAGATTAGTCCAAGAGGAGAAAAAAAAAAAGAATATGTTTCTGATCAGATACATTACAAAGCTTCCCGTTTTCATGTGAACTGCAGATTTGTAGTCTAAGGGCGGACAGGCCCTTTAAGTCCTGTAATTTGCATATCATAGTCTCATATTGCGTTATCCCATGTATTTTGTGCATGCATTGCAACAAATAAAAGAAAATTAGTCTATTGATAGTAACTCACTGTGTTATCTGTTGACAAGATAGAATAAATGTTAACAGGTTGTTTGGATACCACGTGTCCTGTAAAACAAATATATAAAACTTTGTTTAGTCACAATTACAGTATCCTTTGTAAGTTATAACTACATGAGAAATTTTTCACATTTTTAGAACATTTTGTCACTTATCTTTATCCTCCTTAATTATATTGCACATGTATAATTACGACTGTTAATTATGGTTTATAGCTCTATTTGCCACACAGCTCATCCATAGCTCTGTACTCTTACCCTTATTACTGCTGATTTTTGAAGGTACATATGATAAGTTGCTTTTAGGGGGACTGATATATGGTTTGCCAATGTCCAACGTGGTATTTCTTGGGCTGCATATATAGTTTGTTGGCTGAGAACAGTTCTGAAATTAAAAATAAAACCTATGATACATCATTCTAGAAAGACAAAACATTTTAACCACTCTGCTACTATTTATTTTACATTTTTTCAATTGTTCATATGCTTCTTAAATGCAAAATTACAAAACTCCTAAAACTACAATCCATATAAATGAGCCAAAAAGCATAATTATAAATAACTCCAATAAGGAAATAACTTTTACTCAGGCCAAGTCAAATGTAAAATAATGTAATAATACAAGTAACGCATATAAGCAAATTTCATAAAAAATATAACAGGATAGCAAAGATAAGACTAAAGATGGGAGGAATAGAACTAAGCAACAGCACGTCTTAAAAATACTTGGGTATACTAATAGTTCACAGACTGCACATGAGTTAGCAGTGTGATGCAGCAGAAAAAAAGGCAAACACTGTACTAGTACGTATTAAGAGTAGAGATGAGCCAAACTGTTAATGGTTGGTTCAATTCGCCTAATGTCCCGATGTTTGCTGAACAAGTTCACCGAACAGTTTGATGAACGTACCCGAACCCCATTAAATTCAATGGGATGCCAAACCCAACACATACACAACACCTTAAGGGGTAACAAAAAGCTTTCCAAACAGCTAATATTAGGGGCAGACAGCATGAAAAGTGGCATAAATTGACCCACAGTAGAAATTTGCTAAATGGCACAGCAGCAGTCACTCATGGGCCATGCATGAGGTATCACAGACTGACCCAGCATTTACTACTTTGAATTGAAGTTTCAACGAAGACCTGGTGGTTAAGCGAGAGGTGTAAGCCTTCTTTGCTATGTAAGAGGGTGAAGAGGAAGAAGAGCCCAAAGGGGGTCACCTTCTCTGCTCCGTGTCTGGAACCACCTAGCCGGGCAGCAGTGTGTTATGACCCAGGTTGGATTATGACAGATAAATGCACTAGTAACCTTTTTTTTCCTTCAAGCCTTTGGCTTTAAGGTAGTTTTGCCCCCAGTGGCCATTAGGGTCATTGCACTGTGGTGATTTCAGTTCCAGTTTTGCCCCCGGTGGCCGGTAGGGTCATTGCACTCTGGTTACTTTAGTTTACTGCACGTGATTATCACTAACAGGTGTGATTGCTCTGGTTTAACTATATAGGTGTGTCTTGTTCTCTCACTCACTGTTGGTGATATGGCTCATTTCCAACCAAGTCTGGTGGAGGAAGGAACTGCAGAGAGGAGTTCCTTGCAGCTTAGGCAGAGCTCTGGTGTAGTAGCTTCAGGTGGAAGCTGAATTCTGGTGGTGGACTCTGTTGCTGGGAGCAAGAGCAACAGAGCAAAGCTAAGTGGTGTTACCTGTTATGAATGGGTCACCGAGGAGAAAAAACAAAACAAGCTAAGTCACAGAAAACCAGAGAGGTTGGTAACTATGCAGATTGCAGATCCATGATCCTAACCACACAACTAGCAGCAGCCGTGGAGCGTAACTACGATGATCCTAGACGCTTCATCACAGCCGGAGAACTACATATGTTGTGAGTTCAATTTCCCCTTCACTGTTGATGTCTGATGAACTCCCTCTTCTGGTGAAGGAAGGTAGTGAGGCTGTGTTATGAATGAGTCACCATAGGAGGCAAAAACAGAAATACTAGCTAAGTCCAGAAAACCAGAGAAGTTGGCAGCTATCGGATTGCAGACCCCTGAATCTAACAACAACAACTAGCAGTAGCCATGGGGGGTTCCTACGATGCCCTAGACCCCTCGATCACAGCCGGAGAACTAATTAGCCTAAAGACAGAAAGGGAAATCTAAACTGCCCCAGAGCAGACCCCAAAGCAATAGGCAGCCCCCAACATATAATGACGGTGAAGCAAGATGAAAAAACACTCATACAGATAGAAAGATAGGCTGAGCAAATGATGGGGCCACAGCTAACTAAATAGGACAGGAGAGAAAAGCTGCTGTCTGCAATCCGCCAAAACCCCATCAAAACAAGAGCCAACAGACTGATAGGGAAAAAAGCCCTGAAGACGCTAGGCTTCAAAAAGACTATATCAGTACTCAGGTATTTTCTGAAGACAGAGCAAAAAGGAATTCAGCTCACCCCAGCTGGGAATGGCAGAAATCCAAAAAAACAAGGCAAAACAAAAACAAAACACAAATGCAAAAAGCAGAGCAGAAAACTTAGCTTTTGAGGAGCAGGAATCAGACTGGTCTCCTAGAATCCCTCAGGGAAATCACCAGCAAGGCAGAAGGGCGTCGGCTGCCTTATATCCAGTCAGCAATTCCAGTCACCCAGTCAATATCATTAAACTCAGGTGTTTGGTAATCAGCCTCACTACCTTCCTTCACCAGAAGAGGGAGTTCATCAGACCTCAATGGTGAAGGGGAAAATGAACTCACAACAGGCTGATTACCAAACACCTGGTCAGGTAGATGATGACTGGGTAACAGGAAATTCTGACTGGATATAAGGCAGCCGACGCCCTTCTGAGTCGATGGTGATTTCTCTGCTGGATTCTTGGAGACCAGTCTGATTCCTGCTTCCCAAAGAGAAGTTTTTGCTCTGCTATTGAACTTATTAGTTTAGTTTTGTTTTCCTTGTTTTTTGGAGTTCAGCCATCCCCGGTCGGGGATGTGCTGAGTTCCATTTTTGTCTCTGATCAGTTTGTCTCTTTGCTCTGTCTTCAGAATTTACCTGAGTGCTGATATAGTCTTTTTGAAGTCCTAGCGACTTCAGGGCCTGTTTTTCCTATCAGACGGTTGGCACATTTTTTGGTAGGGTTTTTTACGGATTGCAGACAGCAGCTTTTCTATCCTGTCCTTTTTAGTTAGCTTGGGCCCCATCGTTTGCTCCACCTATCTTTCTATCTGTGTTAGTGTTTTCATCTTGCTTCACCATCATTATATGTTGGGGGCTGCCTATTGCTTTGGGGTCTGCTCTGGGGCAGTTTAGATTTCCCCTTTCTTTCTTTAGGCCTATTTAGTTCTCCGGCTGTGATCGAGGGGTCTAGGGCATCGTAGGAACCCCCCACGGCTACTGTTAGTTGTTGTGGATAGGATCAGGGGTCTGCAATCCAATAGCTACCAACCTCTCCGGTTTTCTGGACTTAGCTTGTATTTTTGTTTTTTCCTCCTTCGGTGACTAATTCATAACATACATAAGCCTGAAGCAAGAAAAGGGGAAAACTAACTGCCCCAGAGCAGACCCCAAAGGAAAGACAGCCCCCGCACATGTATTGACGGTGAAACAAGATGAAAGCACAAACACAGGCAGGAAAATAGGCTGAGCAAACGATGGGGCCCAAACTAACTAGAAAGGATAGGAAAGGAAAGACACTGTCTGCAATCTGCATAAAACCCTACAAAAATAATGTCCAACACTTCTGATAGCAAAATTAACCCTGAAGTCACTAGACTTCTCCCACTATATAAGCACTCTGAAATATTCTGAGACAGAGCAAAAAGAGGCCAATCTAATAAGGGACAAAAAGCAAATTGGCAAATACAGGTAAACAAGAGTGGAAATTCAGCACAGTCCCAGCCGGGGCTGGCTGACCACACAAAAAACTGAATAGACCAACAAAATCAATTGTGAACATTAGCAGAAAAACTTAGCTTTAGATGACTGGAACAGAGCTGAAAACCAAGACCTGACAAGCCAGAAGGAATCACCAGCACCAGAATAGGGAGTTGGCTGTCTTAAATCCAGTCTGAGATTCCGGAGGTCCAATCGTCATCCTCATTATCAGGTGGCAGATCTCTACTGATTAAATCAGCCTCACTACCTCCTGTTACCACCAGAGGGAGCCTGGTAGGAGAACTCACAACTGGTGGACCAGAAAATGAACTCACAACAGTTACCCCTGTTTTGTAACTTTCCTTTTGTGTGTTTCAGTGCAGTGGTGGGATTAGTTTCTGCACCGTCCATTTCACTAGAAAGGGCTAGGTGCAGGGCGAGCTAGCATTTTTAGTTTCCTGATCAGCGCCCGGTGTGGAACCCGCCTAGGGATCGTTAAGAGTGTAGAGACACTGACTGCGGAGTGCAGGAGGTCTCCACGTCTCCATTCCCTATCGTTGGGCCCTCCATTGTATCAGTTTCCCTGGTGTTTCCCTTTATTATTTAAATTCGCCCTGCTGGAGGCGGTGTATCCAGGGTCACGTGTGCCATAGAAATTCGCCCTGCTGGAGGCGGTGTGTCCAGTCACACATTGACCGTCACATTATCACCAACCATACATTTTTGTTCTGCTGAGCCATGGACCCAATGCAGAACTTTGCCCAAATGCTGCAAATCTTTACGGATGAGATTAGGGGGCTACACGGTGAGTTGGTGCATCAACTGCAGCTGTTGGTGGGCTTTGAGGGCTTGGTTCAGGAACAGGCTCAGCCAGAACCCAAGATATCCCTCCCTGACAGGTTTTCTGGAGGGAGAGATCAATTCTTGGTATTTCAGCAAGCCTGCAAACTATACTTCAGGCTGCGCCCTCGTTCATTAGGGAGTGAAGAGCAACGGGTGGGAATCATTATGTCCCTTCTTAAGGGGGATCCCCAATCCTGGGCCTTCTCACTGCTGGACGATTCACCATCATTAGAGTCCGTGGACTAGTTTTTTGCGGCTTTGGAGCTAGTGTATGGGGATCCTGATGGTGATTCCCTGGCGGAATCCCGACTTCGTAGGTGTAAACAGGGAGCCCGGGTGGCTGAGGAGTACTGCTCAGAATTTAGGAGGTGGGCCACTGACACTCAGTGGAATGACCCTGCACTTAGGAGTCAATTTATGCAGGGTCTGTCTCCAAAGTTGCAGGATACTCTGGTGCAGTACGCCGCCCCCAGGTCGCTGAGGGCCGCCATGTCCCTGGCCATCCAGGTGGATAGATGCCTTAGGGATAGACATACACAAAATGTGCCCTCTGTAGTCCTCGCCTAGGAGGAGGACCCACCAGTGCGGATGGAGGAACCCAAGCAGCCCGGTGTGGTTGGTACAAAAACGGGGTTGTCTGCAGTTCGCCGTGGTGGAGGGTATGCTTTTCCTGTGGGAAGCCGGGCCATTTCATGAGAGCCTGCCCAGTGCGTGCCAAGTCTCCAGATGAACCTATGCAAGTAGGAGCAGCTAGTTTGTGTTCAGGCCTGCCTACGGTTCAGGTTGTGGTGGAGGCATGTTTTTTCTGTGGGCAGACTGGTCATGTCCTGAAGGCTTGTCCAACACGTGCCAAAATATCTGTGCCATCTCAGAAGCTGCATCCCCCTGGTCGCTTGGAGGGAGGCGACCAGGGAGTGTATATTTCCTACATTTTGCCCTCCCAAGGTACGATGTCAGCAGAGGTGTTGGCTGATGGGGTACCGGAGGTGATACCGATGCTTGTGGACAGTGGAGCAGGAGTCAGTCTGGTGGATGCTCGCTTTGTCCAGACTCATGGCCTGAGGTGTAGGACACTAGCCCGACCTATAAGCGTCCAGGCCATAAACTCTGTTCCACTGAGCCAGGGGAGCTTGACCCAAGTCGTAGAAAATATCCACCTATGAATAGGACATCATGAGGAGTCCTTGTCATGCTACGTCTTGGAGGGAATGCCTGTACCTCTCGTTTTAGGCCTCCCGTGGCTGAAAAAACACAACCCGGTAATAGATTGGCGGGCGAGGGAAATGGTCAACTGGGGGCAGTCGTGTGAGGACTGCTGCCTAGGGACTACTGTCTCTGCCGTCTCTCTTCAACCGACCCCTTTCTCTCCAGTGAGAGCAGCAGATGTGCTGCAGGAGAGTAGGGGCAAGTCTCAACCCTCGCCATTAGCCAACCCTGGGAGGCGCAGACCTTGTGGTGGAAGGGGTTGGGGGATGGTGTACCCGTGGTGAATTGCAGGGGTGTGAGTGTGGTGACACAGGGGGATGCCTCTGTTGTCAATCCGAGAAAGAGTTCACCGAATTATGACAAACGAGTGTGTGGCAATAAATGTTCAGGTCCGGACCTGTGTGTGAATGAGCATGTATGGGTGGCCACCAAAAAACATCCAGTGGAAGTGTGTTGCGGAGTCTTACTGTCATGATCCAGGCTGGATCTGACAAGGTAAATGGATAAGTGAACTTTTTTCCCTTTGGCTAGGTGCCAAAGTGGGTTGATTGCCCCCGGTGGCCATTAGAATTATTACACGTGGTGTCGTTCATTCTGAGTTGCCCCGGTGGTGGTGAGTGGTATCGCACCTTAGTTTTAGGGTTAATGTGCACGCAATTACAAATCAGTAGAGTTGAGCGATACCGTCCGATACTTCAAAGTATCGTATCGGATGGTATCGGCCGATCTTTAAAAAAAGTATCGGTATCGCCGATTCCGATACCGGAAGTCCCATTCAAGTCTATGGGACTTCCGGTATCGGAATAAGAAAAACCCTTTCCTGCCCTTGTACAGCCTCTCTGGGGTCTGTACGGGCCTTTCGGGGGGCTGTGCCGGCCTGCCAGGGGGTCTGTGCAGGCTCCGGTGGTCTGTGCCGGCCTGCCGGTGGTCTGTGCAGGCTCCGGGGGGCTGTGCCGGCCTGCCGGAGGGCTGTGCCGGCCTGCCGGGGGGCTGTGCCGGCCTGCCGGGGGGCTGTGCAGGCTCCGGGGGGCTGTGCCGGCCTGCCGGGGGGCTGTGTCGGCCTGCCGGGGGGCTGTGCCGGCCTGCCGGTGGTCTGTGCAGGCTCCGGGGGTCTGTGCAGGCATCGTCCGATGGGACTACAAGTCCCATCGGGCGATGCCTGCTACCATGACAGTGATTGACACATTAGCCAATGATGGGACAGTAGTAGTCCCATCATCCGGCTAATGTGTTAAATGTAAAAAAAAAAAAAAAAAAAAAATTACATGCTACATACATACAACATGCATACTACATACATGCTACATTCATACTACATACTACATACATGCTACATTCATACTACATAAATACTACATGCAACATACATACTACATATATACTACATGCATGCTACATACATACTGCATGCTACATACATACCACATATATACTACATACATACTACATGCATGCTACATGCATGCTACATGCTACATACATAACACATATATACTACATGCATGCTACATACATACTACATACTACATATATACTACATGCATGCTACATACATACTGCATGCTACATACATACTACATATATACTACATGCATGCTACATACATACTACATGCTACATACATACTACATATATACTACATGCATGCTACATACTACATGCTACATACATACTACATATATACTACATGCATGCTACATACATACTACATGCTACATACATACTACATATATACTACATGCATGCTACATACATACTACATGCTACATACATACTACATATATACTACATGCATGCTACATACTACATGCTACATACATACTACATATATACTACATGCATGCTACATACATACTACATGCATGCTACATACATACTACATGCTACATACATACCACATATATACTACATACATACAATACATTCATACAATACATACATAGACATACAGTACATATAACATAGAGTAACATACTTACCAATACTTGTCACATTGTTCCCCGAAGCCATTGTCTTTTCCGGGATAAATATTAACATAACAAACCACAAAAATACTCACCCACGATCCGAAGCAGTCCACGAGTGTGTCCCACGACGATCTTGGGTAGAGAACTGCAGCATCAGATGATGCTGCCGTTCTCTACGGGCTGCAGGAATCCAATGACGGAAGGTAGGTATCCTTCCGCACTGTATTCCTCCGCCACTTAAAAAAAAAAAGTCCCTAGTCTCACTTTATGCCATTGCTGTGTGGGAATTTCCCACACAGCAATGGCATAAAGTGAGACTAGGGACTTTTTTTTTTTAAGTGGCGGAGGAATACAGTGCGGAAGGATACCTACCTTCCGTCATTGGATTCCTGCAGCCCGTAGAGAACGGCAGCATCATCTGATGCTGCAGTTCTCTACCCAAGATCGTCGTGGGACACACTCGTGGACTGCTTCGGATCGTGGGTGAGTATTTTTGTGGTTTGTTATGTTAATATTTATCCCGGAAAAGACAATGGCTTCGGGGAACAATGTGACAAGTATTGGTAAGTATGTTACTCTATGTTATATGTACTGTATGTCTATGTATGTATTGTATGAATGTATTGTATGTATGTAGTATATATGTGGTATGTATGTAGCATGTAGTATGTATGTAGCATGCATGTAGTATGTATGTAGCATGCATGTAGTATGTATGTAGCATGCATGTAGTATGTATGTAGTATGTATGTAGCATGTATGTAGTATGTATGTAGTATATATGTAGTATGTATGTAGCATGTAGTATGTATGTAGCATGCATGTAGTATATATGTAGTATGTATGTAGCATGCATGTAGTATGTATGTAGTATGTATGTAGCATGCAGTATGTATGTAGCATGTATGTAGTATGTATGTAGTATATATGTAGTATGTATGTAGCATGCATGTAGTATGTATGTAGTATGTATGTAGCATGTATGTAGCATGTATGTAGTATGTATGTAGTATATATGTAGTATGTATGTAGCATGCATGTAGTATGTATGTAGTATGTATGTAGCATGCAGTATGTATGTAGTATGTATGTAGTATATATGTAGTATGTATGTAGCATGCATGTAGTATGTATGTAGTATGTATGTAGTATATATGTAGTATGTATGTAGCATGCATGCAGTATGTATGTAGTATGTATGTAGTATATATGTAGTATGTATGTAGCATGCATGTAGTATGTATGTAGCATGCATGTAGTATGTATGTAGCATGCATGTAGTATGTATGTAGCATGCATGTAGTATGTATGTAGTATTTTTTTTTTTTTTTTTAACATTTAACACATTAGCCGGATGATGGGACTACTACTGTCCCATCATTGGCTAATGTGTCAATCACTGTCATGGTAGCAGGCATCGCCCGATGGGACTTGTAGTCCCATCGGACGATGCTTGCACAGACCCCCGGACATCAGCACAGCCCCCCGGCAGGCCGGCACAGCCCCCCGGCAGGCCGGTACAGACCCCCACAGGGTGCACAGACCACCGGCAGGCCGGCACAGCCCCCCGGCAGGCCGGTACAGACCCCGGGCAGTCCACACAGCCCCCCGGCAGGCCGGCACAGCCCCCCGGCAGGCCGGCAGAGACCCCCGGAAGGCCCGAAATGACGGCGCATCATGATGCGCACACACCGCGCATCATGATGACGTCAGGCCGTCAATCAACTGAACTTCCGATTCCGATGCCGAATTCCGATATTGAAAAAATATCGGAAGTCGGTATCGGAATTCCGATACAGCAAGTATCGGCCGATACCCGATACTTGCGGTATCGGAATGCTCAACACTACAAATCAGGTGTTAGGCTCTATAAAAGGGAGCCAGGTGGGTTCAATCACTGTTGGTGATATTGTGTGTTCATTTGGCCAGTAAGCCTGGGGGAGGAAGGAGCTGAACATGAGTCCTGCGCAGCCCAGCCAGAGGGGACGAGTGGCAGCTAGGTGGTCTGCAAGAAGGGCTGGCATGGCGTGGTGGAGTCACAGTTTATGATGTTTGCAGGAAGTGCTTGCATGGCTTGGTGGAGTGACGACTATGGAGAGAGTTGCACTCAGCATGCGGGACTTGGTTGCTGAGAGCTGGACTCAAGCATGCTTGACTTTTTGGGCAGGAGCTGAACTCATCTTTGGGACTCTGTTACTGGACTTCTGCAATTGGTGGTGGACTCTGCTCCAAGGCTGCACTATGGTGAAGGATCCAGTTATGGTGATGGATCCGGGTGGAGGAGAAGATGCACACAGGTGGTGGGCTCTGTTGCTAGGAGCGTACGCAACAGAGCAAAGCTAAGTGGTGTTTCCCCTGTATTGTCATCTTTCCTCATGTGTGTTTTAGTGCAGTGGTGGGATTAGTTTCCACACCGACCAATTCCCTAGTGAGGGTTTAGGTCAGGACGAGCTAGGGTTTTTAGGTTCTTGTTGCGCGCCCAGTGCGGAACCGGCATAGGGAACGTTAGGAGTGCAGGGACACTGGCTCAGGGGAGCTCAGGAGGTCTCCACTTCCCTATTCCCTATCGCAGGGCCCACCATTGTTAATGTTTCCCAGGTTTCCCTTATTGTTTAAATTCGCCTTACTGGAGGCGGGGTTTCCAGACTTGCATATACGTGTAATGTCTAAATTTGCCAGTTGGAGGCGGTGTATACAGCTGCACGTGTTTATTATTTAAATTCGCCCCACTGGAAGCGGTGTATCCAGGGTCACGTACGTCACATGGGTTCGCCTTGCGGTCCTCGCTGCGTCCAGACACACGTGACCGTGACACTTACCAGCTCGAGTTACCCCCAAACATACACAACTCGATCCCCAGGTCGGCGCTTCGGAAATGTGTGGTGCCTCCAGATCATACATTGCCGATACCAGCGGTGCTCGTTTGCCATAAACCTGAAGTTCAGGTAGTTGCTGGGGTGAACTCTGGACTTGGGCGTCCCCCCTGTAGGTGGTTCCTTGATGAGGAGCGGTCTTGAGGGTCCAGAGGCCCCTCATTGAAGGAGGGTACTGTCATGATCCAGGTTGGATTATGACAGATAAATGCACTAGTAACCTTTTTTTTTCCTTAAAGCCTTTGGCTTTAAGGTAGTTTTGCCCCCGGTGGCCATTAGGGTCATTGCACTGTGGTGATTTCAGTTCTAGCTTTGCCCCCGGTGGCCGGTAGGGTCATTGCACTCTGGATACTTTAGTTTACTGCACGTGATTATCACTAACAGGTGTGATTGCTCTGGTTTAACTATATAGGTGTGTCTTGTTCTCTCACTCACTGTTGGTGATATGGCTCATTTCAAACCAAGTCTGGTGGAGGAAGGAACTGCAGAGAGGAGTTCTTTGCAGCTCAGGCACAGCTCTGGTGTAGTAGCTTCAGGTGGAAGCTGAATTCTGGTGGTGGACTCTGTTGCTGGGAGCAAGAGCAGTAGAGCAAAGCTAAGTGGTGTTACCCCTGCTTTGTAACTTTCCTTTTGTGTGTTTCAGCGCAGTGGTGGGATTAGTTTCTGCACCATCCATTTCACTAGAAAGGGCTAGGTGCAGGGCGAGCTAGGGTTTTTAGGTTCCTGATCGGCGCCCGGTGCGGAACCGGCCTAGGGATCGTTAGGAGAGGAGAGACACTGACTCAGGGGAGTGCAGGAGGTCTCCAAGTCCCCGTTCCCTATCGCAGGGCCCTCCATTATATCAGTTTCCCTGGTGTTTCCCTTTATTATTTAAATTCGCCCTGCTGGAGGCGGTGTATCCAGGGTCACGTATGCCATAGAAATTCACCCTGCTGGTGTCCAGTCACACGTTGACCATCACACAGGGTTGCTGGGGGAAGACTTTCTGGCTTGGACCGACTGCACCATGTGACTGTAAGGAGCAGTGAGGGAAGAGCGGGGAAGGTGGACCGGAAGCTGTGTAGGCAGAGGGTGCGAAGGCAGAGCGCACCAGAGGCAGAGCAGAGCGCATCAGACAGAGAGCAAGCTGCAGCACCACACTCCCAGAGAGCGAGAACTCCCCGTAAGAGGACTGGGACTGTAGGACAAGACGTTGAGAGCGCTGTATGTGAGTACGTGGACTCGGTAGCCTCTGTGACCAGAGGAGTCTTTGCCTCTGACAGTGCAGAGACAGTGACCCAAGCACGCAGTCCTGGTGACCGCAATGACAGGCCAGAGCCCCTGAGTGTGGCAGAGAGATTTCTCAATGTGTGCAATATCGTTCTTGTGGAAAGACAGCCAGGGTATCATAAAGAGACTCAGAGCAGGGGAGACTCAGTTCCACAGCATCTCCCTGCTCCTTGCTTTAACCCCTGAGGTTCCAGCTTCATCCAGAGGAGAGACTACAGAGACTGCAAGTGCCAGTGTTGTCAGTGCCAACGTGAGGGAAAGACACCCTTCAATCAAGCTTTCCCCGGACTGATAAGTTATAATAATCTCAGTTTAACTGTTTCATAACTGCATAGCTGTTTAATAGCTTTCTTTAGTCTATTTTGCTGTTTATATTGTTTACTCTGTCACATTTCACCCCCCCACTGCTTTTCTCTGCGTGGAGAGTAAAGTCCATGTAAATAAACCTTTAACTCTTGGTCTGTCTCGGATCCGTGGCGACATCCTCAGCACCTGCAGAATATTACAGCTAGGAGCCCTGATACCTCATGGAACAATCCCAAATTATTGTCACACACCGCTAAAGTGGCATCAATTTCCACACAGTAGAAATATTATAATAGACCCCTTTACACCTTCCACTACAGGCAACTCACCAAATAGAGTCTCTACACTTCAAAAAAATGTTTGTAACATTAGCAGGAGTAGTAACAGCAGGCACAGAAGACACTACAAAGATGGCACAGACTGCAATAACGCAAGATCAATGCATGACACTAAAAACTACACCATTGCCTAGTCTGCCCAGTCTGCGACTGGGGTGCAAGAGTCAATGGAGGTCCTCGACTTGTTCATTTTGATTAAACTTAGGTGTTCTACACTTTCAGGGTACATCCGGACTTACTTCTCTGTCAGGACACCACCAGCAACGCTGAAGACATGTTCTGGAGAACGCTGGCTGCTGGGCGTGACAAAACCTCCGGGGCGTGACAGGCGAGCTCAAGCCACTTTTCCATTTTTGAAGACTAAACTGCAAAAGGGTCCAAATTCCCCCTGATGGCATTGATATTGAGCTCAAGATACTCCTGCATCATCCTCTCCTGTCATTCACAACGTATCAGACTTGTACTCTGTTCTGATGGTGCACAGGCTGGTCTAAAATACTGTATGTGTGAAATGACTCATAGAAATTGTTAATGCCACTAACACTGCGGCTGCTATTATTATTTTAGCGTTGACGCCTTGACGGTACCGGGGTTGGAAGTCTAGAATTGCAATGCATACTTGTGCCTCACTGGTGTCTTGGGCAAAACCACTCTTAAGAGTGTTTATAAGCAGAGGTGGGGGGATTCTCGATGCACTGTTGGAACCCGTTTCTCATTAAGGGAGTGGTTGAGGGCTCAGGTGGAGGCCCTAGAGGAGATGGAGGAGCCAGAAGCAGTAGAGGAAGTGTTAGATACAGAGGTTTGTCCCACAAGCCTTGGGGATTCAAAGACATGCGGAGCAGACCCTTGCCCACCATCCCCCATCAGAATCACCTAGTGCCCAGTCAGCGAGATGTAACGCCCCTGCCCATGTTTGCTCGTCCAGGTGTCAGTGGTGAAATGCACCCTGGCAAGCATACATTTATTTTTTTTCAGGGATTGGGTCATACTGTCTGCAACATGCTGGTGTACCTCAGGCACAGCCTTCTTAGAGATGTAATGGCAACTGAGCAATTGATACTGGGGGACTGTGATGGCCATCAACTTTTGGAAACTGTCTGTATCCACTAGGCAGAGAGGCAGCATTTCTGTGGCCAACAGATTGGAGATGGAGGAGTTCAAGCTCTTAGCTTTGACATGTGTAGGAGGAAACATTCTTTTACGTGACCACAACTGCAGGACCGAGGGCTGGCTGCTGTGCTGAGTGAAGGTGGAGAAGGGTGAACAGGAAAAACTGCTGGACTTTGAGGTGCAGGCGGAGATATTATGGTGGATTGAGAAAGATGTGTTGTGCTAGGTGGCACAAAAGCGGCAGGCATGTACATTTCCATAACAGTTGACGGGCTCTCACTCACTCCGACTGTAGGGGGGAAAGAAGTGGAGTTTCTGTGGCCGGAGACCTGTGTGAGAGCACTTGGCATGGTAATTGAGGAGGAAGAAGCAGCAAATGTGTTGGATGGGGCAGCTATTTGGCATTTTAGGCCATTGAGATTCCCAAACTAAGGCATGTTGATTACATATGTGTCAGTTCATGCATGTAGTTGTCAAATTATAGCAACTTTTGCCTTAGTTTTTTTTGCAAATTTGGCAGATAA
Organism: Dendrobates tinctorius; assembly: GCF_039654945.1. Lineage (NCBI taxonomy): Eukaryota > Metazoa > Chordata > Amphibia > Anura > Dendrobatidae > Dendrobates > Dendrobates tinctorius. The sequence goes on along the minus strand of NW_027361788.1, from coordinate 7,144,700 downwards.
CACAAATTGGGTCACTCTTTGCAGTCTCAAAAAATGTCCAGGCTTGGCAACCATTGCCACCCCTGCAAACTGCAGACTCGTGACTGAATGCAGTGCTTGTCGTGGTTGCATCACTCAGTGTCTGTGTAGGAAGCTGCAGTGTAACCTCCTCGTCTTTCCCTTTGTCAGTCTTCTCTGCTGAGCTACTCAGCTGCCTACCTCTGAGTTCACACAAAGTGAGATCTACAACCTCATGAGATCTACAACCTCATTGTCATCCTCTCTGTTCTCCCACTCCTCACCCTGAGAATCACCCTCCTCCTCTTCCTGCCCTGACACCACATTACAGTCCGCATCAACCTCTGGTATGTGAGTATCATCAGGGCTACCTCCACCCTAGGTGGTTAACGTCTGGTGACGAGGGTCTGGATTCTGCTTGGATCCTAATTTGTCTGGCCCCAAATCCATTTTTTTAACATCTGTGCAGATGCTTTCTTCCTCTGGATTCTGTGATTCTTTGGAGCAGACCTCTGATGCCTATGGAATAGAATGTGTGAACAGCTTTGCAGACTGGCCCATCTGTGATTCCCCACATTCAGTTAGGTATTTGGTAATTTGTGACGTGAGGGAAAACAAGGGTGATTGGAATGCCTCCTCTGAGGATTGTACTGTGTGTGATGTTTAGGTGGAGGAAAATTAGGAGAGGCCACTTAATGCAGCGCTTGCCATCCACTGGAGCACATGCCCTTTCTGGCCCTCATATATAAGGCGTACCACTGTGCGGCTGCAAAAAAAAAAAGAGAGTGGAGTAGCCCATCCAGTAACAGATGTTGTCATGGTATTTGGATAGGATGAGACCGTTTGTTTCAGCAATATCTAATCCACGTACACGTCAAACACCAAGCCTATTCCTCCTTACACCAGGGTCTTGCTTTTTCCCCTACTACACACAGCCTTCTCCTCTTGTAACCTGCTGTTTCAATTATCCCTCTCTACTCCTCCTTGGTCAGAACTCATGTGGAATACTGTGCGCATTTCTGGGTACCACTTTTTAAAAATGACATTGAAAAACTGGAGCGAGTTCAGAGGGGAGCTACCAGGATGGTGAGCAGACTGCAAGCTATGTATGTCCTAAGAGCAATGGTTAAAGGGGGTGTCCACTACTAGGACAAGCAAAATCAAATTCTTTGGCCCTGATAAAATAATAAAGCCTGTACTCACCTTCTGTGCAGGTTCCATTCCAGTGATGTTGGCACTCGCGGTCACCAGGCTGTGATGCCTGGCGCCCATTCAGCGCTGACATCACTGTCTCCATATTCGTACAAACTGAGCATGAAGAGGAAGTCATGGATGAGCTGCAGCTGATTGGGCGCCGGCGTATTCAGCAAGAAAGTTGTTCAGCGCAGCAGACTCCGAGCTGCAGGGTCTTAGGTATAAAGTTGTCAGTTGCTCATAATATCAGATAATCATAAGTACAATTATTCGGTGACTTACCGTGAATGATAATGCTTTTTTCTTCTCTTTTATTCTCTGAATGGCATTTCTTACCTAGACGCAAATAAACATGTTTACATGAAAACTTTTAGCAGATTGGCATTTTATATAACTGAACTTTTAATAAAACTTTTTTTTATTACTTATTCTTGTAAGACATGGAAATTTGATTATTTTACAACTGTGGCCCAAAGGAATACTTTGAGCTGTATATTAGCAATACTAAAACTTTCAGTGAAACTCAGGTTTCATAGTGTTGGTTGTTTGTACACGTGCCATTATTTTTCTTTTATACAATGACACATTATATTTTATGGGGCAGCAAAAAAAAAAAAAAATTGGACAACATACGGATGCCATCCGAGTCACATCCATGTGTTGTCTGATTTTCATTGACTAATACCATGAGAAGCTTGCAAAGCCTACATTATTATTTTTATTGCATAATTTTTTTTATACTTTTTTAAAATATACAAACTAGAAAAGTGTGAAAAATGGACAAGCAATGATGAAAAATCAGCAGTTTTCTTTGTAAAATGACTAACCTGAGACAGTGCCTAATATTTTTTTAATAGTGCTATCCAAATCTAACCGAGCAATGTTTAAGAAATTTTTAAGAGTTTTAAGCTATGCTCCCACAATGAGTTTTAGGTGATTTTTTTACGCAGCATATTTAATTAGCACCCATTAGCAAATAAAGGGCCTGTCACACTAAGCGATATCGCTAGCAATATCGCTATAACGTCACTGGTTTTTGTGACGTTATAGCGATATCGCTATGTCTGATACCTCCGACCGGCTCCCCCGCTGGTTATCGCTGATCGCGCGAGAACGTCCTGGACTGTTTCTCGTCGTCAGCTTCCTGCTGGGCTTCCTGTGGAGAGACGAGCGACGCGTGGACGCGGACGGGAGGACGTCAGGATCGCCTAGTGTGACAGGTAAGTAGCGACCCCCGACTGCTGCGATGTCGCTGGTGAGATCTGCCTGTGTGGCAGCTCACTAGCGACCACTTAGAGATGTACCAGCGATCCTGACCGCGTCATATCGCTGGTCGGGATCGCTGGTACATCGCTAAGTGTGACAGTACCTTAAGTCTCTTAGACCAGATAAGGCTGGTGTACTTACTGAGATAGTCCATGTGGAAAGGCTGTTCATTCTTTTGTGCTTTAAATAGAGTTCGACAGTATATAGATCGATGGCTATCAGTACTAGGTACTTATATCCTATATAAGGTCTTCTTCAACTTTAATATAACCTAAGAATTGTGTCCTGGCTGGTGACAGTTATTCACACACAGTGCGTGTAGTACAACACTAAGCTTATGATTGAAAGAGGTAAAATTAAAGCTATTCAAATTGGTGATTTCATGCTTGATGATTACAAAGTATGTGTCTCAAATAATGTGTCCAGAAAAGAGTTCAAACTGTTACCTAAATATCTGCAAAAAATGTCCTCCAGTAATGGCTCTTCAAGAAATAGTAAATCATTTTGAAGATGCCATTGTAGATAGTATAAACAGTGAATACCTGGTGACGGACTTTTGACACGGTTTCTAAAAGTGCAGAAGACTTTGTAGAACGTTTCTGTGACCAACTGATAGTCTTTAAAAGGGTAGTCCAAAACCCAAAAGTACATTTTAATTAATAAAACTTTAACCCCTTCGCGACCCTGCCTGTTTTCACCTTTCTGACAAGGCCAATTTTTACAATTCTGACCACTGTCCCTTTATGAGGTAATAACTCTGGAACACTTCAACAGATCCCACTAATTCTTAGACTATTTTCTCGTTATGTATAGTACTTTATGCTAGCAGTAAAATTTCTTCAATATGACTTTATTTGTGACAAAAACGGAAATTTGGTGACAATTTTGAAAATTTCGCAATTTTCCAATTTTTTATTTTTATGCCCTTAAATCAGAGAGTCATATCACACAAAATAGTTAGTAAATAACTTTCCCACATGTCTACTTTACATTAGCACAATTTTGGAACCAACATTTTTTTTGTTAGGAAGTTATAAGGGCTAAAAGTTGACCAGCAATTTCTCAGTTTTTCAACAAATTTTACAAATCCATTTTTAGAGACCACATCACATTTGATGGGTCTGTATTATAGAAAATACTCAAAAGTGACACCATTCTAAAACTGCACCCCTCAAGGTACTCAAAACCACATTCAAGAAGTTTATTAACCCCTCAGGTGCTTCACGTTAATTTTTGGGATGTTTGAAAAAAAATGAACATTTAACTTTTTTTCCACAAAAAAAATTACTTCAGATCCAGTTTGTTTTATTTTACCAAGGTTAACAGGAGAAATTGGACCCCAAAAGTTGTACAATTTGTCCTGAGTATGCCGATACCCCATATATGCAGGTAAACCACTGTTTGGGCGCATGGCAAAGCTCGGAAGGGAAGGAGGGCCGCTTGACTTTTCAATGCAAAATTGGCTGGAATTGAGATCAGACGCCATGTCGTGTTGGGAGAGCCCTGATGTGCCTAAACAGTGGAAACCCCCCACAAGTGACACCATTTTGGAAAGTAGACCCCCTAAGGAACTTATCTAGATATGTGGTGAGCACTTTGAACCTCCAAGTGCTTCACAGAAGTTTATAATGTAAAGCAGTAAAAATTCAAAATTTTATTTTTGTCACAAAAATGATCTTTTCGCCCCCAGTTTTTTATTTTCACAAGGGTAACAGGAGAAAGTGGACCCCAAAAGTTGTTTTGCAATTTGTACTGAGTATGCTGATACCCTATATGTGGGGGTAATCCTTTGTTTGGGCGCATGGCAGAGAGCTTGGAAGGGAAGGAGCACCGTTTGACTTTTTCAACTCAGAATTGGCTGGTATTGAAATCAGACGCATGTTGCATTTGGAGAGCCCTTGATGTGCCTAAACAGTGGAAAACCCCAATTCTAACTCTAAGCCTAACCCCAACACACCCCTAACCCTAATCCCAACCCTAGCCATAACCCTAACCACAAACCTAACCCTAACACACCCCTAACCCGTATCCCAACCCAAACCCTAATCCTAACTTTAGTCCCAAACCTAACCCTAGCCCCAACCCTAACCCTAACTTTAGCCTGAACCCTCACCCTAATTTTAAGCCTAACCCTAACCGGAAGATGGAAATAAATACTTTTTTATATTATGATTTTTCTCTAACTAAAGGGGTGATAAAGAGGAGTTTGATTTACTATTTATAGCAGATTTTTATGTTTAGCAGCTGTCAAACACTAACAGACGCTTTTTATTGCAAAAAAAATAGTTTTTGCATCACCACGTTTTGAGAGCTATAATTTTTCAATATTTTGACCCACAGTCATGTGAGGTCTTGTTTTTTGCAGGACGAGTTGATGTTTTTATTGGTACCATTTTCGGGCACATGATTTTTTTTTATCACTTTTTATTCCGATTTTTGGGAGGCAGAGTGAACAAAAACCAGCAATTGATGAATTTCTTTTTTTTGGAGGGGGGCGTTTATACTGTTACACGTGTGGTAAAATTGATAAAGAAGTTTTAGGGTATGCGCACACCCTGCAGATTCTGCTGCAGATCCGTACCATTAAATCATAGTACCATTAAAATCAATGAAAAACAAAAAACGCTGTGCACATGCTGCAGATTTTTCCACGCGGATTTGCTGCGATTTCAAATCCGCAGTATGTCAATTCTTGTGCGGAATCCGCAGCGGTTTTACACCTGCTCCATTGTACAGGTGTCAAACCGCAGGGCAAAACCAAAGGCTAATCCGCAGATAACCCACAGGTCTTTTGACCTGCTGATTTACCTGCGGATTTTGCTAAATCCGCGTGGAAAAATCCGCAGTACAATCCGCAACGTGTGCACTTACCCTTATTCTTCGGGTCAGTACAATTACAGCGATATCTCATTCATATCTTTTTTATGTTTTGGCACTTTTATATAAAAACAATTTTATAGAAAAAATAACTATTTTTGCATCGCTTTATTCGGAAAGCTATAACTTTTTTATTTTTCCGGTGATGGAGCTATATCATGGCTTGTTTTTTGCGGGACAAGAAGATGTTTTCAGTGGTACCATGTTTATTTATATCCATCTTTTTGATTGCGTGTTATTCCACTTTTTGTTCAGCAGTATGATGATAAAGCATTGCTTTTTGCCTTGTTTTTTTTAATGTTGTTCACTAAAGGGGATAACTAGTGGGACAGTTTTATAGGTCGATCCTTATGGACCCGGTAATACCAAATATGTGTACATTTATTGTTTTTTTATTTACATAAATAAATGTATTTATTGGTAAAATATTTTTTTTCTCATTTACACTGCTCAAAAAAATAAAGGGACCACTAAAATATCACATCCTCTGAATGAAATATTCCAGTTGCAAATTTTTATTCATTGCATAGTGGAATGTGTTTAGAACAAAAAAACAACAATTATCAATGTAAATCAAAATGAATATCCCATGGAGGTCTGGATTTGGAATGATACTCAAAATCAAAGTGGAAAATCAAATTACAGGCTGATCCAACTTCAGTGAAAATCTTTCATGACAAGGAAAAGATTCTCAGTATTGTGTGTGGCCTCCATGTGCCTGTATGACCTCCCTACTGTACAATGCCTGGGCATACTCCTGATGAGGTGGCTGTTGGTCTCCTGACCTGGACTAAAGCATCCGTCAACTCTTGGACAGTCTGTGGTGCAACGTGACGTGGTGGATGGAGCGAGACATGATGTCCCAGATGTGCTCAGGTCTGGGGAACGGGAGGGCCAGTCCATAGCTTCAATGCCTTCATCTTGCAGGAACTGATTACACACTCCAGCCACATGAGGTCTGGCATTGTCTTGCATTAGGAGGAACCCAGGGTCAACCACACCAGCATATGATCTCACAACCGGTCGGAATATCTCATCTCGGTACCTAATGGCAGTCAGGCTACCTCTGGCGAGCACATGGAGGGCTGTTTGGCCCCCCAAAGAAATGCCACCCCACATCATTACTGACCAACTGCCATACCAGTCATGCTGAAGGATGTTACAGGCAGCAGATCTCTCTCCACAGTGTCTCCAGACTCTGTCACGTCTGTCACATGTGCTCAGTGTGAATCTGCTTTCATCTGTGAAGAGCACAGGATGCCAGTGGTGAATTTGCCAATCCTGGTGTCCTGTGGCAAATGCCAAGCATCCTGCACGGTGTTGGGCTGTGAGCACAACCCCCATCTGTGGACGAGTCCTCAGAGCATCCTCATGGAGTCGGTTTCTAACCGTTTGTGCAGACACATGCACATTTGTGGCCTGCTGGAGGTCATTTTGTAGGGCTCTGGCACTGCTCCTCCTATTCCTCTTTGCACAAAGGCAGAGGTAGCAGTCCTGCTGCTGGGATGTTGCCCTCCTACGGCCCCCTCCACATCTCCTGGTGTACTGGCCTGTCTCTTGGTAGCGCCTCCAGCCTCTGGACACTACACTGACAGACACTGCACACCTTCTTGCCACAGCTCGCATTGATGTGCCATCCTGGATGAGCTGCACTACCTGAGCAACTTGTGTGGGTTGTAGAGTCCGTCTCATGCTACCACAAGTGTGAAAGCACAACCAACATTCAAAAGTGACCAAAACATCAGCCAGAAAGCATTGGTACTGAGATGTGGTCTGTGATCCCCACCTGCAGAACGACTCCTTTATTGAGGGTGTCTTTATAATTGCCAATAACTTTCATCTGTTGTCTATTCCATTTGCACAACAGCATGTGAAATTGATTGTCAATCATTATTACTTCCTAAATGGACAGCTTGATTTCACAGAAGTTTGATTTACTTGGAGTTATATTCTGTTGTTTAAGTGTTCCCTTTATTTTTTTGAGCAGTGTATTTTTATTTGGGGATTTTTAAAATATTTTTACACATAATTTTCTTTTTTTACCTTTATTACATTGTTCCAGGATGGGACATTGCTATATAAAGTCAGATCGCTGATCTGACACTTTGCATCACTGCATGGCCTCCCTTCTCCCACACACCAACTTACTCACTGCTCCAGGTCATGCTGTGATTTCTGTCTGCTGCCAGCTCCACGTGCTATGCCTCTTGTCTCCTGCTTTCTCTCTGCATGTTACCTGGCTGTGTGCATTGGGGGCGGCGCCTCAACTGTCTGCTTCTTATGGAATCAGGGTACACCTGGCTAATGTGTCCCTGACCAATTAATTAGAGCCCTCTACTATTTAGGGCTACCCCACCCACTGGAACATTGCCTGTTGAATGTCTAAACTCAGTTAGTGTTTTGCTGCTGAGTAAGCCAGGCCCTGTTCTGTGTTTCTCCTTCTCTGGAGGCTACACTCCTAGCTTTGTCTTGTGCATGTCTCTGCCCTCCAGGAGGCTGAATATCCTGGTCTCTGTGTTATAGCTCCTGACCTTGTCTTGCCTAGTACCTCCATCCGCCTTCCAGGAGGCAGTATATCCTGGTCCTTGAGTCTTTGTCCCTGTACCTTGTCTGAACTCTGTCCTACCCCTGCCTCCTGGTCTTCGGCTTCTTTCCCTGTGTCCTCCTTGTCTGTGCTCTGCGCCCTTGCATCTCTGCCTGCTCTGCACCCTTGCAGCTCCGCCTGCTCTGCACCCTTGCAGCTCCGCCTGCTCTGCACCCTTGCAGCGCCGCCTGCTCTGCACCCTTGCAGCGCCGCCTGCTCTGCAACCTTGCAGTTCCACCTGCTCTGCACCCTTGCAGCTCCGCCTGCTCTGCACCCTTGCAGCACCGCCTGCTCTGTACCCTTGCAACTCCGCACTCCTGCGGCTCCGCCTACTTCGCACTCCTGCGGCTCTGCCTTCCCCACACTCCTGCGGCTCAGCCTACTCCACACTCCTGCGGCTCTGTCTACTCCACACTCCTGCGGCTCTGCCTACTCTGCACATCTGCCTGTATCCATACCTGCTCCTCCCGTGTGAACAGGTCCAAACCTGTCCCGTCATATTTCACTCCCTCCTATCAGTACCTGTACTTGCACCTCCTGTGTGAACAGGACCCTACCTGTTCCTCCATATTCCATTCCTTCCGGCCAGTACCCGCTCCTGCTTTGTGAACAGGTCCCTACCTGTTCCTTCCTACACACCTGCCAGCCCTGTGTCTCAAGCTGTGCCTGCCTGCCCTGTGTCTCAAGCTGTGCCTGCCTGTCCTGTGTCTCAAGCTGTGCCAGCCTTCCCTGTGTCTCGCCCGTGCCAGCCTGCCCTGTGTCTCATTCATGCCAGCCCGCCCTGTGTCTCCAAGCCGTGCCTGCCTGCCAGTGTATCAAGCCATGCCTGCTTTCCCTGTGTCTCAGCCGTGCCTGCTTGCCCTGTGTCTCAGCCGTGCCTGCCTGGGTACCAGCCATGCCTGCCGTGCCTACTTGCCTGCCTGTCAGCAGCATCTGTCCAAGTGACTTGTCCCTGAGTGGGATCAGCAGCCACAGCCAGACACCAACCTGGAGTGGCACCCGGCAGCTACCTGCTGCACAAGCCTGACCTCACCATCAGAAGCTCCAGTGAAGACCGAAGTAGCTGTTGTAGTCACGCCCCTTCCATGGTAGTGGTAGTCTTGTTTGTGGCACAGTGGGGCCACAACCCCCCGGCTTGCGCCAATCTGCCAAGGCGCGAGCATGACAGTTAGTAAACACATGGTTATGCGTAGGAGGGGCTGCTGCATAATAAGGTAGCGTACAGTGTTAGGTTTAGTCTGAGGGCGAGAGGCACCCGAAGGGTCCACATGGGCTATAGGCCCAGGATGCTGCAGCAACCACGAAATGTTTAAGAGTGAAGCCCAGCTTACCACAGCACAGTACTAAACAACAGCGGATCAGTGCAGCTGGGGGCAATAAGTAGCACTAAGATGTGGCAACTCATTACTTGGGCACAAACCCTTAGGACCAGGGCGGAATGGCCAAGGGAACCCACGGAAGCTGTGAGTGCAGACAGTGACAAAGCGGGGCCAGCACAGTGGCCAAAACATCAGAACAGGTCGCTCTCTCAGAAGGTGCTGACTGCAGGTATTAATGATCTTTTGTCTGGGGCGAAACAGACCAAGGGATGCATATCCGTAGTGTAGCTGTATAGAGAAAATGTTAACAAACCATTAGGGATGGTCCGACCGGGGTCCATGCTGAGTAGCAGTGAAGAAAGCACAGGGTAAGAGAAGGAACCTTGCGATTCGAAACACGTTAATGCTATGGAAACTTTGGAAGTGCTGTGTAACAAGTCAAGTAAAGATGTTCTTGTTAAAGTAGTGAAAGACTGTGTCTCAGTTAATCGGGAATTACCCAGGAACGGTCTCCCACTGCATAGGGAGGACCTAGAAGGAGCTGGACCAGGAGACACAGGTATGCTGATGAATGCATGTGAATTTTCTGTGAGGGGAGACCAGGACACCAGAGCCCCGGTGTCCTCGGCTACAACTACGGTCCTGGCCGAACCTTACACTTGGCGTAGTCGGCAGGATGCGACTACCTCGCAATGCAGAGAATCCGCGGAGTTAATGATGTTGTGCATGCGATAGTGATGGGCGAGCACTAAAATGCTCGTGTCGAGAAAATTGGAATACTTGGGTGCTCGGACACAACAACGAGCCCAATGTAAGTCTAAGGGAGACCCGAGCATTTTTACCGCGATCCCCCCCCCGGGGTCCTTTTAAGGTCTAAAAACGTCAGAAAATGATGGAAACACTGCTCAAATGACACAGCAACATCATGGGGATCGCCCCTGGAAGCATTCCTGACTCCTAGTTCACAGCTTTAAACATAGTTGTCAGAGTTTCATGCCACTTTTAACGGTGCACCAAAAAACATACCAAAACGAAACCAAAACAGATTTTACTGGGAAATATGTTAAGGTACATCCTTTCCAGGTTAATGACTTGTATATAAGGAAAAATAATTAACCCAATACCAAAATATTCCTCCACCACTTGGCCTATGTTCAGACGCAGGTTTTTGAAGAGTTTTTCAACTTTAACATTGCTTTCAACCAAAACAAATGCATTCATTGGGAAATATCAATGTAACATTTACCAACCCTAGCTGGCCATGTGGTGTGTGACACATAAGCAGACATATCTTGTTTCATTTATGAAGGAGGAACTCTTAAAGTCACAGAGCCTATTTTTACAGGGGCATCAGGCAGCATTAATCTGCTTAAAGGGCCATTATTAAACAGTGGGTCTCCTAAACTGTTGTAGCCTATGCAGTGAGTGGATGGGCTGCCAAGAATTTTGATGCACCCCAATACCCCTTTCATAAGATGTCCAGGAGGGCTTCCCTAAAAAATATTGCATTGAATGCAAGGCCTGCCCTGCTACCAAGTCATATGCACCCCAATATGCCTTAGAACCCAGGTACTGGATGGGCACAGGAAAATCCACTTCACATTATTCATTTTGTACTCCCATTCTGTTTTCTTATGCATTGACAGCAAGGCCTGCCCTGCTGCCAAGTCATATGCACCCCAATAACCCCAATCCCCCCTTGAAAGAAACAAGGAGGAGGGCCTCTTAACAAAAAATGTCCCATTAAAAAGGAGCGTGTCTCCTAGACTTGTAATGCCCATACACTAAGTGTGTTGGCTGGCAAACATTTTCCCTGTGGGGAACACCTCATCCTTTTCCATAACAAGTATTTAAAGCCCAGCAAAAACACCCACCCTTGTTAGGATTTTGACAATGGCTGTAGCAGCATGGAACACGTTAACGCTGGTGATCTAGTGGCAGCGGATGATGAGACGTGGAGGAAGGCCTGATTAAAAACTATGCCCAATTTAAAGGAGCAGGTCTCCTAGAGTTGGAGTGCCCATACAATAAGTTTGTTGGCTGTCAAACATTTTCCCCTGTGGGGTACACCTCAACCTTTTCCATAACAAGTATTTAACCCCTTTCCTACACTGGATGTAATATTCTGTCCATGTGACCTGGGACCTAAGTCCCAAGGACGGAATATTATGTCACACGCGATCAGCGGCGCTCACGGAGGGAGCGCCGCTGATCGCGGCCGGGTGTCAGCTGATTATCACAGCTGATACCCGGCACTATGTGTCAGGGGCGGTCACGGACCGCCCCCGGCACATTGAGTCCTGGCACACTGCGATCAAACATGATCGCAGTGTACCGGGGCATAGGAGAGAAGCGCGCAGGGAGGGGCCTCCCTCCATGCTTCCCTGCGACCCCCGGAGCGACGCAATGTGATGCGTCGCTCCGAGAGTCCTCCTCCCTACAGGCCCCCAGATCCAATATGGCCACGGGGGCCTTTGGGGTCCTGCAGGGAGGCGTCTTCCTCACTGTCTGCTGAGAGCAGGCAGGAAGAAGACTGCAGCAGCGCCTGTCAGATCGCCGATCTGACACAGCGCTGTTCTAAGTGTCAGATCGGCGATCTGACAAAACACAGTGATGTCCCCCCCTGGGACAATATAATAAAGTAAAAAAATAAAACACGTGTAAAAATAATTAAAAAAAGAAATCACAAAATAAATTTAAAAAAAAATTCCCTAATAAATTCTTTTTTTTCTAAATAAAAAGAAAACAATAAAACTATACATATTTAGTATTGCCGCGTCCATAACGACCCGCCCTATAAAACTATCCCACTAGTTAACCCCTTTAGTGAAGCCCTTAAAGAGAAAAAAAAACAAAGCAAAAAACAATGCATTATTATCATACCACCGAACAAAAAGTGCAATAACACGCAATCAAAAAGACGGATATGAATAAACATGGTACCGCTGAAAACATCATCTTGCCCCGCAAAAAACAAGCTGCCAAACAGCATCATAAGCAAAAAAACAAAAAAGTTGTAGCTCGCAGAATAAAGTGATGGAAAAATAATTATTTTTTATATAAAATTGTTTTTATTGCATAAAAGCGATAAAACGTAAAAAAATTACATAGATGAGGTATCTCTGTAATCGTATTGACCCTAAGAATAAATCCCCTTTATCACTTTTATCACATGTGGAACCGTGCAAAAGCACCTCCCCCAAAAAATTCACGAAACGCTGGTTTTTGTTCATTCTGCGTCCCAAAAATCAGAATAAAAAGCGATCAAAAAAGTCACATGCCCGAAAATAGTATCAATAAAAACGTCAACTCGTTCCACAAAAAATAAGACCTCACATGACTCTGTGGTTCAAAATACGGAAAAACTATAGCTCTCAAAATGTGGTGATGCAAAAACTATTTTTACAATAAAAAGCGTCTTTTAGCATGTGACAGCTGCCAAACATAAAAACCTGCCATAAATAGCAAATAAAACCCTCCCTATATCACCCCTTAGTTAGGGAAAAATAATAAAATTAAAAAAAATGTATTTATTTCCATTTTCCCATTAGGGTTAGGGTTAGGACTAGGGCTAGGGCTGAGATTAGGGTTAGGGGTGTGTTGGGGTTAGGGTTGGAGTTAGAATTGGGGGTCTCCGCTGTTTGGGCACATCAGGGGCTCTCCAAACGCAACATGGTGTTTGATCTCCATTCCAGCCAAAAAAGTCAAATGGCGCTGCTTCCCTTCTGAGCTCTGCCATGTGCCCAAATAGTGGTTTACCCCCACATATGGGGTTTCAGCTTACTCAGAACAAATTGCACAATAACTTTTGGGGTCCTGTTTCCCTTGGGAAAATAAAAATTGCAGGTGAAAAGATCATTTTTGTGGAAAAAATATGATTTTTTAATTGTATGGCTGTACGTTATAAACTTCTGTGAAGCCGCTGGGGGTTCAAAGTTCTCACCACACATCTAGATAAGTTTATTGGGGGGTCTAGTTTCCAAAATGGGGTCACTTATGGGGAGTTTCCACTGTTTAGGCACATCAGGGGCTATCCAAACGTGACATGGCACCCGATCTCAATTCCAGCCAATTGTGCGTTGAAAAACTTAAACTGCGCTCGTTCCCTTCCGAGCTCTGCTATGCGCCCAAACAGTGGTTCCCCCCACATATCAGGTATCAGCGTACTCAGGACAAATTGCACAATAACTTGTGCAGTCCAATTTCTCCTGTTACCCTTGGTAAAATAAAAAAAATTGGAACCTGAATTAATTTTTTTTGTGAAAAAAGTTAAATGTTCATTTTTTTTAAACATTCAAAAAATTCGTGTGAAGAACCTGAAGGGTTAATAAACTTCTTGAATGTGGTTTTGAGCACCTTGAGGGGTGCAGTTTTTAGAACAGTGTCACTTTTGGGTATTTTCTATCATATAGACCCCTCAAATTGGCTTCAAATGTGCTGTGGTCCCTAAAAATAAAATGGTGTTGAAAAAAGGAGAAATCGCTGGTCAACTATTAACCCTTATAACTTCCTAACAAAAAAAAATTTTGGTTCCAAAACTGTGCTGATGTAAAGTAAACATATTTATTAAGTTTTTTGTGTGCCATATCTCTGTGATTTAAGGGCATAAAAATTCAAAGTTGGAAAATTGCAAAATTTTCAAAATTTTTCGCCAAATTTTCAAAAATAAAAAATAGACGCAAGTTATATCAATTAAATTTTACCACTGACATGAAGTACAATATGTCACGAGAAAACTATGTCAGAATCACCGGGACCCATGGATGCGTTCCAGAGTTATTACCTCATAAAGGGACAGTGGTCAGAATTGTAAAAATTGGACTGGGCATTAATGTGCAAAGGGAGGAGTAAAGGGGCTAATGCCCAGCAAAACCACCCACCCTTGTTCGGAATTCGACACTGGCTGTAGCAGCACGGAACAAGTTAACGCTGGTGATCTAGTGGCGACGGATCATGAGACTTGGAGGAAGGCCTCATTAAAAACTATACTCAATGTAAAGGAGTGGGTCTCTTAGACTTGTAATGCCCTTACACGAAGTGCATGGGCTGAAAAACTTTTCCCCATGGGGGGTACATTTTTTAAAACTATACTATGGGCATCATAGACACCCATGCCAAAAATTGGGCTACCTGTAGTAGCACAGAACACATTAACCCTGGTCATCTAGTGGCAGAGAATGAGGAGCCATTGATGAAGGCCTCATTAAAAACTAGGCCCAATGTAAAGGAGCGGGTCTCCTAGACTTGTAATGTCCATACACGCAGTGCATGGGCTGACAAACATTTCCCCATGGGGGGTACATTTTTTTAAAAATATACTATGGGCATCATAGACACCCTTTCCAGAAATTGGACTGCTGTAGCAGCACAGAACACGTTAACCCTGGTGATCTAGTGGTGGAGGCATGAGGAGACATAATGATAAATCATACTGAAATCAAACAAATTAAAAAATGTGAATCCACCAATGAAAGAAAATATCAAAAGGGAGGGACAAACACAGGGTCATAGATATGAAGCCAGGATGTGCTCAACGAGATATGTTTGCCCCTAGCAACAGCTCAGAGACAGGGATATAAATAAAAATATAATACAATAAGATTTCCCTATTTTTATATTGGAGAGGTATACCCTAGGATATAAGAGGATGTTCCACAGAGAAGAAAAATGGAAAATATAAGAATAAATGGGAAGAATATACTTACATCTCATTTTTATGACAGTTCACCATGGGGGAGTAACTTTTCTTTTGGTTCCAAATTAGTAATGTGCATCATAAAAACACCCTTGCCAAAAATTGAGTGACTTTTGCGCCACGGAATACGTTCACCCTGATGTTCAACTGGTTGTGGATGATGAGGATGAGGATAAGGAGGAGGATAACACCAAACAGACCAAATCAGGAAGCGGATACCCATGTGTTGTTGTGAAGAGGTGCATGAGAATACACCTCCCCAAAAAAACAATCTATTTGAGTTTATGTTTCGCTGTTTTCATTTGGTGGTGTACAGAAGTCTTGCCCAATCCAGCCCTTATTCATTTTTATAAGAGTCAGACTGTCAGCATTGTCAGTTGACAGGCGGATACGCTTATCTTTTTATAATAAAAATCTGTTTCAACACCGTGTGACAAGTGTCTAAGCAAACGCTGCTATAATACTCTTTTGCACAAGCGCCACTGATACTCATCTTGGATACGCTTATCTGTTATAATTCCACCAGCGGCACTAAAAACCCGCTCTGACAGAACGCTAGCAGCAGGCAGGCCAAGAACTCCAAGAGTAGAGAGCCAGTTCATGCCACGTGTCCAGCTTGGATGCCCAATAATTAAAAGGCACAGAGGAATCCCGGAGGACGTTTGTATGATCTGCAAGGTACCCCCTCAGCATCTTCCCAAACATTGCACTTCTTGTGACAGCACCCCTTGCCTCTGTGCCAGCACGATGGGAGGGTCTGAGAAATCTGACCCAGTACTTTGCCATTGTTCCCCTGTCTGAGCTGGATTGTACTTCTGTTTCTCTCGCTTGGACTCCTTGGTTGTACAACAAACTTTGACGTCTGCTGCCAGTGCTCTCACATGGGAATTTTTTCAGTAATTCCGCTAAAAGGGCCCTCTGGTACAGCAACATTTTTGTACACCTCTCTGCCTCTGGAAGAAGAGATTGAAAGTTCTCCTTGTAGCGAGGGTCTAGAAGAGTCACCAACCAGTAATGAGTGTCACCGAAAATTTTTATAATGCGAGGGTCACGGGAAGCGCAGCGCAACATAAAGTCAGCCAGGCATGCCAGACTGCTAACAGGCAAGATTCCGTGTCCTCACCAACAGGCCAACTGACCATGCTGTCCTCCTCCTCATCCTCCTCCTCCTCCCTGTTCTCAGGTCATTCCCGCTGAACAGACGGTATGACAACTGTGCTTGTAGTACCGTCTATAGCGCATGAAAGTAGCTCCTGTTCTTCCTCCTCCTCCTCATTGTCTACCAATCCACATTGCGACGACATGAGCCTGGGCTGAGTGTAATCTCCCTATATATAGTTCCTTGCTCCATGTCCTCGTGCTCTGCCTGCAATGTATCCTCTTTCATTGTGAGCAGAGAGGTTTTCAGAATGCTGAGAAGAGTGATGATGATGTTAATTATGGCGTCATCGCCGCTCACCATCTTGGTGCAGTCCGCATAGTTCTGGAGGATGGTACATATGTCTAACATCCATGTCCACTCCTGAGGTCTTATGTGTGGAGTCTGAACTGAATATCGACAGCCTTGTTGATGCTGGTAGTCAACAACTTTCCTCTTCTGCTCACAAATCCTTTCCAATATATGCAGTGTAGAGTTCCAACACGTGGGGACATCACACACCAGTCGGTGAGCCGGAAGCTGCAAATGCTGCTGAAGCATGGCAAGGGTGACTGAAGCTGTAGCTGACTTTCTAAAATGGGC
This sequence comes from Dendrobates tinctorius, assembly GCF_039654945.1. Classification (NCBI taxonomy): domain Eukaryota; kingdom Metazoa; phylum Chordata; class Amphibia; order Anura; family Dendrobatidae; genus Dendrobates; species Dendrobates tinctorius. Next base: position 7,128,027 of record NW_027361788.1, on the reverse strand, counting down.
AGACAGACAGCGTACTTTCACTAGCAGATCTGGCAGCTCTGGGTAGCTTTTGAGAAAACGTTCAACCACGAGGTTAAGCACATGGGCCAGGCAAGGTACGTGTGTGAGCTCACCTTGCCTCAGACCTGCCACCAGGTTCCTGCCATTGTCACACACGACCATACCTGGCTGTAGGTTCAGCGGTGTCATCCAAATATCTGACTGCTCTTTCAGTGCTGTCCACAACTCTTCTGCATTGTGCGGTTTGTCAATTATGCAGATTAGCTTCAGCACAGGCTGTTGCTGCTTGACTGAGGCAGTGCTTTCAGCTTCTGACTGATGTGTTCAGTTCAGAGATGGAGGCTGAAGAGGAGGAGGAGGTGGTGCAGGAGCTGTAGACTGTGGGGGCAACCCTGATTGACATAAGGCCCGCAATCCTTGGAGTGAGGAGGATGTGTTCCATCCCAAGGTCCGACTGGGTCCCGGCTTCCACTATGTTAATCCAGTGTGCCGTCAGTGATGTTCCATCCCTGCCCACAAGCACTTGTCCACGTGTCCGTGGTTAGGTGGACTTTCCCAGTAACAGCACTGTTAAGGGCACGGGTAATGTTGTGTGACACATGCTGGTGTAATGCCGGTACGGCACAAAGTGAGAAATAGTGCCGACTGGGGACCGAGTACCTTGGGACATCCGCCGCCATCAGGTTGCGGAAAGCTTCCATCTTAATGAGCCTAAAAGGCAACATTTCGAGTGCAAGCAGATGAGAAATGTTCTAATTAAGTACTGTGGCCTATGGGGCATTGGCTGGGTATATCCGCTTGCGTTCCATTGACTGGGGCATAAACAACTGAAGTCTGGGCTGGGACAAGGACATGGATGGGCTTGATGATGGTGCTGGTTGACTGTGGGCAGCAACAGGTGCAGGGCCAGCGGCATCTTCACAGGCACGGTGAACTGGGGATTGGATTATACGCAAAACAGTAGAAAAAGCAGTGTTGTCACCTGCAGACAGTGTTCCTGGAGCCTGGGATTTGTCCCACAAAGTCAGGTGCTTTGCTGCCATGTGCCTAAATATGCTAGTGGTGGTCAGGTTGGTAATTTCGCTACCCCTGCTGATGCGGGCATGGCAAGTGCTGCAAATGGCCTGTTTGGCATTATCAGCAGATTCTTTAAAAAATAACCAGACTCGGGAAGATCTAACTGTTGGAATTGCAACTTTCGTCATGTTGGTGTTACGGGGAACGGATGCACGCCTTCTGTCTGCAGCCACCACACTGCTTCTTCCTGCATGTTGGGGTGATATGCCTTCTTCCCCATGTGTGCTGCTGTCCTCGCTCTGCATGTCCTCCTGCCAGGTTGGGTCAGTCACTATGTCATCCACCACTTCCTCTTCCACATCCGCACCCTGCTCCTCCTCCTGAATTTCCGGCAATTGTGTCTGATCATCGTCCACCTCTTGTTACCGTGGCAGCTCAAATATTTGTGCATCGCTACATGGAATATCATCTTACCTCGCTTCAAGTGGACCTGGTGAGAGGCACGAATCTCCAAATTAAAAACTGAACAGCTCTTCAGAGTATCCGAGTGTGGGATCAGTTGGCTCAGGGCACTTGGCATGGTGGGAGGAAGGAGAATCAGGGCGAGTAACATCTGGTCCACACTCACGGCTACTCAGACTTGACCGTGTGGAAGACATGGTGATGGTTGTGGTAGCTAAGTGACTGGAAGCATTATCAGCTATCCAACCAACAACCGTTTCACACTGCTTTGGCTTCAATAGTGGTGTGCTGCAGTCCCCTAGAAACTGGGACAGGTGTCATGATCTGAGTTTGATCTGACAGATTTAATGTATATAGTGAACTTTTTTCCTTTGGCTTGGTGCCAAAGTGGGTTGATTGCCCCCCGGTGGCCATTAGAATTATTACACGTGGTGTCATTTGGTCTAAGTTACCCCGGTGGTAGTTAGTGGTATTACACTTTAGTTAAAGTGCACATTTATCATGCAGGTGTGATTGCTGGCTCTGCTATAAAAGAGTCACAGGTGTTGCAATCAGAGTTGGTGATAGTTGTTCATTTGCAACCAACCTTGGTGGAGGAAGGAGCTGGAGAGAGCGCCTTGCAGCACGGTCTGAGCCCTGTTGTGGAAGTAGTCAGAGGGGATTTCCTTGCAACTCTGACAGAGCTTTGTAGCAGCATTTCAGGAGGAGAGCTGCATTCTGGTGGTGGACTCTGTGCTGGAGTATTAGCACAGAGAGAGCTAAGTGTTTCTTTATCCCTGTTTGTGACTTTCCTTAAGTGTGTTCTAGTACAGTGGTGGGATTAGTTTCCGCACCGACTAATTCCCTAGCGAGGGACTAGGTGCAGGGTGACTCAGGGTTTCTTGTTGAGGAGTGCAGGGTCACTGGCTCAGGGGAGTGCAGGAGGTCTCCACGTCCCCATTGCCTAGTGCAGGGCCCACCACTGTAATTGTTCCCTGTGCTTACCCTTATTATTTAAATTCGCCAGCTGGAGGCGGGGTATCCGGCTGCACGTTCCATTATTATTTAAATTCGCCTAGCTGGAGGCGGTGTATCCAGGGTCACGTGTGCCATAAATTCGCCCTGCTGGAGGCGCTGTGTCCAGTCACATGTTGATCGTTACAACAGGAAGGTCGAGCGTGAAGATGTGGGTCTTTGCTGTGGCCCACTTTCAGCTTGGCCACGGCCTCGTCCTCTGCATGCACCATCAGCATCACGTCCATTTCCCTGTCCCTTGCCTTGCCCATTTTAAATGGACTACTGAAATATTTGAAAAACTCAATAAAAATGGATTTATTTGGAGAAAAATTGTATGTGATCAGTATGCCTGCGAAGCAAAGATTTTTCCACCACAGATACACCAGGACTCAGACTGAGATAACAGACTGTATACATTGTTTTATAGGTTTTGTTTTCATTTTTGAAAACATAAAATAATGAGTAGAACAAGGCAAGCAGACAGAACTATGCAACGTATACCCGTGAAGCAAAGATTTTTCCACCACAGATACACCAGGCCTCAGGCTGAGATAACACTGTATTAATTTTTTTTAGGTTTTGTGTTAATTTTTAAAAACCTAAAATAATGAGAAAAACAAGGCTAGCAGACAGAACTATGCAACATACAGTTGTGGCCAAAAGTATTGACACCCCTGCAATTCTGTCAGATAATACTCAGTTTCTTCCGGAAAATGATTGCAAACACAAATTCTTTGGTATTATTATCTTCATTTAATTTGTCTTAAATGAAAAAACACAAAAAGAATTGTCCTAAAGCCAAATTGGATATAATTCCACACCAAACATAAAAAAGAGGGTGGACAAAAATATTGGCACTGTTCGAAAAATCATGTGATGCTTCTCTAATTTGTGTAATTAACAGCACCTGTAACTTATCTGTGGCACCTAACAGGTGTTGGCAATAACTAAATCACACTTGCAGCCAGTTGACATGGATTAAAGTTGACTCAACCTCTGTCCTGTGTCCTTGTGTGTACCACATTGAGCATGGAGAAAAGAAAGAAGACCAAAGAACTGTCTGAGGACTTGAGAAACCAAATTGTGAGGAAGCATGAGCAATCTCAAGGCTACAAGTCCATCTCCAAAGACAAGAATGTTCCTGTGTCTACCGTGTGCAGTGTCATCAAGAAGATTAAAGCCCATGGCACTGTGGCTAACCTCCCTAGATATGGACGGAAAAGAAAAATTGACAAGAGATTTCAACACAAGATTGTGCGGATGTTGGATAAAGAACCTCGACTAACATCCAAACAAGATCAAGCTGCCCTGCAGTCCGAGGGTACAACAGTGTCAACCTGTACTATCCGTCGGCATCTGAATGAAAAGGGACTGTATGGTAGGAGACCCAGGAAGACCCCACTTCTTACCCTGAGACATAAAAAAGCCAGGCTGGAGTTTGCCAAAACTTATCTGAAAAAGCCTAAAACGTTTTGGAAGAATGTTCTCTGGTCAGATGAGACAAAAGTAGAGCTTTTTGGTCAAAGGCATCAACATAGAGTTTACAGGAGAAAAAAAGAGGCATTCAAAGAAAAGAACACGGTCCCTACAGTTAAACATGGCGCGGTTCCCTGATGTTTTGGGGTTGCTTTGCTGCCTCTTGCACTGGACTGCTTGACCGTGTGCATGGCATTATGAAGTCTGAAGACTACCAACAAATTTTGCAGCATAATGTAGGGCCCAGTGTGAGAAAGCTGGGTCTCCCTCAGAGGTCATGGGTCTTCCAGCAGGACAATGACCCAAAACACACTTCAAAAAGCACTAGAAAATGGTTTGAGAGAAAGCACTGGAGACTTCTAAGGTGGCCAGCAATGAGTCCAGACCTGAATCTCATAGAACACCTGTGGAGAGATCTAAAAATGGCAGTTTGGAGAAGGCACCCTTCAAATATCAGGGACCTGGAGCAGTTTGCCAAAGAAGAATGGTCTAAAATTCCAGCAGAGCATTGTAAGAAACTCATTGATGGTTACCGGAAGCGGTTGGTCGCAGTTATTTTGGCTAAAGGTTGTGCAACCAAGTATTAGGCTGAGGGTGCCAATACTTTTGTCTGGCCCATTTTTGGAGTTTTGTGTGAAATGATCAATGTTTTGCTTTTTGCTTCATTCTCTTTTGTGTTTTTTCATTTAAGACAAATTAAATGAAGATAATAATACCAAAGAATTTGTGTTTGCAATCTGTCACGTCACCGTCAGACTCGGGGCCTGCTGTTCAGCCCTCAGCCACTAGGAGGCGACGGACTGTCACGCCGCCCTCGGGCTCGGGGCCTGCTGTCCAGGCCTCGGCTACCAGGAGGCGCCGGACTGACATGTCATTGTCGAATTCAGGGCCTGCTGTTCCGCCCTCAGCCACTGTGAGGCGCCGTGGCTCGCGCCCGAGTAATGGCGGCAACAGTGAAAGGGCTTCTGCGCAGGCGTCTAGTGGACACAGACTCCGCTCCTCTGTCAGTCATGAAGGGGTTGGTGCATCGTCATCAGGTCTGGTCCTGGGGGCGGTCCTGATGACATCATCAGCCAGGGAGCCTGTGAGGGATGACCTGATCCCTCAAATACCTTTGGACTGGGCTTGCAAGCCACTGGATATATTCTTGGTTCCCCTGCGTGTTACTGTGTGAATTGCTGTTGACTGACTCTGACTTTTGCCTGGACTTCTGACTCTGCTTCTGCCTAACGATTCTGTACCTCTGCGACTCTCCTGGTTTATGACTCTGACTTTGGCCTGGATTCTGACTCTGCTTCTGCCTAATGATTCTGTACCTCTGCGACTCTCCTGGTTTATGACTCTGACTTCGGCCTGGATTCTGACTCTGCTTCTGCCTAACGATTCTGTACCTCTGCGACTCTCCTGGTTTATGACTCTGGCTTCGGCCTGGAATCTGACTCTGCTACTGTCTACTGTTTTTGTACCGTTGCTGCCTGACTGGTTTAGTCTCGGATATCATTGCCTCTGTGTCCTGTATTGGAACACCTTTCTGGCGACCGTCCTGCTCTGGTCATTGCTCCTATTCAGACAGCGCCTCCTGGGCTCTGCTATAAATCCAGATCCCTGTATGGGGTAAAGGGTATCAGTGTTTCTCGGGGTGCTGTCTGGCTGCAGTCCAGACCGCAGGCAGACGTCACATTATATCCGGCCCAAAAAAATAAAACTGCTCTTGTGTCTATACTTAACACATATAAAAGCAGTTTTCCTTACCTTTTTTTTTTCTTCCTCCTGACTGAGCTGATTCCTGGCCCAAACACCTGTTACATTGCACAGCCTGGAAGGTCGCTCTCAGGCTCAAGCATGCTGCAGCCTGGAAGCTTCAAAGAAAATGCTGGCTGTTGGAAATCCACATTCCTGGATCATCACCCCCTGGACAGCGCTGGGGGTCAGGTATTGCCCGCAAAAGCGGCCAAACTGTTGTTACCAGTTTCCCTTTCTTTTGCTAAGAAACGTTTGTGTGTGAAGGCTTATGTGGATTGTGGTGCTGCCGGCAACCTTATGGATTTTTTATTTGCTAAGAGTCTGGGTGTACCTCTGCTAAAGCTTAAAGCGCCTATTCAGACTATCACAATTAATGGTACATCTATAGACCAGGGAGGCGTGGAATTCATTACTGCCGAAATTTCTATGTCAGTGGGGACATTACATAACGAACAAATGTCATTTTTTGTTATACACAATTTATCAGATCCAGTTGTGTTAGGCATGCCATGGTTGCACCAGCATAATCCAGTTATTGACTGGCGCATAGGTGATATCGTGCGCTGGAGTCCACGGTGTCAGAATCACTGTATGTCACTGTCAGTGAACCAAGTTAAAATTAAAAACCCCTCCATTCCATATGCATTCGGAGATTATGAAGATGTCTTCTCCATAGTGGAGTCTGAGAAACTACCTCCTCATAGAGAGTACGACTGTCCTATAGACTTGGTCCCTGGTGCCCGTCTCCCTAAGGGGAGAATATTCAACCTCTCGGGTCCGGAGCGTGTAGCCATGAATGACTACATAGCAGACAGCCTACGTAAAGGCTTTATTAGACCTTCCACCTCACCTGTAGGAGCTGGGTTTTTCTTTGTAGAAAAAAAAGATGGTGGACTCAGACCATGCATCGATTATCGTGAGCTGAACGCAATTACTGTAAAAAATCAGTACTCGCTCCCACTCATTCCTGATCTGTTTAATCAGCTACTGGGAGCCCGCTGGTTTACTAAACTTGACCTCCGGGGGGCATATAATCTGGTCCGCATAAGAAGCGGTGACGAATGGAAAACGGCCTTTAATACACCTCTTGGTCACTTTGAGTACCTTGTAATGCCGTTCGGACTCAGTAACGCACCTGCCGTATTTCAACACTTTGTCAATGACATTTTCAGGGACATTTGTGGGGTGTATGTCGTCGTGTATCTGGATGACATTTTGATTTATTCGGCTGACCCTGTGACACATGCTCAACACGTCCGTTCGGTATTGCAGAGACTGCGAAAAAACTCCTTGTATGCGAAATTAGAAAAATGTGTTTTTTTTGCTGAAGAGGTACAGTTTTTAGGATACATGGTCTCAGGCAAGGGGTTTCGCATGGACCCTGCCAAGATTCAACCCATTAAGGATTGGGTGCAACCCAAATCGCTGAAAGCGCTGCAGCGGTTTTTGGGATTTGCGAATTATTACCGCAAGTTTATCAGGGGTTTCTCTGAGATTGCCAAGCCACTCACGGACCTTACCCGAAAAGGGGCGGACGTGACTAATTGGAATCCTGAGGCAACCCGAGCTTTTTCTACACTAAAGGAGTGCTTCGTGGCCAACCCGGTGTTGATTCAACCAAACTTGGACCACCCCTTTATTGTTGAAGTAGATGCCTCCGAAGTCGGAGTGGGAGCAGTGCTCTCGCAAGGCACTGCATCCCTCACTCAGCTTCGCCCATGTGCATTTTTCTCCTGCAAATTCTCTGCCACGGAGGGAAACTATGACGTCGGTAATCGGGAATTACTGGCGATCAAATGGGCCTTCGAGGAATGGCGCCACTTCCTCGAAGGTGCCAAACACAAGGTCACTGTTATTACAGACCACAAAAACCTAACCTACCTAGAGTCAGCTAAAAGACTAAATCCCAGGCAGGCTAGGTGGGCCTTGTTTTTCTCCAGGTTTGATTTTATAATCACCTTCCGCCCCGGGACTAAAAATGTGAGGGCAGATGCCCTCTCTCGCAGTTTCTGCCCCACACAGACCGAGGACTGTGAACCAGTCCCAATATTGGCTAATGGAATCGTCGTGTCGGCAGTGTCTTTGGACCTTCTGGAGGAGATCCGTAGGTCTTCAGAGCAAGTTCCTGACACTACGCCCCCCAAAAAATTGTTCGTTCCGGCTAACCTTCGTCTGCAGGTTCTAAAAGAATCGCACGACTCTGTCCTGGCAGGCCATCCGGGTCTCAATAATACCACCAGGTTGGTAACTAGGAACTTTTGGTGGCCGACGGTGGTCAAGGACTGTAAGGACTATGTTTCAGCGTGTGAAGTCTGTGCCCGCGCCAAGTCCCTCCATAGTCGCCCTGCCGGCTGGCTTCAGTCCTTGCCCACCCCTGAGAGTCCATGGACCCACATCTCCATGGATTTCATTACAGACCTGCCGCCATCAGATGGGAAAACTTGTATCTGGGTGGTGGTAGACAGGTTCAGCAAGCAGGGCCATTTTATTCCCCTGTCTGGGTTGCCTAACTCTGAGACTTTAAGTAAGTTGTTTATCCTGCACATTGTACGTCTGCACGGCGTTCCGGCAAATATTGTGTCCGACAGGGGTACCCAGTTTGTCTCGAAGTTCTGGAGGGCATTCTGTAGACGCATTGGTGTGGAGTTGTCCTTTTCTTCGGCATACCATCCCGAAACTAATGGTCAAACTGAGCATACTAACCAAGCTCTGGAACAATACCTCCGCTGTTATGTGTCAGGACATCAGACCGATTGGGTGGAACATCTGCCATTGGCTGAGTTCGCCCTCAATAATCGATATCAAGACTCCATTAAAACTACCCCTTTCTTTTGTAACCTTGGACTACATCCGCGCTTTGGGTCATTTTCGGCCAGGATGTCTGAGCTCCCTGGGGTGGAGCAAAATATACATCGGCTAAAAACGATTTGGTCTGAGGTTAATTCAAATTTGAAAGGGGCTCAGGTTAGACAGGCTTCGGCTGCAAATAGACGACGATCTAAAGGGCCGCACCTGGGAGTTGGCGACAAGGTTTGGCTCTCTACAAAAAATATCAAGCTTAAGGTACCGTCCACCAAACTAGGTCCCAGGTTCATCGGCCCATACGAAATTATCGAGGTGGTTAACCCAGTAGCCTTCCGCTTAAAACTTCCACAGTCATTCAAATTGCCTAACGTATTCCACAGGTCTCTCCTCAAACCTTATCGTTCTCCCATTCACCCTGTTCAGTCCCCTCCTCCTCCTGTTTCGGTCGGGGGAGCTCTGGAGTATGAAGTCCAGGGTATCCTTGACTCCCGCCTTGTGAGGGGCTCAGTACAGTATCTGGTACACTGGAAGGGCTACGGCCCAGAAGAAAGGTCCTGGGTTCCTGCGGGGAACGTCCATGCCAAGGCATTAATTAGGAGATTTCATCTTCTTCACCCTGACAAACCGGGTTTTGAGGGTCCGGAGGCCCCTCCTGGAGAGGGGGGTACTGTCACGTCACCGTCAGACTCGGGGCCTGCTGTTCCGCCCTCAGCCACTAGGAGGCGACGGACTGTCACGCCGCCCTCGGGCTCGGGGCCTGCTGTCCAGGCCTCGGCTACCAGGAGGCGCCGGACTGACATGTCATCGTCGAATTCAGGGCCTGCTTTTCCGCCCTCAGCCACTGTGAGGCGCCGTGGCTCGCGCCCGAGTAATGGCGGCAACAGTGAAAGGGCTTCTGCGCAGGCGTCTAGTGGACACAGACTCCGCTCCTCTGTCAGTCATGAAGGGGTTGGTGCATCGTCATCAGGTCTGGTCCTGGGGGCGGTCCTGATGACATCATCAGCCCGGGAGCCTGTGAGGGATGACCTGATCCCTCAAATACCTTTGGACTGGGCTTGCAAGCCGCCGGATATATTCTTGGTTCCCCTGCGTGTTACTGTGTGAATTGCTGTTGACTGACTCTGACTTTTGCCTGGACTTCTGACTCTGCTTCTGCCTAACGATTCTGTACCTCTGCGACTCTCCTGGTTTATGACTCTGACTTCGGCCTGGATTCTGACTCTGCTTCTGCCTAACGATTCTGTACCTCTGCGACTCTCCTGGTTTATGACTCTGGCTTCGGCCTGGAATCTGACTCTGCTACTGTCTACTGTTTTTGTACCGTTGCTGCCTGACTGGTTTAGTCTCGGATATCATTGCCTCTGTGTCCTGTACTGGAACACCTTTCTGGTGACCGTCCTGCTCTGGTCATTGCTCCTATTCAGACAGCGCCTCCTGGGCTCTGCTATAAATCCAGATCCCTGTATAGGGGTAAAGGGTATCAGTGTTTCTCGGGGTGCTGTCTGGCTGCAGTCCAGACCGCAGGCAGACGTCACACAATCATTTTCAGGAAGAAACTGAGTATTGTCTGACAGAATTGCAGGGGTGTCAATACTTTTGGCCACAACTGTATGTCTGCAAAGCAAAGATTTTTCCACCACAGATACACCAGGCCTCAGCCTGAGATAACAGACTGCATACATTTTTTTTTATTTTTTGGATAAAAACGACTGCTGGATATAACGAGAGGAGTGACAGACTGCCCAAAACAGGGAAGTTAGGCCTAAAACGCCTCAATTTTTGGCACATGGATGTATGAGGTGTTTCGCAGATAGACCCCACTGTAAAATGTGACCTGTTTTTTAAAATAATGCAACATAGTGCTGTATATAAGTACTGTGACACCCAGGCCAAATAAAGAAAGCTGCCGTAAATTGGCCAAACTTTGAGCAAAAAAAAGGAAAAAGACCTTCTAAACTGCTTGAGGCCCTGGCTACTCTTAATCCGCCCCTGTACACTAGTACCATATATACTCGAGTATAGGATGACCCAAGTATAAGCCGAGGCACCTAATTTTAGCACAAAAAACTGGGAGTATAAGCCTAGGGTGGGAACTGCAGCAGCTACTGTTAAATTTCAAAAATAAAAACAGTTACCAATAAAATTACATTAATTGAGACATGTGTCCTATAAGATGCTCCAAACAAAAATATGCCCAATATAATGCTCTATAAAGATGATGATAGCCCCATAAGATGCTCCATATAAAAATATGCCCTACATAATGCTGCATAAAGTTGATGAAGGCCCCATAAGATGCTCCAAACAAAAATACGCCCCATATAATGCTCTATAAAGATGATGATTGGCCCCATAAGATGCCCATATAGTGCTCAAATGCAGTTTATGCTGCTCATATATTGTATATTTCTGCTGCTGCAATAAAAAAAATGACACTCACCTCTCGTCGCTGACCGCTGGCTCCTCATTGTTGCCGGCTCTCTGCAGTGACTATTCAGGGAGAAGGCACACACTAATCACATCATCACACCCTTTGACCTGAACTTCACAGTCAGAGGATGCGGAAGACATAGCGCAGTGGTGGAATGTGGACAAGTGAATATCGCAAGTGCCGGGGGCCTGAGCAAGCGGCGGCACAGGCACATGGTCCCCATTGCGCGTTGGTGTCCCCGCATGCTCAGGACACCAGCACTTGGCCCCTGTGCCAACACCGACCGCCGACCCTGTCAGCAGCCACCGAAACACTTAACGAGGCTGCAGGGGAGCGCGGACATGTTCCGGAGACGCCGGACCGTGATTCATGTATAAGCCAAAGGGGGTCTTTTTTAGCCAAAAAAAGGGTCTGAAAAACTCAGCTTATACACGAGTGTATACGGTTATATTGTAAATTCTGAACCTATTGACCAGAGCATCATAGGAATACAACAATGACCGACATAGTGGCTGTGATCATGACGCAGGGGGAAGGACGAAGAAAGAGCACTTTCTGAGCTTACACCATACATTCTGTGTGCCCATCAAATATATAAAGCTCAAGTGTATGTATGTAAGTATGTATGTATGTCCGGGATTGGCATCCGCACCGTCACAGCTACAGCCACAAAATTTGGCACAGTCACATGTCTGGACCCCGAGAGTGTCCTAGGCTATGTTGTGAGGCAAAATTTTAACCCCGCACGTTCCAAGTCACCAAACAATTTTGCCCCTATCTACATAATGGGGAAAAAGTGTGTGTATCAAGCCCCGCCCCTCATTATGATGTAATAATGGTTGCCATGGCGACGCTGATGTCATCATAGGTTGCAAGCCCCGCCGCTCATTATGATGTCATAATGATTAACTATGGGATGGAGGATGTGTGATGGGTATATATGGGCACTGGACTATGGGATAGAGGATATGTATGACGGGTATATGGGCACAGGTCTATGGGATGGTGGATATGTATGATGGGTATATGGGCTTGGGACTATGGGATGGAGGATATGTATGATGGGTATATGGGCATGGGACTATGAGATGAAGGATGTGTGATGGGCATATGGGCACTCGACTATGGGATGGCAAATATGTATGATGGGTATATGGGCATGGGACTATGGGATGGAGGATGTGTGATGGGTATATGGGCATGGGACTATGGGATGGAGGATGTGTGATGGATATATGGGCACTCGACTATGGGATGGAGGATATGTATGATGGGTATAAGGGCACGGGCCTATGGGATGGTGGATATGCATGATGGGTATATGGGCATGGGACTATGGGATGGAGGATAATTATAATTTGCTATAACTAATCACAGTTAGTTACTAATGTATGCCCGGGCAGCGCCGAGCTCTTCAGCTAGTATGAAGTATATGTTAAATTATATGGTCATGAAGGAATTTAAAAAAAAAAGTTGTTCAGGGTTAAAATTGAAACAAGATAACTCTTAGGCTACTTTCACACATCAGTTTTTTGCCGTCAGGCAGGATCCGGCTTTTTTTAGAAAAAACGGATCCGGCATAAATTTTGGAGAACTGTAGAAACGGATCCGTTTTTTTGCTGGATCCGTCTCTGTTCCTGGCGGCTGGCCAATTGGATCTGAGCATGCGCAGACTTAAAAAAACTGGATCCGGTGGCTGGATCCGTGTTTTTCTTGATCCGGCGCATTCCGGCGCCCATAGACTTTCATTGTAACAAAAAGCTGGAAGCGCCGGATCCGGCGCTTCCGGCTTTTTCGCCGGAGACAAAAAACGTTACAGTAGCCGTTTTTTCCAGACGCCGGAATGAGACAAGTTGCCGGATCCGGCAAAAAACGGATGAAACGCAATGCCATCCGGCACGATCCGGCGCTAATGCAAGTCAATGGGGAAAAACCGGATCCGGCATTGCATTTTGCCGGATCCGGTATTACAAAAAAAAGCCGGATCGCGCCTGAAGGCAAAAAACTGATGTGTGAAAGAAGCCTTATTTATGGGCTGTGCCTGGCATTTACTTTTCCACTTATGCTTTTCAAGATGTAAGCAGCTCTTCATCATTGCTACATATTAAGTATCTTTGATAACTTAAGATTAAAAGGTTATACCTGTTCTGGAAAAGGTCATCGTTGCCTGGAAGCAAACCTTGTTTTCCATGTACCAGTACAATCAATTCATTGGAGAAGACCGGTAAGCTGATCTAACTTGTTATAAGTTGTTTTTCCACACATGATAGGATATAAGTGATTGACAATGTCATGCATACAAGACATAGATCACTCACAACCTCTATAACTATAAATAAAAGAATAATTCAGTATACAGTCACTTACCAACCTGAGATAGAGACAAGGTCAAGGATATCAACATTCAATTGTCTAGCAATGTTGTCATCAAGACAATGCATGCTGTGGAAAGTGACATCTACAGTAGCATCTGACCTGATGCCAGATCACACATTGAGCAATTTCAGTATGAAATTAATGATTTCATCTGGATCTATTTTGTTCAACCTAATTTGCTTTAATTATTCAAGGCATCCAAGCTTCAGATAACTACTCCGATACCAACAGGGTCGGTCTGAGCCACCGGAGAACAGGAGGATTCTCCAGTGGGCTCAGACACTGACACCTGCTGGCATACTGGCCAGCAGCTGAATAGGGCCCCCACTAATCCAGAAGCCCTCAGCCAGTGGCATGTCACTAATAGCATCACACACAGCTGCTCTGGGGCCCCTGAGTTGAGCGGCCCGCTCAATGCCAGCGGAGCAGCAGCTGGAGACAAGAGCCTGTCCCCGCTGCTAAAGAGAAATTAATATTCAAGCTTCCCCACACCCCATGGTCATGGAGAGGAGTGAATACTCATTTCACTTTAATAACGGGCAGTGTTAGCCACAGGCTGAGGCCCTCATGTAAAGCCGGTGTGGCTGCATCGGTGCCCCGAAGGTGGGCCCCTGCAGGGCGGCTAACCATGAGGGCAATCGGTGGGTAGGGAGCGATCCCTGCAGCTTGACAGCAGAGCAGAGCTGCAGCGATCCAATGCTGTCCTGCTTCCTGCCCAGTGCTTTCTGTCTGACACAGCAGCTGGATGACATCATCATTCAGCGCATGGCTGTTTCAGAGAGAAAGCTGCCAACAACGAAGATGCTTCCGGGATGTGCTCCGGGGAATGTGCAGAGAGGTGAGTCGTGCTGTGTGTATCTGTCTATTTGCCTGCAAGTGTGTATGTGGTGCGGTGCTTTGTGTGTGGGAGTGTGAGAGAGAGTGGTGCGGAGTTGTGTGTGTGGTGCTGTGTGTGTGAGAGTGGTGCTGTATGTGTATTGGAGATTGGCAATGATGTGGGTGATGGAGAGATGGTGGTGGAAAGGATGATGGGGATGGTGGGGGAGGAGGCAATGATGGAGGAGTTGTAATGGGCAATGATGGGTGGTGGGGGAGAAGGCAATGATGGTTGTGGTGGAAAGGACAATGATGGTGGTGGGGGAGGCAGTGATGGAGGTGTTGGAATGGGCAATGATGGTTGTGGTGGAAAGGACAATGGTGGTGGTGCTCGGGGAGGAGGCAATGATGGTGGTGGTGGAATGGGCAATGATGGGGTCACTACGACTGAAGGAAAGGTGAAGGTACCCGGGCCTGGATACGGAGAGCTGTAAAGGTGCTGCGGTGTATGGCTACGGTTCGTCAGGAGGACGGCCAATAAACTCGGACCTGTTACAACTGAAATCTGCCTCCGTCTCGTCTTTGCATCTTCTGGTCGCGGTAAACAGTGACCCACCCCCCAATCCGGGCCATTACCACATTTGGCGTAGTCAGCAGGATTGCCACCGCCAATACTCTACCTTGAGCGGCAAGGCCTGTGCCAGGAGAACCCAAAAAGGACTTGAGCTGCTCACCTGTGGATTACAAGTTTGCTCACCTGTGGATTACAAATTTGCTCGCCTGTGGATTACAAATTTGAGACTTGCTTCCGGATCCTTGGCTGTCATCAGAAGATCCGGTGCGGTACCAGAAGCCGGACAACATGGCTGTGGTACTCCAACACCAGGAGGAGGCCCAGGCGTTTGCAGCTGCTCTGGACGGACTGGGGCCGTCTCAAATTCACCCCTGGGGGAAGCGATGTATATCTGGAGACTGCCGCCCCCTCATCCTGGACCCGGGAAGATTGGTGGAAAAGCTGACCATCGCCCCACCCAGGAGCGGGAGTGGCCCAGGTGGGAAGGCCGGCTGCGGCTGTTTGGCACCATTCGACTGCTGTACACCGGACGGGATACGACTGTGCAGCTGCCGTGGCCTCGGACGCCTGGAATGGCGTCAAGAGGCCGAATCTCGCCAGGAGACCTGCTTTCGGGAGCCACTGACAGCCCCCCAGACATCAGGCGAAGAGGAGGAGCAACTGCGGGCCCTGCTGGAGCAGCCGCCGAAGACATCGCCTGGGAGCCTCCCCGTGGGACCCACGAGCCTGGAGGCTAGCCCTGCCGGACGGGGGGGAAGATCGGAGGCTGCGGGAGGAGTCGCGGGGTGATCTGTCGGAAGCCACGGCGCCAGGGAAGGTGAGAGTTCCCTTGGCTCTGCCGGCGGCTCCGCAAGCAGCCCCCACCGCTCGGCTTCCCCGAGCGGCCTCCCGCGTTCCAACGGCCCCGGTTGCGGAGGGCTTTGCAGCGTCTGCTGGGCCGAGCGACACTCTCATCCTCCGCTCTGAGCCACCCTGCCCAGTGGCGCATTGTCCCGTGTCGCCGGTGCAGAACCAGCCCACGCCCGGCGCTAATGCATCCCATCTGCCAGTAGCGGCCTATCACCCGAAGCTGGCCGCCACTCCGGCCCCGTCCGCAACTCCGGTTGTGGCCTGCCCCGCGGCCGCATCTGCGTCACCCCCGGAGTCGGCTGTGGCCTGCTTGTCGGGCTCTGCGGCCTACCCACCGGGAACCACGGCAGCCTCTGCCCGTCGTCCGGCCCCAGCGGCAGCTGGGCCGCTGGAACCTACGGCCGCCTCTGCCCCGCTCTCAACCCCGGCCGCGTCCCGCCCAATGGACTCCGCGGTCTACACTGGAGCCTCCGTTTGGGTCGCGGAGGTGATACAGAAGAAGAAGGCCAGAGAGAGGGAAGTCTGGAACCTGCTCCACGAGAGTTGGGAGGCTGGCATGGCGGCTTCCAGATCTACGGGGCGGCTTGTTTTTACCAATCTGGAAAAAGAATACGGGTTCATTCGGGACCTCATAACCGGCTAGAAGGTATATATCAACGTGACTTCCGTCCGTCACGGCTGGGCTTTGCGGGAGGGGGACTTGGCGTCATACTACAAGGAGTACTGTCCCCGTGGCTACTACGTGGTAGCCGTGATTGCTGAACCCGAAAGCAATGAGCCCCCGTAAAAGGACCCCTAGAGACACTCCCAGGATTCTGGGAGCTCCACGGCTGTGGAGCCCCTTACTACTGATGAGACATCGGCTATCAGGAGATGGCACGGACTACCGGGATTTCGCTGCACCGTTGTGCCGGCCCAAAGGGACAGTTATGCGTCCAAGATAAGGAAAATGTTTCTATTGTTTATTGTTTTCTCCTGATATAGCGGGGATGCGAAGGGGGAATTGTTAATGGTAAAAGAAGGGGGAGTACTTCCATTTTATGTTTGAAATAGTGTGTTTAAAGAAGGAGTTAAAGGAAAAAAAAAGAAAGACAAAAAAACCCAAACAATCGAAGAAAAAGGGGTTACTCCGGTTGAGTAACTCCTATTGTTATTAAAGTAGAGGTAACGGTATGTTAAAAGTTGATTTAATGAGTAGTGTGTGTAACAAAAAAAAATGTGTGTAACAGGTCCCGGGTACAGGGTAGGATAAAAACGCTGACCATGACTCTTTTTAAGTGAAGGACAAGGAGACGAGAGATATCGAACCAGACAGTGGCCCGTCAGTCAGGTCCCCGACACCAAGGACACCCCAAAAGGAAGGGCGGGTGCCAACGGTGACCTGGTAGGCAAAAGGCCTCGGTCGTGGCATTCCGGACAGTAGAAGGTAGTAGAAGGGGAGAGCAGTGGGAGGCACACGCCGTAGAGTAGTCCGAGTGGACGTCGCCAACCTGAAAGAAGTTGTCACGTGGCGTGCGTGCCGGCGAGTACAGTGGTGGCAGCTAGTAATTCCTTTTGTTGTTGTGGAGTTGGCAGTGATTGCATCAGTATATATATTCCATGTGGTGGAATTGGAGGTATATGTATTGTACACTCACTGGGAATGCCTCAATAAATGGCCTAGTGGGGAAAACAGCTGCGGCCTCGTGCAGTCATCAATCAACTGCGTAATTGTCCTCACGGATGTAAGGTACAGAGTTGCGTCCCTTGACAAACTGATGACAGTGATGGTATCTGTGCAATTCCCCCTGCTGTTATAGCTGACATATTTGTGGCTGCGGTGGGATCTCCATGATCTTTACAGTTTTCTCTCCCTGACAAATTGGTGGTAACAGTGGGATCACAGAATATTAGTAATCTGGGGTGAGCAATCATCCCTGTATCTAAAACCTTGTTGCACAGTATCTGCAAGGATTCTGTACAGAGTTTTGAGGATCGGACTCATTGTTTATACCTGGGAAAATACTGTGCATGTTACACCCCTTCCCCCTCTTTCATTTTTGTTTTCTATCTTTTATTTGGCAAGTGACTGCTATGATGTCAGCTCCTTATAAGGAGCTGTGCTGATCCATTTGTATGAAGAGCTAGGTCTCAATTAGTCATAGAATCGTAGAGTTGGAAGGGACCTCCTGGGCCATCTGGTCCAACCCCCTGCTCAAAGCAGGATTCACTAAATCATCCCAGAAAGATGTTTGTCCAGCCTCTGTTTGAAAACTTCCATGAAAGGAGAACTCACCACCTCTCGTGGCAGCCTGTTCCACTCATTCATTACCCTGTCAAAATGTTTTTTTCTGATATCTAATCTGTGTCTCCTTCCATTCAGTTTCATCCCATTGCTTCTAGTCTTTCCTTGTGCAAATGAGAATAAAGATGATCCTTCTATAATGTGACAGCCCTTGAGATATTTTTAGACAGCTATTACGTCTCCTCTCATTCTTCTCTTCTGCAAGCTAAACATTCCCAAATCCTGTAACCGTTCCTCATAGGACATGGTTTGCAGGCCGATCACCATTCTGGTCGCTCTTCTCTGAACTTGCTCCAGTTTGTTGATGTCTTTTTTAAAATGTGGTGCCCAAAACTGGACACAGTAACCCAGATGAGGTCTGACCAAAGAGGAGTAGAGGGCAATAATGACTTCACGTGATCTAGACTGTAAGCTTCTGTTAATACATCCCAGAATTGTATTTGCCTTTTTTGCTGCTGCATCACACTGTTGACTCATGTTCAGTTTATGATCTATTAGTATACCCAAGTCTTTTTCAAATGTGCTGTTGCTTAGCCCTGCTCCTCCCATTCTTTATATGCTTTTTTCATTTTTATTGCCCAGATGTAGTACTTTGCAATTTTCCATGTTAAAAACCATTCTGTTAGTTGCTGCCCACTGCTCCAGTTTATTTATATCTTTTTGAATCCTCTCTCTTTTCTGATATTAGCTATCCCTCCTAGCTTTGTGTCATCAGCAAATTTAATCAGTGTACCCTCAATTCCTTCATCTAAATCATTGATAAAGATGTTGAACAATACAGAGCCCAGGACAGAGCCCTGTGGTACCCCACTTGAGACATTCTTCCAACTGGATGTGTAGCCATTTATGACCACTTTTTGGGTCCGATCACTAAGCTAGTTATGAATCCACCTAACAGTTGCCTTGTCCATTCCATACTTAGTCATTTTGTCAATAAGGACGGTGTGAGATACTTTGTCAAATGCTTTGCTTAAAGGGAAGGTGCCGTGTTTTTTCATAATTTAATGTAAAAAAGAAAATAGTATAAAAAAATATTGTTCCCTAAGCTTGACTAAGTGGTGTGTGTTTTTATTTTTTTTACTGTATTAATGCAGCCACTGGGGGCTGCCATCTTACCTTTCTGGCTGCTGAACAATACTTTCCATGCTCATATACGGCAGTCCCTGGTCATAAGAGACAAGAGTCAGCTCCCGACCTCTATCTGTATCATTGCAGCAGCATCAGCTGTGAACTGGGCACGCCTCTGGGGGCAGCTCAATTCACAGCTGTAGGTGTGGCCAGGCCCCATTTTATTAGAGCCCAGTGCTTTCCTTTTAACTCCATTTAAACTCTATTGCATGCCCTGAGGATGCTGTACTGTTCCAGCATAATAGGGCTTGGATGTTCACTCTGCACATACCAGCTGAAGGAGAAGATACAGGACGAGCTCCTGGAGACCGAGCTGCTCTTTCCCAAACACCCGACCAGCTGCTGCCCCTGCTCTTGCAAAACAAAGGAGGAGCTGCTCCCTGTTCTTTCAAAACACTTGGCCATCTGCTGGACATCTAATCCTATCCTGTGTGATACTGACTGCTGAACCGTGTATCTAATCCTATCCTGTGTGATACTGACTGCTGAGCTGTGTATCTATTCCTATCCTGTGTGATACTGTCTGCTGAGCCGTGTATCTAATCCTCTCCTGTGTGATACTGTCTGCTGAGCCATGTATCTAATCCTATCCTGTGTGATACTGTCTGCTGATCCGTGTATCTTATCTTATCCTGTGTGATACGGACTGCTGAGCCGTGTATCTAATCCTATCCTGTGATACTGACTGCTGAGCCGTGTATCTATTCCTATCCTGTGTGATACTGACTGCTGAGCCGTGTATCTAATCCTATCCTGTGTGATACTGTGTGCTGAGCCGTGTATCTAATCCTATCCTGTGTGATACTGACTGCAGAGCCGTGTATCTAATCCTATCCTGTGTGATACTGTCTGCTGAGCTGTGTATCTAATCCCATCCTGTGTGATACTGCTCTCCTGAAATACTCTGTGCTGCTGTCACCCTGCTGGTTTTATGTGTGATCTACATGGTGGTATTGTGTATGATCTACAGTGGGGCAAAAAAGTATTTAGTCAGTCAGCAATAGCGCAAGTTCCACCACTTAAAAAGATGAGAGGCGTCTGTAATTTACATCATAGGTAGACCTTAACTATGGGAGACAAACTGAGAAAAAAAAATCCAGAAAATCACATTGTCTGTTTTTTTTTCATTTTATTTGCATATTATGGTGGAAAATAAGTATTTGGTCAGAAACAAAATTTCATCTCAATACTTTGTGATATATCCTTTGTTGGCAATGACAGAGGTCAAACGTTTTCTGTAAGTCTTCACAAGGTTGCCACACACTGTTGTTGGTATGTTGGCCCATTCCTCCATGCAGATCTCCTCTAGAGCAGTGATGTTTTTGGTTTTTCGCTTGGCAACACGGACTTTCAACTCCCTCCAAAGGTTTTCTATAGGGTTGAGATCTGGAGACTGGCTAGGCCACTCCAGGACCTTGAAATGCTTCTTAAGAAGCCACTCCTTCGTTGCCCTGGCGGTGTGCTTTGGATCATTGTCATGTTGAAAGACCCAGCCACGTTTCATCTTCAATGCCCTTGCTGATGGAAGGAGGTTTGCACTCAAAATCTCACGATACATGGCCCCATTCATTCTTTCATGTACCCGGATCAGTCATCCTGGACCCTTTGCAGAGAAACAGCCCCAAAGCATGATGTTTCCACCACCATGCTTTACAGTAGGTATGGTGTTTGATGGATGCAACTCAGTATTCTTTTTCCTCCAAACACAAAAAAGTTGTGTTTCTACCAAACAGTTCCAGTTTGGTTTCATCAGACCATAGGACATTCTCCCAAAACTCCTCTGGATCATCCAAATGCTCTCTAGCAAACTTCAGACGGGCCCGGACATGTACAGGCTTAAGCAGTAGGACACGTCTGGCACTGCAGGATCTGAGTCCATGGTGGCGTAGTGTGTTACTTATGGTAGGCCTTGTTACATTGGTCCTAGCTCTCTGCAGTTCATTCACTAGGTTCCCCCGCGTGGTTCTGGGATTTTTGCTCACCGTTCTTGTGATCATTCTGACCCCACGGGGTGGGATTTTGCGTGGAGCACCAGATCGAGGGAGATTATCAGTTGTCTTGTGTGTCTTCCATTTTCTAATTATTGCTCCCACAGTTGATTTCTTCACTCCAAGCTGGTTGGCTATTGCAGATTCAGTCTTCCCAGCCTGGTGCAGGGCTACAATTTTGTTTCTGGTGTCCTTTGACAGCTCTTTGGTCTTCACCATAGTGGAGTTTGGAGTCAGACTGTTTGAGGGTGTGCACAGGTGTCTTTTTATACTGATAACAAGTTTAAACAGGTGCCATTACTACAGGTAATGAGTGGAGGAAAGAGGAGACTCTTAAAGAAGAAGTTACAGGTCTGTGAGAGCCAAAAATCTTGATTGCTTGTTTCTGACCAAATACTTATTTTCCACCATAATATGCAAATAAAATGAAAAAAAAACAGACAATGTGATTTTCTGGATTTTTTTTTTCTCAGTTTGTCTCCCATAGTTGAGGTCTACCTATGATGTAAATTACAGACGCCTCTCATCTTTTTAAGTGGTGGAACTTGCACTATTGCTGACTGACTAAATACTTTTTTGCCCCACTGTATATGGCGGCATTATGTGTCAAGTATTATGCCGGTATTATGTGAGAACACTATAGCAGTATTATCTGCTAAAAGGGGACCCATTCTAGGGTGGTTCTGCCTGAGCACCTGCACACGGGTCAGGGGTAATAGTTAGGTGCAGTCAGGGGAGGGCTGGTGAGGCAGCTGAAGAGAGGGGTCTCATTTTAATCGTTACATTTCCCCCAGCCTGCTTCCCAGCGTCACCCCGGACTGCGCCTGTCGCCTCGCTTTCACACATCGCCAGGACAGCATCTGAGGAGGGGAATGGGGTCTTTGCATGCAAAGTCTGGATCAGAACAGGTCATCAATCAGCAGAAATGTTTCCTGGATTTCTGTGGTGCGGTCACCCTGCTCCCCCCCATATATCTCCCTCTGTGCCCCCCATAGACCAGCACAGTGCTCTCCTGAAATACTCTGTGCTGCTGTCACCCTGCTCCCAGAATCCTTGTTGCCTGCCATCCTCGGTGACCGAAGACCCCATTCCTCTCCTCAGATCCTGTCCTTGCGATGTGTGAAAGCGAGGAGACAGGGGCCTGATATATGGTGGAAGGAGCAGGGTGACAGCAGCACAGAGTATTTCAGGAGAGCAGTGTGCTGGTCTATGGGGGGCACCCTGTTCGGTGCCAGGGATTGTACATAGAGCGCTGTGTTTTATACACATGGATGGACCGCCTGCTCATCTGCTCCATAGAAATCCAGGAAACATTTCTGCTGATTGATGACCTGTTCTGATCCAGACTTTGCATGCAAAGACAGTCAGTAACTTTGCAGGCCCCATCAAAATGGCTGCTCACTGTGTTCCTAAATGTCATCCTCTCTTTTCCCTTAGCAAACACCCAGAAGGGGAGGAGAGGAGTGACATCATACCCATGTCAGCAGATTCCGCCCATAATTACTGCAGGGCAGTAATGTGAGCTAGTTGTACACTAGGTTTTTGTGCCAAATTTCAGTAGCTGCTCCCCCAAGTGGAAATGCCAAACTTTTTAAAATTATTTTTCATATTTTACAAAATTAAAAACAAGTGATATTTTTTAAGAAAATGTAAACATTAATTCTTTACATTTTTTCAATTGCTGAAAAAAAACTTTTTGGATGGCACCTTCCCTTTAAGTTAAGATATACTATATCTACAGCATTTCCATAATCCACTCAGTCAGTGATTCTGTCATAGAAGGAAATTAAGTTAGTCTGACTTGACTTATTAGTTACAAACCCATGCTGACTCTGGTTAATCAATGAGTCCCACAAAACCAAAGTACTGTTGATCTGTGCTTTGGTTGAGGATGATGCCAGGCAACAAGATGATGTGACACCAGAACACAGTACCAATGGAGCATCAGGATGCCCAGTTGTGGATCAAGTTCCAGATTTGTTCAACTCAGAAGGGGCCAGCAGCCCTAGCTTCAACATTGGGATGAACACTTACTTGACACTCATCCTTCAGCAACTGAGCGGTTGTGACCCTCAAATGTGGATGCAGCTTGTGCTACAAAAATGCAGAGGAGAGCATGAATTTGCAGAGCGACAGACCCAGGCCGAGTGAGAGGCACGGGTAGCTGACAGAGCACCAACTGGAATTAATAAGACTCCAAAAGGAGCAATCTGCCCCTCTGAACAGTGAGTCCAGTAATGTTGACACCTTTAAACTCCATCCTGAGCATTTTCCTGTGATGGATAAGGATGCGGATCATTTTTAAGGGTTTTTGAAAAAACCTGCAGACAGTACCAGCTGCTTGATGACCAGTGGGCTTGACACTTAATCCTAGGGCTACAAGGCAAAGCTCTGGAGGTGTTCAGCTTTTGCCCCACGATAACAAGATGGAAGCTACAAGGTCATTAATCAGAATACAGAAATTAAACAGAATACAGAATTAAACAAATATCAGTTGACCCCTTAAAGTGTGTCCAAAAAATTCTGGACCCCATGACAGCTACAGTGATGTGGTGGATGGGCTCAGATTCAACTTTAAGCAGTGGGTCTAGGGACTATCGGTTAGCACATTTGAGGTATTGAAGGACCTGATGGTGAAAGACAAATTTCATCATCTTTGCCAGGCAGAGGTGTGTCAGTTCGTGATGTACCATGAGCCAAAGGAGGCTGGCAAGGTCACACAGATTGCCAATACTTATCAGTCCAACCATACACAGGAGGTGCAGAAGTCAGCCATCACCAGTTGGAAAGGGGATCAGCCGACTCTGCTAAACGGTCCTCACTGGTCTCTCCCCATCTTCTAGCACCCAACCTGCATCTGACTCCCACCTGTGCAATCAAAAGCAAAAAATAAATATCCTAAAATAAAAAAGTAAAGAATAATTTGCAAAAATTGCATGAAGGTAGTAATAATAATAAGGGTATTTAGTAAACATTATTTTGATCAAAAGCCATCCCGCCACATCAAGGCAACCCTTGTGGGACAGTCCTAACTCTTGTATTTAAAACCTTTGCAATTGTCAAGTGACGTAAATGTGAACCAGGATCGAGGGACTGAACCACCTGTAAAGCATAGGCCAGACAGGATGGATTTTCCAACTCAGAAACAGGGTGGTCACACCCTTATATGCACAGAATGCACATTGAACTAAATGAGGGTTTGCCTTGACATGGCGGGATGGCTTGTACATTCTTTTGAGCAAAATAATGTTTACTAAATACCCTTAGTATTATTACTACCTTCATGCATTTTTTTTTTCAATTTATTTTTTACTTTTTTATTTTAGGATATTTGTTTTTTGTTTTTGGTTGTCTCTGTGTAAAGGTCATGTGTTTATATGCATTTACATTTTGCATACACATTAATTTACTTTTTCAGCTCAGACCTAGTTTCTCATTTAGTGGTGCGATAAGCAGCTGCTAAGGTTACTTTCACACGTCAGTTTTTTTCCGACAGGCAGGATCCGTCTTTTTTAGGAAAAACCGGATCCGGCGAAATCTGCCACCAGAATCGGTTTTCTCTCAATGAATTGTATTAGCGCCGGATCGCGCCACATGGCCTTCCGTTTCTTCTTGGTTTTCGCCGGATGTGGCTAAATGTTTGATTCTGGCATCTGGAAAAAATGTCTCAAGTAACGTTTTTTGTCTGCGGCGAAAAACCGGACAGCGTGGCATCCAGCGCTTCCGACTTTTTGCTAGAATGCAAATCTATGGGCACCGGATCCGGCCACCGGATCCGCTTTTTAAGTATGAGCATGCTCAGATCCAATTGGCCATCCCCCAGGAAACAGATACAGTGAGGCCCTCATCCATTACCAGCCAGCTAGATGGATCCAGCGGAAAAACGGATCTGTTTCATCAGTTTTCCACAATTTACACCGGATCTGTTGCAACTGCCAGTTGGAAAAAACCTGATGTGTGAAAGTAGCCTAATTTATCCCAATCCAGCTCCCACAATCCCTCTCACCTGACCCTCTAGTCAGCCCTATACATTTAGAAGCATCTTAAGGGGTGTAACGCGTGCAGTTAATCCATGGCTGTTAGTCAGGGCAGGTAACCAACACTTTGCTTTCCCTTTCAGTCATGTGTTTTATCTCTATCCTCCTGTGTTCCCATGCCATCCACATTCACTGCCCCATCCCCCCTCATACTAATAAGCCCCTCTCTGCTTCCCTCCCCCATGTACAGCTCCCATGCACTTCTCACCTTCCTGAAAAACCTCAGTCCATCTTGCCCATCACTCTCATTTCCCATTCCCATTCAGGCTCTTCCTTCCTCTCTCCCTCAATGTAGCGGTCATACTCCCGTCCCCACAATGCACTTTCCAGGTCACCCCCCCACCAATTCCATCACTCTCATTTCCCATTCCCATTCAGGGTCTTCCTTCCTCTCTCCCTCAATGTAGCGGTCATATACCGGCCCCCAGGCTCACTCACCCACTTCCTTGACGATTTCTCTGCCTGGCTGCCACACTTCATGTCCTCAGAACTACAAACCCTTATCTTGGGAGACTTCAACATCCCCATTAACAGCCCCACTTCCACATCTGCATCCCAGCTTCTATCACTAACCACTTCTCTGGGCCTCTCAAAGTTCTCAACCTCTGAGACAAAGATGGTAACTGTCATGGTTTGGAGGGGGTCTTGCCGTGCACTCACAGGGTTAAGTGTACGTGGCCTCTTTCTGGATCTGGGAGAGTTATTTATACTCACTCTTTACCAGGGTTCTCTGTCAGCTATACTGTTGTTCTGGCTGTGTGTCTGACCCCTGGTGTGCTTGTATACTGCATAGCTTGTCTGCTTCCCGTGTATGACCCGGTCTGTCCCCTCACTCTGTACTCCGTCTCTCGTTTTGGTATTATTGTCTTTTCCGGTTCTGACCTCCTGGCTTGGCTATCGTCACTCCATTACAGTTTGTCTCTATTGTACTGTCTATTGCCCGTTCTGGTTTTCTGATCTATTGCTACGTCCTGACTATCCATTCTGTCTAACCCTTTGGTACTGTCGTGCTATCTTGTGCTTTGACCCTGGCTTGATCTGGTTTCTGTCTCTGTCTATGCCTCTTGGTAACATTGTCCTGTAGTTACACCCTTCTAGGAGTTTTCCTCAGCTCCTAGCTCTCTCTGGAGTTTAGACCACGCCCTCAGCAGTCACATGCTTCAGGTCCTGTGAGCCTGGAGCATGCATCGTCACCACTGCTGCCCCCACTCCACGGGTATCTTTGTGCACAGTTTTGTACTCAGGACATGCGCACTGGCTCAGTGAGCAAGTGCAGTGCGGTGTTCCTGACATTATAGCTGACCCAAAACATTTAAATGAGGTTTGCACTTTTTTTTCCTTGAATCATGGATCCGCTGCATGCTCTCTCTGAGCAAGTGAATAACCTCACTCAAATGATCCAAAATCTGTCTGTGGAGCAGCAACCCTGGCTCAGTCACAGCAACAGGTTCAGAGGGAGGTTGCTAATGCCATGCAGAGTTCTTTTCCTTCTGGGGCCCGGGGTGAGGGTACCACAGATGTTTCCTTAATTTCCCCTGAATCACCTGTTAAATTGCCTGACTTTTTCTCTGGGGACAAAAAAACATTTAAGGATTTTAAGGAGGGGTGCAAATTCTTATTTTCGTTAAGGTCACGCTCCTCTGGGGATGAGAGTCAGAGAGTTGGGGTCATTATGTCTTTGTTAAGGGGCTCCCCTCAGGCTTGGGCTTTTTCCCTTCCCCCTACCTCCCCTGAGAGAATGTCAGTGAATGCATTCTTTGAGGCACTCGGGCACATCTACAATGAACCTGATCATGTCAGGCTAGCCGAGGATATGATGATGAGTGTGTGCCAGGGGAAACACTCGGCCGAGTGGATCTGCTCTGAGTTCAGACGCTGGGCAGAGGAGGTCTCCTGGGATGATGCTGCTCTCCAGTGCTTGTTCTGTAGATGTAGCAATATGTTATACAGTGGGGCAAAAAAGTATTTAGTCAGTCAGCAATAGTGCAAGTTCCACCACTTAAAAAGATGAGAGGCGTCTGTAATTTACATCATAGGTAGACCTCAACTATGGGAGACAAACTGAGAAAAAAAAATCCAGAAAATCACATTGTCTGTTTTTTTTTTCATTTTATTTGCATATTATGGTGGAAAATAAGTATTTGGTCAGAAACAAAATTTCATCTCAATACTTTGTGATATATCCTTTGTTGGCAATGACAGAGGTCAAACGTTTTCTGTAAGTCTTCACAAGGTTGCCACACACTGTTGTTGGTATGTTGGCCCATTCCTCCATGCAGATCTCCTCTAGAGCAGTGATGTTTTTGGCTTTTCGCTTGGCAACACGGACTTTCAACTCCCTCCAAAGGTTTTCTATAGGGTTGAGCTCTGGAGACTGGCTAGGCCACTCCAGGACCTTGAAATGCTTCTTACGAAGCCACTCCTTCGTTGCCCTGGCGGTGTGCTTTGGATCATTGTCATGTTGAAAGACCCAGCCACGTTTCATCTTCAATGCCCTTGCTGATGGAAGGAGGTTTTCACTCAAAATCTCACGATACATGGCCCCATTCATTCTTTCATGTACCCGGATCAGTCGTCCTGGCCCCTTTGCAGAGAAACAGCCCCAAAGCATGATGTTTCCACCACCATGCTTTACAGTAGGTATGGTGTTTGATGGATGCAACTCAGTATTCTTTTTCCTCCAAACACAACAAGTTGTGTTTCTACCAAACAGTTCCAGTTTGGTTTCATCAGACCATAGGACATTCTCCCAAAACTCCTCTGGATCATCCAAATGCTCTCTAGCAAACTTCAGACGGGCCCGGACCTGTACAGGCTTAAGCAGTGGGACACGTCTGGCACTGCAGGATCTGAGTCCATGGTGGCGTAGTGTGTTACTTATGGTAGGCCTTGTTACATTGGTCCCAGCTCTCTGCAGTTCATTCACTAGGTCCCCCCGCGTGGTTCTGGGATTTTTGCTCACCGTTCTTGTGATCATTCTGACCCCACGGGGTGGGATTTTGCGTGGAGCACCAGATCGAGGGAGATTATCAGTGGTCTTGTATGTCTTCCATTTTCTAATTATTGCTCCCACAGTTGATTTTTTCACTCCAAGCTGGTTGGCTATTGCAGATTCAGTCTTCCCAGCCTGGTGCAGGGCTACAATTTTGTTTCTGGTGTCCTTTGACAGCTCTTTGGTCTTCACCATAGTGGAGTTTGGAGTCAGACTGTTTGAGGGTGTGCACAGGTGTCTTTTTATACTGATAACAAGTTTAAACAGGTGCCATTACTGCAGGTAATGAGTGGAGGAAAGAGGAGACTCTTAAAGAAGAAGTTACAGGTCTGTGAGAGCCAGAAATCTTGATTGCTTGTTTCTGACCAAATACTTATTTTCCACCATAATATGCAAATAAAATGAAAAAAAAACAATGTGATTTTCTGGATTTTTTTTTCTCAGTTTGTCTCCCATAGTTGAGGTCTACCTATGATGTAAATTACAGACGCCTCTCATCTTTTTAAGTGGTGGAACTTGCACTATTGCTGACTGACTAAATACTTTTTTGCCCCACTGTATGTTTATGTGGCCTCTAGGGGTCTCACTACTTTGATGTGTGTAATATAGAGTGTAAGAACTTGTTGGTTAGTTGTTGTTAGCAGACATCTTGTAATGGAGGAATGTATCACAAGTCTCATGTAATAAACAAGCCTGGAAATATCCAAGGAGTATGATCCTTGACCGGAAATACATAACAGAACAGTAGAGGCCTGTCCGAATGTTTGAAAGATGCCCTGACCCTCCACTGGATTCTTTGGAGGATGCTATGATCCAGGCTGTCCACATCGACCATAGGCTGCAGGAGACCCCTTATTTCTCCAACCAGAGAGACTCTACATCTAGTCCCGAGCCCATGGAGGTTGGTGCCACGTCCTTGAAGGAAAAAGAGAGGAGACACCGTAGAAACAACCAACTGTGCTTTTACTATGGATCCTCTGGACATTGGAGAAGGAACTGTCCTTCTTGCCCTTCTTCAGTGAAGCCGTCAGGAAAACGACTGAGTCTGTGTAACAATCGACGAGGTTGCCCAGACTCCCAGGTACCTTTTTCCTCGCTTACTAAAATTCTTCCAGTGGAACAAGAACTTGCAGGCGGTCTGGTTGTGACTACCGCCTTTGTTGACTGTGGTTCTTCTATTAATCTGATCGATGCCAAAGTTGTGACTTTTCATAAGATAGGGACAGTCAATTTAAAAGATCCTGTTAAAATTGTGGCAATTGATTCTTCTCCTATCGCCCGGGAGGGAATTTGTTTCATGACTGAAAGTGAGTTCCACTCACGTGGAAAAATTAAGGTATTTTGTTCTAAACATTCTGCCGGCTGGACTGGTAATGGGTTTGCCTTGGCTTCAACGCCACAATCCTACTATTGACTGGGTCACAGGGGAGATCATTCAGTGGGGTTGTATGGCTAACGGTCTGTGTTGTAACTTGACAACTCTTGTCACCCAAGTAAAATCTGTGTCAGTGTCGTCTATAGGTCGGGAAGGTATTCCAGAGTACCTGAAATATTTTGAAGACGCATTTTCCGAAAGTGAGGCTGAGGCGCTACCACCACATAGACAATTTGATTGTGCAATTAATCTAGTCCCTGGAACCAAGTTACCCAAGGCTCGCCTGTTCAATTTGTCCGGGCCCGAAGTCTAGCCATGAAGGAGTAAATTACCGAGAGTCTCCGCAAAGGGCATACTACGCCTTCTGTTTCACCTGTGGCGGCGGGCTTCTTTTTTGTTAAGAAAAAAGATGGTGGTTTGCGGCCGTGCCTCGACTTTCGGGAATTAAACAAAATTACTGTGAAAAGTACATACCCTCTCCCCCTAATTCCTGATCTATGTAACCAACTCACCGGGGCCAAGGCCAAGTGGTTCTCTAAACTGGATTTACATAGGGTGTTATGAATGAGTCACCGTAGGAGGCAAAAACAGAAATACAAGCTAAGTCCAGAAAACCAGAGAAGCTGGCAACTATCAGATTGCAGACCCCTGAACCTATCAACACAACTAGCAGTAGCCGTGGGGATTCCTACGATGCCCTAGACCCCTCGATCAC
This sequence comes from Dendrobates tinctorius, assembly GCF_039654945.1. Classification (NCBI taxonomy): domain Eukaryota; kingdom Metazoa; phylum Chordata; class Amphibia; order Anura; family Dendrobatidae; genus Dendrobates; species Dendrobates tinctorius. The sequence goes on along the minus strand of NW_027361788.1, from coordinate 7,097,963 downwards.
AGCCGGAGAATTAAATAGGCCTAAAGAAAGAAAGGGGAAATCTAAACTGCCCCAGAGCAGACCCCAAAGCAATAGGCAGCCCCCAACATATAATGACGGTGAAGCAAGATGAAAACACTAACACAGACCGAAAGATAGACTGAGCAAAGACGGGGCCCAAAACTACCTAGATAGGAAAGGACAGGAAGGCTGCTGTCTGCAATCTGCCAAAACCCTATCAAAGACATAAGCCAACAAGCTGATATGAAAAAGGCCCTGAAGCAGCTAGGCTTCAAAAACTAAATCAGCACTCGGGTATTTTCAGAAGACAGAGCTAAAGGAATTCTGCACACCCCAGCAGGGAATGGCAGAAATCCAGAAAAACAAAGCAAACAAAGTCAAAGCACAAATGCAAAAGGCTGAGCAGCAACCTTAGCTTTAGAGGAGCAGGAATTCAGACTGGTCTCCAAGGATCCCACAGAGAAATCACCCGCAGGGCAGAAGGGCGTCGGCAGCCTTATATCCAGTCAGTAACTCCACTCAGCCAGTCATCATCATCAGCCTCAGGTGTATGATAATCAGGCTCACTACCTTTCTTTACCAGAAGAGGGAGTTCCTTGGGCCTCAGTAATGAAGGGGAAAATGAACTCACAACAGTACCTCCCCCTTGAGGAGGGGTCACCAAACCCTCAACTACGCCACCAGGGCGATCAGGGTGAGCCCGATGAAAGGCATGCACCAATCTTTTGGCATGAATATCAGAGGCAGAGACCAAGGAATTATCCTCCTGACCATAACCCTTCCACTTAACCAAATACTGGAGTCTCCGTCTAGCCAGACGGGAATCCAGTACTTTCTCTACCTCATATTCCATGTTACCTTCAACCAATACAGGGTCTGGAGGTGCCACCCCCGGAACAACAGGTTCAACAAACCTCTTCAACAAAGATTTATGGAACACATTATGGATCTTAAATGTGACAGGAAGAGCCAAACGAAAAGAGACCGGATTAATAATCTCCACAATCTTGTAAGAGCCAATAAATCTAGGCTTAAACTTAGGAGAAGCCACCTTCATAGCAATATTTTTTGATGATAACCACACCATATCACCAACCTTAAACTGGGGACCAATGGTCCTATGTCGATTGGAAAACCGCTGGGCCATTTCCTGGGAGAGAGATAACTTATCCACCACTTGGTCCCAGATCTGGTGCATTCTCTCCACCACAGTGTCAACACCTGGGCAGGCAGAGGGCTCCACCTGCCCTGAAGAAAATCGAGGATGAAACCCAAAGTTACAAAAAAAAGGTGACATCAAAGTGGCAGAACTAGCTCTATTATTTAAAGCAAATTCGGCCAAGGGCAAAAATGAAACCCAATCATCCTGATCAGCAAAAATAAAACATCTCAAATATGACTCCAAGGTCTGGTTTGTTCTCTCTGTCTGCCCATTGGTCTGAGGGTGAAAAGCAGAGGAGAAGGACAACTGAATTCCCAGCCTGGAACAGAAAGTTCTCCAAAATCTAGACACAAACTGGACTCCTCTGTCAGATACAATGTTCTCAGGAATCCCGTGCAAACGAACCACCTGTTGTAAAAACAGGGGCACCAACTCAGAGGAAGACGGCAACTTAGGGAGTGGTACAAGATGAACCATCTTAGAGAACCTATCACAAATCACCCAAATAACAGTCATCCCTTGAGAGACAGGCATATCAGAGATGAAATCCATTGAAATATGGGTCCATGGCCTCTTGGGGACAGGCAAAGGCATCAACAACCCACTAGAGTGAGAACACGATTTAGACCGGGAGCACGTCCCACAGGACTGCACAAAATTCCTGACATCACGAGACAAGGAGGGCCACCAAAAAAACCGACTCACCAGGTCTCTAGTACCAAAAATACCTGGATGACCAGCCAAAGCAGAGCAATGAACTTCAGACATCACTCTCTTCTTCCACTGGTCAGGAACATACAACTTTCCACTGGGACAACGCTCAGGTTTGTCCTCCTGGAACTCTTCCAGAGCACGTCTCAAATCGGGCGAGATGGCAGAAAGAACTACCCCTTCGCCTAAGATGGTAGAAGGCTTGGTCACCACAGGAGAATCAGCAAAGAAGCTCCTAGAGAGGGCGTCTGCCTTGATATTCTTCGTTCCAGGAAGAAAAGAAACCACAAAATCAAAACGTGTAAAAAAACAAGGCCCACCTAGCCTGTCTAGGGTTCAAGCGCTTAGCCGACTCTAGGTAAATCAAATTCTTGTGGTCAGTGAGGACCACGACTTGATGCTTAGCTCCCTCCAACCAATGTCTCCACTCCTCAAATGCCCATTTCATGGCCAACAGTTCCCTATTCCCCACATCATAGTTACGTTCAGATGGAGAGAACTTTCGGGAAAAGAAAGCACAGGGATTCATTTTAGATGTTACAGGATCCTTTTGGGACAAAACAGCTCTTGCACCAATCTCAGAAGCATCCAACTCTACCTGGAATGGAAGTGAGACATCAGGTTGCCGCAAAACCGGGGCAGAGGTGAATCTTCGCTTCAGCTCCTGAAAGGAAGAAACAGCCTCCGGAGACCAATTTAACACATCATCACCCTTCTTAGTCAAATCAGTCAATGGCTTGGCAATACTAGAAAATTTTGCTATAAATTTCCAATAAAAATTAGCAAAACCCAAAAACTTCTGGAGGGCCTTCAAAGAAGTGGGCTGAACCCAATCGTAAATGGCCTGTACCTTGGCCAGGTCCATTTCAATAGTTGACGGGGACAAAATAAATCCCAAAAAAGAAATCCCCTGTACTCCAAAAAGGCATTTAGATCCTTTGACATACAGGGAATTCTCCCTCAAGATCCGGAACACAGTCCGAATATGTTCCACATGAGAATCCCAATCCTTGGAGAAGATCAAAATATCATCCAGATAGATAATCAAAAATTTATCGACAAAATCTCGGAAAATATCGTTCATGAAGCACTGGAAGACAGAAGGGGCATTAGTGAGCCCAAAAGGCATCACCAGGTACTCAAAATGTCCCTCCGGAGTATTAAACGCCGTCTTCCATTCATCCCCATGCTTAATGCGAATAAGATTATACGCCCCCCTGAGGTCAAGCTTGGTAAACCAGCAAGCACATTTAACTCTGGAGAATAGATCAGAAATCAGGGGTAACGGATACTGATATTTAACAGAAATTTTGTTGAGGGCACGATAATCAATACAAGGTCTTAATGATCCATCCTTTTTGGCTACAAAAAAAAACCGGCACCTAAGGGTGACGAGGATGGTCTAATATGACCCTTCTCCAACGCCTCCTTAATATAGGATCGCATAGCCTCGTGCTCGGGTACAGATAAATTGAAGAGCCGACCCTTGGGAAATTTACACCCCGTGCTCAGTTCAATTGCACAGTCATAACTCCTATGAGGAGGCAGAGATGCAGACTCATTCACACTAAATACATCATAAAAGTCCACCAAATAATCAGGAACATCATGCGACTGAGGAGAGGTGGAAAACACCGGAGCCTCACTAAAGGCACACCGACAACCCCAACTCACCACAGACACAGATTTCCAATCCAAAACTGGATTATGAATTTGTAACCAGGGAAACCCCAGAACAATAGTATCATGCAGATTATGCAACACCAAAAATCTGCAATTTTCTTGATGGTCTGGGGCGACCCGCATTACCACCTGGGTCCAAAACTGAGGTTTATTTTTAGCCAAAGGAGTAGCATCAATCCCCCTCAAAGGGATAGGCGTCTGCAGAGGTGTCATCGGAAATCCACGTTTAGCAAAATCCAAGTCCATTAGGTTTAGGGCTGCTCCCGAATCCACAAAAGCCTTGGCGGAAAATGTGGACAGGGAGCAGATCAGAGTAATAGCCAGAAGAAACTTAGGTTGAACACCCCCAATAGAAAACGTGTGTGCAAAGCGTTTCTCTCGTTTAGGACAGACAGAAATAATATGCGAGGCATCTCCACAGAAAAAACACAACTTATTACGCCTTCTGAACTCCTGACGCTGCTCTCTGGAAAAAACTCTATCACATTGCATAGGTTCAGACATTTGTTCAACAGGTGGCAACACCTCTCGTGCAGCTTTGCGTTCGCGCAAACGCCGATCAACCTGAATGGCTAATGACATAGAATCGTCAAGACCAGAGGGAACAGGAAATCCTACCATAGTATGTTTTACGGCTTCTGACAACCCCTTCTGAAAGAGAGCAGCCAAGGCATTATCATTCCAGGTAGTAAGTACTGCCCACTTTCGGAATTTTTGACAGTACAATTCTGCAGAATCACGACCCTGGTTCAATGCCAGCAGGGTCTTTTCAGCCTGATCAATGGCATTAGGTTCGTCATACAACAACCCCAAGGCCTGAAAAAATGCGTTCACATTAGTCAGAATAGGATCATCTGGTTTCAAAGAAAACGCCCTGGGGATCGCCACGCGGCAAAGAGATGACAATTTTAACCTGCTGCGCGGAGCTCCCTGATGAGTTAGGCTTCAAGGCAAAAAATAATTTACAATTATTTTTGAAATTCAAAAATTTTGACCGATCCCCAAAAAATACATCAGGTGTAGGAATCTTTGGTTCAGCAGCATGTGAATGAGCAAGGTAGGCGGAAATTCCCTGCACTTCCGCAGCGAGCTGCTCCACACGATCAGACAATTGCTTTATCTCCATTGAGAGAAAAATTAATTCCCCCTACGGCCTCAGAGATATAGAGGAAAAAATATACACACTTTTTTTTTTTTTTTTTTTTTTTTATACAATTCTTTCCTGCTATTGAGTACCCTAGGATCTGCGGTATGGCAGGTGATTCTGTTATGAATGAGTCACCGTAGGAGGCAAAAACAGAAATACAAGCTAAGTCCAGAAAACCAGAGAAGTTGGCAACTATCAGATTGCAGACCCCTGAACCTATCAACATAACTAGCAGTAGCCGTGGGGGGTTCCTACGATGCCCTAGACCCCTCGATCACAGCCGGAGAATTAAATAGGCCTAAAGAAAGGGGAAATCTAAACTGCCCCATAGCAGACCCCAAAGCAATAGGCAGCCCCCAACATATAATGACGGTGAAGCAAGATGAAAATACTAACACAGACAGAAAGATAGACTGAGCAAAGACGGGGCCCAAAACTACCTAGATAGGAAAGGACAGGAAGGCTGCTGTCTGCAATCTGCCAAAACCCTATCAAAGACATAAGCCAACAAGCTGATATGAAAAAGGCCCTGAAGCAGCTAGGCTTCAAAAACTAAATCAGCACTCAGGTATTTTCAGAAAAGAGAGCTAAAGGAATTCAGTACACCCCAGCAGGGAATGGCATAAATCCAGAAAAACAAAGCAAACAAAGTCAAAGCACAAATGCAAAAGGCTGAGCAGCAAACTTAGCTTTAGAGGAGCAGGAATTCAGACTGGTCTCCAAGGATCCCACAGAGAAATCACCCGCAGGGCAGAAGGGCGTCGGCAGCCTTATATCCAGTCAGTAACTCCACTCAGCCAGTCATCATCATCAGCCTCAGGTGTATGATAATCAGGCTCACTACCTTTCTTTACCAGAAGAGGGAGTTCCTTGGGCCTCAGTAATGAAGGGGAAAATGAACTCACAACAATAGGGCATATAACCTTATAAGAGTCCGGGAAGGGGACGAATGGAAAACAGCATTCCTGATGACAGAAGGACTGTTCGAAAACTTGGTTATGCCCTTTGGTCTCACCAATGCTCCTGCTGTTTTTCAGAATTTTAATAATGTAATTTTCTCTGATTTAATTGGTCATTTTGTGGTTATCTATTTGGATGACATTTTGATGTGCTCGGTGGACAGTCCATCTCACTTGCACCATTTGGTTCTCATGAGACTGAGGGAGAATCATTTGTATGCCAAGTTGGAAAAATGCTCATTCTTTATGCAAGAATTATCCTTTCTGGGTTTGATTGTGTCAGGGGAGGGGTTCCGCATGAATCCTAAGAAGGTCCAGGCTGTTACGGATTGGGTGCAGCCTCATGACTTCAAAGGGTTGCAGCGATTTTTGGGCTTTGCTAACTTCTATAGGAAATTTATTAAGGGCTTCTCACAGGTGATAAAGCCTCTAACGGACCTCACTCTCAAGGGAGCTGATGTAAAAAATTGGTCTGTAGCTGCAAAAAATTATTTCATGACATTAAAAAATGCTTTTCTTCAGCCCCTGTATTGGTACAACCCGACCCATCAAGACCTTTTGTCGTGGAGGCTGACTCCTCGGAAGTAGGGGTGGGGGCAGTTTTGTCTCAGGGCCCTCCTACCCTTACTAATCTGAGACCTTGCGCCTTCTTCTCTAAAAAATTTTCCTCTGCCGAGAGAAATTACTATGTCGGCAATAGAGAGTTATTGGCGGAAAAGTTGTCTTTTGAAGAATGGAGGCATTTCCTGGAGGGGGCCATTCATCCCATTACAGTCATCACTGATCGCAAAAATTTGGCCTATATCGAGTCTGTCAAGAGATTGACCCCCAGACAGGCTCGGTGGGTGCTTTTTTTTTCTCGATTTCAGTTTACCATCACATTCCGCCCGGGATCTAAAAACATCAAGACTGATGCCTTATCCCGAAGCTTTGATTCGGTGTCCCCTCCAGAACCTCCCTCCTCCATTCTTCAGCCAGGAGTAGTGGTGGCCGATATCTCATCTGAGTTACAGAGAGGGATTTTGGAGGCCCAGGATCAGGCTCCGGTTGGTAAACCTGGTAAATTGTTTGTACCGGAACGTTTCCGTCTCGGACTTATGCAGGAATTTCACAATTCTATGTTGAGTGCTAATCCTGGGATTGCAACTACCCGGGAGGCAATTGCGAGGGGTTTCTGGTGGCCCTCTATGGTAACAGATATTAAAAAGTTTGTGACTGAATGTGGGGTGTGCGCTCGTTTTAAAAGTTCTCAGGTCCGTCCGGCCGGCCGGGGAGTTGGTGCCTTTGCCAATTCCGGATAGACCATGGACACTTTTGTCCATGGATTTTATCACAAATCTTCCTCCTTCCAGGTGCAACTCGGTGATATGGGTGGTGGTGGATAGGTTTTCAAAACAAGCCCACTTTGTACCTCTCCCCGCGTTACCATCTGCTGAAACCCTGGCCCGTTTATTTATTCAGCATATAATTCGGTTGCTTGGAGTGCCTATGAATGTGGTGTCAGACAGAGCGGTACAGTTTGTCGCCAGGTTCTGGAGGGCTTTTTGCAAAAAGCTGGGGATTTTGTTGTCCTTCTCCTCTGCCTATCACCCAATCACCCAGAGTCTATTGGACAGACTGAGCGCACGAACCAATCATTGGAGCAGATTCTGAAATGCTTGGCCTCTTCCAGGCAGGAGGACTGGTGTGAGGTATTGCCCATTGCAGAGTTTGCGTTCAACGGTCGTGTGAGCCAATTCTTCCTTTCAGATCAACTATGGGTTTAACCCACATTTTGGAGAGTTTTCCCGCATGGATTCAGGTTGTCCTGGTGCTGAGGATGCGACACAACGTCTTAGAATTCTTTGGAGGGAGGTTCAGAGGAATATTTCCAAGGCCCAGGAAAACTATAAGCAGTTGCTGACAGGAGGAGAGGGCCAGGTCCAGCATTTGCAGTAGGGGAGAAGGTGAGGCTATCCACCCGATATATCAAGCTTAAAATACCATCTATAAAGCTGGGCCCCAAGTTTATTGGCCCATACAAAGTTGTGGAGGTGGTTAACCCAGTAGCCTGCCGACTGCAGCTGCCCACCTCCTTTAACATTTCTGATGTCTTCCACAGGTCCCTGTTAAAGCCTGTGGGGGCTGTGAGAGAGGATTCTTCATCCAATGCTCCATCAGTGCTGGTAGAGGTGCATCTGTAGTGTGAAGTTGGGTGCATTGTTGACTCCCGGTGGGTACGCCGGAGACTCCAGTATCTGATACACTGGAAGGGGTACTCTCTGGAGGATCGGTCATGGGTTCCGGACAGTTCGGTGCATGCAGATCGTCTGGTGCGGGCTTTCCACGCCAGATACTCAGACAAGCCTGGGGGTCCAGTGGCCCCCCATTAAGAGGGGGGTACTGTCATGGTTTGGACAGTGTTCTTGCCCTGCACTCACAGGGTTAAGTGTACGTGGCCTCTTTCTGGATCTGGGAGGTGTATTTATACTCACTCTTTACCAGGGTTCTCTGTCAGCTATACTGTTGTTCTGGCTGTGTGTCTGACCCCTGGTGTACTTGTATACTTGCATAGCTTGTTTGCTTCCTGTGTATGACAGGTCTGTCCCCTCACTCTGTACTCCGTCTCTCGTTTTGGTATTATTGTCATTTCCGGTTCTGACCTCCTGGCTTGGCTATCGTTACTCCGTTACAGTTTGTCCCTATTGTACTGTCTATTGCCCGTTCTGGTTTTCTGATCTATTGTTACGTCCTGACTATCCATTCTGTCTAACCCTTTGGTACTGTCGTGCTATCTTTTGCTTTGACCCTAGCTTGATCTGGTTTCTGTCTCTGTCTATGCCTCTTGGTAACATTGTCCTGTACTTACCCTTCTAGGAGTTTTCCTCAGCTCCTAGCTCTCTGGAGTTTAGACCGCGCCCTCAGCAGTCATATGCTTCAGGTCCTGTGAGCCTGGAGCATGCATCGTCACAACTGCTGCCCCACTCCACAGGTATCTTTGTGCACAGTTTTGTACTCAGGACACGCGCACTGGCTCAGTGAGCAAGTGCAATGCGGTGTTCCTGACAGTAACACCCTTGACCTGGTCTTTGTCCGACTGTTTAAATCCCCTACCTAGAAAACTCACCTCTTCCTCTCTCTAACCACAATAGCCTCTACTTCACACTCACAAATCCTCGCCCACCCATCACACTCCTACCTACCATTCATGCATAAATCTACAAGCCATTAACACTCAGACTTTCAGACTTCCTACACTCATCACTGTTCCCAATCTCCTCTTTTTCATGTCCTGATTTGGCTGTACATCACTACAATGACACTCTCAGAAGTACCCTGGACCAAGTAGCGCACCTCACCCTTAGAACCTCCATACACAGAGTAATGCAAACCTGGCTCACATCGCAAACTCAATTTCTTCAGCGATGCTCTAGGAGTGCTGAACGCCTATGGAGAAAAACACGCACAGCAGAAGACTGTATCCACTACAAATTTGTGTTAAGGATCTATAACTCTACCCTTCACCTTGCCAAACAGACCTACTATTCCACCCTGATCTCCTCAATATATAACAACACAAAAAAACTTTTCAACACCATTCACTTCTTCCTCAGTCTGAAAGCACAGGCCCTATCACAGAAATCTGTGCTGATGACCTGGCCTCCCACTTTATAGAGAAAATAGAAAATATCCATCAGGAAATCCACTCCCAGCCACCAAGTGCTGTTACTGCCTTCTCTCCCTGCATCCTTTCTGGCTCACTCTCCACATTTGATCCCATCACAGAAGAAGTCTCAAGGCTCTTCTCTTCTTCTCGTCTGGCTACATGCACCACCGAACCCATTCTCTCACATCTTCTCCAGTCTCTCTCTCCAGTTGTCACTACTCACCTAACTACAATCTTCAATCTCTCCCTCTCATCTGGCATTTTCAACTCCTCCTTCATACACTCTATCATAACTCCATTATTGAAAAAACCCTCTCTCGATACATCCTGCACCAATAACTACCAACCAATCTCCCCTTCATCTCTAACTCTTGGAGCGCCTGGTCTACTCCCGCCTTACTTGTTACCTCTCCCCTCACTCCCTTCTAGATCCTTCACAGTCTGGCTTCCGCCGCCTACACTCAACAGAAACTGCACTCATCAAAGTTACCAATGACCTTCTGACAGCAAAATGTAACGGTGACCATTCTCTGCTCATTCTTCTCGACTTCTCTGCAGCTTTTGACACTGTTGACCACCATCTGCTACTCCCTATCCTCCAATCAATAGGCATAAAGGACATTGCTCTCTCCTGGTTCTCCTCCTATCTTTCTGACCACTCCTTCAGAGTCTCGCTCGCTGGCTCCACTTCATCTCCTCTTCCTTTCACTGTTGGGGTCCCTCAGGGCTCAGTCCTTGGCCCCATTCTCTGCTCTCTCTTCACTGCCCCAATTGGACGGACCATCAGCAGATATGGCTTTCAGTGCCACATGTCATCCCCTGATGTTACTCCCCCTGCTGTACTACAGAACGCCAGTGACTGTCTATCCACAGTCTCCAACATCATGTCTGCTCTCTATCTGAAACGCAACCTTTCAAAAACTGAGCTTCTTCTGCTCCCGCCATCTTCTAACCTCCCGAAATCTCCCTCTCCGTGGGTGGCACTATAATAACGCCCTGGCAGAAGGTGCGCTGTATGGGTGCTATGTTTGAAACCAATCTTTCCTTAACCTCCCATATACAATCTTTTGCCCGCTTTTGCAACTTACACCTAAAGAACATCTCTAGAATCCGCCCCTTTCTCACCATGGAAATAACAAACACCCTCACTGTCACCCTGATCCGCTCCCACCTGGACTACTGTAATGCTCTATTGGTTGACCCCCCCACTCAACTTTCCCCTCTCCAGTCCATCTTTAATGCAGCAGCCAGGGTCGTCCAACTGGCTAATAGGTACTCAGATGCGTCTGCTCTTTGCCAGTCATTGCACTGGCTGCCCATTCCTTATAGGATCCAATTTAAACTGCTTGTTCTCACCCACAAAGCTCTCCACAGTGTGGCACCCCCATACATCTCCTCCCTCATTTCTGTTTATCAGCCTACCCGCTCGTTACGCTCTGCAAATGACTTTTGACTAACCTCTGCACTAATCTGTACCTCCCACTCCCAGTTCCAAGACTTCTCCCACATTGCCCAATCCTCTGGAATACTCTACTTGAAGAAATTAGGACTATCCACAACTTGCACAGTTTTAGGTGGTCCCTCAAAGCACATCTGTTTGAGCAGCCTATCATGTTCCCTAATCAAAGTCAGTTTATGTCAAGTGTGTTTGTAGCCCATTCACTATCTGAGAATAACCCTCCTTCATACCTCCCAACTTTTGAAGAAGGGAATGAGGGACAAAGGCTGTGGGCACACAGTGTGCTGTGGCAAATATAAGTCCACGCCCTGACCACACCCATTTCACAACTAGTCACACCCATGTCCATGTCCAGCCACACCCATTTAGCACTGCTGATCACACTGACTGGTACTGCAAGCACAGTGGCTGGCATTATGGGCACAGTGGCTGGTTCTGTGGGCACACTGACAGGTACTGAGGAAATGAAAGAAAGGAAACTGAGAGAGAAAGGAGAGCGAGAGAGAAAGAAAGGACAGAGAGAAAGAAGAAAGAACAGAGATAGAAAGAAAGAAAGAAAGAAAGAAAGAGGGGAAAGAAAGAACAGAGAAAAAAAGGGGAAAGAAAGAACAGAGAAAGGAAGAGGGGAATTAAGAAAGAACAGAGAGAAAGAAAGATAAAGAAAGAACACAGAAAAAAAGAGGGGACAGAAAAAAAGAACAGAGAGAAAGAAAGAAAGAGGGGAAGGAAAGAAAGATGGGACAGAAAGAACAGAGAGAACGGATAAAAAGAAAGAACAGAGAGAAAGAAAGAACAGAGAGAGAAAGAAAAAGAACAGAGAGAAAGAAAGAGGGGAAAGAAAATAAGAACAGAGAGAGAGAAAGAAAGGGAAAAGAAAGAACAGAAAGAATAAGGGAAAAGAAAAAAGAACAGAGAGAGAAAGAAAGTGGGGACAGAAAAAAAGAACAGAGGGAGAGCGAAAGAAAGAAAGAGGGAAAGAAAGAACAGAGAAAGAAAGAGGGGAAAGAAAGAGAGAGAGAAAGAAAGAAGTAAAGAAAGGAAGAAAGAGAACAGAGAGAAAGAAAGAGGGGGAAGAAAGAACAGAGAGAGAGCAGAGAGAGAAAATGAAAACAGAAAGATTAGCGAGGGAAAGAAAGAACAGAGAGGGAAAGAAAGAACAGAGAAAGAGGGGAAGAAAGAACAGAGAAAAAGAAAGAGAGAGAAAGAAAGAGGGGACAGAAAAAAACAACAGAGAGAGAAAGAAAGGGGAAAGAAAGGGGAAATAAAGAACACAGAGAGAACAGAGAGAAAGAAAGAACAGAGAGAGAGTAAGAATGGAGAGAGAAAGAAAGAGGGGAAAGAACAGAGAGAACAGAGAAAGAAAGGGGAAAAAAGAAAGAATAGAGAGAAAGAGAGAAAGAAAGAGGGGAAAGAACAGAGACAGAAAGAACAGAGAGAAAGAAAGAAAGAAAAAAAGGGGGGGAAAAAGAAAGAAAGAGGGGAAAGAAAGAACAGAGAGAGAAAGAAAAAGAGAGGGAAAGAAAGAACAGAGAAAGAATAGAGAAAGAAAGAAACAGAAAGAGAGAAGGACAGAACAGAGAAAAAAACAGAGAGATAGAAAGAAATAAAGAAAGATTCTATAATGATACTATAGCAGCCCGGCTCCCATTGTAATGCGCACCTGAGCCTCCCGATACGGATATATCATGATCCGCTCACATGGCTGGCATCCCTGATTCCAAGGCAATCCCACTGTCCCCGCTGTAGGAGGAGGACATGGTGATGGATCTGAAGCATTCCCTGAAGTGCCTCCATGGTTCCATCACAATCTCCTCATGAAACTATCTAATTTCCAGTCTGCTTCTAGCACATCACTTCCGGTGGAATGTCATGCGCGAGTTTTAAAGTGCTCCTCGGGGCTTCGTCGTGTACTCCTGTGTCTGCGGGAAAACCCGCTTTGTATACCTCGTACATGCACGGCTCTGCTCCGTACACCTCGTACACACACACGGCTCCGCTACCTACACCTCGTACACACCCGGCTCTGCTATGTACACCTTGTACATACAGCCCTGCTACATCCACACCGTAAACCCCTCCTGACCCCACACAGAAACTTTACCTCATCCAGCACCATGACAACCAGCACAGCAGAGTCCTGCATACACTGAGGCCCCTGATCATGTGACCCCTGACTCCTCCCCTCCTGTGACCTCAACACAGGTCCTGTGCGCACAGCCACAGAACAGCCTAGGATGTCATTGCAGGCTGCAGTGGGTCTCTGGGAGGGTGAGGATGGAATCGGTGCATGGGGGGCGTGGCGGCTCAGTGCGGTGCAGGAAAAATAGAATCCCGGGTGGGACGCGGGTGGAGGGGGTCAAAAACAGGACTGTCCCACGAGAATCGGGACGGTCGGGAGCTATGCCTCCTTCAAACTCCACTGCACCCAACAGCACCACAAACACTGACTGACGACTACCTCATGCAGCGTTTATCCTCCACCCTCTCAAGATGACTGGGCCATCATTGCAAATATGCACCTGTACTTTATGTCTCCCCCCACCTCATTGTAGATTGTAAGCTCTCACGTGCAGGGTCGTCTTATTTTGCTTTAATCATTGTATTAACTTTAACGTTGTTATTTATGACTGTTGTGTATAAACTGTTGATTTACATACGGAATATGTTGGCGCTATATAAAGATTATTATTATTATTATTATTAATATATTGGGAGTTCCCAAATTACTTACCTAGTAGGCAAAACAGCTGCGGTCTTGTCCATGACTTGTCAATCAATTGCATAATTGTCCTGACGATTGGAGGCGGCAGAGTTGCGTCCCCTGACAAATTGGTGGCAGTGGTGGGATCTGCACAATCCCCCCAGATGTTATCCATGACCTATTGGTGGCAGCGGTCATGGATCTGATTAATCTCTCTGGTGTTCTCTCTTTGACAGCGAGCTTTACCAATTTTGTGCCAACACAAAAAAAAGAGGTCTTATGTCAAGGACAAAACCAAAGACTAAGGCCTCTTTCACACTTCAGTTATTTGCATCAGTTATAATCCGCCAAAAAGGCAGACAAGCGGATCCGTTCTCAACTGATGTGAACGGATGCCACAGGATCCGTTTTTAGACGGATCCTGAAAATGAGGAAATTTAAAGGAACCGCTGGCCGGGAAGGGGGAGAGAGAGAGAGAGAGAGAGAAATCTTTGAGGATGTTGACTGACACTAACATTGTGGCGGATCCTCACAAAAACGGATGCAACGGACGGCAATCAGTCAGGATCCGCCAATAATGAAAGTCAATGGGGAAAAAAACGGATCCGCAAAGAAAAATGGCTGATCCGTTTTTTTTCAAATTTGGCGGATCTTGACTGATTGTCAAAAACGGAAGTGTGAAAGAGGCCTAAGAGCATGTTCATACTGAGGTCATTTTACAGACAAAATCTAAGATTGAAACAAAATGAGCATATACCATGCTGCAAGTAAATAGTAATAGGACACATAAATAAGTTGGGTACTTTGTAAACCATGTTTTTGATCTAAAAAGCGCAAAAGCCATCCTATCGTGACAAGGTGTACTCCAATCAAGGTGTTACTATCTTCTAGTATTAAACCCTCACCTAGGGTCAGGCAACTTCAATGTATATGGGGGAAGTGCATGATCGGGGTCCGACTGGCCGGACACCTGGCCATGAGAAGCTATATAAATGAAATGCCTAACTTATAAAAGAAATTAGCTGGACGATAATTTGGTATACATGCATCATGAAATAGCATGTACACACTCTGGCCATTTAACAGTCAAACCCTAAGATAGAAACAAAAATGAGCAAATACCCAACTGTAAGTAAATAGTTACAGGGACCTAAGACTGAATTGCATATTAGAAAATCTGACACCTTTGACCATTGAAATACATCAGCAGCGCCGCATTCAGACGTCGGATATTTGCATTCCTGTGATGAATGGTCAGCAGGTCTCCTGACTCAAAGCAGACAGCATCTTAAATGACTATTGGGCTGGTGAGTTCAGGCTGATCACTCAAACACTACTACTACTTTCTATTGAATCCGTATCCACACTGCAAGTACACCCAGTCAGCAATTATTGTGCACCTCTTCCTCTTGAGCTGCCCAACTCTGAGAGGTCTTTTGAGTGATTATTGGTGGGGGGACCCAGGATACCACTGAACTAGAGGCAATTTAAGGGTCTAAAAATGTTGAAAAAAAAACAAAGTTTACTTGCTAGCAATAAGAATATTGATATTATGCAAATACAATTAGTGTTGATGTTCGACCCAGCTTTATTGAACAATTTGCAATTTGATACAATCACCAAAAAAAAACACTGTCATTTTAAATAATGCAAAATTGCATCAGCTAAAGAAGGCTCAAGTGACCCCAAACATGGCTTCCCCATAATGTTTGCAGCTATCATATTACATAGTATACCACAACCAAACAGTAAGGACTATCATAGCCTGTATAAAAGCAGAGACAGGGAATGGAGCGGCTGCTTTGTAGTGAATCTGGTTAATGGGAAGACGACAGAACTATTAATTTAGCAATAAAGAAATGGAGAAAAAGCCATAAAGCACTGCATAAACATTACATTTAGTGTGTGAAGGTATCACAGTGATGAACAGTTAAAGAGGTTGTCCATTACTTTAATATTGATGCACTATCCTTAGGATAGTCCATCAACGTTTGATTGATGGGGGTGTGACACCAGTTATCCCCACCTATCAGCTGTTCTTGATGTTAGCAGCAGCTGGAAGTGCTCAGATAGGCAGTTGCGCAATCTACTGATAATGGCCACGGCCGGGTAATACACATCCGCCAACTATACCTAGCTGTGACCAATATCTATATACGGAGCAGTTCAGTAACTGAGCACTTCTGGATCCCGCCGACACCAAGAACAGCCAAGGATAGGTCATCAATGTTAAAGTAGG
This sequence comes from Dendrobates tinctorius, assembly GCF_039654945.1. Classification (NCBI taxonomy): domain Eukaryota; kingdom Metazoa; phylum Chordata; class Amphibia; order Anura; family Dendrobatidae; genus Dendrobates; species Dendrobates tinctorius. Next base: position 7,082,256 of record NW_027361788.1, on the reverse strand, counting down.
AGGCAACATCTTTAACATTCATTTATTCATAGAAAGATAAGTTCACTAGGAGATTAGTAAAGCTATGCTAGCATTAAAGAGCATGAAAGGAGACCTCAGAGCATTACACACTTCTCAGGGCAATTGGTGGCTCTGCCTTACTATGGAGGAATTGGAGTTAATGTTGTTGGAACATAATTATGACATGGTGGGGATATCTGAGACATGGCTGGACGAGAGCCACGACTGGGCTGTTAATTTACAGGGCTATAGTCTGTTCAGAAATGACCGAACAAATAAGCGAGGGGGAGGTGTGTGTTTATATGTAAAATCATCCTTAAAACCCATCCTTCGTGATAATATGTATGAATCTAATGAAAATGTAGAGTCCCTGTGGGTAGAGATAAGGGGAGGGGGGAAAAATAATAAATTACTGATAGGGGTTTGTTATAAGTCTCCAAAAATGATGGAAGCAACAGAAAATATCCTCATAAAGCAAATAGATGAAGCTGCGACTCAAGGAGAAGTCATTATTATGGGGGACTTCAACTACCCTGAAATACATTGGGGAACCGAAACCTGCAGTTCCAGCAAGGGTAATAGGTTTCTGACAACGATGAGAGCCAATTACCTTTCACAACTGGTTCAGGACCCAACAAGAGGGGGGGCACTGCTAGACCTAATATTAACCAACAGGCCAGACCGCATATCAAATGTAAGGGTTGGGGGTCACTTGGGTAATAGTGATCACAAAATAATAAGTTTTCATGTATCCTTTAATAAGATGTGTAGTAGAGGGGTTACAAGGACACTAAACTTCAGGAAAGCAAATTTCCAACGGATGAGAGATGATCTTGGTGCAATTAACTGGGACAATATCCTGAGACATAAAAATACACAAAGAAAATGGGAGACTTTTATTAGCATTCTGAATAGGACCTGTGCACAATATATACCGTATGGGAATAAACATGCTAGAAATAGGAGGAAACCACTATGGCTAAATAGAGCTGTAAAGGGGTGCAATGAGATAAAAATAAAGCATTTAAAGAATTAAAGCAAGTAGGTAGTGATGAGGCATTAACTAAATACAGAAGATTAAATAAATTCTGTAAAAAGCAAATCAAAACAGCAAAGATTGAGACAGAGAGACTCATTGCCAGAGAAAGTAAAAATAATCCCAAAATATTCTTTAACTACATAAATAGTAAGAAGCTAAAAAATGATAGTGTTGGCCCCCTTAAAAATAGTCTGGGTGAAATGGTGGAGGAGGATGAGGAAAAAGCCAATATGCTAAATGACTTTTTTTCGACAGTGTTTACACAAGAAAATCCCATGACGGATAACATGATCAGGGATAAAAATTCTCCATTAAATGTCACCTGCTTAACCCAGCAGGAAGTACGGCGGCGTATAAAAATCACTAAAATTGACAAATCCCCGGGCCCGGATGGGATACACCCCCGAGTACTGCAGGAATTAAGCACAGTCATAGATAGACCATTATTTTTAATCTTTAAAGATTCCATAATAACAGGGTCTGTACCACAGGACTGGCGTATAGCAAATGTGGTGCCAATATTCAAAAAAGGGACAAAAACTGAACTTGGAAATTATAGGCCAGTAAGTTTAACCTCAACTGTGGGTAAAATCCTGGAGGGTTTTCTAAGAGATACTATACTGGAGTATCTGGAGAAGAATAAGCTTATGACCCAATATCAACATGGGTTTACAAGGGACCGTTCCTGTCAGACTAATCTGATAAGCTTTTATGAAGAGGTAAGTTCCGGACTGGACCAAGGGAATGCAGTGGACGTGGTGTACATGGACTTTTCAAAAGCTTTTGATACGGTGCCACACAAAAGGTTGATACATAAAATGAGAACAATGGGGATAGGGGAAAATATGTGTAGGTGGGTTAAGAGCTGGCTCAGGGATAGGAAACAAAGGGTGGTTATTAATGGAGCACACTCGGACTGGGTCACGGTTAGCAGTGGGGTACCACAGGGGTCAGTTTTGGGTCCGCTTCTTTTTAACATATTTATTAATGACCTTGTAAGGGGCATAGAGAGTAGAATTTCAATATTTGCAGATGACCCTAAACTCTGCAGGGTAATCAATACAGAGGAGGACAATTTTATATTACAGGAGGATTTATGTAAACTAGAAGCTTGCGCTGATAAATGGCAAATGAGCTTTAATGGGGATAAATGTAAGGTCACGCACTTGGGTAGAACGAACAAGATGTATAATTATGTGCTTAATTGTAAAACACTGGGCAAAACTGTCACTGAAAAAGACCTGGGTGTATGGGTGGACGACAAACTCACATTTAGTGGCCATTGTCAGGCAGATGCTGCAAAGGCAAATGAAATAATGGGATGCATTAAAAGAGGCATAGATGCTCAGGAGGAGAACATAATTTTACCTCTATATAAGTCACTAGTGCGACCACACTTAGAATACTGTGTACAGTTCTGGTCTCCGGTGTATAAGAAAGACATAGCTGAACTGGAGCGGGTGCAGAGAAGAGCGACCAAGGTTATTAGGGAACTGGGGGGTCTGCAATACCAAGACAGGTTATTACACTTGGGATTATTTAGTTTGGAGAATCGAAGGCTTAGGGGTGATCTTATTACAATGTATAAATATATGTGGGGACAATACAAAGACCTTTCTAATGATCTTTTTACTCTTAGACCTGTGACAGGGACAAGGGGGCATCCTCTACGTCTGGAGGAAAGAAGGTTTAAGCATAATAACAGACGCGGATTCTTTACTGTACGAGCAGTGAGACTATGGAACTCTCTGCCATATGATGTTGTAATGAGTGATTCCCTACTAAAATTTAAGAGGGGACTGGATGCCTTTCTTGAAAAGTATAATATTACAGGGTATATACACTAGTTTCCTTAGTGTTGCGTTGATCAAGGGAGCTAGTCTGATTGCCGTATGTGGAGTCGGGAAGGAATTTTTTTCCCCAATGTGAAGCTTACTGTTTGTCACATGGGTTTCTTTTGGCTTCCTCTGGATCAACATGTTAAGGCAAGTTAGGATAGGATATGGGTTGAACTAGATGGACTTAAAGTCTCCCTTCAACCTTAATTACTATGTTACTATGTTACTAGTGATTCACTACAAACTAATTTTTTTTACCCCTTTGTGGCAGAGCCTGTTTTCACCTTCTTGACCAAGCCAATTTTTTAAATTCTGACAAGAGTTACTTTATGAGTTAATAACTCTATTAACCCCAACTCAATACTAAATAGACACAGTACTGTTAGTCTGTCCTGTCTCTTCCTTATGGGGTATGTTCATGCCCATTCATATTGAGGAGACATGACCTCTTTAGATTTATAGTTAGATAACTTTACAGCAACTTATTTCTACATATAACTTACTGTTATGCTTCCCTCCTTTCCCTCCTTACCCTTCCTTTTGTTTTTCCCTTTGTATGTTTTATTAAAGCAACTTTAAACCCATTCCGAAACCCCTATCCCTTTTTTCCCTTGACATTTATGAATGTATCTGCTACTTGTAAAAGTCATGGTACTATACTACTGTTATTTTGCAATCTACATTGTAATATGATGATGAACAATATTACTGTTAATTTATGAAAATTTAATAAAGTTTATTGAAAATGAGTTAATAACTCTGGAACGCTTCAATGTACCTCAGTGATTCTGAGATTTTTTTTCCTGACACTGTACTTCATTTTAGCCATAAATTTAGGTCAATAATTTGTCATTTGTGAAAATATCGGCATTTTGCGAAAAATTTGTAATTCTCAAACTTTTAATTTTTATTCCCTTAAACTAGATAGTTATATCACACAAAATTGTTAATAAATAAATAACATTTCCCACATGTTTACTTTACTTCACCAACATTTTTTTCCTTATGAAATTATAAGAGTTAAACGTTTATCAGAAATTTATAATTTTTCCAAATTTACAAAAACTTTTTTTTTCAAGGACTACATCACATTTGAACTTCGAGGGGTCTACACAACAGAAAATACCAAAAAGTGACACCATTTTGAAAACATTCCCTCAAAATGCTCAAAAATCATATTCAAGAAGTTTATTAACATTTCAAATGCTTTAAAGGAATTAAAGCAATGTGAAATGAAAAAATGAATATGTAACTTTTTTTCTACAAAATGTTAATTTAGTCCCAAATATTTCATTTTAATAAATTGTTACAAGAGAAAATTAACCATACAATTTATTGGGCAATTTCTTCTGAGTACAATGATGTGGTGGAAAACTACAGTTTAGGTGCAAGACAGATCTCGGAAGGGAAGGAGCACCATTTGGCTTTTGGAGCACAAAATTAGCGGGAATAGATAGTGGACGCAATGTCACGTTTGCAGAGCCCCTGATGTGCCTAAACCATTGAAAACCCCCACAAGTGACCCCATTTTGAAAATTACATCCCTCAAAGAATTTATCTAGCTGTCTGGTGTCTTTCAACCTGCAGGTGCTTCACAGGATTTTATAACGATGAGCCGCAAAACTAAAATAATAATTTAAAAAAAATCACATTTTTCCCACAAAAATATTGCTTAAAATTTGTAATTTTCACATGGGTAACAGGGGAAAATGGACTGTGAAGGCTGTTGTACAATTTCTACTGAGTACAGCAATACCCCATATATGGTGGGTAGAGATGAGAGACTTTGCCTTTTTTAGGGTCGAGTCGGGTTTCATGAAACCCGACTTTCTCAAAAGTCGGGTCGAACGAAATCAGCCGACTATAGGGAAAAGTCGGAGGCCGACTGAAACACGAAACCCAATGCAAGTCAATGGGGAAACAAAGTCGGCAGGGAGTGGAGGACAGTAAACACACCTACAGTGCCCATTTCAATGCCAAAAACATCAATTCTTATTACTGAAGCTTGTCAACCCTAATTTACTTTATAATAATAGTTAAGCACTGAAAACTAGGGGTTATTTGGATAAAGTTGTGGGGGGTAGGGCTGGCTCCAGGTTTTCATGTGCCCTGGGCCAAAGAGCACCCCTTTAACACATCCACAACTTATGATGCTCCGATACGGCACAGAAATATAGGTATAGTACAATGACAAATACTTCACTGCTTACATGACATGACTGATCTATTTTAAATTGTACAATAGCTCAAAAAAAGGACAGTATATTACTTGATACAGTGTTATGGCCACCACATTGTGCGCCATACAGAATAATGAGTCCCATATATTTCTCCATACAGAATAATTGGTCACATATAATGTTCCATACAGTGTATGATGAGCTCCACATAATGCTACAGTATATGATGGTCGCCATGGACGATGCTCCATGGACGATGCTCCAGTGTGTTATGGGCTCAAATAATGCTCCATATATAATGGGCCCCATTTCTAATGCTCCAGTGTATAATGTGCCCCATAAATGCTGCTCCAGTGTCTGGTCTACCCCATTTAGAATGCACCAGTATATGATGGGCCTCATGGATGATGCTCCAGTGTCAGATGTCCCCCATTTGGAGGTCTCCAGTATATGATGGGCCTCATGGATGATGCTCCAGTGTCAGATGTGCCCCATTTTGAATGCTCCAGTATATGATGGGCCCCATTTTTAATTAACCCAGATAAGGTATGTGAAAAGAGCTCCGTGGAGTAATCTGAAGTGTGTGCTGCCGCATCCTTCACTTTTGGTGTGGGTGAAGGACACAAGAAAAGTGGTTGCTCCTAACCAGAAGCCTGCACTTATGACTCAGTGCTTGCATTTTTTTAAACTTCAGAAGAGGAGGCGATAGAGCTGGACCCTGTTTCAGCAATGTAAGCCAAAAACAGTTCCTGACGCTCCGGCTTTCAAAGCAGTCTACCTACTCCCAGAAAACGGAGCCTTACAGGCCTTCCAGAGCTACACCATGATGCAGACTCAACACCTCCTGCCTTAGCTGCTATTGTGTTTTTGGCACTACCAGCAGATGCACCACCACCATCAGTACCAGGTGGCCCCCCACGCCCACGTCCTCTTCCACCATACTTTCTCATGTTTTAGAAAATTGACCCAAAATACCAGCAGATATATGGTACTTTATCAGAAGTGTACAGCTCTATACAGTCTAGGGATAACAGTAAATCTCCATATATATTTCATGAGTCATACACAAATGCTCACAGGCTCAGTATGGATTACCCAATAAAATAAAAAGGTGAAAAAGGGTACAGTAGCACCAGATACAAGGTATATATAGCATAGTGTAAACATTCTGAATCTCCGTACACATTTCAGGAGGCAGACACAAACGCTCGCAGGCCCAGTATGGATTACACAAGAATATGAAAAGCTGTAAATGGGTAATGTAACACAAGCGTACAGCTGTATACAATGTTGGCCAAATTTGAAATCTCGGTATATATTTCCAGAGTCACCCTCAGACGCTCACTCAGTCTGGCTTTGACCATAATAAAAAATGTTGGAAAAAAGGTACTGGATAACAAGATAGCAAGTATATATATTATAGGGAACAATTGAAATCTCCGTATACATAGTCCCGTAGTCAGTCTCAGACGCTTACTCAGTTTGGATTTGACCGTAATACTAAATGTCGAACAAAGGTACTGTATAACAGGATTCAAGCTTTAGCGAGTATAGGGTAAAAATTGGTATCTCCGATTCACCGTATATATAGAAGGCGTAAACCACACACGCTCACTCACTATGGAAGATACCATAATACAAAATTTTGAACAAAGGTACTGTATCAGCACATACCAGGTGTATCCAGTCTAGGGGTAATTGTAAATTTCTGTCTATACTTCCGGAGTCAGACACAGACACTCACAGGCTCAGTATGTATTACACCAGAATTTAACAAGTAGAAAAAGGGAAAGGTAGTCGAAGCATACAACAGTATACAGTGTTGTGGTACTTTTAAATCTTCATATATATTTCAATCTCAGTAAGCCAGTCCAGATTCTCCGCTACTGGAAACTACATTGATACAAGTACAGACGGAAATTTGAGTGTTATCAGAAATTTGGGAATTACTCATCGCGGGAAAACCTCCCGGTAGATGTTGCAGAGGCGATGCAGACCATCAATTACTGTGTCTGTGGAGACAGTGAAAACGGTTCCTTGTGAAGAAAGGATTGCTTTATCGCAGTAGCGTGGATCACATCACCGTTACTTGTCTCCATCAAACTGTGATCACAGGGAGAGATGTACACATGGTCCTCACTGCCTATCATGATGTGTCTGGTCATTTTGGAGTGCAAAAGACAGAAGCAACAGACCGTAGGCGATTCTTTTGGATTGGCATGAGAGGAGACATTGAAAAATGGTGGCAGGAATGTCACACGTCTGTAACTATCACAACAGTGAAAGTTGATCATAAAGCACCACTGCATTCGCTTGTAAGTTGACGTCCATTACAAATGGTAGCCATTGATCATCTGAAGGTAGAGGCCAGTAGGACAGGGCATAGCTACATGTTAACCATCATCGATCAATACACCAAATTTCTAGTGGCCGTCCCTGTGAAGAATTTAACTGCCCAGATTACACAGCGGTAGAGCAGGGAGAGGTATGTATTGCAACTTGCAAGTGCTGTGGCCATGACCAAGCAGGGGGGCACACTTGTGGTCGACGGTACTGGCACAGGCCCCCTCATAGTACGCTGGTGTGTCTGATGGTGAGTGGGCCCCCCACCATCAGAGACACTCTAATGTACTATGAGGGGCCCTGTGCCATTGCCGTCGGCCATCTGTGGGCCCATCCACCTGTTCAGAGCAACGGCACTTGCCCTGGTGCGCCAGGTGTTGACCCCAGCCATTGGGGGGGCAGCCCACTTAGGGAGGTCTAAAAAAGAGGAGGCCAAAAGCGAGGCAGTTTTCTGGCAACCTATGTGTCATCAGGGGTGTTAGGGATGGCGGAACGCACCAAATATAAATAATAGGAGGTGCGTTCGCCGCCGGGGTCCACCATGCGGTAGGTGACTAGACCGCTGCTGGACAATGGCAGATGCACCAGAAAGTGCGCACGGGTTAACGTCACCTGAACGCTAGGAGCGGCTCTGTTCAGATACAGAGTCGCTTGGCATAAATAAATGTAAAGACGCTAGCCCTGTTAACGTCACAGGAGCCGGCATGTGGCGTCGCAGCCGCGAACACCAATAGCTGCTGTTAATGCAGCGTAGCGGCAACTATACCCGCAAGCGTCGGCGCCGAGAACCAGGCACCGACGGACGCTAGTGTAGGCGAGGAAAGCACAGTGGCGTGTAGCTTGCCACAATCTGGAGCTGACTAAGCCAACACACAGTCACCATTCGTAGTATCCAAGGGAAGGGGTTTCATAATAAGTCAGTCACCAGTCCATGAATCCATCACCATACACACACAGCATAATATGCTACACTTGCGCATGGCTGAGCCGCCATGCGGGCTTTTTATAGCCATGCGCTACCGGGACTTTCCAGTACCCTGGAAAGGACCAATCAGATCAGACACAGGACCTGAACATGTGACCCCTGCTCTCCAGTGAGAGGTCACCTTGCGGGCATGCCCAGTAGCACGGCATGAGGACTTATCCTCTGGAGCGGTTCCCTGCAGAGCAGGTTGCGCTACCATTGCTGCACCAGAGGTGGCAGCAACATCCAGGCTGTCAGAGTGAGTCTGAGCAGTGCGCCTGGCTCACCGTGATTGCTGAGCAGCACCCGGAGCGGTCGGAGGAGAATGGGAGACCGCAGGATGTCTGGCTCTGGATTCCCGCTGTGCAGCGTCAGGAATCCGACGCCTAACAAGGGGAAGGTGGGACAAAATCCTTTGCAACCCATGCATGGTTAATTTTAAGTAAGGTTAGATCATCAACATTTTGGGTAGACAGACAGGTCCTTTTTTCTGTCAGGATTGATCCAGCAGCACTGAAGACTCTTTCAGATAACACACTAGCAACAGGGCAAAGGAGCTCCTGTAAGGCATATTTTGCCAATTCAGGCCAGGCGTCCAGTTTAGAGGCCCAATAGTCAAAGGGGAATGACTTGTGAGGGAGGACATTGATATGGGAGGAGAAGTAGTAACCATAGTTGACAACTGCTGCCTCCTGTCACTTTTAATCGATGCAGTATTAGCAGTCGTGTGAGCGGTACTTGAGAAATCATTCCACAACATGGTCATTAAACCCCTGTCTCCAACGCCACTTCGGCTGTGTGCACTAGGAACACTTCTTCCATTGTGCCCACTACGGCTCGTGGGAGAAACAGCAACATTGCTGTGTGCTGGTAAGGCCTCAAACAACCTGCTTACCAGAGTTGCTTGTTTGTTAGCCAATATTATCTCTAGGTTCTCCTGTGGCATGATGTTGTGTAATTTGCCTTTGTAGCGTGGATCAAGGATGCTGGCTAGCCAGTAGTCGTCATCTCTCATCATTTTGGAAATGCGGGGGTCCCTTTTTAGAATCCGCAATGCATAATCGCACATGTGGGCCAATGTTCCAGGTGTCAATGATGCACTGCCAGTGGTGGGTGGAGGAGCACTTTCTGGCAAATCCACATCCCTACAGTCACGCACAAACACTGTCCCTGACCTTGGAACGCCAACATTTTCTCTTGCCCCCTGAGAAACATCCTCCTGCCCAAAATCATCCCCCTCATCCTCTTCTCCCTCCACCTTGTCCAGGACAGTTCCCTGACCAGACAATGGCTGACTGTCATCAAGGCTTCCCTCCTCCTCCTCTGCAGACGCCTGATCCTTAATGTGCATCAAACTTTGCATGAGCAGACGCATAAGTGGGATGCTCTTGCTTATGATGGCGTCGTCTGCGCTTACCAGCCGTGTGCATTCCTCAAAACACTGAAGGACTTTACAGAGGTCTTTCAGCTTTGACCACTGCACACCTGAAAATTCCATGTCTTCCCTCAAACTGCCTGCCTGTGTATCCTCCCACAAATTCATTACAGCAAGTCTCTGTTCGCACAGCCTCTCAACCATGTGCAGGGTGGAGTTCCACCTTGTTGCAACGTCTATGATTAGGCGGTGCTTGGGGAGGTGGAGCAATCGCTGCAGCTTCTGCATACGACTGGAGTGTACGGCCGAGCGACGGATGTGCGCAGTCTTCGCACCTTATGGAGCAGGGATGTTAACTCCGGATAATTATTAAGGAAGCACTGCACCACCAGGTTCAGAGTGTGAGCCACGCAACGTATGTGTGTGAGTTTTGCACGGGCTATGGCTGCCACAAAATTACAGTCGTTATCACTGTCTACCTTGCCTGCCTCAAGATTTAAATCAACAGCCGCGGAGACACCATCACATGTTTCTCAACGCAAGCAATGACTAGCCAGGTCTTTCCCCGGGAAGGAACAACCACGGGAAGGGCAGTCTCCAATGAAGGAAACCACCTATGCCAAAACATGGTATCCATCCACAGACAGCTGTTTCGGGGTATTGCCCCTCATCAGTGTGGAGTAGGAAACTGGCTAGTAGGAGCAATGCCTAGTGAAAGGCTATGAACATAAGGATGAGTGACCTCATGGAGATCAACATCCAACACTGCGGAGACACCATCACATGTTTCTCAACGCAGTGATCTAGAGCAATGCCCCCATCCCTTATGGGAAATATGCAAAAGCATGTAAATCAACAGCCGCGGAGACACCATCACATGTTTCTCAACGCAAGCAATGACTAGCCAGGTCTTTCCCCGGGAAGGAACAACCACGGGAAGGGCAGTCTCCAATGAAGGAAACCACCTATGCCAAAACATGGTATCCATCCACAGACAGCTGTTTCGGGGTATTGCCCCTCATCAGTGTGGAGTAGGAAACTGGCTAGTAGGAGCAATGCCTAGTGAAAGGCTATGAACATAAGGATGAGTGACCTCATGGAGATCAACATCCAACACTGCGGAGACACCATCACATGTTTCTCAACGCAGTGATCTAGAGCAATGCCCCCATCCCTTATGGGAAATATGCAAAAGCATGTAAATCAACAGCCGCGGAGACACCATCACATGTTTCTCAACGCAAGCAATGACTAGCCAGGTCTTTCCCCGGGAAGGAACAACCACGGGAAGGGCAGTCTCCAATGAAGGAAACCACCTATGCCAAAACATGGTATCCATCCACAGACAGCTGTTTCGGGGTATTGCCCCTCATCAGTGTGGAGTAGGAAACTGGCTAGTAGGAGCAATGCCTAGTGAAAGGCTATGAACATAAGGATGAGTGACCTCATGGAGATCAACATCCCCGAAACAGCTGTCTGTGGATGGATACCATGTTTTGGCATAGGTGGTTTCCTTCATTGGAGACTGCCCTTCCCGTGGTTGTTCCTTCCCGGGGAAAGACCTGGCTAGTCATTGCTTGCGTTGAGAAACATGTGATGGTGTCTCCGCGGCTGTTGATTTACATGCTTTTGCATATTTCCCATAAGGGATGGGGGCATTGCTCTAGATCACTGCGTTGAGAAACATGTGATGGTGTCTCCGCAGTGTTGGATGTTGATCTCCATGAGGTCACTCATCCTTATGTTCATAGCCTTTCACTAGGCATTGCTCCTACTAGCCAGTTTCCTACTCCACACTGATGAGGGGCAATACCCCGAAACAGCTGTCTGTGGATGGATACCATGTTTTGGCATAGGTGGTTTCCTTCATTGGAGACTGCCCTTCCCGTGGTTGTTCCTTCCCGGGGAAAGACCTGGCTAGTCATTGCTTGCGTTGAGAAACATGTGATGGTGTCTCCGCGGCTGTTGATTTACATGCTTTTGCATATTTCCCATAAGGGATGGGGGCATTGCTCTAGATCACTGCGTTGAGAAACATGTGATGGTGTCTCCGCAGTGTTGGATGTTGATCTCCATGAGGTCACTCATCCTTATGTTCATAGCCTTTCACTAGGCATTGCTCCTACTAGCCAGTTTCCTACTCCACACTGATGAGGGGCAATACCCCGAAACAGCTGTCTGTGGATGGATACCATGTTTTGGCATAGGTGGTTTCCTTCATTGGAGACTGCCCTTCCCGGGGAAAGACCTGGCTAGTCATTGCTTGCGTTGAGAAACATGTGATGGTGTCTCCGCGGCTGTTGATTTACATGCTTTTGCATATTTCCCATAAGGGATGGGGGCATTGCTCTAGATCACTGCGTTGAGAAACATGTGATGGTGTCTCCGCAGTGTTGGATGTTGATCTCCATGAGGTCACTCATCCTTATGTTCATAGCCTTTCACTAGGCATTGCTCCTACTAGCCAGTTTCCTACTCCACACTGATGAGGGGCAATACCCCGAAACAGCTGTCTGTGGATGGATACCATGTTTTGGCATAGGTGGTTTCCTTCATTGGAGACTGCCCTTCCCGTGGTTGTTCCTTCCCGGGGAAAGACCTGGCTAGTCATTGCTTGCGTTGAGAAACATGTGATGGTGTCTCCGCGGCTGTTGATTTACATGCTTTTGCATATTTCCCATAAGGGATGGGGGCATTGCTCTAGATCACTGCGTTGAGAAACATGTGATGGTGTCTCCGCAGTGTTGGATGTTGATCTCCATGAGGTCACTCATCCTTATGTTCATAGCCTTTCACTAGGCATTGCTCCTACTAGCCAGTTTCCTACTCCACACTGATGAGGGGCAATACCCCGAAACAGCTGTCTGTGGATGGATACCATGTTTTGGCATAGGTGGTTTCCTTCATTGGAGACTGCCCTTCCCGTGGTTGTTCCTTCCCGGGGAAAGACCTGGCTAGTCATTGCTTGCGTTGAGAAACATGTGATGGTGTCTCCGCGGCTGTTGATTTACATGCTTTTGCATATTTCCCATAAGGGATGGGGGCATTGCTCTAGATCACTGCGTTGAGAAACATGTGATGGTGTCTCCGCAGTGTTGGATGTTGATCTCCATGAGGTCACTCATCCTTATGTTCATAGCCTTTCACTAGGCATTGCTCCTACTAGCCAGTTTCCTACTCCACACTGATGAGGGGCAATACCCCGAAACAGCTGTCTGTGGATGGATACCATGTTTTGGCATAGGTGGTTTCCTTCATTGGAGACTGCCCTTCCCGTGGTTGTTCCTTCCCGGGGAAAGACCTGGCTAGTCATTGCTTGCGTTGAGAAACATGTGATGGTGTCTCCGCGGCTGTTGATTTACATGCTTTTGCATATTTCCCATAAGGGATGGGGGCATTGCTCTAGATCACTGCGTTGAGAAACATGTGATGGTGTCTCCGCAGTGTTGGATGTTGATCTCCATGAGGTCACTCATCCTTATGTTCATAGCCTTTCACTAGGCATTGCTCCTACTAGCCAGTTTCCTACTCCACACTGATGAGGGGCAATACCCCGAAACAGCTGTCTGTGGATGGATACCATGTTTTGGCATAGGTGGTTTCCTTCATTGGAGACTGCCCTTCCCGTGGTTGTTCCTTCCCGGGGAAAGACCTGGCTAGTCATTGCTTGCGTTGAGAAACATGTGATGGTGTCTCCGCGGCTGTTGATTTACATGCTTTTGCATATTTCCCATAAGGGATGGGGGCATTGCTCTAGATCACTGCGTTGAGAAACATGTGATGGTGTCTCCGCAGTGTTGGATGTTGATCTCCATGAGGTCACTCATCCTTATGTTCATAGCCTTTCACTAGGCATTGCTCCTACTAGCCAGTTTCCTACTCCACACTGATGAGGGGCAATACCCCGAAACAGCTGTCTGTGGATGGATACCATGTTTTGGCATAGGTGGTTTCCTTCATTGGAGACTGCCCTTCCCGTGGTTGTTCCTTCCCGGGGAAAGACCTGGCTAGTCATTGCTTGCGTTGAGAAACATGTGATGGTGTCTCCGCGGCTGTTGATTTACATGCTTTTGCATATTTCCCATAAGGGATGGGGGCATTGCTCTAGATCACTGCGTTGAGAAACATGTGATGGTGTCTCCGCAGTGTTGGATGTTGATCTCCATGAGGTCACTCATCCTTATGTTCATAGCCTTTCACTAGGCATTGCTCCTACTAGCCAGTTTCCTACTCCACACTGATGAGGGGCAATACCCCGAAACAGCTGTCTGTGGATGGATACCATGTTTTGGCATAGGTGGTTTCCTTCATTGGAGACTGCCCTTCCCGTGGTTGTTCCTTCCCGGGGAAAGACCTGGCTAGTCATTGCTTGCGTTGAGAAACATGTGATGGTGTCTCCGCGGCTGTTGATTTACATGCTTTTGCATATTTCCCATAAGGGATGGGGGCATTGCTCTAGATCACTGCGTTGAGAAACATGTGATGGTGTCTCCGCAGTGTTGGATGTTGATCTCCATGAGGTCACTCATCCTTATGTTCATAGCCTTTCACTAGGCATTGCTCCTACTAGCCAGTTTCCTACTCCACACTGATGAGGGGCAATACCCCGAAACAGCTGTCTGTGGATGGATACCATGTTTTGGCATAGGTGGTTTCCTTCATTGGAGACTGCCCTTCCCGTGGTTGTTCCTTCCCGGGGAAAGACCTGGCTAGTCATTGCTTGCGTTGAGAAACATGTGATGGTGTCTCCGCGGCTGTTGATTTACATGCTTTTGCATATTTCCCATAAGGGATGGGGGCATTGCTCTAGATCACTGCGTTGAGAAACATGTGATGGTGTCTCCGCAGTGTTGGATGTTGATCTCCATGAGGTCACTCATCCTTATGTTCATAGCCTTTCACTAGGCATTGCTCCTACTAGCCAGTTTCCTACTCCACACTGATGAGGGGCAATACCCCGAAACAGCTGTCTGTGGATGGATACCATGTTTTGGCATAGGTGGTTTCCTTCATTGGAGACTGCCCTTCCCGTGGTTGTTCCTTCCCGGGGAAAGACCTGGCTAGTCATTGCTTGCGTTGAGAAACATGTGATGGTGTCTCCGCGGCTGTTGATTTACATGCTTTTGCATATTTCCCATAAGGGATGGGGGCATTGCTCTAGATCACTGCGTTGAGAAACATGTGATGGTGTCTCCGCAGTGTTGGATGTTGATCTCCATGAGGTCACTCATCCTTATGTTCATAGCCTTTCACTAGGCATTGCTCCTACTAGCCAGTTTCCTACTCCACACTGATGAGGGGCAATACCCCGAAACAGCTGTCTGTGGATGGATACCATGTTTTGGCATAGGTGGTTTCCTTCATTGGAGACTGCCCTTCCCGTGGTTGTTCCTTCCCGGGGAAAGACCTGGCTAGTCATTGCTTGCGTTGAGAAACATGTGATGGTGTCTCCGCGGCTGTTGATTTACATGCTTTTGCATATTTCCCATAAGGGATGGGGGCATTGCTCTAGATCACTGCGTTGAGAAACATGTGATGGTGTCTCCGCAGTGTTGGATGTTGATCTCCATGAGGTCACTCATCCTTATGTTCATAGCCTTTCACTAGGCATTGCTCCTACTAGCCAGTTTCCTACTCCACACTGATGAGGGGCAATACCCCGAAACAGCTGTCTGTGGATGGATACCATGTTTTGGCATAGGTGGTTTCCTTCATTGGAGACTGCCCTTCCCGTGGTTGTTCCTTCCCGGGGAAAGACCTGGCTAGTCATTGCTTGCGTTGAGAAACATGTGATGGTGTCTCCGCGGCTGTTGATTTACATGCTTTTGCATATTTCCCATAAGGGATGGGGGCATTGCTCTAGATCACTGCGTTGAGAAACATGTGATGGTGTCTCCGCAGTGTTGGATGTTGATCTCCATGAGGTCACTCATCCTTATGTTCATAGCCTTTCACTAGGCATTGCTCCTACTAGCCAGTTTCCTACTCCACACTGATGAGGGGCAATACCCCGAAACAGCTGTCTGTGGATGGATACCATGTTTTGGCATAGGTGGTTTCCTTCATTGGAGACTGCCCTTCCCGTGGTTGTTCCTTCCCGGGGAAAGACCTGGCTAGTCATTGCTTGCGTTGAGAAACATGTGATGGTGTCTCCGCGGCTGTTGATTTACATGCTTTTGCATATTTCCCATAAGGGATGGGGGCATTGCTCTAGATCACTGCGTTGAGAAACATGTGATGGTGTCTCCGCAGTGTTGGATGTTGATCTCCATGAGGTCACTCATCCTTATGTTCATAGCCTTTCACTAGGCATTGCTCCTACTAGCCAGTTTCCTACTCCACACTGATGAGGGGCAATACCCCGAAACAGCTGTCTGTGGATGGATACCATGTTTTGGCATAGGTGGTTTCCTTCATTGGAGACTGCCCTTCCCGTGGTTGTTCCTTCCCGGGGAAAGACCTGGCTAGTCATTGCTTGCGTTGAGAAACATGTGATGGTGTCTCCGCGGCTGTTGATTTACATGCTTTTGCATATTTCCCATAAGGGATGGGGGCATTGCTCTAGATCACTGCGTTGAGAAACATGTGATGGTGTCTCCGCAGTGTTGGATGTTGATCTCCATGAGGTCACTCATCCTTATGTTCATAGCCTTTCACTAGGCATTGCTCCTACTAGCCAGTTTCCTACTCCACACTGATGAGGGGCAATACCCCGAAACAGCTGTCTGTGGATGGATACCATGTTTTGGCATAGGTGGTTTCCTTCATTGGAGACTGCCCTTCCCGTGGTTGTTCCTTCCCGGGGAAAGACCTGGCTAGTCATTGCTTGCGTTGAGAAACATGTGATGGTGTCTCCGCGGCTGTTGATTTACATGCTTTTGCATATTTCCCATAAGGGATGGGGGCATTGCTCTAGATCACTGCGTTGAGAAACATGTGATGGTGTCTCCGCAGTGTTGGATGTTGATCTCCATGAGGTCACTCATCCTTATGTTCATAGCCTTTCACTAGGCATTGCTCCTACTAGCCAGTTTCCTACTCCACACTGATGAGGGGCAATACCCCGAAACAGCTGTCTGTGGATGGATACCATGTTTTGGCATAGGTGGTTTCCTTCATTGGAGACTGCCCTTCCCGTGGTTGTTCCTTCCCGGGGAAAGACCTGGCTAGTCATTGCTTGCGTTGAGAAACATGTGATGGTGTCTCCGCGGCTGTTGATTTACATGCTTTTGCATATTTCCCATAAGGGATGGGGGCATTGCTCTAGATCACTGCGTTGAGAAACATGTGATGGTGTCTCCGCAGTGTTGGATGTTGATCTCCATGAGGTCACTCATCCTTATGTTCATAGCCTTTCACTAGGCATTGCTCCTACTAGCCAGTTTCCTACTCCACACTGATGAGGGGCAATACCCCGAAACAGCTGTCTGTGGATGGATACCATGTTTTGGCATAGGTGGTTTCCTTCATTGGAGACTGCCCTTCCCGTGGTTGTTCCTTCCCGGGGAAAGACCTGGCTAGTCATTGCTTGCGTTGAGAAACATGTGATGGTGTCTCCGCGGCTGTTGATTTACATGCTTTTGCATATTTCCCATAAGGGATGGGGGCATTGCTCTAGATCACTGCGTTGAGAAACATGTGATGGTGTCTCCGCAGTGTTGGATGTTGATCTCCATGAGGTCACTCATCCTTATGTTCATAGCCTTTCACTAGGCATTGCTCCTACTAGCCAGTTTCCTACTCCACACTGATGAGGGGCAATACCCCGAAACAGCTGTCTGTGGATGGATACCATGTTTTGGCATAGGTGGTTTCCTTCATTGGAGACTGCCCTTCCCGTGGTTGTTCCTTCCCGGGGAAAGACCTGGCTAGTCATTGCTTGCGTTGAGAAACATGTGATGGTGTCTCCGCGGCTGTTGATTTACATGCTTTTGCATATTTCCCATAAGGGATGGGGGCATTGCTCTAGATCACTGCGTTGAGAAACATGTGATGGTGTCTCCGCAGTGTTGGATGTTGATCTCCATGAGGTCACTCATCCTTATGTTCATTGCCTCAAGATTTAGACTGCCCAGCCATGACTCAGTTTGTCGCTGCAAGTAGTCGGCCAGTACCTCCGCGGTGTGTCTGTTGTCGCCCAAAGACATCATCTTTAACACAGCCTGCTGACACCTACCACTAGCTGTTCGATAGTGGGACACCTCGTGTGCAGCACTGCCAGCTGCGGATGGAGTGCTCGTGCGACTGCGCTCTGTGGACGAGCTTTCGCTGATGGAGGAGGATGACCGAAAGCCTACAGCCAACTGTTTCCTATACCGTGGGCTAGGCAGCACTGTTCCACCGCCGCTGTCCCCAGTGGAACCTGCATCCACCACATTAACCCAGTGCGCAGTGATGGACACGTAATGGCCCTGGCCATGCCTTCTGGTCCATGCTTCTGTTGTGAGGTGCACTTTTCCACTCACTGACTGTTTTAGTGCATGGACAATGCGGTCTTTCACATGCAGGCGAAGGGCAGGGATGGCTTTTTGAGAAAAGAAGTGTCGACTGGGTAGGTCATAGCGTGGGACAGCGTAGGCCATGAGGTCGCGGAAAGCTTCGCTTTCAACCAAACGGTAGGGCATCATCTCTAATGAGATTAGTTTGGCAATGTAGGCGTTCGAACAAAGTGTATGCGGATGAGGCGATGAATACTTTCTTGTCCTACTCAGAGTGTCTGGAAGTAGTGGTGGACCGGACGGAGTGAGACGGGGTTGGTGATGGTATTGGTGGTGAAGGCCTAGATTCAGTAATGTGTTTCAAAACCATTGTGATTCCATGAGTGCTTTGGCCTTCGGACGACACCTCCACATTTAGTGCTGGTGGTGTGCTTAACGGTGGCGGTGGTCTTACAGTTGGGGAAACGATGGAGCGTTGCTGGCTACCTTCAGTCGGAGCAGGTGCACATGTGCCACCTGAGGTTTTGTAGTTCATCCACGCTTGCAAGTGCATGTTGATTAAATGTCTAAGCATGCAACTGGTATTCAAATTTCTGAGTTGTTTACCTTGGCTAAAGGTCCTTCCGCACTTCTTACAGGTAACCTTTGCCTCATCAGTAGGATTTTGGACAAAGAAGTGCCACACTGCACTTCTTTATACAGTTTCTGGCCTTGCACGCTGTGCTAAGTTGACCGTCTGGCCAAGCTGTCCTGCAACTCTTTCAGTTTTTGGTCCATGTTTTTGGACAGCTACGGGCCTGCCAGATAACCGCTGCTGTGATGTCAATGCCTGCTGCGGATTCTTCCCCTTATCTGAACTATTGCCAGTGCCACCCTCCTCCCCCAGTGGATGCCAATCCGGGTCAAGAACTGGGTCATCCATCACCTCCTCTTCAATGTCATCTGCACCTTCCTCTTTACCTTCCTCTGTGTCACCGTGTAATGTGGTATAGTATGCAGGAAGGGGCACCTGAGATTCATCAGGGTCAGATTCTGGCTCAATAGAATGCGAGGGCAATGTAATGCTCTGGGTCGATGTACCAGCAGAATCATCTAGCAGTGGCTGTGCATCAGTGCACTCCATGTCAGATTCATCTTGGACTGGGGAATTCTGGATTTTACTGGATAACCCAGGCATGGTATGTGAAAAGAGCTCCATAGAGTAATCTGAAGTGTGGGCTGCCGCATCCTTAAATTTTGGTGGGGGTGAAGGACACAAGGAAAGGTGTTTTTCCTGACCAGAACCCTGCACTGACGACTCCGTGCTTGCAGGTTTCGAACGTTCAGAAGAGGAGGCAATAGAGCTGGTGGCTGTTTCGGCAATGTACGCCAAAACCTGTTCTTGATGCTCTGGCTTTAAAAGCGGTTTTCCTACTCCAAGAAAAGGCAACCTTACAGGCCTTCTTGGGCCAGAGGATGACACAGGCTCAACACCTCCTGCCTTAGCTGCTATTTTGCTTTTGCCAGAACCAGCCGATGCACCACCACTATCAGTACCAGCTGTGCCCCCCTGCCCACGTCCACAAACTCTTCCACCATACTTCCTCATGTTTGGGAAAATGTACCAAAAATACCAGCAGAGAGATGGTACTGTATGAGGAGCGTCCAGCTGTGTAAGGTGTATTAAAAAAATTAAATCTACGTATATATTTTGTTAGTCACAGACGCTCTCACAGTATGTATTGAACCGTAATCCAACAAGCAGATATACGGAACTGTATCAGAAGTGTACAGCTGTATACGTTTTTTGTGTAACTAACAATCTCTATATATGTATGTATGGAGTGTCACACACACGCTGACTCTGTATAGATGTGACTGTAATGCGAACGGCAGATATACAATACTGTTTGAGAATCGGACAGCTCTATACGGAGTCTGTATGGAAAATTGTCAATTTCCGTCTATTTGTATAGGGACTGACACACGCTGTCTCTGTCTAGTTTTGACCATAATCAAACAGCAGATATACGAAACTGTTTGAAAAGCGGACAGCACTCTAAGTTGTAGGTCTGGAAAAACGGAAAAACGTAAAAACTCCTCGGCTTTTTCTTCAAGAGTCACACCCAGATAGCTTCTATTTGCCCGTGATACCAGCCGGTACACGGTAGTGTGTGAGGAGCGTACACCGCTATACAGTCTGTGAAAAAATGAACGCTCAGTAACTCACCAGGACAAAATAATAAAAGTTGGGGTGCTTTGAAAAAAGCAGTTTGAACACCAGTGTGCACACAGCAATGCAGCTAGCAGGTAGCCTTACAATGCAGCCTAATCACCACCAGCGCTGCTGCACAAAAGCAAATATCCTCCCCTTTCACTGCACACTAACTGTACAGTGAAAAGAGCTATCAGCAGAAGCAGTTTTTTTTTCTTCTTCCCTGCCTAACGCTCTCCCTATTCAGAATCAGCAGCAGCACCTCTCCCTATGCTAAGATCGGCAGAAGTAAGATGGCGGTTGGCGGTCACAGCCTTTTATACCCACTGTGACACCACACAAAGCCAGCCAATCACTTCAATGCCCTTCTCTAAGATGGTGGTGGATGCTGCCTATGTCATCGCGTTGCCCACAGTGTGCGTCCTCCATCATTGGCTGAAAAAAGGCCCTGGAAGCATCATTTGAAACGCGACTTTGGCTCTGGGGTCGCCGACCTCATGGCCGACCTCACGCTATGGTCGGGTTTTGTTTCATGAAACCCGACTTTGGCGAATGTCGGCGATTTTTGAAATTGACCGATCCGTTTTGCTCAACTCTAGTGGTGGGAAACTACTGTTTTGGGGAAAGGCAGGGCTCGGAATGGAAGCCATTATTTAGCTGAAATAGATTGTGAATGGCTTGTCACATTTGAAGAACCCCTGACATGCAAAAACAGCAGAAACCCCCACAAATGACCCTATTTGGAAACTAAACCTCTCATGGAATTCTAGGGGAGTAGCAAGCATTTTTAACCCTTAGGAGATGCACAGAATTGTAAAACATTTAGCTGAGTAAATGAAAAATAATTTTTTAGAGTAAAATTTTGGTTTGAACCAAGTTTTTAATTTTCAAAATGGATAATAGAAGAAATTGCATAATGAATCATACTGTTCATTTTCTTCTGAATGCATCAATACTCCACAAGTGGGTGAAAACTACTTTTGAGGCACAGTGTAAAGCTCTGAAGGAGAAGGAGGTTGTGGGTACCATGTCCCATTGGCAAAGCCGCTGAGGTCCGAGAACAGGATAACTTCCACATAAATGACCCAATTTTACAAACTATATCTGTCAAATAATTCATCTAAGGGAGCAATCATCATATTGACACAAGTGTGTCATAGAATTTTATGCCATTGGGCGGTGAAAAAAATATAATTACTTTTTATAAAAGGAAAAAAAATTGTTTTAGCTCCAGATTTTAGTTTCACAAGGGAAAATGGGTAAAACTGGCACCAAAATATGTCTTGCAATTTATACTGAATACGTCAATATCCCATATGTGGTTGTACGGTTTTGCTTAGCCTCGTGGTGAGACGAAACATTACATGACTCTCAGAGAACATTTTTAAGTATAATAGTTTGTAGACGTCATATGCAGAGCCCCTAAGTGCCAGAAGAGCAGAATCCCCCTTCAAGTGACCTCATTTCGGAAATTACACCCCTCAGGAAATTTATCTACAGGTGTAGTGACTATTTTGACTCCATGGTTGTTTTCCAGAAACAAGCAGCAGTGGATGTTGCTGAGTAAAAAATGCAAACTCCTAAACCCTTCATCCAATTTTAATGTGGATACCCTCAAATGAAAGCTGAAAGTCTGAACTTCAACTGCATCTGAATTGTTTTGTTTTAAATTCATTGTGGTAATGTCTAGAACCAAAATTAGAAAAATGTTGTCTCTGTCCAAATATATATGGACCTAACTGTATGTATACTGCAATGCATGAGACCTGTCAGCTTAACACTGGCACAGCACCTGTAAGACCCTGCTGCTGGCTGGGTTTGAAAGGTTACTGTAGCTGGCAGACTCGAAGGTCATTATTTGATCTCCGACTGCCATGACAACCCCTGGCTCCCCCGTGATCAAGTCAAGGGGTGAGAGCGGGAACCCACTACTGCTCACAATCGTCTAAATGCTACGATTGAGTCATCTAGAAAGTAACATAAGGATAATAGTATCGAGACCTGAGTCAATCAGGTTCCGATGATGTCTCTCTGGTGCAAATCTAGCGTTCTGCACCAGAATCCTGGCACTTGGAGGTATATGGGAGTCCCGATCACTGCAAGACTGACGACTATAATCAAACATCAGGGCTGCACAATGCCCAGCAAGCGCTGACGTTTATTTACCGTCAGCGGTTGGAAAGAGGTTAAATCAATTTTTTACTGAATTAGTAAATTCGAACTTCAAACGATTTGTTCATCTCTATTTGTTACTCTTATGTTACATCGGCATTGTGATGGTGTTAAGTAGGCAAGGCTGTTATAAAGTGCTAATAAAACTATATTTACAGCTGTAAAGTTTCATCTTTAACCTTTCATCTGGTTATATCACTCTCTCTATTTGCTAGAAAAGGAAAAACTGGCGCACAATAAAATATATATATATATATATATATATATATGTATATATATATTTTTTATATTACAACCCCTTATCAATAAACATTTTAGGACTGAGGGATTAGCTTACCTCACTGTTATAAATGGCATAAATCAAGAAAATATACAGCCCCTGTAAAAAAAGAATAAAGTAATAAGTTTATTTTATTATCAATATATACTTTCTTTTATAGACTTACATTTACATACAATTGTACTTACAATCTTCCAAATTCCCTTATGTCAATAATTACATATAGGCTAAAGGAAATCTATTGGCAGGTTTTTGCTATGTAATCTGAGAACAGCATCATGTAGGGGCTGAGACCCTGATTCCAGGGATGTGTCACTTACTGGGCTGTGTTTTGGAGTTTCAATACAATCAATTTTTCATCAGCAGGTGATTATCACTAGAGGACTACATATCACGTGCCTCCTAGTCCCACTACTGATTAGCAGCTTTCTGTCAATATACAGTGTACACAGAAATCTGCCAATCGGTGGTGTAGACGGGGTTATACACAGCTCAGAGCTCTGCTAAATCTGCAGCAGAGAAAACATGGATTCTATTACAACTTCTGCACCCAGTGAACTAAGTGACACTTTGCTGAAATCAGGTTCTCTGTCCCTACATCATACTGCTGTCAGATTACATAGCAAAAAGATGCTGACAGATTCCATTTACTAAATATAAATTAAGGTATGATTTGCACCTAGAATAGATAATGTGCATAAAGAAATATAAAAAAATACTTTATTACTGATATTTTTGAAAGGAACTAGAAGTTACCCAATTTACATAAGCATAAACAAATGGAAAAGTGAGCTGCGCTTAATACTTCTCCATTTTCAATATAGCCAGGAATTTTTGAAGATGGGATTTTATGAGGATGGGCTTTTGAATGGGATGTCCAATATCACCAGTTATTAACCATTAAAGGTCCTAAAACACATCAGATAGCTATTGGCTGAACGATTATTTTGCCGCTAAGGCTAGTTTCACACTTGCTTTTTTTTGCAGCGCGTTTTTCCCGCAAAAAAACGCATTGAAAAAACGCATACAAATGCATACAGATGCTGCGTTTTTTTCAAGCATTTTTATGAGCATGCATGAAAAAAACGCAGCTTTTTTTGCATTTGTATGCGTTTTTAGTGCGTTTTTACCGCGTTTGCGTTTTTTCCAACATTAGGTGGCCCCTCACACTAACCTAAACCATGACTTTACTAACCCTAACCCTAACCCTGACCCTGACCCTAACCCTGACCCTAACCCTGACCCTAACCATAACCCTGACCCTAACCCTGACCCTAACCCTAACCCTGACCCTAACCCTGACCCTAACCCTGACCCTGACCCTGACCCTAACCCTGACCCTAACCCTGACCCTAACCCTGACCCTAACCCTAACCATAACCCTGACCCTAACCCTAACCCTAACCCTGACCCTAACCCTGACCCTAAACCTGACCCTAACCCTAACCCTGACCCTAACCCTAACCCTGACCCTAACCCTTAACCAAACCATACCCTGATCCTAACCCTAACCCCGACCCTAACCCTAACCCTGACCCTAACCCTAGCCCTAGCCCTAGCCCTAACCCTAACCCTAACCCTGACCCTAACCCTGACCCTAACCCTAACCCTGACCCTGACCCTAACCCTAACCCTTAACCAAACCATACCCTGATCCTAACCCTAACCCTGACCCTGACCCTGACCCTAACCCTAACCCTAACCCTTAACCAAACCATACCCTGATCCTAACCCTAACCCTGACCCTAACCCTAACCCTTAACCAAACCATACCCTGATCCTAACCCAAACCCCTAAATTCCATTGTCTAAACTAATGGTAAAAACGCATACATAAGCATGCCAATGCGCACATATGCTCACCATAGACTTATAATGGGTGTCTTGCTGTAAAAAAACGCATTGCGCGCGCATGCGTTTTTTTGAGGCAAGTCGGACGCTCAAAAAATGCAACAGGTTGCATTTTGTGCGTCCGAGCGCATACCGCAAAAAAACGCATGCGCGGTAAAACGCGTACAAACGCATGTGTATGCGCACATAAGCGCATCCCATGCAAAGTATAGGGAAAAAAAAATGCATGCGCTATTTAGCGCTAAAATACCGCGAAAAAAACGCAAATGTGAAACCAGCCTAACTCTCTTCTAACTAGGCCATTTATAGGAAATCTTGGCTGAACACTTGTGTGTTCTCTATGAGAGAGTCACTGTTAAGGCCCTGTCACACACAGCAATATCGCCAGCGAGATCGCTGATTTTGTGATGCCACAGCAATCTCGTCAGCGATATCGCTGTGTGTGACATGGATCAGCGACTGGCCCCTGCCGGGTATCGCTGATCGCGCTCCATTGTCCTGGGCCTTTTTTTGATCGTTGGTCTCCCACTGGCCAGCGCGCATCGCTGCGTATGACAGCGAAAGACCAGCGATCAGCGACGCTGGACACTGGTTTCCAGGGTAAACAGCGGGTATCTAAGAGCTGCACAGCTCTTGGATACCCGCTGTTTACCCTGGAAACCAGCGTGCACGCTGGTTTCCAAGGTAAACAGTGGGTAACTAAGAGCCGCGAGGCTCTTAGATACCCGCTGTTTACATTGGAAACCAGCCTTCTCACTGGTCCTGATCGCTGGAGGGGCTGTCTATGTGTCAGCTCATCAGCGATCAGCTAGCGATGTCCCAGCGATCCCATCCAGGTCAGATCGTTGGTGGGATCGGTTGGACATTGATACGTGTGATGGGGCCTTTAGAGGGGTCTTGTCTTTTCTCTGGTGGGAGAGAATGGGACAAAAGGTTCGGCAGTGAATTTCCAGTCAGGAAGCCTTTATTCACATTAGCCTGTCAACTGTTCTGTCTAACATCAAACGGCTTGACCAACTTTAATGTTTTGGGGCCTTTACTCATTTGATATTTCCAGTTTCGGTGTACTGATGCCACTTCAGCTTTTGTTTCTTATAGGATGAAGTCACATGGGTGGTCTTGTGAGCCAAATACAGAAATGAGGCTAAAACTACCAAGTTATATATGGCAAATTTTCCTCTTTTTTGAATCCACTTGTGTTTGCCTTAAAACACTACATGATAGATGAAAAACCACCACAATAACTTCAGCGTTAGAGACACATTTCAGTTTAGAAGGCTACAAATCCCAAACCTTCACAGATCTCATAGCCTTCTAATGTTCGATGTGATCATTATGAGTAGTCTTTACCATGTTTCCCCTAGTTTGCTTTGACCTCTGGGGAGTCACATAATCTCATTTTGGAGGTAGGGTCCTCAGATTTTTCAGTTCATGAGGTCTATTTCCCAACTTTCAATCTTATTAGAGGTCATTTTTTTTAATTGATCAGAGACTTCTCAGAATAGGTTTCCATCATTTGCTTCAAAATACAATAATCGATGAAAAGCAGCCACAAAAACTGCAGGTTTAGAGACATTTCAGTTTAGAAGGATATGCATCCTAAACATTCACAGAATGCTTAGCCTTCTAATCTTCAATGTGACCATTATGGTTACGCATGTTTCACCTAACTGGCTTTGTCCTCTGGGGAGCCACATACTCATGTTGGACATAGGGCCCTCAGTAGGGATGAGCGAGTAGTGAAATACTCGGACTCGCTGTACTCGTTACGAGTAGCTCCTAATACTCGGGTACTCGTAACGAGTAGCGAGTCCAATGTAAGTTTATGGGAAATGCGAGTAATGGGCTGTGTGTGTGGGGGGGGCTGTGCTGGGTTGTGCGGGGCTGTGAGGGGAATGTGCCGGGCTGTGCGGGAACTGTGCCAGGCTGTGCTGGGCTGTGAGGGAATGTGCAGGGCTGTGCGGGACTGTGCTGGGCTGTGCGGGAACTGGGCCAGGCTGTGATGGGCTGTGCGGGACTGTGCCGGGCTGTGCGGGGAATGTGCTGGGCTGTGCGGGATCTGTGCTGGCTGTGCTGAATATTGCGAGGCGAGTAGTGAAATTTACTCGCCAGGATTCGAGTACCGCGATTACCGCATATACTCGCTCATCCCTAGTCCTCAGGTTATTCAGTTCATGAGGTCTATAGCCCTACTTTTAAATCTTTTTATTTTACCTGAGTCTTCCCAGAATATGTATACATAATCTGTCCAATACATGATTCTCCTACTACTTTCTGCTAGAATTTCCCATTCTCTACTCGGGTCAAAGTAATTTTTTTTCTATCATAGCTGTAGGGATTTTTTTTATGTAGAGACCACATTCCTTTCATAGAATCAGAATCATAGAATCATAGAATCATAGAATCGTTGAGTTGGAAGGGACCTCCTGGGCCATCTGGTCCAACCCACTGCTCAAAGCAGGATTCGCTAAATCATCCCAGTCAGATGGCTGTCCAGCCTCTGTTTGAAGACTTCCATTGAAGGAGAACTCACCACTTCTCGTGGCAGCCTGTTCCACTCATTGATCACTCTAACTGTCAAAAAGTTTTTTCTAATATCTAATCTGTGTCTCCTCCCATTCAGTTTCAAATCTTGTATGGTCAATAATATATTTTTTGTATTTATAATAATAATTTTATTTCTATAGCGCCAACATATTCCGCAGCACTTTACATTATAGAGGGAACTTCTACAGGCAATAGACATCACAGCATACCAATAACACATAGATCAAAACAGATACCAAGAGGAATAAGGGCCCTGCTTGCAAGCTTACAATCTATAAGGAAAAAGGGGAGACTCAAAAGGTGGATGGAAATAATTGCTTTTATTCTTCGGACCATGAACCAGTTAACAGTCTAAATATGTAACAGTACAGACACACAAGGCTATTAAATGCATAATCATGTGAGAACATGATAAGAGTAACCTGGTTATGGTAAAAATTTTTGAATGAGCCAAACAGGTATATTTAGGTTAATGCGCTGAGGCATGCTTAAAACTGTGGGGATTGGGATTAATCGTATTAACCTGGGTAGTGCATTCCAAAGAATTGGCGCAGCACGTGAAAAGTCTTGGAGACTGGAGTGGGAGGTTCTAATTATTGAGGATGTTAACCTCAGGTCATTAGCAGAATGGAGGGCACGGGTAGGGTGGTAGGCTGAGACAAGGGAGGAGATGTAGGGTGGTGCAGAGCCATGGAGTTCTTTGTGGGTGAGGGTAATAAGTTTACACCGAATTATTAGGCAAGTTGTATTTGAGAGGATTCTTTTTATTATTGAATAACGACTATGTTCTCAATCAACCCAAAAGACTCATAGATATAAAAGCTTAATATTTTTGGAAGTTGGAGTGGGTTTTTTTTAGATTTGGCTATCTTAGGAGGATATCTGTTTGTGCAGGTAACTATTACAGTGCTGAATTATTAGGCAACTTAATAAAAACCAAATATATACCCATCTCACTTGTTTTTTTTTCACCAGGTAAACCAATATAATAAAAAATTTAGAAATTAGCATTTCTGACATTCAAAAACAAAACAAAAAAAAAATCATTGACCAATATAGCCACCTTTCTTTACGATGACACTCAAAAGCCTTCCATCCATAGATTCTGTCAGCTGCTTGATCTGTTTACAATCAACATTGCGTGCAGCAGCCACCACAGCCTCCCTGACACTGTCCTGAGAGGTGTAATGTTTTCACTCCCTGTAGATCTCACATTTTATGAGGGATCACAGGTTCTCTATGGGGTTCAGATCGGGTAAACAAGGGGGCCATGTCATTATTTTTTCTTCTTTTAGACCTTTACTGGCCATCCACGCTGTGGAGTATTTGGATGCATGTGATAGAGCATTGTCCTGCATGAAAGTCATGTTTTTCTTGAACGATACCGACTTCTTTCTGTACCACTGCTTGAAGAAGGTGTCTTCCATAAACTGGCAGTAGATCTGGGAGTTGAGCTTCACTCCATCCTCAACCCGAAAAGGTCCCACAAGTTCATCTTTGATGATACCAGCCCATACCAGTACCCCACCTCCACCTTGCTGGCATCTGAGTCGGAGTGGAGCTCTCTGGCTTTAGTGATCCAGCCACGGGCCCATCCATCTGGCCCATCAAGAATCACTCTCATTTCATCAGTCAATAAAACCTTACAAAAATCAGTCTTAAGATATTTCTTTATTTCTTGGCCCAGTCTTGACATTTTATCTTTATGTTTCTTGTTCAAAGGTGGTTGTTTTCTAGCCTTCCTTACCTTGGCCATGTCCCTGAGCGTGGCACACCTTGAGCTTTTTGATACTCTAGTAATGTTGCAGCTCTGAAATATGGCAGAACTGGTGTCAAATGGCATCTTGGCAGCTTCACGCTTGATTTTCCTTGATTCGTGGGCAGTTATATTGTGCCTTTTCTTATCAACATGCTTCTTGCGACCCTGTTGGCTATTTGCCATGAAACGCTTGATTGTTCGGTGATCACGCTTCAAACGTTGGGCAATTTCAAGACTGCTGCATCCCTCTGCAAGACATCTCACAATTTTTGACTTTTCAGAGTCCATCAAATCTCTCTTCTGACCCATTTTGCCAAAGGAAAGGAAGTTGCCTAATAATTAAGCACACCTTATATAGGGTGTTGAAGTCATTAGACCACACCCCTCCTCATTACAGAGATGCAAATCACCTGATTTACATAATTGGCAGTTGGCTTTCAAGCCTATACAACTTGGAGTAGGACAACATGTATGAAAAGGATGATGTGATAAAAATACTCATTTGCCTAAGAATTCTGCACCCAGTGTATACTGAATTCTGGAGTGGATGGGTAACCAGTGTAAGGACTGACACAAGGTAGAGGCATCGGTATAACGATTGGTGAGGAATATGATCCTAGCTGCAGCATTCAGGACAGATTGGAGAGGGGAGAGTTTGGTAAGAGAGAGGCCGATTAGTAGAGAGTTACAGTTACAATAGTCCAGACGAGAATGAATAAGAGAAACAGTTAGCGTTTTTGCAGAGTCAAAAGTAAGAAAGGGTACCTAGTTGTCCTATGCATAGGAGGTGCAGTTTCATCCAGGGCACTTTGAAGTGTTTCATTGTAATGCTTCAGTGCAGAATCAGGACATGAAAGGGAGGAGATAGGGGCCAATGATGACTGCAAGTTCTTCATAAGTTTCTGTGTGTTAATGGCCTGTATGTTTCTAAAAGTGTGGAAAGTGAGGGTGACCTGGGCAGGATGGCAGTTCTTGATAGAGAATGACTGAAGGATGTGGTAAGAGAGCGGGAGAGGGGAGTTTGTGAAATCATACACTGAGCAAAGCCGGGAGAAGACCAAGTTGAGAGACTTTCCATCTTCATGCGTGGGGGAGTTAGTATGCTGTGAGAGGCCGAAAGAGGTTAGAGATAAAAGGTGAGAAGCAGATGGTGAAAGGGGAAGAGCAATGGGGATGTTGAAGTCTCCCATGATGAGGGTGGGGATGTCACAGGAGAGATAGCATGGAAGCCAGGTGACAAAGTGATCCAGAAACTGATGGAAGGGCCCAGAGGACGATACACCACTGCCACTTCCATGGAGAAGGGGATGTAGAGTCTGACAGCATGGACCTCGAAAGAAGGGAAGACAAGTGATGGTACCTGAGGGATAACCTGAAAAGTACATTTGGGTGATAGGAGCAGACCAACACCTCCACCTGCTCTGTTGTCCAATCTTGAGGTATGAGAGAAGTGTAGTCCACCATACGAAAGAGCAGCAGCGGTGGTGTCTGACTGCTGCATCCAGTTTCAGTAAAATCCATAAGGTTAAGAGAACCAGAAAGGAAGAAGTCATGGATGAAGGAGAGTTTATTACACACTGAGCAAGAATTCCAAAGGGCACAATAAAAAGAGATAGAAGGCATGCAGGGAATATTAATAAGATTGGAGGGTTTTCTGAATGCAGCAGTTGAGGGGTTCGACTTACTATGACATGGGGGGCTGGGGTTGGGAGAGATGTCTCCTGCAACTAGCAGAAGGAGGATAGAAAGTGTGAGCAGATGGTTAAGTGATTTGTGAGAGAGTCTCATGTGTTGGATGGTGCGACTGAATGGATCTGTGCTGTTTAGCAATGTGAAAAGAGTGTGAGTGCTATACATAGGAGAGGAAAGGACAGAAGGGGCCGATATGGATGGAATGTGAAGAGATAATGCAAGGGTGGTGGATAGGGATGAGCGAGTAGTGTAGTATTCGGACTCGCTGTACTCGTTACGAGTACCTCCTAATACTTGGGTACTTGTAACGACAAGCGAGTCCAATGTAAGTCTATGGGAAATGCGATTAATGGGCAGGGACTGTGCTGGGCGGGAACTGTGCGAAGACTGTGCCAGGCTATGCGGGACTGTGCTGGCCTATTGGGGACTGTGCCGGGCTGTGCGGGACTGTGCTGGCCTGTGCGTGGACTGTGGCGGGCTGTGCATGGACTGTGCCGGGCTGTGCTTGGACTGTGCTGGCCTGTGCGAAGACTGTGCCGTGCTGTGAAGGACTGAGCAGGGCTTTGCAGGTACTGTGCGGGGATTATGCTGGGCTGTGTGGGACTGCGCTGGGCTGTGCGGGGACTGTGTGGGACTGTGCTGGGCAGTGTGGGACTGTGCT
Organism: Dendrobates tinctorius; assembly: GCF_039654945.1. Classification (NCBI taxonomy): domain Eukaryota; kingdom Metazoa; phylum Chordata; class Amphibia; order Anura; family Dendrobatidae; genus Dendrobates; species Dendrobates tinctorius. The sequence goes on along the minus strand of NW_027361788.1, from coordinate 7,050,924 downwards.
GGGCTGTGCGGGACTGTGCGGGGCTCTGCGGGGACTGTGCTTGCCTGTGCCGAATATTGTGAGGCGAATAGTGAAATACTCACGAGGATTTGAGTACCACATTACTCGCCGAGTACCGAATCCTAACAAATATGCTCGCTCATCCCTAGTGGTGGATGTGAGTGAATGCAGCAACCAAGATAAAAATTATACAAATGCATATGGTATGTAATTGTGGTAATCCAAATGTACATGGAATAGATTTATTAATTTTCCTTACCTATTTAGTATAGGTTTGTAAGAGGGTTGAAAATGGGTTCACCATCATCTAACAAAAAATGAAGGATTGACGCCAGTTGAAGGAAATTGTGATGTTTTAGACTGAACATGGTTTCCATATCCTTTGCTAGGTGTTATCAGCTAACTTTGAAATGTTTTACGTGGTTGCCTATTATAAGTTGTTTTGAAAATTTTATCATTTTGGTATTGCATGCCCTGCAAAACAGTTATGTAATGCATACCACGAATAATGTACTGCAAGGTAGTTTAAGACCCTCTTTAGTTAGGTGCGCACTGTAATGGCCATATTGCCATATTAAAGGGGTTGGGAACCTGTAGGGGCATTATTTTTGAAGTAAATGAATCTATTTGGGGGTAAAAATATTTTTTGCAATTTAGTTTGGCACTGTTTGGGCTTTTACAGGCTTGTTGTTTGATTTCACAATTCAACTTTGATGTAGTTTGTGGTCATAAATCACAAGATGTCTCATGGGAAAACAAAAAAACATTTTTCAAAATTTAAGGGCAATGGGTGATCAGAAAATAACCTATTGTTTATATCAGGTTTCAATGTTAAATTTATTTTTTGAAAGTTTTGGGGTGTTTTTTTTTGTTTTCCATCTTTAAAAAAAATAAATAAAAAGTAAAAGTTTTGCAATTTTCACACTGGCCTAAACATATTTTATATACTCATACTACCTATTGCTTAAGGAAATTTACATGTACATTTACTGCAATGAACTGACTCTGACCCTATCTTTGCTATTGAAGGGAGAAGGAGTAGGGTCAGCCAAGACATCACATATTGTGATGGGTGGGTCCTGTATTATTAGTGGTGTATAGGTGTTACTTATCATTGCATTCCTGCCTCTGATAAGGAACCTGCTGAAAACTCTTCTTGAAAGGACAGAGTAATAGGAGTCTTAACCCCTTAGTAGCAGAGCCAATTTATAACTTAATGACCAAGCCAATTTTTACAATTCTGACCAGTGTCAATTTATGAGGTTATAGCTCTTGAAGGCCTCAATGTATCCCACTGATTCTGTTTATTCGTGACATATGACATATTGTACTTCATGATAATGATAACATTTCTTCTGTAAGACTTGCGTTTATTTATGAAAAAAATGGAAATTTGGCAAAAATTTTGAAATAAACAAAGTCCTTTATTTGAAATAAAAACTCCCCAACCTTTTTTTATCAAATTTATTCTACAAAGCTTAAAAAAAAGCTATTCTCATCTTTCAGCCAATGAGCCATTAATGCCCATGGTCCCACAATGATCCGGATGGTTTGGTAAGCATTCACATTTCTCACCGCACCAGCTGGAGCACACTGAGCTGAGCGTGAGAAGGGTTGCCTGTGACAGGCGGCAACCTTATTTAGATCACCGCTGGTCTCATGCAGCTGTGTTTTCACGTTCAGCTCCGTGTGTTCTGGCTGGTGTGGAAAGCGGTCGCATCACTGATGTGACTGCTCACCAAATCATATAGATCGTCGTGGGACATGGGTATTAATGGATTATCGGCTGAAAGTGCCTCCATCTAACATGTGGAAATTGCAAGAAACTACTTTGGCCTCAGTGGCCAATATTCCAAGAAACAATTTTAACACCTGGAGGACTATATGCCGCAATAAATTGACTGCTGTTCTGAAGGCTTAAGAAGTGCTACTAGACCATTGTCTCTAATAAAGTGGCGATTTAGACTAGAGAAGAGCACAAGTGGTAGGTGGCACAGAGGTAACAGTTGCAAGGGCTCTTCTGCCTCAAGAAAACACCATTATTATAAATGGCACATATTAAATTCTGAGCACTGTTATAGATTTTGCACTGGAGCTTAATTGTAAAGTGCTGCATAATAGGTTGCCGTTATCTAAATAAAAATTATTCTTATTATTAGGTTATATTGATTTTTTTTTAAATGAACACTTAGCTAAATGCTTCCTATTACGACCAGAAGAAGAATTAGACTGGTATTAACGCAAGACAACAAAATGCTGTAAGTGCAGGAAACTAGTCTTAAACTTTTTATATTTTATTACTCAGAATAACCTCTGAATTACCTCACACTTGTTAGTGAAGTAGAACACAATGCATTAATGTTTGTATCACACAATGCAGAGAATAATAGACCGAACATTAACTGTATTATGTGTTGACATTGTGCCTACACTTTGTCTGGTGAATTTAGCGTTTAGCGAATATTGCTGTTGCAGGTATCAGTTTTATTAATAACCCTTTTCTCTTTGCTTCCGTAAAACATCCCTTTATCGCTTATGCTTTTTACAACATTGAGTATCTTTTATTTTAATGGATTTTTCTTATTCATAGTTTGACTACGGCAATTCATGTAGTTTTAAGCATCTGCATCTTTGACCTTTTTCAATTTGTAAAAACATTGGACAATGAAAAAAAAAAAAAATTTAGCATTACACAACTTTATCCTGAGAAGATGGAAAAGAAAACGCGCAGTGAAAAAAAGTGATGAGACGTAAAAGCCTGCTGTAATGTTGTACAGCACCAGTGTATTCTGCGGCATTGTACATAGATTGTATCACTCACATCTGGTGTCTCTGTCCTCAGTGGTGAACACGCAAAACCAGAAGTAACCAACCAACATATCTGTCTTGCTAGAATGAGGACCCAAACCGAAGACAGAAAATGGAACTTGATAGTGCTGTGTTTTGCCATGCAGGACATGAGGTCTGGAGTTTGGCGCCCCGGGCACCACTGTTCCATGACTATTGGAAAAGCCCTCACTAGAACAATGCCTCTCTTCACCAAAAATCCCATGGCAGGCCCAGCTGATTTATGACTGCAAAGTCCAGCTTAACTCTCAAACATTCACCCAATCCCAATATTTTACATGTTATCCCAGAGTCCCTATATTAACTTCACATCTATTTTATAATTTAAAGACTTGATTTTCCTAGACTGCTCTACTAATGAATGTATCACCCCTAATTATAGTCTATCCCTGGTTGTAAATACAACATGAAAATTTCCTTCTGAATTATCATAGCATGATGCAATTTAAATCATCTCTTCATGTCCAAGTTGTATTTAACACCTGAGTTCTTCCCAAGAATATATTTTCCCTTCTCAGGTAAATGTGGTACCAGCATGATATTCACATATTCACTGATCAAAAGTTCTGTATAATGGAAATTTCAGTAAATTTACACAGTCCAACAGATGATCAAGAAAATTCCCAGAACCCTGGCTCAGTGGCCACAATGGTAATCTGGCTGCAGGACCAGAGCTTTGAGAACTTCCTCCTGTTTGCCAAATGCCCAGCACTTCTTCTGACTTTTAGGTCTGGCTCAATATCCCGAGTGACCTCATTTACTCCCATTTGCAATCATGATAAGCTGATCAAAAAATATTAGCAGGACCCTGGTATAGTGACCATATCAGGGTAAACACCAAAGCCTCCTGAATGTCCAGAATTTCCTTCAGGTTTGCCAGTTTTTATGAAGAACATAAAATCTAGGAAACTTTATAAGCTTCCCCTGACCAAGTTGACCAAACCCATCTGTTATGGGTGTTATTTTCCAAAATCTATCTGTACTGTGAATCTTTTCACATCACTAATAGCTGAAATTGCCACACTAAATTTTTTTAATCAAGGGCATGCCTAACCCAACCGTCTTATAAGGTATTTCCAGGAACTTCATTTTCAGACGCCTTTCTTTTTTATATCAACTTAATCAGTTTTCATACATCTTTTCATTTATCCAGAAGGGTAAGGCACAAAGTATCTACTATATAATTGTCTAATTCTGTCTGTCTGTCAGTCTGTAATGGAAATCCCACCTCGTTGATTGGTCACGGCAGTTAGGCCGCGACCAATCAGTGACAGTTGCTTAGTCGTCGCGGCAACACGGCCGCATTGCTTATTGTACATGCACATTACAGCCGTTAAAGGCATCATTGCTGTGTCACTCATTACACAGGCACAGTCCTTTACATATTCTGGAGTACAATACATTAGGTAACAGCAGAACAGTGACTGCAGCTCTGGGTGTAACTGGAGTACAATACATTAGGTAAGATCTAAACAGTGACTGCAGCTCTGGCTGTAACAGGAGTATAATACATTAGGTAAGAGCAGAACAGTGACTGCAACTCTGTGTAACTGGACTACAATACATTAGGTAAAAGCAGAACAGTGACTGCAGCTCTGGGATTAACTGGAGTACAATACATTAGATAACAGCAGAACAGTGACTGCAGATCTGGGGGTAACTGGAGTACACTACATTAGGTAACAGCAGAACAGTGACTGCAGCTCTTGGTGTAACTGGAGTACACTACATTAGGTAACAGCAGAACAGTGACTGCAGATCTGGGTGTAACTGGAGAACTGGAGTACAATACATTAGGTAACAGCAGAAAGGTGACTGCAGCTCTGGGTGTAACTGGAGTACAATACATTAGGTAACAGCAGAAAGGTGACTGCAGCTCTGGGTGTAACTGGACTACAATACATTAGGTAAAGCAGAACAGTGACTGCAGCTCTGGGAGTAACTGGAGTACAATACATTAGATAACAGCAGAACAGTGACTGCAGATCTGGGTGTAACTGGAGTACACTACATTAGGTAACAGCAGAACAGTGACTGCAGCTCTGGGTCTAACAGGAGTACATTAGGTAACAGCAGAACAGTGACTGCAGATCTGGGTGTAACTGGAGTACAATACATTAGGTAACAGCAGAACAGTGACTGCAGCTCTGGGTGTAACTGGACTACAATACATTAGGTAAAAGCAGAACAGTGACTGCAGCTCTGGGATTAACTGGAGTACAATACATTAGGTAACAGCAGAACAGTGACTGCAGCTCTGGGTGTAGCTTGAGTACAATACATTTGGTAAGATCTGAACAGTGACTGCAGCTCTGGCTGTAACAGGAGTATAATACATTAGGTAAGAGCAGAACGGTGACTGCAGCTCTGGGTGTAACTGGACTACAATACTTTAGGTAAAAGCAGAACAGTGACTACAGCTCTGGGATTAACTGGAGTACAATATATTAGATAACAGCAGAACAGTGACAGCAGCTCTGGGTGTAACTGGAGTACATTACACTAGATGGTGGCCCAATTCTATTGCATCGGGTATTCTAGAGTCTCTGTTAAAATAAAAAATAGTTATATGCTCACCTTCCGACGACCCCCGGACTCTATCCCTCCTCTCACCACGCTCCCGGCATCTTCCGGTCCCAGTAATGCTTAGCGAGAAGGGCCGGAGATGACGTCACTCTGGCGAGAGCGCGACGTCATCAGCGGTGTTTCGCGCTAAGCATTACTGGGACCGGAAGATGCCGGGAGCATGGTGAGAGGAGAGAAAGAGTCCGGGGGCCGTCGGGAGGAGAGTATATCACTATTTTTTATTTTAACAGAGACTCTAGAATAGCCGATGCGATAGAATCGGTCCACCATCTAGTCTACTATATAATTGTCTAATTCTGTCTGTCTGTCTGTAATGGAAGTCCCACCTCGCTGATTATGGCTTACAGCCAATGAAAACCCAAAAGTCAATATCTCAGTAAATTAGAATACTTTATAACACCAGCTTGAAAAATGATTTTAAAATCCAAAATGTTGGCCTACTGAAATGTATGTTCAGTAAATGCCCTCAATACTTGGTCGAGGCTCCTTTTGCATCAATTACTGCATCAATGCAGGATTGTATGGAGGCAATCAGCCTGTGGCACTGCTGAGGTGTTATGGAAGCCCAGGTTGCTTTGATACCAGCATTCAGCTCGTCTGCATTGTTGTGTCTGGTGTCTCACATCTTCCTCTTGACAATACCCCATAGATTCTCTATGGGGTTAAGGTCAAGCGAGTTTGCTGGCCAATCAAGCACAGTGATACTGTTTTTACACCAGGTATTGGTATTTTTGGCAGTGTGGACAGGTGCCAAGTCCTGCTGGAGAATGAAATTTACATCTCCAAAATGCTTGTTGGTAGAGGGAAGCATGTAGTGCTCCAAGATTTCCTGGTAGACGGCTGCGCTGACTTTGGTCTTAATAAAACACAGTGGACCTACACCAGCAGATGACATGGCTCCCCAAACCATCACTGATTGTGGAAACTTCATATTAGACCTCAAGCAGCTTGAATTGTGTGCCTCTCCACTCTTCCTCCAGATTCTGGGACCTTGATTTCCAAGGTCTAGTGTGAAATATCCACAATCAATGATGGTTTCGGGAGCCATGTCATCTGCTCACTTGAACACTTCAAAGGCCTGATAAAACAAGGACCCAACTTGTAAGAAGAAACCTTCAGCCGGACGTACCTGGACGAGAGCCATACCTTGTCACCATGGTGGAAACACAGAGGATCCAGGCACCTTTTGTCTGCATGTCTCTTCATACAGGCAGAGGAAGCTTCTAGAGTGGCTTTGGTGTCCTCCCACAGCTTCACAAAATCCCTGGAGAGGACATCTGCCGCAAGGATATCAGAAGGAACCGTCACCAGGAGGGGAACCTTGGGTTGCCAATTGAACACAATGTAGAACGAGGATTCTCCCGAGACCTCACCAACGTGATTGCTGTATGAGAACTCAGGCCAGGGAAGCAATTTCACCCAATCATTATGGTGGGCATTGACGAAGGTAATTGTCCAGGACCTGGTTGACATGCTCCACTTCCCCATTCAACTGGGGGTGATAAGCCGATGAGAAATCCAAGGCAATATCCAGATGTTTACAGAGAGCTCGCCAGAATTTGGAACTGAACTGTGAACCACGATTGGACACAATGTGATGAGGAAATCTGTGCAGGCGAAAAATATGTTTGATAAAGCTGTCAGCCAGCTCAGGAGCAGACAAAATAGCAGACAGCGGAGTAAAGTACGCCATTTTGGAGAAGCGATCCACGACTACCCAGATGACTGTGCAACCATCGGATACTGGCAAATCCGTAATTAAGTCCATAGCTACGTGCAGCCATAGACCAGATGGTACGGATAACGGCAGGAGAGAACTGGTAGGAAGTAGTCTGGGGACTTTATTGCAGGCACAAACCGGACAGGCAGCCACGTAAGCATAGATCTCCCTCCTCATGGATGGCCAACAATAGTGGCAAGAAATCAACTGTAGAGTCTTCCTTTGTCACGCATGACCAGCCACCTTGGATGAGTGGACAAAACTTGCTCCTTCTCCAATTCAACCACAAGGGTCTTCCCTGGGGAAATTTGCGACAGACTGACCGGAGCAACAGTGACCATCGTGGATGGTTCAATGATAAATTGTGGATCCTCCTCTTCATCTTTGGACAGAAAAGAGCGAGAGAGGGCATCGGCTCTGACATTCTTGTCACCGGACCTGAAATGTAAAAGCTAAAGCAGGCAAAAACAAAAACCACCTAGCTTGGCGTGGATTAAGTCTCTGGGCGGACTGGAGATACGCCAGGTACTTATGGTCCGTGTAGATGATCACTGGATAGACTGCGCCTTCCAGCAGATTTCGCCATTCCTCCAAAGCCATCTTAATGGCAAGTAACGCCCGATCCCCAATGGAGTAGTTACGCTCAGGAGCGGAGAAGGCCTTAGAGAAGAAACCACAGGTTACGCGGCAACCCAAGGAGGACTTCTGAGTGAGCACAGCTCCAGTCCCTAACAAGGATGCGTCCACCTCTAAGAAGAACTGCTTGTTCAAATCTTGGAGATGCAGGACGGTAGATGTGGAGAAGAACCATTTGAGAGAGCGGAAGGCCTCTTCAGCTTTGAAGGACCAGTTCTTTGGATTGGCTCCCTTTCGGGTCATAGCAGAGATGGGAGCAGTCAGCATGGACAAGTAAGGAATGAATTGCCGATAATAATTAGCAAAGCCTAGGAATCACTGTATTGCTTTGACTCCCACAGGCAGTGGCCATTTAAGGATGGAAGAGACTTTCTCAAGATCCATCCTGAGTCCAGTATCAGAGATAATGTAACCCAAGAAGGGAAGAGAGGACGGTTCAAAAATGCATTTCTCATAGTTGGCATAGAGGCGATTCTCCCTAAAACGCTGAAGAACTTGCCAAACTGTTTGTCTGTGGGAGGCCAGAACTGGGCAGAATACCAAAATATTGTCCAGATACATGACAACGCTGGAATAAAGCAGGTCCCGGAAGATGTCACTGACAAATTCTTGAAAAACTGCCGGTGCATTGCTGAGACCAAAAGGCATCACTTGGTATTCATAATGTCCGTCCCTGGTGTTGAAATCCTTCATCCATTCGTCTCTCCGGTAAATGCGGATTAGCTTGTAGGTGCCTCTTAAGTCTAATTTGATGAAGATCCCGGCACTCCTTAATCGGTCAAACAACTCAGGAATCAATGGGTTAGAGTATCAAGTTTCACTGTGATCTGGTTGAGACCTCGATAGTCAATACAGGGTTGCAGTGATCCATCCTTCTTCTTAATGAAGAAAAACTGGCCCCAGCAGGAGAGGAGGATTTCTGAATGAGCCCCCTGGCCAAATTCTAATGAATGTAGTCTGACATAGCTTGAGTCTCAGCTGGGGACAGAGGGTTAATTAGGCCTCTAGGGGGTGTAGATCTGGGAATCAAGTTGATAGGGCAGTCATAGGTCCTGTAGGGCGGCAGGGTCTTTGCATCCTTCTTGTCAAATACATCGGCGAAGGACCAATAGGTAGTCGGCAAACCGGGCAGCGATGCTGGACTAGATGGGGCTTTAACCAGATGTACCAGAGCCAGACACCTCCCATGAAAGAAAAGTCCCCAGCGAAGCACCTCTCCAGTTCTCCAGTCCAACACAGGTTTGTGCTGTCATATCCATGGTAGGTCCAGGAGAAAGGAATGAGACAAGTGGGAAAGAACATAGACCATCCTCTCCGTATGAAGCATCCCAATATGGACCTCAAGCAGCTCAGTAGCCAGATGAACCATCTCCCGAAGAGTTCTTACATTAACAGATGTTATTGCCAGGGGGTTCTTGAGTGGGCGAACTGGGATTTGGAACAGATCCACTACAGCCTGAAGGATAAAACTTCTGGCTGCACCGAAATCCAAGTATGCTGACTCAACAAACTGGGATTTACCGGTTGTCATGGCCACAGTAAGGTTCAGGGGTAGAGAGATATCCTTTCCATCTAGAGTGGCCTCTCCTACCGCCCCTAGACGCTGGCGCTTCTCTGGTCTCACAGGACAGACTCGAATGGAGTGGCCAATAACTCCACAATACAGGCACTGGCCTTTAGCATGATGATCCCTCAGTCGCTGTTTAGCAAGGGCAAGGTGGTCGATCTGCATGGGTTCAGATGAGTCCTCGACAGGAGAGGGTGGTAGAACAGGTGGTCCTTGAAAAGACTGAACCAGGAGCAGTGGTTCTCTTTCACATGCCACAGCACTAGTGGTGAGCACTATGGTCACGGAAGCGGAGGTCTATATGGATGGTGAGGGAGATCAGGTCGAAGGTAGTTGGTAGGTCTTGACCAGCTAGCTCATCCTTAATATTTCCGGAAAGCCCCTCCCAGAATGTTGCCACCAAAGCTTAGTTATTTCATCCGAGTTTGGACGCCAGAGTGTGAAAGCGCACCGCATTTTGCCCCACCGAAGAAGTGGACTGACGTAAACAGAGAAGAGCGGAAGCTGCAGAGATGGTTCATCCGGGTTCATTGAACACTTTGCGAAAAGCTTCCAAGAATGCAGGCAAATTGGAGATGATCGGATCCTCTCTCTCCCATAGTGGGTTAAACCATGCAAGTGCCTCTACTCCATGGTTCGGTCCAACGGAAAGTGGTGCGGAAGAAGTTCAAAATGTAGCCGGTACTGATTGATAAACACGTGGCAGAGCTTCGGATTGCCGTCAAAACGTGGTGGAGCTGTGAGTCGGGGGCCTGGATCTTGAACTATGCAAACTGTCTGGGAAGTCTCTGGAGAAGACCTGGCTACTTTAACATGCTGGAACTCTGGAGGGATGTTTATGACCTTCAGCTTAGTGGTTAAGGACTGCAACTGTATGGACAGCTCTTCCTGTGCGCCTTTCTGTCAGCAAAGCTCCTGATACATTGTCTGAATGGGCAGGATCTGGGGTCCAGTGGGATCCATGGCCTGAGCAAACTGTCACCGACGTGGTTTGTGGAACCACTGTGCCACAGACCATTGAGAGCCTGGAGGGGCGTGACTAAGCGAACACCTGACTGTGAGGTTAGACTTGGCTTCCGATGAACACCAGGTGCCACTCCAGGACAAACCAATAGACGCGCAGCAGCTGGACCCAGAGGACAAACTGGAGGAAGCAGCAGACAGAGTTCGCATCAGTGCAGCAGACAGAGTTCGCATCAGAGTGCAGCAGACAGAGTTCACATCAGAGTGCAGCAGGCAGGATTTGCACCAGAGTGCAGCAAGCAGGATTTGCACCAGAGTGCAGCAGGGACTGGTATGCAAGCTTACACAACTCAGACTGCTAAACGGGGAGGTTGTTCAGTGCAGCAAGCAGGATTTGCACCAGAGTGCAGCAGGGACTGGTATGCAAGCATACACAACTCAGACTGCTAAACGGGGAGGTTGTTCAGGCATCTCCCTAGTGGAGAGGAAGCAATATATACATAATTCCTCAACCATTGGCTGAGGAGGAAATAGCAAGTGCACGCACTGGCCCTTTAAGACGGCAGGAGTGCACGCATGTCCTAAGAACATGGCTGGAAGCCCGGCTGGAAGTACTAATGGGAGCATCCAGAGCATGAGGAAGAGAGGAACCGACCGCAGTGCGGGTAAGTGAAGCAACACGCCAAAGTATGGCACAAATATGGCAAATTCAGATTCGGTGATCGTTTTCCAAACATATTGACTCATCTCTAATGGTGAGGATCAAAGAAACAGTAGTTGGTAAAGGAATATTAGTGCAACTGATGAAAAATACATCATGCTTACTTCCATTTGAAATGGGAAGATGTTTAGCAGTGCCATCATCAACTTAGAACTGGCAGTAACCAATGGGACCCAGCTACACACCATCTACTGTTGGGCCAAAAGTTGTCTTCAGGAACAATTAAGGCCAAAAAAAGCCATATATTTAATATGGAAACTAAGCCAAGTTATTCAACTTGGCTCAAAAACAAAAGAACTGGGGAGAGGAGGGGAAAAATGGCAGAAGATGTTCTTGACTGATGAGTCAAAGTTTTAAATATTAGGCTGTTGAAATAACAGAAAGATGTTTATTCGATGAAGGTCTGGAGAGGGTTAGAATAATGGGTGTTTACAGACTATGGTAAAGCACGGTGGAGGGTCCTTGCATGTCTGGGTCTGCATTTCAGAAAATAGAGTTGGTTGATTAATGTTGCCCTCATGACTGAGAATTACAGGCAGATGCTTATCCATAATGTAATATTGTGGGGGGGCTGATTCTAAATTTAGATTGCAGCCAGACAATGACCCTCAAACATATAGCCAATGTCATTAAGATCTATCTTCAGTGTAAAGAAGAACAAGAATCATGGAAGTGAAGATCCTGCCCTTGCAGAGCCCTGATCTTACATTATCACATCTGTGTGGGATTACACGTAGAGACAGCAAGACTGGAACAAGTGACATCCCTAGAAGATCTGTGGTTAGTTCTCTAGCATGTTTGGAACAAAATCCATGCCACGTTCCTTCTCAAACTGCGTGCAAGTACAAGCATATCTAGAAGAATTGATGGCTTGATACTGTTTAGAAGGTAAAGGACATCACACCAAATATTTTGCACAATACTATAAATACACCAGGCAGTATACATTTGTGCAATTTAAGTCTATAATTTGCATTAAATTTATTTCCATCGTTTAAATCCTCATTGCACAAATTTAGGTGCACACTACCAATACAGTGTGAAAGAATACATTGAGAGACCCATTCAGGTCAACATTGAGCCATGTACCTCTTTTAATTACATTTTCAGAAATATTTTCCTCCTCTCTCATGATTTACAATGCATGCCTTTTCCAATCATGACAAATAAATCATCTGTTCCTCAGAAAAAGATGCATTCCCATCCACACTAGGTAGAAGCCTTCCAAGAAAACATGCAGGCTAAGACTCAGAGCAGCCATTAACTCCCTGTCCTTCAAAAGAAACATTGGCTACTCCTACACTCCTCGACTCTGGAATAGCTGCCAAGTCCTCTGTGATGTAAGACCCTAAGGACTGGAGGATGGTGGATCATCACAGCTGCAGAATTTAGTTATCAAGATGTCACATGGAAAAAACAAACATTTGGAAGAATTTAAGGGGAATGTGTGATCAGAAAATAACTTATTGTTTAAATCAGGTTTCTGCATTAAATTTATTTTTTGAAAATTTTTGGGCAATGTGTTTTTTTCCAATATCAATCTTAAAAAAATAAAAAACAAATAATTAATTTTGCAATTTTCACTTTCACCACCAGGGAATTTTTCATACTCCTGCAACCTGTTGCTTAAGGAAATTTACATGTACATTTGCTGCAATTAATCGAATCTGACCCTATATTTTCTATTGAAGCATCTAATGCGCAAAGATCATTGTGAAAGGAGGAGGAGCAGGGTTAGCCGAGACATCACATATTGGGATGTGTGGATCTGGTATTATTAGTGGTGTATAGGTGTTACCGATCATTGTATTCCTGTCTCTGATAAGCACCCTGATGAAAACTCTTCCTAAAAAGGACAGGAAATAGAAGTCTTAAATAGCCCCAGTGGCTGATGTGAAAATTGTAAGATTAATAATTTAGTTTATTTAATTAAGTTCATTATAGGAAAAAAACCAAAAAGCATTGCCAACATTTTTCAATTTTTTTTTTAAATTCATGTAACTCAAAAACCTGACAAACAATATGTCATTTTCTGAAAACACATTCCCTTTAAACTGTCCGAGGCAAAGTCTGACCTTAAAACGCACCTTTTGTGTGATATACCTGTAGCAAGGTGGCACGGGGTGGTAGTCCTAACGAAGTTCACTTAAAGCAACAGTCCATAAGCTCCCTGGTCTCTAGCACATAAAACAGACAGGACAGATGCAACCCCAAGCAATTAACCTCTGCAGCACGAGCAATCAAGATCCAGGTACACAGTTGTAATCCAACAGGGAAACAATTTATTGTGGAATAAAAGGAGGTACTGTAGAAAAAGTGGATCTAGCAAATGGAACGAAACTTCCTGCTCTTTCCCTAATATCCTTCACCGCCATATCAGCGGCAGCAACAGCTACAGTCACAGTCCTTAAGCTGATTTCTGGATGCTTATAGTCCTCGACGGGGCACTATTCAGTCCCGGTGCCCGATTCACTGCCCGTGGGTCTGGGGCAGCAGTTTGTTCCCCTCCTGGGGTTTGGCAAGCTCCCGATCACTGTGGAGCACCTGCCCGGGCAAGCCTGTCCGGTGCACTAACTGGAATCCGGAGATTCCTGCTGCCTTTAGGCTGTTGGTCCAGCCAACAAGCTTAACCCTTAACTAACCCTGCACTACAGACATTATACAGTACAATGACAGAACATATGAACAGAGCAAACACAGCATATACATTACAATGATGCAGCATAATAAGCACAGTACATGAACACAACAAGACATTAATAAACAGGTTCACAATCCAGGTACCAGTGCACGGGCCCAGCACATAGGAGAGAGAGGGGACGGTTTATTGTTTTGTGTAATTTGTAGATTGTGTATATTTAATATCATTTTGTTATATATAATTGAGTGTTCACTTTGCTTTCCTGGCCATTTATTTGTGCCAGTCCAGGCAATTTGATTTCTTATATTTTCTGTAAGTGATACGGAGTATGACAGATAATGATTATTTGACTGGACATATCATATTGATTTGTGTCTAAAGGAAACGACCAAAGAATAGAACAAGGAGAACTATTTTTGCTTCATCGACTACTGCAAATCCTTTGACCGCATTGAAACTTTTGAATACCATGAAGGATATGGGTGTGGCAAACAATCTGATTAGCCTCATTAGGTATGTTTACATCGAACAAGAAGCAGCACTCTGAATAGGACATAGCTTGGTTCAAAGCAGAGCGAGCGTGAGCAAAGGCTGCATCATGTCACCATTTCTCTTCCGTTTATATGCAGAAGCTATTTTTCAGTAAGGCTGGACTTGCTGAAAAAGATGACAGAATCAAAATTGCTGGATGAATCCTCAACAATTGCCAGATTAAATACATAAATGAATGAAAAGAGCCCATGTACACAACCTGAAAGTGCAGGGAAGGTCCCCGACGCGCGTTTGGTATGGTACCATACCATAGAACCCACAAAGAAGAAGCAAACACAAAACATGCGTCGGGGACCTTTGCTGCACTTTCAGGTTGTGTACATGTGCTCTTTTCATTCATTTATTTATTTAATCTTGCAATCAGGCTTTATTCTCATTATGTGTGTATTTTCAGTGCTGTGGTGCTATCTAGATATTTGATATGATTCTAATTTATATTAAGCCATTTTGACCACAAGGTTCATTACTAAATACCCACTTTAATATGCAGCAATCACTATCATTATCTTTTGCACCTTATGCACTTAAAGCACTTTTTGACAACTCTGTATGATTGTCTATTTAAGATATTAATTTTCTCCATATAGTCTCTTTGGCAATATTGTTCCACATAAACTGTGTAATTTGCTACCAATATATGTGCAATTTCAGGATCATAGTGCTATAAATATATATGATATGCGGTTAATTTTACAGTGCTGTGCAAATTAATTGGGACAAAGCATTTTTTTAAGTAAAATCGTAAGTTGGTTACCAGTCAATGATTCAAACCAGTTTTAACTGCTTTGAACAGGTGTGAGTGCCTGTTCAAAGCAGTTAAAACTGGTTTGACTCACTGACTGGTAACCAACTTACAATTTTACTTAAAAAAATGCTTTGTCCCAATTAATTTGCACAGCACTGTACTTAAAAATACTATTATAAGGCACTTTATCTATGTTTAAACCAACTTGCAGCAAACATAGATATTTGCACTTTCTGCACCTCTAGCACTTTGAGATACCTCATATATGTGCAATTTCAGGATCAAAATGATATAAATGTATATGATATGCTTCAAATTTTACTTAAAAATATTACAAGGCACTTTACCTATATTTAGTCCAACTCGCAGCAAATACAGGTATTTGCACTTTTTGCACTTCTAGCACTTTGTGATACCCTCATTCTAAGATTGTCTACATGGATACAATATAATATTTAATATATGCATTTTTTCTGTGTTTTTTTACCTACTTTTATTTATTTTTACAGAGTGTATATAGTGATCAATTGCCTCATAACTTTACTTATATTGGTTATAATATGGTTTATCACTTTAAAAATTTGGAGTTATAAAAAAAAATTATTTTTCAAAAATTATTTTTTCAAATATGGAACTATTGTTTGATGATTAGAGTGCACACTCCCTTAATGCAGTATTTTGTATATTTACCCCTTTTTCATTTTTTTTTCCCACTTTTTAATTGAATGTATGTATATGTCTTAATAAAGATTGGTATTCTTTTATAAATTTGGCAGTAAGGCTTTCTCTTTGTGCATAGGTTTAACTATTTGAAGTGCCAGTAATCTAGGCCAATAGATTGGTTTTGTTCTGAGTAAACTAGTGAGCAGCTTCCAAGCCGAAACAACCTGAAGAATGGTTCCGTCACTTTTTTTTAGATGATGAACAGCTTTCCAAGCCTGAAGCTGTTAAAAGAAGCTCAAAATACTGAACATAAGAGCTAAAGTTCATTTTAGCGGTAACCTGACAGCTGATACATGCTGTACAGTCCACAGTCAGCATGTATCAGGCACTAGCTGTATTGTAACAGGGGTGGGAGCTGATGGATTGCTCCCTGACACTCAAGGATCAAATGTATTTGATGCTCTCGTATGTGGTATAGGTATGATACCCACTGGGGCTGCAGTTTGCTCAGACAGGGATAACTGTAGTGGCCAGCCCAGTTTGGGAGAGGGAACTGAGTGTTAATGACAAGTGCAGGATATGACAGTCAGAGTGAAGGCAGCATTGAGCAAAGCAGCTGGACTCTGGCTGCTATGGTCAGTGTGAGCTTAATACTCTAGGCAGTGGATTGCCGTAAATACCCTTCCCTGTGATTCAATCTATTGGCCAGTGGCAACCACGAGATGGACTTTGAGAGCCAGAGGCACACTCATCTTGTGAAGCTACAGGGAAAGATGGACTCAGACTACATGGGACGGAAAGATTTGCAATCTGGTTATACTGCTAGAGGTGAGGAAGATTCCCTAGGGCTAGGAAAGCCAAATAGAGGGACATGCCACCTATACCAAGAACCAGGGCTGAAGTTGTATCCGGTACCTGTGGGAAACATGATAACCCGCTGGGCCTTATCCTTTGTATCTGCTTGTAAATACTGTCATTCTCAAAGTAAAAGTTTGGTTTTTATGAACCACGTGTCTCCTGGATTAATTTCTGCCCTGGTTCCAGAAGAAGGATTCCTGGAGTCTGAAGAGGCCTGCAGGCCAGATGTAAGTGGAAAGCACCACATACACAGCAGCACACTAGGGCTGGGACACATCTTGTCTGTAGGATGCCAGAGAGAGTGGGGACCGAAGTTCGCTCATGACTAGCTCGCTTGGGCATCTTACAGTATCTCAGCCATATATGTTTGACTCTGAAATGCTGCTGGGTTTCAGAAAGAAAGCATACTTTAATAACCGCGGGCAACCGAGACCACATTGTACACTAGGCAGACAGGCGGGTCCACAGCGGCTTCTCCCGCAGTGACTTCACTATGAAAATTTGGGGGATAAAGAGTAAAAACCAGCAGTCCATGGAAGTGTACAGTAAGTGATAAAAGTTGGTGACATATTGTATGAGATACTACGTCATAAAATAGGTTTCAGTTTGGTTTTGTTTTTAGAATGATTTTTAAAAAATTTAAAAAAAAAAAACAATAGAAAATGTACAAAATCTCATACCTGGAATGCATTTAGGAAAATGAACACATAAGCCCAGATTACATTTATGTGGACCAAAACACCACACAGCCAAGTCAGTCCCAACACAGGAAGGAGCACAATAATGGGCTTTGCAGTGGCCCTGCAAATAGAAAAAAAGTGTATAAATACATATTAGGTATTAGTTTACTTCCAGTCAAGTGGCAACCACTGGAGTTGGCAAGGAGTTGACAAGCCCTTTAAATGTCAAAAATGTTATTTAATCAAGCATTTATCTGCCCAAAACAGAGTATTTAAAACATCTTTTGGCGAAAGAGCTTTATAACATCACTATTAAAAGTAGAGATGAGTGAATACATTTTTTCAATATACCAAGGTGAACAAATTGGAACCCTACACATTTTGTCCTGTTATCATCCATGGCTTCTCTTTTAATTAGTTGGTCTATCATGACATGACATCATCATTGCACAGTGATACAAATATGACAACACACCCGGCTGGCCAATCAAAAGAGGAGCCGTTGATGCCGGCAGGTAGGAGATTGTTCGAAGAGATCCCATGATCCCATTCAATGCCAAAGAATACCGATGTGGCCATTGGATTGAAGACCTGAAAAATTATTCACTCAATCCTGATTAACAATTAAATTGTGGTAAGTAAACACTTTCTTTATGCCCTTTAAAAGAAAACTAATGAAATAGATGGAGATACACAGCCTGGGGTCTTGATGACCTATAACTGTGCCAACCACACTTTACATGGATGGCCATTCATTTAAAAGGCTAGGATGTAACCGCTGCATCTCCCATGATTACTGTTCAACGGGACCTATGGAGATCATTTGGCATGCCTTAATTTATAAGAGGCTAGGTTCATCTCTGTCGTCCAACATCAATGCCACACACCACAATATTTATTTATTTGTGGTAAGTGGTACTGTATAAAAAAATACATCTAGAAATTCTTCTCATTTTTTACAGAAACATCTTAGCTTGTCTCATTCATCTAAATGGACTGGCTAAGTTTCATATGCTCTAATATTTTTTAAGCAATTTTATCCTACTTCTATGTATTTGTGATAATATACTTTGTCTATATTCTCACTGAGCTGCTGTTTTTTGGCACGCGTTATGTGATGTTCGGTCTCCCTTACAGCCAACTACTGCATCAAGTATATACATGATGTATATGATTTTGCATTGCTCTGGTCAGGGGTGGACACTGACAGCTTGGAGCCCCTGAGCAACAAATGTGTCTGGGCCCCCCTCCTTTTATGGCGACAAAGCTGCAGAAGACATATATGTATACATGTATATATGGTGTGTATATATATATATATATATATATATATATATATATATAGATATAGATGAGTTGCATACAGTATATACAGGGTGGGCCATTTATATGGATACATCTGGGTGGGCCATTTATAAAGATGCATCCAAAATGGCTGACTTCAAAATGGCCACCATGGTCACCACCCATCTTTAAAAAGTTTCCCTCTCCTATATACTAATGTGCCACAAAAAGGAAGTTGATATCACCAATAGGGATGAGCGATATTGCCCGATATTGTATCGGAATTCCGATTTCCGATATTGAAAAAATATCGGATATCGGAATTTCCGATATCAATGCAAGTCAATGGGAGAAAAAAAATCGGAATTACAAAATGACCACTACAGTGCTATATAATGGATAAAATGGAGGGGAAACACCTCAGGATAATGGGGAAGGAGTTTGCAGAGGCAGAGGAGCAAAAAAAATCGCTAGAAAAATGCACAGAGCGAAAGCTGTAGCAGGAAAACATCTTCTTAACAGCGGTGTTTTTTCTTTGGGTTAGGATTAGTTGGGGTAGGGTTAGGGTTTATGGTTAGTAGGGTAAGGGTTAGGGGTTAAGGATAGTTAGGGTTAGTGATTTTACATTATTAAATTAAAGCTGCCGGTGGTGGTGTCAATATGCCCTTTGACTGACATGTGTTCGCGTTCAGCTCACCTTGCTTTGCAGGGAGTTTCCAGGAGCACCATGTGGAGGAACGGATACACTCCCTTTAAACCATGCTTAGTCTTCTTCTGCTGATTATATTACTGTTATTCAGTAATTCTGCATATTGATATTCTGCTTTTGGTTCATGTACATCTGCTCCTACTGCTTCCTAAACCTCTGTCTATGGTTATCCTGCTATTGGCTGGTCGCAGAATTTCCCAAACCCAGAGGAAATACGCAGAAGTAACAGTAGGCACAGGAACTTGAGAG
Organism: Dendrobates tinctorius; assembly: GCF_039654945.1. Lineage (NCBI taxonomy): Eukaryota > Metazoa > Chordata > Amphibia > Anura > Dendrobatidae > Dendrobates > Dendrobates tinctorius. The sequence continues at coordinate 7,031,503 of NW_027361788.1, read as the reverse complement.
AACCAGCTGGTGAGTCTGGAACCCGTATAGGCAGCAGAAATCAGCATAAGAGCCAATGGAACTAACGGGCACCAGCTGACGTTACCGGAGGCCGATAACTAAGCAGGAGGTAACCTGTGCCAGAATGCACTGCCAAGGACCAGCAGACGTTACTGGAACTCGGATACCACAAAGGAGGGACCTATGCCATTGACTCTACTGAGAACCAGCTGACATTACTGGAACCCAGATAAGCAGCAGAAGGTAAAAGTGCCAGTGGCTGTACTGGGCAACAGCTGACATTACTGTAGCCCAGATACCACAATGTACTAGTGACATAAGCCAAAAGCTCTGCTGAGAAGCCCAAAAAAACCACACAAAGATGCAAGTTCAAGAGCAAAAAGACAGGACTCCGGGGACATCTCCATCTGTCTTCTTGTCTTGGGTCTTGTAACAACCCTGCTGGCATCACTTCATGGCCTCCCATCCCCCGCACACCAACTTACTTTCTGCTTCAAGCCATGCTGTGAAATCTGTCTGTTGCCAGCCCTGAGCTCCATGTGCTATGCCTCTTGTTTTCCTGCTTGCTCTCCATGTTTCCTGACTGTGTGTATAGGGGGGTGGCGCCTGAACTCTCTGGTTCTTATGCTTTCTGGGTGCACCTGGGTAATCTGTCCCTGACCAATCACCTGGAGCCCATGACTATTTAGTTTCGCCACTCCCACTGAAACATTGCCAGTGCTCTGTCTAAACTCAGTTAGCTCCTTGCTGCTGAGCTAGCCAGGTCCTTTTCTGTGTGTCTCCTTCTCTGGAGGATTGCTCTAGTCTTGCTTTGTACCTTGTCCGCCTGCCAGGAGGCAGAATATCCTGGCCCTTGAGTCTTGTTCCCAATACCTTGTCTGTACTCTGTCCGCCTGCCAGGAGGCAGAATATCCTGGTCCTTGTTTCTTTGTCCCGGTGTCTCTGTCTGAACTCAGTCTTACCTCTGTCTGTCAGTCTCCTTGTTTGTGGTTCCTTCTCTGCCGTGTCTTTCCTTGTGTCCCCCCTATCTGTGCATCTGCACCCTCACAGCTCTGCCTGCTCCGCACTCCTGCGGCTCTGCCTGCTCTGCACTCCTGCGGCTCTGCCTGCTCCGCACTCCTGCGGCTCTTCCTGCTCCGCACTCCTGCGGCTCTGCCTGCTCCGCACTCCTGCGGCTCTGTCTACCTGCACCTTCTGTGTGAACAGGTCCAAACCTGTTCTCTCATATACCACTCCTTCCTGCCTATATCCATACCTGCATCTCCTGTGTGAACAGGTCCACACCTGTTCTCTCATATTCCACTCTTTCCTGCCTCTATCCATACCTGAACCTCTTGTGTGAACAGGTCCAAACCTGTTCTCTCATACACCACTCCCTCCTGCCTACACCTGCTGTGTGAAGAGGTCCCTACCTGCCCCTTCTCTTACCACGCCAGTCTGTCCTGTGTCTCCAAGCCGTGCCCGCCTGTCCTGTGTCTCCAAGCCGTGCCCGCCTGTCCTGTGTCTCCAAGCCGTGCCCGCCTGTCCTGTGTCTCCAAGCCGTGCCCGCCTGTCCTGTGTCTCAGCCTGCTTGTCACTCGCACCTGTCCAGGTGTCCTGTTCCCGAGTGGGATCAGCAGCCACAGCCAGACACCACCCTGGAGTGGCACCCGGCAGCTACCTGCCGCACAAGCCTGACCTCACCATCAGAGGCTCCAGTGAAGACCAAGGTAGCTGCCGTAGTTACGCCCCTTCCAGGGTAGTCTGGTTTGTGGCACAGTGGGGCCATAACCCCCGGCTCGCGCCATTCAGTCAAGGCGCGAGCGTGACAGGTCTTCTGCATCTGTCTTCCTGTCTTGGGTCTTCTGCATCTGTCTACCTGTCTTGGGTCTTCTACCGGAGTAATGTCTTCTCGGCAGAAGGTGCAAGAGCCACATTTGCCCCCGCAACCCGGACACAGTCTTTTTTACTCCGCAGTCGCAGCAGGGGAGGAGGAGGGCCTACTGGCACTGTCGAGACCAGCCTTGAGCGCCAGGTCCCGGAGTCCACGTAGGGGGCTCCTACACTGCCGACATCACGGATAACAGCAAACTGAGCCGGAATGATGTACGGCGGGGGCGTGGAACAGTGCGGCGGACACAACCGTGTAACGGCGAGCGTTGCTGAAACACGGTTTGGAGCAGGAGGTACCCGTGCCCTTGGACACTCCCGAGAACCAGCTGGCATTGCTTGAACTCGGGTTACCCCTCTGGGGAGGCACCTGTGTCCGCACCTCACTGCCAAGAAACAGCCAGCGTGGCTGGATCCCGCCTCTTGTGCTTCTGCCTATAGGTGTTTGGCATCTGTCGTCCTTTTTTTCCACTTTGGTCTAACGAGGTACAGCTGGCGTTACTGTTGCCCAGAAACATAGCATGCTGTGAAAGTGGCAGTCACGGAAATGGCCACTAGCTGGCGGTATTAGAGCCCAGAAACACGGCATGCTGAGAAATCAGCAGTCACGGAAATGGGCACTTGCTGGCGGTACTAGAGCCCAGAAACACGGCATGCTGTGAAATCAGCAGTCACGGAAATGGGCACTAGCTGGCGGTACTAGAGCTCATGGAAAACAGTATGAGGTGAAAGAGTCAGTCACAGAACCAGGAGCTAGATTTTGGTAGTAGAGGCCAGAGCACTGGCATAACAGATGACGCTGTGTGCAACATAGGCACATGACAGAGCATGCATACTGCTACCAACCTTGCATGTAACCTGTCTACTCTGGCCCAGGGCAGCAAAAGTCACCAGAAATCCAGGCCTGGTTCATTTTTAGGAATGTAAGCCGGTCCACATTTGCAGCGGATAGTCTGGTACGTTGGTCTGTTAGTACATTGCCAGCTGCACTAAAGACACGTTCAGAAATCACACTGGCACCAGGACAAGCCAGGACCTCCAAGGCATACTGGCTAAGCTCGGGCCATGTATCCAACTTGGAGACCCAAAACTTGAAAGGGGCAGATCCATCCTGAAGCAAACTGACAGGGGTGGAGAGGTATTGTGCCACCATGTCACGGTAACATTGCCTCCTAGTGCGTTGCACTGTCTGTGCTGATGGTGCCCGAACTGTTTGCGGGTTCAGAAACCGTTGGAACAGGTTGGGTATACTGAACCTGTCAGTAGCAGATGTACTGCTTCTGCTACCGGCTTCTGAACGGATTCCGCTGGGCCCAGGATGCACTGAGGTGCCTGCTAGTGCACGCACATCACTGCTATGCGGTGTAAAAGAGTACATGAGTGAATTAACCAGTGCATCTTGGTACTCCTCCATTTTACGTGCCCGGTTCAACAGTGTAATTAGGCTTTGAAGGCTGTCCCGGTAACGTGGATCTAAGAGGGTGGCCACCCAGTAGTCATTTGTGTGGAGAATACGAGCCACGCGTGGGTCATTTCTCAGACACTGCAGCATGAAGTCACTCATGTGCTGAAGACTGCCAACTGGCTATGCATTGCTGTCACCAGCTGGAGGAATGTGCTCTGGCTGCTCTGCATCACCTCATCCACGCTCTATCTGGTGACTACTAGTAGAGCGCTGTGTACTTTCCTCCTCATCCTCATAGTCCTCCTCATCCTCCTCGCTTGCTGTGTCCTGCCTGGACCTTTGTGAGGCACCCACAGAACTTTGTAACAACTGGGCCGATGAAGATTGCCTGGTTGGTCCAAGTCTCTCATCATACTCCTCCTCCTGAGAAACCTCATCCCTTAGTCCTTTAAGTGATGATTCTATAAGGCATATAAGGGGAATAGTCAGGCTGAGTAGGGCAGCATCCGCGCTCACCATCAGAGTGGAGCCCTCGAAGCACTTCAAAATGGTGCATATGTCCTTCATGGATGCCCACTCTGTTTTTGTAAAGTGGGAGGGCTGAGAAGTGTGTCGCCTACTTTGCGCCTGCTGCAGGTGCAACTCCATAATTGCAGGCTGCTGCTCACACAACCTCCGCAGCAAATGCAAAGTCGAATTTCACCTGGTGGGGAGGTCAACAATGATGCGGTGCTCCGGCAGGCCCAATCTGCGCTGCATGGCTGAAAGGCGCGATGCAGCCATGCTTGAATGCCGCAAATGAGAGCACTCGTATCTGACTTTGTGCAGCAGCTCCTCAAGGTCAGGATAGTTCCTAAGGAAACTCTGCACCACCAAGTTTAGGACATGGGCAAGGCATGGAATGTGAGTCAGACCACCTAGGCCCAGAGCCGCGACCAGGTTTCGGCCGTTGTCACACACCACCATACCTGGCTGGAGGTTGAGCGGCGCAAGTCACATGTCGCTCTGCTCCTTGAGCGTGTTCCACAGCTCGGTTGCGGTGTGGCTAACATCACCCTGATAAACCAATTTCAACACGGCCTGTTGATGTTTGGCCGATGCAGTGCTGAAATCGGTTGTTGTGGTACGTCTGGATGCAGGCGAGTCTGACCAGGAGTCTGAGGAGGAGTCAATTTGTATGGAGGAGAGGCCTGCAATCCATGGAGTTGGCAGGACCCGCACACTTGCACTGTCTACTTCAGTTCCAGGCTCAACTACATTTACCCAATGGGCGGTGATGGAAATGTAGCGTCCCTGGCCATGCTGACGGGTCCATGCGTCGGTGGTCAGGAGGACCTTGCTACTAACTGCATTTTGTAGCGCACGCTTAATTTTACGCTCCACATGCTGTAGCAGGGTGGGGACGGCTTGCCTGCTGAAGTGGAAGCGGCTGGGAACGCTGTATTGTGGGATTGCAAACCCTAACATATCGATAAATGCTGGCTTGCTCACCAGCCAGAATGGTAGCATTTCCACTGCAAGCAGTTTGGCAATGCGAGAATTCATGCCCTGTGCTCGTGGGTGGTTTGCCGAGTACAGGCGCCTTTTCTCCCACACCTGTGTGACAGATGGCTGCACACTGGATTGGGAGTGTGAGGATGCCAGCGATTGGGATGCTGACGCTGACGAAGTACAGACAGTGTGCCGCCGCACAACACTGCCTGCAGATGCACCCTGGCAATCTGGCGAGGAAGCGGGAGCAGCTGTTTGCGAGCTGGAGTAAGAGGTGGCCGCTGTAGCTGAAGAGGTGGAAGGTGGGGAACCAGCTGCAGGTGGCGAATCATCTTGGGTGTGATGCTGCCACTCCACAGGGTGCCTCTTCCTGACATGCGCCAACATATTGATGGTATTAAGGTTGCTGACGATCTTCCCTCTCCGCACAGTTTGTCGACAAAGCTTGCATCTGACTACTGTAACGTCATCTGCAACTTGGTCGAAAAAGTCCCATGCACCACAACTCTTGGGCGCACCACTTGTGTTCTTTAAAAGAGCCCTGCTCCTAACGGGTGCTGAAGTTGAGGGAGCCGGCAACCAATTTATCCCTCTTCCTCTCCCATGTGGATGGCCACACTGTGCCACACCTGCAAGCTCTTCCTCTGAGCTATCCCCACTTGCTTGCTGCCCCTCAGCATGCCATGATAGATCAAGGACCTCGTCATCCAGTACACTTTCGTCAGCAGAAACTGGCAGCTGAGTTTCATCATCATCTGCTGACTGGGGTCTGGTCACTGTGGGCACTGGCCCACCCTCCACTTCTTCCTCAGACGGACACAGTGGTTGCGCATCTGTGCACACTACCTCTTCTTCAGCTGCAGGAGTGCTGTCTGGATGGCACACAGATTCCAAGCCAACAGATTCTGAGAAGAGGATTAAGGTTGACTCCTGGCCCTCTGAATGTCTGGGCAATTTAGTAGGCGGTGAAGAAGCAGATGGATGCTGCTCTTCAGTGGCCTGACCCGATGTGGTGGAGAGGTCCTGGGAGGATGCTGTGCTCATTGAGGTGGATTCCTCAGCTGCCATCCAACCAATAACGGTTTCTACTTGATCCTCTCTTATCAGCCTATGGCCCTGCACTCCTAACAAGCTGCGAATAAATGACTGCTGCAGGGTGAAAGTAGGTGCTGAGTGACTTGGGCCTGCTGCTTGCTCTGGATGTGCACCATGTCTAGCTGCTGATGCACCTCTTCCGTGGCCGCCGCAGGAACGTCCCTTACTCCCTGCCTTCTTCATCTCTATCGATGGATTCAGAATGGCAAGAAAGTAATTATTAGGAATTAGTGTGCTTATTCCTGTAGGACTACAAACAGGTATAAGAAACACTAATGGCACTGTATTATGATGGTGTGTCTGCTACACTTTATTTGAATCTAGTGTGGCCTACACAAAGAGTAACGTGTTTGTGTTATTGGTGTACACATTACGGTCGGATGTCACAGCGCAGTAAATGACACTGCTGTGATACCAAAAAAAAAAGGATTCTCCGGGACTGGGCCAGGTGCTGTGTGGCACCAGCCACAGAGGTTGTTTGGGTCCCTCACAGCACAATCCCTATATAGTGTTTAACTTTTAGGAAAAAATAGGGGAAGGGGATTTAGGGGATGAAAAGAAAAGGCGGGCGGTGAGACACACACCACACAGTGCTGCAGCAAGAGGAGCTGCAGCAGCTGCAGTGAATGTGCGCTGCACTGTCTCAATAAGCACCTCACTGAGAGCCTGCACAGCACAAAAAATGAAACTGAGCGGGGTCAGTGAGGAAAAAGACTGCTTCTGTAACACACAGGGGCTGCTACAGTCGCTGAAAAACAATTTGTATCGCTATAAGATCCGAGATCTCTCCCTATCTCCAACAGCAACCTATCCCTATCTGCTTTCACAGTAGAGTGAGGCTAAAATGGCAGGCGCAGCCTTTTATACTGCCTGATCACACCATCCAGCCAGCCAATCGCAGCGCAGCCCCTAGCTAGCACGTTTGGACGCCTCCTACCAAGCTTAGGGGAGTTACACAATGTTGTCAGCAATTCTTCAGCTCCTGATTGGCTCCACGGGGCGCTCAGAGGCTGAAGGATTATGGGATTTCCGATATGAAAAAAATATCTGAATTTCAATATCGGAAAGCTCATAACTAATCACCAACCATTCACATTTAATTTAGGTTTATCCATATAAATGGCCCACCATGTATATAGCCACACACATACATGTATATATTACATAGTCTCCTTTATTATGTTTATTGCCGTCCTTAACAGTGCCCTCTCTTGCTTGTACAGCACCATCCCTTACATATTGGATTATATAGAGCTCTGTTTTTACTACTTACCGTCCTCTCTTGTTAGATACTGTATATAATGCAATGATGGCTGATGGAAGCTGGGAAAGCTTATTTTCTAATGGAGGAGATAATGGACTGGTTGTCTGGTCACCAGCTCCTCCATCAGCAGTTATTTTATATCTAACAAGAGAGCAGACTATGTAATAAAAGAGGGCGCTGTTAATAACAAAAATAACAAGAATATACTATGTAAGAGTCAGCACTGTACATAACAGCAGAGGAAGCTATATGATAAGGGACGGCACCATATATAACTAGAGCGTATAGTATGTAATAAGGGATGGTGTTATACATAGCAAAAGAGGAAACTATGTAACTAAGGATGGTGTTATACATAATAAGTGAGTACACTATATATTAAGGGACTGTGCTATACATAAAAAGTGACTACACTATATACTAAGGGATGGCACTATACATAATAAGCGAGTACACGATATAGTATGGGACTGTGCTATGTGTAATAAGTGAGTACACTATATACTAAAGGACTGTGTTAAGCATAATAAGCATTAATATTGTCTTCCTCCACCTCTCCCTGTTCCTAAATCCATTATAAATCCCTCTTCCCCCCTTCCCAATCCCTCCCACCCCTCATTGTCCTCCCCTCGCATCCCATTATTGTCCTCTCCCACACGTTCATCATTGCCTTCTCCCCCAGCACCCCATCATTGCCCTTTCCACCACATCTATCATTTCTTTCTCCCCACCACCCCATCATTGTCTTTTCCCCCACCACCCCCATCATTGCCCATTCCAGCACATCCAACATTCCTCCTCCCCACCACCCCATCATTGCCGTTTCACCACCTCCATCATTGCTATCTCCCCACCACCTCCTTCATCGCCCTCTCCCCCATGACCCCCTTCATTGCCCTCTCCCCCACCACCCCATCATTGTCTCCTTCCCCACCACCCCATCATTGTCCTTTCCACTGCCACAATCATTGCTTTCTCCCCCACCACCCCATCATTACCCATTCCACCACCTCTATCATTTCATCCTCCCCACCACCCTATTATTTCCCTTTTGACCACCAACATCATTGTCCTTTCCACCACCTCCATCATTGCCTTCTACCTCACCAACATCATTGCCCTTTCCACCACCTCCATCATTGCCTTCTCCACCACCCCCACCCTCTCCTCCATCTACACACACAGACACATACAGCACCATTCACTTCTCTGCATGTTCTCCCGCAGCACTACGCATGCAAGCATGCACACACACACCACCACTCATCTCTACACAAACACGTACATACACACACAGCACCTCACCTCTTCGCATGTGCTCCTGCAGTCGCAGCATCACCATTGCCAGCAGCTTCCTCTCACTCACTGGTACAGCCACGGTGCTGAATGATGATGTCATCCAGCCATGCTGCTGACTACGGTGTGAGACAGGAAGGGCGGGCAGGAAGTAGGATGGATTGCTGCAGCTCCGCTGCCATTTTCTCTTTTAGGCAGCAGAGCTGCAAGGATTTCTCCCTGCCCACTGCACATGAGGACAATCTGGCCAGGGCCCCTCCCAGAGCCTCGGGGCTGGATAAACAAGCCAGGTTGCCCTCATAATTAGCTGTCCTGCATGGACCCCGATGCAGCCACACCGGCTGCACATGCAGTGTGTCCACCCCTGGCTCTGGTGTTCCCCCAGTATACGGGTTATTTATCAGGATCCTATCAGCGCCGGCAGACTGCCACGGCTGAGCAGGGTGACTCACCCACACTACGGGAGGGCCCGGGGTCCGATACTGCAGGGAAAGTTCAGACAGACAAGACCTGCGATGCTGCAGGTAGTTAGAAGTACAAGGACCTGCGATCATGTGACCACAGGGGACGGGGCTTCGCGTCCCACTGCTGGTGATGATTGTAGGATTCTACTACAGGAATACTAGAGTAGAGGCGAGGGGACTTCAGGTCAGAAAAACGGGGGGTCATACACAGAGAGGGTGGCGCGGTACCAGAGGGACGAGCAGAGAATAGTCAGAATGTAAGCAATGAGTCATACGCGGAGACAGCTGCACAGTACAAGAGGGACAGGCAAAACTCGTAACAGGGACAAAACCAGATCAGAACCAAACAAGCATAAAGTATCACAGTCACAAAGCATACCAGGGTCACACACACTCGGCCAAGGGTTTGAGTATAAGCGACGAGGAATGAGCCCACAATGAAGCTATAAAACACCTCCCAGAATCTCAGAGTGAGGCCATCCACATTAAACTCTGAACTACCTAATCCCACAAGCTGAGCAAACCATGACAGTACCCTCCTCTTAACGGGGGGTCTCCGGACCCCCAGGTTTCCCAGGATGCTGGGCATGAAACGCACGAACCAGACGGTCAGCGTGTACTGACTTGGCTGGTACCCATGACCGCTCCTCCAGACCATACCCCTTCCAATGTACCAAATACTGCAACGAGCCCCGAACCCGCCTGGGGTCCACAATATGTTGTACCTCGAACTCCATATGTCCCTCAACCAAAACTGGAGAAGGAGCAGTGTCAGTATCCTCCCTCACTGACCCCAAGGGTTTAAGTAAAGATCTGTGAAAGACATTATGGAGTTTTAAGGAGGGAGGAAGACGGAGGCGGTAGGATACCGGGTTCACTTCGATGACCTCATGGGGCCAATAAATTTAGGCCCCAGTTTGGCGGAGGGCAATCGAAGATATATATTTTGTGTGGACAGCCACACTTTATCCCCACAAAGCAGTGTCTGAGCAGCGTTCCTTTTCCTATCTGCAAAACGTTTATATTGCTCGTGAGCCTTAGAAATATTTAAACGAACCTTTGTCCAAAGATCCTTGAGACGACTGACCCGTCCTCTGCCCCCGGACAACCAGAATCTATCCGAGAAAATTCGCCAAAATGAGGGTTGATCCTATAATTAGTAAAAAATGGTGACCTACCGGTAGATTGGTTTACCCGGTTGTTGAAGGCGAATTCTGCTAATGGTAAGGCATCAGGCCAGTTGCTTTGCAGGGTAGAAGTCAGGCACCAAAGAATTTGTTCAAGCGACTGGTTGGTGTGTTCAGTTTGTCCGTTGGTTTCTGGGTGATACGCTGAGGAAAAAGACAGATATCCACAATTTTTTGCAGAAGGCCCGCCAGAATTTAGACACAAACTGAGTCCCCCTGTCTGATACAATATTAGTGGGGACCCCGTGCAAGCGTACCACCTGGGACAGGAAATGTCTAGAGAGCGTCTCTGCTGGCGGTAAACTTGTCATGGGTACAAAATGTGCCAACTTAGAAAACTTGTCCACCACTACCCAAACTACAGTATTACCATGAAAAGATGGAAGATTGGTGATGAAGTCCATGGACAAGTGTGTCCGTGGCCTTCCTGGGACTGGCAAAGGCACCAATTCCCCGGCCGGCCGGCAACTAGAGCTCTTAGAACGGGCGCAAATCCTACATGCTGAGACATATTTCTTGATATCTGAAGCCATTAAAGGCCACCAAAAGACCCTTGCCACTGCTTCCGTGTGGTGGCTATACCAGGGTGTGCACTCAACTTTGAATCATGGAACGCCCACAGGAGTTTGTTGCGCAAATGCTGTGGGACAAACAACTTGTCTACAGGTTTGGAGCTTGGAGCCACAGATTGAGCCCCCACAATCTCCTGCTCCAATTCCAACGACACCTCGGCAACCATGAGACTGGGTTGAAGAATAGGGGACAGCGGATCGAGGGCGGATAACGGCTCAAAACTACGTGATAAGGCATCAGCCTTTACGTTCTTAGACCCTGGCCGAAAGGTAATAGAAAACTGAAATCTTGAAAAAAAAAGTGACCAGCGGGCTTGCCTGAGAGTCAGTCTTTTAGCAGATTTGATGTACTCTAAATTTTTATGGTCAGTGATAACCGTTATAGGATGAGCAGCCCCCTCCAAAAAGTGCCTCCATTCCTCGAACGCCAATTTAATAGCCAGAAGCTCTCTGTTGCCTACGTCATAATTTTTCTCCGCCGGAGAAAATTTCTTAGAAAAATAGGCACAAGGCCTGAGATTTGTCAGAGAAGCTGGTCCTTGTGACAAAACTGCCCCCACCCCCATCTCGGAAGCATCCACCTCGACCACAAATGGATTGGAAGGATCCGGTTGGACACGGATAGGAATAGATGAAAAACAGTTTTTTAGAGTTAGAAAGGATTGTTTAGCTAAAGAGGACCAGTTTCTGACATCCACCCCTTTACAAGTGCTGCCTGTGAGCGGCTTAGTTACCTGTAAAAAACCCTTAATAAACTTGCGGTAATAATTTGCGAATCTTGAGAAGCGCTGCAGTCCCCTAAGGTCCTGGGGCTGGACCCACTCCACAATAGCTTGCACTTTCTTGGGATCCATGCGAAACCCCTGAGGTGAAACTATCAGACCTAGAAACGACAATTCCTGAACAAAAAATGAACATTTCTCGAGTTTGACGAACAATTGGTTTTCTCTGAGCTGCTGCAGCACTGTTTTAGCATGCAACAAATGGGAAACTCTGTCAACAGAATATATCAGGATATCATCTAGGTATACCACTACAAAATGACCAATGAGATCTGAAAACACCACATTGATAAAATTTTGAAACACTGCAGGTGCGTTGGTGAGCCCGAACGGCATTACTAAATTCTCAAACAACCCCTCAGAAGTAAGGAAAGCCGTTTTCCACTCGTCCCCCTCTCGTATTCTTATTAGGTTGTAAGCCCCCTCAGATCCAGTTTAGAAAACCATTTGGAGCCAGAGAGCTGGTTACAGAGATCAGGAATCAATAGTAAGGGGTATGTGTTTCTGACAGTAATTTTATTTAGTTCTCGAAAGTCGAGGCAGGGACGTAGGCCGCCATCTTTTTTCTTAACAAAGAAAAACCCCGCTGCTACCGGGGAAACTGAGGGTCTTATGTGCCCCTTAAGGAGACTTTCAGAAATGTACTGTTTCATAGCTAGGCGCTCTGGGCCCGATAGATTGAACAGGCGAGCTTTGGGCAATTTGGCTCCAGGAATTAGATCGATGGCACAATCAAATGGCCTATGAGGGGGTAACGCCTCAGTCTCGCTCTCAGAAAACACGTCCTCAAAGTCTCTCAAGTACTCTGGAATACCCTCCAGACTAATAGAAGACACAGAGACGACGGGTTTTGCGATTTTCACACAACAAATTGATTTATGGTAACAGTCAGCACACTTGGACTCCTACTTAACAATCTCCCCAGAGTCCCAGTCAATAACTGGGTTATAGCACCGAAGCCACAGCATGTCCAGCACCAGCCCTGTGGGCAATTTGTCCATGACAAAACATTCAATTTCTTCCACGTGGGAAGAACCAATTTTCAACGTAAATTTTTCAGAAACAGAAATTATCCCAGTTCGGGTAAGAGGAGATGAGTCGATAGCCATGACTTTATGTAGTGTAGGAAGCCGGACTGTCCCTATCTGGAATTGGGAAACAACATCAGAGTTGACCAGGTTGAGTGATGAGCCACTGTCCACCAGTGCTGTAGAAAAAAAAAAGGACATTGTCTACCAACAGTTCAACCCTTAGAAAAACTTTAGAACATGAGGAAGAAAGTACCTGAAGCTCTGGGCAGCCTCCTCGACCACTACCCAGACCTAGTTGTTTCCTGTCGCTTTTGAGGATGATGGGCACGAGGGGCAATCCTTTATCCAATGACCAGATTCCCTGCAGTAAAAACAGAGCTGCTTCTCCCAGCGGCGTTTCCTCTCCTTCTCCATGACTGAAGTGGTGCCAATCTCCATGGGTTCAGGAGCGACACCGGTCTCTTTGCTGCCGGAGAATAGGGATGTCTCAGAATGCATGACACCTCTAGCCCACAGCCTGCGGTCCATACGCACGGCCTGAGTAATGGCATCCTCCAAGGTGTCCAGTGGGGAATGGAGGGCCAGAGCATCTTGGAGGCGTTCGGGCATTCGGACAGGTCTCTGCGGAATAAGCCCTGAAGGGCGGCATCATCCCATGAGACCTCCGCAGCCCAGCGTTGGAACTCCGCACAAAACCACTCAGCCGAGCATTTACCCTGACGGACACTCATGACCATATCTTCAGCCACACGTACTCTGTCAGGCTCATCATATATGCGGCCCAGGGCATCAAAGAAGGCATCCACTGTCATTTTCTCGGGGGCGCTGGGAGACAGAGAGAAAGCCCAAGCTTGGGGGGCACCCCGCAGCAGAGAAATAACAACCCCCACCATCTGGAATTCGTCCCCAGTTGAACGGGCCCTTAAAGAAGAAAAAAGCTTACATCCCTCCCTGAAGGACCTAAACTCCTTTTTATCCCCTGAAAAGGGGTCGGGCAATTTGACCGGAGACTCAGGGAATACCACAGATACGTCCCTATTCCTGGGACAAGGAGACCCTGCTGCCATGGCCCCCTGCACGGTGTCCATCAACTGCAGTTGTGTAAGGGCCATCGTGCGTTGTTCCACATTGAGGTTTTGGAACATTTGGGTTAGCTGTTTGACCTGATCAGCCAAAGCCTGCAGGGGATCCATAGTGCTAATTTGCCCAGAAAATATACACAGCTTTCCCCAACCCTAAAAAATGTGCGGTACAGGGGACGGGGCTTCGTGTCCCACTGCTGGAGATGATTGTAGGATTCTACTACAGGAATCCTAGAGTAGAGGTGAGGGGACTTCAGGTCAGACAAACGGGGGGTCATACACGGAGAGGACGGCGCGGTACCAGAGGGGCAAGCAGAGAATAGTCAGAAAGTAAGCAATGAGTCATACACAGAGATAGCTGCACAGTACAAGAGGGGCAATCAGAGAATAGTCAGGTCATAGGCAATGAGTCATACATGGAGACAGCTGCGCAGTACAAGAGGGACAGGCCAAACTCGCAACAGGGACAAAACCGGATCAGAACCAAACAAGCATAAAGTATCACAGTCACAAAGCACACCAGGGTCACACACACTCGGCCAAGGGTCTGAGTATAAGCGATGAGGAATGAGCCCACAATGAGGCTATAAAAAGCCTCCCAGAATCTCAGAGTGAGGCCATCCACATTAACCTCTGAACTACCTAATCCCACAAGCAGAGCAAACCATGACATTATCACAAAACACCTTCTTTACGTATGTGGTACAGAGTTGAGGAATAACCTACTTGGGGTCAAGATATAGTAGAAAAATAAGATATAGTAGAAAAATACATAAGATTTGAACATAAAGTGATTAATAAAGTCTTGGTGATAGATCACTACTCGGCCTAGACCTGCCCCTGCCGCATCCTGGCAACCCACGGCATCTGCAGCTGCAGAATCGTCAACCCGGGCGCGGGCGTGAGACAGGGCCATTGAACTGACAATTGTATATAGGACATTATGTTCACTATTATTTGTTCGGGACTGTTCCTCGTCCCCATGTAAAAAAGGAGCTCTTAACACCCCAAGCCTGGGGGGGTAGTGTGACCGAATCAGGTCACAAAGGACATGATGGTTAACTGTTTTTTTTTCGCTGTTTTGTTGATTTGTTGCTCCTCTTCGGCTGCTAAGCAGGACTTTGCCCTTAAGGAGTAACAGGCCCTTGGATTGACGGGCCATGCTTGCCACAAAGAAAGGGGGGAGGTCTCTCCAAGGAACTGAAGACCCCATGGATGGGTCAACTTGTACACTAGAAGGCGGTACACGGTAGTGTTTGAGGAGCGTACACCGCTGTACGGTGTGTGTATGTAAATTTGTCAAGCTCCATGTATTTGTATACGGACTGACACACGCTATCTCTGTCTAGTTTAGACCGTCAACAAACAGCAGATATACGAAACTGCTTGAAAAACGGACACGACTCTAAGGTGTAGGTCTGGAAAAACGGAAAAACTACTCATTTTCTTTCCAGAGTCACACAAAGGTAGCTTCTATTTGTCCGTGCTAGAATGCGGTACACGGTAGTGTGTGAGGAGCGTACACCGCTGTACGGTGTGTGTATGTAAAATTGTCAAGCTCCGTGTATTTGTATACGGACTAACACACGCTGTCTGTCTAGTTTTGACTGTAGTCAAACAGCAGATATACGAAACTGTTTGAAAAACGGACACAACTCTTGGGTGTAGGTCTGGAAAAACGGAAAAACTCCTCGACTTTTTCCTCCAGAGTGACACCCAGATAGCTTCTATTTGTCCATGATACCAGCCGGTACACGGTAGTGTGTGAGGAGTGTACACCGCTAGATGGTGTCTGTATGGAAAATTGTCAAGCTCCATGTATTTGTATACAGACTGACACACGCTGTCTGTCTAGTTTTGACTGTAATCAAACAGCAGATATACGAAACTGTTTGAAAAACGGACACAACTCTAAGGTGTAGGTCTGGAAAAACGGAAAAACTCCTCGTTTTTTTTTCCAGAGTCACACACAGGTAGCTTCTATTTGTCCGCGCTAGAAGGCGGTACACGGTAGTGTGTGAGGAGCGTACACCGCTGTGCGGTGTGTGTATGTAAAATTGTCAAGCTCCGTGTATTTGTATACGGACTGACACACGCTGTCTCTGTCTAGTTTTGACCATTATCAAACAGCAGATATACGAAACTGTTTGAAAAATGGAGACGACTCTAAGGTATAGGTCTCGAGAAACAGAAAAACTCCTCGGCTTTTTTTTGCAGAGTCACACACAGGTAGCTTCTACTTGTCCATGCTAGAAGGCGGTACACGGTAGTGTGTGAGGAGCGTACCCTGCTGTACAGTGTGTGTATATAAAATTGTCAAGCTCCGTGTATTTGTATATGGACTGACACACGCTGTCTGTGTCTAGTTTTGACCGTAATGAAACAGCAGATATACGAAACTGTTTGAAAAACGGACATGACTCTAAGGTGTAGGTCTGGAAAAATGGAAAAACTCCTCGATTTTTTTTGCAGAGTCACACACAGATAGCTTCTATTTGTCCATCCTAGAAGGCGGTACACAGTAGTGTATGAAGAGCGTACACCGCTGTACGATGTGTGTATGTAAAATTGTCAAGCTCCATGTATTTGTATACGGACTGACGCACGCTGTCTCTGTCTAGTTTTTACTGTAATCAAACAGCAGATATACGAAACTATTTGAAAAACGGACACAACTCTAAGGTGTAGGTCTGGAAAAATGGACAAACTCCTCGGCTTTTTCTTCCAGATTCACACCCAGATAGCTTCTATTTGTCCGTGATACCAGCCGGTACACGGTAGTGTGTGAGGAGTGTACACCACTAGACGATGTCTGTATGGAAAATTGTCAAGCTCCGTGTTTTTGTATAAGGACTGACACATGCTGTCTGTGTCTAGTTTTGACCGTCATCAAACAGCAGATATATGAAACTTTTGGAAAACGGATAGGACTCTAAGGTGTAGGTCTGGAAAAATGGAAAAACTCGTTTTTTTGTCCAGAGTCACACACAGGTAGATTCTATTTGTCCATGCTTGAAGGCGGTACACGGTAGTGTGTGAGGAGCGTACACTGCTGTACGGTGTGTGTATGTAAAATTGTTAAGCTCCGTGTATTTGTATATGGACTGACACACGCTGTCTCTGTCTAGTTTTGACTGTAGTCAAACAGCAGATATACGAAACTGTTTGAAAAACGGACACAACTCTAAGGTGTAGGTCTGGAAAAACGGACAAACTCCTCAGCTCTTTCTTCCAGAGTCACACCCAGATAGCTTCTATTTGTCCGTGATACCAGCTGGTACACGGTAGTGTGTGAGGAGCGTACACCGCTGTACGGTGTGTGTATGTAAAATTGTCAAGCTCTGTGTATTTGTATACAGACTGACACACGCTGTCTGTCTAGTTTTGACCATCATCAAACAGCAGATTTACAAAACTGTTTGAAAAATGCACACGACTCTAAGGTGTAGGTCTGGAAAAACAGAAAAACTCCTCGGCTTTTTTTTCCAGAGTCACACACAGGTAGCTTCTATTTGTCAGTGATACCAGCCGGTACACGGTAGTGTGTGAGGAGCGTGCACCGCAAGACGGTGTGTGAAAATTGAACGCTCAGTAACTCACAGGACAAAATAATAAAATTTGGAGTGCTTTGAAAAATGCAGTTTGAACAGCAGTGTGCACACAGCAATGCAGGTAGCCCTAAAAGGAAGCCTAATCACCACCAGCGCTGCTGCACACAACAAAAATCCTCCCCTTTCACTGCACACTAACTGTACAGTGAAAAGTGCTATCAGCAGAAGCAGTTTTTTTTTCTTCTTCCCTGCCTAACGCTCTCCCTGTTCAGAATCAGCAGCAGCACCTCTCCCTATTGTAAGATCGGCATAAGTAAGATGGCGGTCGGCATTCACAGCCTTTTATACCCACTGTGATGCCACACAAAACCAGCCAATCACTTCAATGCCCTTCTCTAAGATGGTGCTGGCCGCTGCGCACGTCATCGCGTTGCCCAAAGTGTGCGTCCTCCATCATTGGGTGAGAAAAGGCGTTGAAAGCCTCATTTGAAAGCGACTTTGGCGCGCTGATCGGTGACCTCATGGTCGACCTCATGCTAGGGTCGGGTTTCAATCGGCGAAACCCAACTTTGGCGAAAGACGGCGATTTTTGAATCTGACCGACCTGCTTCGCTCAACTCTACTTGCCAGGAGTTTTGTGGTCTGCTTGTAACCAAAGTGACCACCCACCCTGGACACGTGTGCCCACGCGAGAACCTTGTACAGCAGGTGAGGCAGGACAAAGGTCTTGCCCGGCGGCACTGACTCGAGGGTGACTGGAGCCCTGGTGTTCAGATTCCCAATAGGGTACTCGGAAAGATCCGCAGGCACCTCCGCAGAGGCTACTTGGACGCAGCCCTCCATGCACCTTCCCACACAGTTTTCACTCCATCCCAGTATTTTCCCCGAGGACCACTCTATACGAGAGGAATGGCAAAGGAGCCAGGGAACCCCGAGGAGCACCTGATCGATGCCCTCTGGCATAATGAGCAGGGACAGCATCTCCTGATGAGATGGTGAAATTGAGAGCCTAAGCGGTGCTGTTTGGTGGGTAATCTGGGATGACAAGTTCGACCCGTTTACCACCCTGATGGGCACTGGGTGAGGAAGTGGTACCATCAGGATAGCGTGCTGTAGGGCGAAGGACGAGGACATAAAGTTCCCTTCTGCCCTGGAATCCACTGAGACCTGTACCTCCCAGGAGGAATCACCACTATCTAACGTCCCTTGGAGCGCCGGTTTGGGGGAGAAGGTCTCCATAGCGAATAGACGCCCACCAATTACCAGTGGTCACGTTCGTTTTTTCGGCCACTGCGAACACCTGTTAGCCAGGTGACCAAACTGTTGACACTGGTAACAGCATGTGGAGCTTTGTGCCGGAAGCGTCTTGAGACCAGCGCGGGACACCTCCATGGGCTCTGGAGGTAAACTCTCTGGCTCAGGAGGTTCTAGAGGTTCAAAGAGGTTGGAAGCCAAGCTAACCTTCCGTCTGGATTGAGCACGCTCCAGCCCGCACTCTGAAAAACGGAGATCGATGCGGGTGAAAATGGCAATTAGATCCTCCAGACTTACGGGAACCTCCCTGGTAGATAGAGCATCCTTAACATGCTCCGCCAAACCTCTCCAGAACACAGGGATGAGGGTTTTATCAGGCCATTCCAGCTCGGAAGCCAGTGTCCGGAAACGGACAGCGTACTGGCTGACCGAGAGGGATCCCTGTGTTAATGCTAATAGCTGGAGAGGTGTCATGAGTGGCCCGTGGCCCCAAAAAGACCTGCTTTAGTGATGTGAGGAACTGAGCAGCGGTTCGAACCACAGGGTCACCACGCTCCCACAGTGGCGTGGCCTACTCCAACGCCCTGCCCGACAGAAGGGAAACGATAAACCCCACCTTAGCCTGCTCTGTAGGGAATTGCACGGCCAGTAACTCAAGCTGGATAGAGCACTGGCTCACAAAACCCCTGCAGGAGGCACTGTCACCAGAAAATTTATCGGGCAGCGAGAGGCGGGATACTGTCGGTGCAGGCGTGGACGTGGATAAACGTGAAACAGCCTCAGCAACTGCCTGAGCAGCAGCCTCAGTAAATTTCGCAGCTGAGGTGGAACTCTTGAGAGTCGCCAACCTGCCCTCCAGCTGCCGAATGTACTGCAGAAGCTGCTGCTGGTCCGCCATTACTAGCCAGACCCTGGCCCTAGTATAATGTTAGGGACAGCGGAATGCACTAAACATTAAATAACAGAAAGTGTGCTCGCCGCCCGGGGTCCACCGTGCAGAGGTGTAAAACTGCTGCTCTATAATGGCAGACGCACAATATGGCAGTATGGCACACCCGGGTTGAACGTCACCGCGAGTGCTGGCAAGCTCTGTTATAATCACAGAGGCGCCTAAGGCATAAACATAAATGCCGAGCCTGTTGACCTCACAGGTCTCAACAGTGTGCACGCACGGTATACGGTCACAGGACTAGGCCCAGACTCAGGGTCAGCGCCCATCTAGACCTACCATGCGTGTGGCGACAGACACTGCCGCTATATGACAATGCCCGGAAGCAGGCGCACTGTCGGACGCTAGCACTGTGATGGATGAGTACTGTGGCCTATAGCTTGCCACTGACTGGCGCTGACTCTATTACTAGATCCCTATACACACTCGTAATATCAGAGGGAGGGGAATCTTACTGAGTCACTTGCAGTCCATACATCCATCAACATTCACACAGTAGCAATTAGAGTCTATACTAGCGCATGGCCGAGCGGCCATGCAAACCTTTTATAGCCAGGACCTTCCTGAAGCTTCCAGATCCCTGAAATGGACCAATCAGATCTGGAGAAGGACCTGGACATGTGACTCCCGATCTCCAATGGGAGATCGTCTCGTGAGCATGCTCAGTGGAGCGACAGAAGGACTTAACCTCTGGAGCGATTTGCTGCTGAGCAGCCTGCATGCTATTGCTGGCCCAAAGGTGGCAGCAGCAGCCAGACCCACAGAGCAGGTGTTGTGAGTTCATTTTTCCCTTCACCATTGAGGTCTGATGAACTCCCTCCTCTGGTGAAGGAAGGTAGTGAGACTGATTACCAAACACCTGGGCAGCTAGATGATAACTGGGTGGCTGGAATTGAGGACTGGATATAAGGCTGCCGACACCCTTCTTCCTGGCTGGTGATTTTCCTGCTGGATTCTTGGAGACCAGTCAGATTCCTGCGTCTCAAAGCTAAGTTTTTCTGCTCTGCTTTGTACTCTTCAGTTTTGTTTTGCCTTGTTTTTTGGGAGTTCTGCCATCCCCGGCCGGGGGTGAGCTGAATTCCATTTTTGTCTCTGATCTGTTGATCTTTTGCTCTGTCTTCAGAATATACCTGAGTGCTGATATAGTCTTTTGAAGCCTAGCGACTTCAGGGCCTGTTTTTCCTATCAGTCGGTTGGCTCATTTTAATAGGGTTTTTGCGGATGGCAGACAGCAGCTTTCCTATCCTGTCCTATGTAGTTAGCTTGGGCCCCATCATTTGCTCAACCTATCTTTCTATCTGTGTTAGTGTTTTCATCTTGCTTCACCGTCATTATATGTTGGGGGCTGCCTATTGCTTTAGGGTCTGCTCTGGGGCAGTTTAGTTTTTCCCCTTTCTGTCTTTAGGCTATGTAGCTCTCCGGCTGTGATCGAGGGGTCTAGGGCACTGTAGGAACCCCCCACGGCTACTGCTAGTTGTTGTGGATAGGTTCAGGGGTCTGCAATCCGATAGCTGCCAACCTCTCTGGTTTTTCTGGACTTAGCTGGTATTTAGTTTTTTCCTCCTTCGGTGACTCATCATAACAGAATCACCAGCCATACCGCAGATCCTAGGGTACTCAATAGCAGGAGAGAATTGTAAAGGGAAGAAAAAAAAAAAGGAAAAGGAAAAAAAAAAAAAGTGTCAGAATTTTTTTTTTGTGTGCATATTTTTTCCTCTATATCTCTGAGGCTGTAGGGGGAATTTTTCTCTCAATGGAGATGAAGCAATTGTCTTATCGTGTGGAGCAGCTTGCTGTTGAAGTGCGGGGAATTTCCGCCTATCTTGCTCATTCACATGCTGCTGAACCAAAGATTCCTACTCCTGATGTATTTTTTGGGGATCGGTCTAAATTCTTGAATTTCAAGAATAATTGTAAATTATTTTTTGCCTTGAAGCCTAACTCGTCGGGGAACTCCGCGCAGCAGGTTAAAATTGTTATCTCTTTGCTGCGCGGAGATCCCCAGGATTGAGCGTTTTCTTTGAAACCTGATGATCCTATTCTGAATAATGTGAACGCATTTTTTCAAGCCTTGGGGTTGTTGTATGATGAACCTAATGCTATTGATCAGGCTGAAAAGATCCTGTTGGCATTAAGCCAGGGTCGGGATTCGGCAGAGTTGAACTGTCAAAAATTCCGAAAGTGGGCGGTCCTTATTACCTGGAATGATGGTGCCTTGGCAGCCCTCTTTCGGAAGGGTTTGTCAGAAACTGTAAAAGATACTATGGTGGGATTTCCTGTTCCCTCTGGTCTTGACGATTCTATGTCATTAGCCATTCAGGTGGATCGGCATTTACGTGAGCGCAAAACTACACGAGAGATGTTGTCACCTGTTGAGCAAATGTCTGAAGCTATGCAATGTGATAGAGCTTTGTCTAGGGTGCAACGTCAGGAGTTCAGAAGGCGTAATAAGCTGTGTTTTTTTGTGGAGATGCCTCGCATATTATTTCTGTCTGCCCTAAACGAGAGAAACGTTGTGCACACACGTTTTCTGTGGGTGGTGTTCAACCTAAGTTTCTTCTGACAATGACTCTGATCTGCTCCCTGTCCACATTTTCCGCCAAGGCTTTTGTGGATTCAGGAGCAGCTTTGAACCTGATGGACTTGGATTTTGCTAAACGTTGTGGATTTCCTATGACACCTCTGCGGACGCCTATCCCTTTGAGGAGTATTGATGCTACTCCTTTGGCGAAGAATAAGCCTCAGTTTTGGACCCAGGTGGTAATGCGGGTCGCCCCAGACCATCAAGAAAATTGCAGCTTTTTGGTGTTGCATAATTTGCATGATACCATTGTTCTGGGGTTTCCCTGGTTGCAAATCCATAATCCAGTTCTGGATTGGAAATCTTTGTCTGTGGTGAGTTGGGGTTGTCGGTGTGCCCTTAGTGATGCTCCTGTTTTTTCCACCTCTCCCCAGTCGCATGATGTTCCTGACTATTTGGCTGACTTTTATGATGTATTTAGTGAGAATGAGTCTGCGTCTTTGCCTCCTCATAGGAGTTATGACTGTGCAATTGAGCTGAACCCGGGGTGTAAATTCCCCAAGGGTCGGCTTTTCAATTTATCTGTACCCGAGCACGAGGCTATGCGATCCTATATTAACCCCTTCACCCCCAAGGGTGGTTTGCACGTTCATGACCGGGCCAATTTTTACAATTCTGACCACTGTACCTTTATGAGGTCATAACTCTCGAACGCTTCCATGGATCCCGGTGATTCTGACATTGTTTTCTCGTGACATATTGTACTTCATGTTAGTGGTAAAATTTCATTCAAATAACTTGCGTTTATTTGTGAGAAAAACGGAAATTTGGCGAAAATTTTGAAAATTTCGCAATTTTCCAACTTTGAATTTTTATGCCCTTAAATCACAGAGATACGGCACACAAAAAACTAGATAACTAACATTTCCCACATGATTACTTTACATCAGCACAATTTTGGAACCAAAATTTTTTTTTGTTAGGAAGTTATAAGGGTTAAAAGTTGACCAGCGATTTCTCATTTTTACAACACCATTTTATTTTTAGGACCACATCACATTTGAAGCCACTTTGAGGGGTCTATATGATAGAAAATACCCAAAAGTGACACCATTCTAAAAACTGCACCCCTTAAGGTGCTCAAAACCACATTCAAGAAGTTTATTAACCCTTTAGGTGCGTCACATGAAATTTTTTGAATATTTAAAAAAAAATGAACATCTAACTTTTTTTCATAAAAAAAATACTTCAGGTTCAATTTTTTTTATTTTACCAAGGGTAACAGGAGAAATTGAACTGCAAAAGTTATTGTGCAATTTGTCCTGAGTACGCAGATACCTGATATGTGGGGGGGAACGACTGTTTCGGCGCATGGCAGAGCTCAGAATGGAAGGAGCGCAGTTTGACTTTTTCAATGCAAAATTGGCTGGAATTCAGATTGGACGCCATGTCACGTTTGGAGAGTCCCTGATGTACCTAAACAGTGGAAACCCCCTACAAGTGACCCCATTTTGGAAACTAGACCCCCCAAGGAACTTATCTAGATATGTGGTGAGAACTTTGAACCCACAAGGGCTTTACAGAAGTTTATAACGTACAGCGGTACAATTAAAAAATCATATTTTTTCCACAAAAATGATCTTTTCACCCCAATTTTTATTTTCCCAAGTGTAACAGGACCCTAAAAGTTATTGTGCAATTTGTCCTGAGTACGCTGATACCCCACATGTGGGGGTAAACCACTATTTGGGCGCATGGCAGAGCTCGGAAGGGAAGCAGCGCCATTTGACGTTTTTGGCTGGAATTGAGATTGGACACCATGTCGCGTTTGGAAAACCCCTGATGTACCAAAACAGTGGAAACCCCCCACAAATGACACCATTTTGGAAAATAGACCCCCTAAGGAACTTATCTAGATGTGTGGTGAGAACTTTGAACCCCCATGGGCTTCACAGAAGTTTATAACATAAAGCCATACAATTAAAAAATCATATTTTTTTCCACAAAAATGATCTTTTCACCCTCAATTCTTATTTTCCCAAGGGTAACAGGACCCTAAAAGTTATTGTGCAATTTGTCCTGAGTACGCTGATACCCCACATGTGGGGGTAAACCACTATTTGGGCGCATGGCAGAGCTCGGAAGGGAAGCAGCGCCACTTGACGTTTTTGGCTGGAATTGAGATCGGACACCATGTCGCGTTTGGAAAACCCCTGATGTACCAAAACAGTGGAAACCCCCCACAAATGACACCATTTTGGAAACTAGACCCCCTAAGGAACTTATCTAGATGTGTGGTGAGCACTTTGACCCCCCAGTGCTTCACAGAAGTTTACAACGCCCGGGCGTGAAAATAAAAAATTCGTATTTTTTCCACAAACATGATCTTTTAGTCACCATTTTTTTATTTTCCCAAGGGTACCAGGAGAAATTGGACCCCAAAAGTTGTTGTCCAATTTGTCCTGAGTATGCTGATACCCCATATGTGGGAGAAAACTACTGTATGGGCACACGTCGGGGCTCGGAAGGGAAGTAGTGACGTTTTGGAATGCAGACTTTGATGGAATGGTCTGCGGGTGTCATGTTGCCTTTGGAGAGCCCCTAATGTACCTAAACAGTGGAAACCCCCCACAAATGACACCATTTTGTAAACTAGACCCCCCAAGGAACTTATCTAGATGTGTGGTGAGCACTTTGACCCCCCCAGTGCTTCACAGAAGTTTACAACGCCCGGGCGTGAAAATAAAAAATTCGTATTTTTTCCACAAAAATGATATTTTTGCCCCCAATTTTTTATTTTCCTAAGGGTAACAGGAGAAATTGGACCCCAAAAATTGTTTTGCAATTTGTTCTGAGTAGGCTGATACCCTACATGTGGGGGTAAAACACTGTTTGGGCGCATAGCAGAGCTTGGAAGGGAAGGAGCACCATTTGACTTTTTCAACTCAGAATTGGCTGGAATTGAGATCAGACGCCATGTTGCATTTGGAGAGCCCCTGATGTGCCCAAACAGTGGAAACCCCCAATTCTAACTCCAACCCGAACCCCAACACGCCCCTAACCCTAGCCCTAACCCTAGCCCTAACCCTAGCCCTAACCCTAGCCCTAGCCCTAGCCCTAACCCTAGCCCTAACCCTAACCCTACCCCAACACACCCCTAGCCCTAACCCTAGCCCTAACCCTAATGGAAAAATGGAAATAAATACATTTTTTTTATTTTATTATTTTTCCCTAACTAAGGGGGTGATAACGGGGGGTTTGATTTACTATTTATGGCGGTTTTTATGTTTGGCGGCTGTCGCACGCTAAAAGACGCTTTTTATTGTAAAAATAGTTTTTGCATCACCACATATTGAGAGCTATAATTTTTACGTATTTTGACCCACCGAGTCATGTGAGGTCTTATTTTTTGCGGGACGAGTTGACGTTTTTATTGGTACCATTTTCGGGCACGTGAAATTTTTTGATCGCTTTTTATTCCGATTTTTGTGACGCAGAATTAACAAAAACCAGCGTTTCATGAATTTCTTTTGGGGGGGAGCGTTTACACCGTTCCGCGTGCGGTAAAATTGATAAAGCGGTTTTATTCTTCGGGTCAGTACGGTTACAGCGATACCTCATTTAGGTCGTTTTTTTATGTTTTTGTCGGTTTTATGCAATGAAAACTATTTTATATAAAAAATAATTATTTTTGCATCGCTTTATTCTGCGAGTTATAACTTTTTTATTTTTTCACTGATGATGCTGTATGGCGGCTTGTTTTTTGCGGGACAAGATGACGTTTTCAGCGGTACCATGGATATTTATATGCGTCTTTTTGATCGCGCGTTATTGCACTTTTTGTTTGGCGGTATGATAATAAATCATTATTTTTTGCTTCGTTTTTTATTTTTGTTTTTTAAGGGGTTCGCTAAAGGGGTTAACTATTGGGACAGTTTTATAGGGCAGGTCGTTATGGACGCGGCGATACCAAATATGTGTACTTTTATTGTTTTTTTTTTTTATTATTTTCAAAAAATGAATTTATTGGGGAATATTTTTTTTTTTTTTTACTAATTTATTTGGCGATTTTTTTAAATTTATTTTTACACTTTTTTTTAATTTTTTTTTACTTTATTACATCACAGATCACTGTGACAGATCAGCAATCTGTCACAGGCAGTGCACAAGGCTTCCTCATGCCTGCGCTTTGCAGGCACTGAGGAAGCCAGCTTCCCCAGGCCCCCGAAGGCCCCCGTCGCCATCTTGGATTCGGGGGCCTGGAGGAAAGGAGCCCCCCGCAGCAGCGCTGCACATTGCGCTGCCGTGGGGGGCTCAGGGAAGCACGGAGGGAGCCCCCTCCCTGCCGATGCTTCCCTTTAACCCCCGGTACACCGCGATCATGTTTGATCGCGGTGTGCAAGGGGTTAACGTGTCGGGGGCGGTCCGTGACTGCCCCTGACACATTGTGCCGGGTGTCAGCTGTGATAATCAGCTGACACCCGGCCGCGATCAGCGGCGCTCACCACGTGGGCGCCGCTGATCGCGGTAGACGTACTATCCCGTCCCCGGTCATACGGGCCCGGGTACCGTGGACGGGATAGTACGTCTCATGTCAGGAAGGGGTTAAGGAGGCATTGGAGAAGGGTCATATTAGACCATCCTCTTCACCCTTAGGTGCTAGGTTTTTTTTCGTGGCTAAAAAGGATGGTTCATTAAGGCCTTGTATTGACTATCATGCCCTCAACAAAATTACTGTTAAATATCAGTATCCGTTACCCCTGATTTCTGATCTATTCTCCAGAGTTAAAGGTGCTTGCTGGTTTACCAAGCTTGACCTCAGGGGGGCGTATAATCTTATTCGCATTAAGCATGGGGATGAATGGAAGACGGCGTTTAATACTCCGGAGGGACATTTTGAGTACCTGGTGATGCCTTTTGGGCTCACTAATGCCCCTTCTGTCTTCCAGTGCTTCATGAACGATATATTCCGAGACTTTTTGAATAAATTTTTGATTATCTATCTGGATGATATTTTGATCTTCTCCAAGAATTGGGACTCTCATGTGGAACATGTTCGGACTGTGTTCTGGATTTTGAGGGAGAATTCCCTGTATGTCAAGGGATCAAAATGCCTTTTTTGGGGTACAGAGGGTTTCATTTTTGGGATTTATTTTGTCTCCGTCAACTATTGAAATGGACCCGGCCAAGGTACAGGCCATTTATGATTGGGTTCAGCCCACTTCTTTGAAGGCCCTCCAGAAGTTTTTGGGTTTTGCTAATTTTTATCGGAAATTTATAGCTAATTTCTCTGGTATTGCCAAGCCATTGACGGATTTGACTAGGAAGGGTGCTGATGTGCTGAATTGGTCTCCGGAGGCTGTTTCTTCCTTTCAGGAGCTGAAGCGAAGATTCACTTCTGCTCCAGTTTTGCGGCAACCTGATGTCTCACTCCCGTTTCAGGTGGAGGTGGACGCTTCTGAGATTGGTGCAGGAGCGGTGTTGTCCCAAAAAGATCCTGTGACATCTAAAATAAATCCTTGTGCTTTCTTTTCCCGAAAGTTCTCCCCATCCGAACGTAACTATGATGTGGGGAATCGGGAACTGTTGGCCATGAAGTGGGCATTTGAGGAGTGGAGACATTGGTTGGAGGGAGCCAGACACCAAGTCGTGGTCCTTACTGACCACAAGAATTTGATTTACCTGGAGTCGGCCAAGCACTTGAATCCTAGACAGGCTAGGTGGGCCTTGTTTTTCACACGTTTTGATTTTGTGGTCTCTTTTCTTCCGGGCACTAAGAATGTCAAGGCGGACGCCCTCTCTAGGAGTTTCCTTGCTGATTCTCCTGTTGTGACTAAGCCTGCTACCATCTTAGGCGAGGGGGTAGTTCTTTCTGCCATCTCGCCCGATTTGAGACGTGCTCTGGAAGAGTTTCAGGAGGACAAACCTGAGCATTGTCCCAGTGGACAGTTGTATGTTCCTGACCAGTGGAGGAAGAGAGTGATGTCTGAAGTTCATTGCTCTGCATTGGCTGGTCATCCAGGTATTTTTGAAACTAGAGATCTGGCGAGTCGGTCTTTTTGGTGGCCCGCCTTGTCTCGTGATGTCAGGAATTTTGTGCAGTCCTGTGGGACTTGCTCCCGGTCTAAACCTTGTTCTCACTTTAGTGGCTTGTTGATGCCTTTGCCGGTGCCCAGGAAGCCATGGACCCATATTTCAATGGTTTTATCTCTGATATGCCTGTCTCTCAGAGAATGACTGTTATTTGGGTGATTTGTGATAGATTCTCTAAGATGGTCCATCTTGTACCACTCCCTAAGTTGCCAACTTCCTCTGAGTTGGTGCCCTTGTTTTTGCAACAGGTGGTTCGCTTGCACGGGATTCCTGAGAACATTGTATCTGACAGAGAAGTTCAGTTTGTGTCTAGATTTCGGAGGACTTTCTGTTCCAAGCTGGGAATTCAGTTGTCCTTCTCCTCTGCGTTTCACCCTCAGACCAATGAGCAGACGGAGAGAACAAACCAGACTTTGGAGTCGTATTTGAGATATTTTATTTCTGCCGATCAGGATGATTGGGTTTCATTTTTGCCCTTGGCCGAATTTGCTTTAAATAATAGAGCTAGTTCTGCCACTTTGATGTCACCTTTTTTTTGTAACTTTAGTTTTCACCCTCGATTTTCTTCTGGGCAGGTGGAGCCTTCTGCCTGCCCAGGTGTTGACACTGTGGTGGAGAGAATGCACCAGATCTGGGACCAAGTAGTGGATAAGTTGTCTCTCTCCCAGGAAAAGGCCCAGCGGTTTTCCAACCGGCGTAGGACCATTGGTCCCCAGTTTAAGGTGGGTGATATGGTTTGGTTGCCATAAAAAAATATTGCTATGAATGTGGCTTCTCCTAAGTCTAAGCCTAGATTTATTGGACCTTACAAGATTTTGGAGATTATTAATCCGGTCTCTTTTCGGTTGGCTCTTCCTGTCACATTTAAAATTCATAATGTGTTTCATAAGTCCTTGTTGAAGAGGTTTGTTGAACCAGTAGTTCCTGTGGTGGCACCTCCTGACCCTATATTGGTTGAAGGTAACATGGAATATGAGGTAGAGAAGATACTGGATTCCCGTCTGGCTAGACGGAGACTCCAGTATTTGGTTAAGTGGAAGGGTTATGGTCAGGAGGATAATTCCTTGGTCTCTGCCTCTGATATTCATGCCGAAAGATTGGTGCGTGCCTTTTATCGGGCTCACCCGGATCGCCCTGGTGGCATGGATGAGGATTCGGTGACCCCGCCTCAAGGGGGAGGTACTGTTGTGAGTTCATTTTTCCCTTCACCATTGAGGTCTGATGAACTCCCTCCTCTGGTGAAGGAAGGTAGTGAGACTGATTACCAAACACCTGAGCAGCTAGATGATAACTGGGTGGCTGGAATTGAGGACTGGATAGAAGGCTGCCGACGCCCTTCTTCCTGGCTGGTGATTTTCCTGCTGGATTCTTGGAGACCAGTCTGATTCCTGCATCTCAAAGCTAAGTTTTTCTGCTCTGCTTTGTACTCTTCAGTTTTGTTTTTGTTTTGCCTTGTTTTTCTGGAGTTCTGCCATCCCCGGCCGGGGATGAGCTGAATTCCATTTTTGTCTCTGATCTGTTGATCTTTTGCTCTGTCTTCAGAATATACCTGAGTGCTGATATAGTCTTTTGAAGCCTAGCGACTTCAGGGCCTGTTTTTCCTATCAGTCGGTTGGCTCAGTTTGATAGGGTTTTTGCGGATGGCAGACAGCAGCTTTCCTATCCTGTCCTATGTAGTTAGCTTGGGCCCCATCATTTGCTCAACCTATCTTTCTATCTGTGTTAGTGTTTTCATCTTGCTTCACCGTCATTATATGTTGGGGGCTGCCTATTGCTTTGGGGTCTGCTCTGGGGCAGTTTAGTTTTTCCCCTTTCTGTCTTTAGGCTATGTAGCTCTCCGGCTGTGATGGAGGGGTCTAGGGCACCGTAGGAACCCCCCACGGCTACTGCTAGTTGTTGTGGATAGGTTCAGGGGTCTGCAATCCGATAGCTGCCAACCTCTCTGGTTTTTCTGAACTTAGCTGGTATTTTGTTTTTTCCTCCTTCGGTGACTCATCATAACAGCAGGTCTGGGCAGAGCGTCTGGAATGCCGGACTGCTGAGCAAACCCCTCTGCGGTTGATAGACAATGGGACACCGCAGAATGTGAGGCTCTGGATTCCTGTTGAGCCACTGCAGGAACCCGTTGCCTAACATGATGTTTGGTTAGACTGGTGGTGGTGCCCTAAAATCCTCTAAATGCGGGGAGGCAGGTGGCCCTGTTGATTGTGAGTGAGAGGAAGACGCAGAGACGGCAGCAGAAAAGGGAGGAGGCTCATATCTGTCATGGTTTTTAAGGTGTGTAGCCCACTGCAAATCGTGCTTGGAATTCAGATGATTCGTCGTACAGGTGGTGCTCAGGTACTGAACATTTATGCCTCGCTTCTCAGTTTGATGGCACAGAGTGCAAACCACCTGTCGCTTGTCCGCGATACATTACCTTAAGAAATGCCACTCCAAGGAGCTCTTTTGAGCCATCTTTGGTGTGTTTATAACAAGGGTTTGGTGGGCAGTAGCAGCTGATATACTGCCTAGGGGTTGCCCGCTGTGCCATTGCACCCTGCTCCCTCCAAACTGCGCATGTCACTTGGATGACCTCCGCTCCATGTGGGGTCTAAGACCTCATCATCTCTTGCATCATCTTCCATTGACTCCTTAACCCTGCCCTCCTTGCCAGTCTGCACACTGCATAAAGATGCTGCAGTTGACAACTGAGTTTCATCATCAGGAATTGCAGCGGGCTAGTAACGTAAATACTAGAAACATTAAACTAATCTACTTTATTTCAAAATAGGTTAAAAAGGAACACAGTTCCTATTAAAAGTGCACATGAAACAAAAACATACAGAACACATAGAAACCGCTATTATTAATGATGCGGTGGGTAGTACACCAAAGTTCTTCCCAGGTAATTCATTCTAACAGCACCTTAAAAAATGTCCAGAGATACCATAAATTAATCTCTCCTATACACAGCTGTCCCCGTAATTAGAGCAATTGGAGCTACCAACAACACCTCTCGATACTCAAACATAGATATTGGAATGTTGTAAGCCGTCTATGGTCTATCTCATATTCAGAGAAAAGTGTAGTGATATTGCATCCATATATTAGTACATACTATCATTGCTCGTAATTCCCATAGACAAAGTATTTCAGCAACAAACTGTAAAATTGGTGTCATATCATGCAGACTGGGGTTCATCACTCATATATATACACATTTGTTTCCCGCAGTACATACAGTATATTTCATATACTTTTCAGCCCCCTCCTTTTTCAGAGTCTGCACGTGTGACATATATCATGGAAGGATCTCCCCCATAACTATTTCAGTGATGAGTTCTTCCATACAGATGTCGTTCCCTTCTTCCGACGCGTTTCACTGTTCTCCAGATCATCAGGGGAGTTTCTGGGTAAGGCTTGATGCCCTCATGCTCAAGAAATGCCATCACCCTTCATCAGCAGCCAACATTTTCTGCATCCACTATCCATGTGCTCTAGCCCTCCCACATAAACATCATCCAAACTAACAAGTGGTTGGGCATCAGTGCACTCATTCTCTTCCACTTCTGGATCTGAGGCAGGTGGATGGGCCATGGAACCCCAGCCAGCTGACTCATTAAAAATCAGAAGAGACTGCTGCATGAGTTGGGGCTCAGACTGTTTGGCTGATTTGCAAGGGGGTGAGGTGGAAGCGGGATGACCATGGTCCTCAGGTCCTTGCATCCCAACTGTACACTTTCTGCACTGGACCATGTGGAAGATGAATGCGAGGGAACTTGAGCCACTGTCAGCCATCCAATCTAACAACTTTTCAACATCTTGTGGCCTCACAATTCATGCATCGGTATTCAAGCCTACGAAAGGACGCATAACATCCTGTCACCTGTGTGAACCATAGGAACGTATTATAATTATGCAAGTAGCAGGTACAGAACGACCACATCCTCTCCCTGTATCAGCTACACAACCACCACCAGCAGCAGCTACACCAGCATGGCCACATCCCTTTTTTGATGCTCTCCTCATTTTTGGAATTTGATTTTGTAAACACTACTGGCAAAGAGATGGTGGAAGAGTAGATTTATTTGAAACAGTGTTAGAAAAATGACAGCGTCCCTGAAAACTTATGTCTTTGGCTTAAAAATGGCAAATAGTTGAGTGAAGTCAATTTTTTATTTACCAGACTCATAAAAACCACATACCAGCCATGAAAAATTAGTTTTGGGGCCTCTAAATGGCAATGAGACAGCTGATGCGATACAGGTGCTTCTCACAAAATTAGAATATCATCAAAAAGTTAATTTATTTCAGTTCTTCAGTTAAAAAAGATAAAACTCTTGTATTATATAGAGTCATTACAGATTGATCTACAGTATTTCAAGTGTTTATTTCTGTTAATCTTGATGATTATAGCTTACTGCCAATGAAAACCCAAAAGTCGTTATCTCAGTAAATTAGAATACTCTATAACACCAGCTTCAAAAATAATTTTAAAATCCGAAATGTTGGCCTACTGAAATGTATGTTCAGTAAATGCACTCAATACTTGGTCGTGCTCCTTTTGCATCAATTACTGCATCAATGTGAGGCCATCAGCCTGTGGCACTGTTATGGAAGCCCAGGTTCCTATATTAGCAGCCTTCAGCTCGTCTGCATTGTTGGGTCTTGTGTCTCTCACCTTCCTCTTGACAAAACCCCAAGGATTCAATTTGGGGTTAAGGTCAGGCGAGTTTGCTGGCCAAGCAAGAACAGATACTGTTGTTTTTAAACCAGGTATTGGTACTTTTGGCAGTGTGGACAAGTGCCAAGTTCTGCTTTAGAATGAAATTTAGATCTCCAAAAAACTTGTCGTAGAGGGAAGCATGAAGTGCTCTAAAATTTTCTGGTACACGGCTGCGCTGATTTTGGTCTTGATAAAACACAGTGGACCTCCTACACCAGCAGATGACATCGCTCCCCAAACCACTGATTGTGGAAACTTCACACTAGACCTCAAGCAGCTTGGAATGTGTACTTCTCCATTCTTCCTCCAGACTCTGGGACCTTGATTTCCAAATGAAATGCAAAATTTACTTTCATCTGAAAACAACACCTTGGGCCTCTGAGCAATAGTCCAGTTCTTTTTCTCCTTGGCCCAGGTAAGATGCTTCTGGCATTGTCTATTGGTCATGAGTGGCTTGACACAAGGAAGCAACACTTGTAGCTCATGTCCTGGATATGTCTGTGTGTGGTGGCTCTTGAAGCAATGACTCCAGCAGCCGTCCACTCCTTGTGAATCTCCCCCAAATTTTTGAATGGCCTTTTCATAACAATCCTTTCAAGCTTGCAGGGAGGAGTACTGAACAGATAATTTGCATATTCCCAGTGCATTCTGGGTTAAGTGAAGAGTCTCCACGACCTCAAAGAACACTATTTTGGCCTTTGCAGCTAAAAGGAGGACATCGGCAAACCGCTTCTACAGGCGCACAAATTTTGTCACGGTTTTCGCCACTTCATATATCATTAACAATATGAACATGGAAGAGGCAAGGAGTCATTTGGTGAGCTGCATTTCTAGCTACATGTTCACAGACTTACCAGTGGAAAAGCCAAACTTCACATGCCAGAAATGCAAGCTTGTGTCTGTGGTGTCCCTGAGGCTCAGTCGCCACAGAGGTACTGCACCTTCTCCTAAGGTGTGGTGCCCCACCATCCAGGTAAGTTGGAGGCTCCTGACCATGCTCTAACACTCACACCCTATACAGTAGAGTAGTTCAGCAAAACCACATTGCGGCTCCTTGCCTAGAGAGAGGCAGAGCACCTTTGGTGGTTCCCTGCTTGGACCACTAAACGTGCTGGGAGGTCGGTGGAGTTTAGAACACATGAAAGAGCGGGATGGTTTAGGATTATAGGTCAGTCAGTAGGGCAGTCAGATGGGGAGTCTGAGAGAGGAAGCCACTCGGAGAGGAGTGGGGATCCCTGGAAGAGGGATGGAGGAAGGAGTGCTGCAGCTGCCTCAGTGATCTGAGCCAGCTGGCACAAGAAAGGAAAGAAGGAGAAAGACATTGAACTGAAGCCTGAGCTTTCATAGGAGAGAAAGACAAGTATGAACGTAGGACTAAAATAGAACACAGAGGACGTGGGTTAGAGGAAGAACCCTGCCTAGAAGTTCTAAGCGCAAGGCCGTGGCCCGGTCCCCGAGGTTGCATGGACACTAATGGTTCTGCAGCGGACACCGGTGGAGTAGTGGGCTGTAAATGCACTACTCCCATCTAAGATTTGAGGGCACAACAGTAGCATGGATAGAGAGCCGGGACTTAGGAGTAGAGAGTCCCCGAAGCAAGCTACAGCTGTCTGCCGTACAAGTAGAGTTCTTGGGAACATCTGTCAGGAGGAACTCCAGTGTAACTCACTACTAGGAGATCTTCACACTTAAAGGCGCTATAGAGGAGACGTTCAGAAAAGGCACATTAGTTGGCGGAGCGTGGAAGGGAGCATTCCATCTTGCCTGGAGGTTGACTGAGTCCCTGACCCGGAGGACACGGCACAGAAGCGGGCACTACAGACTGCGAGTAAAGCTTTTGAACTATATGCCCTGGTGTCCTCCATTCCTTCCTGCGTCCGTCCGCCTGGCACTGCTGCATCCCCTGCACCGGACACTACACCATCTAAGTGTCTCCACATCTACACTGCCATGGGACAACAGCCCTGCCTGTGGAGGGCTATAACATCATTGCTGCACCACACCATCTGTCCCAGAGGATCTGTCTGCAGCGTCAGCTTAACACCTCCCTTGCCGAACACCACATGTGGTGTCACGAACTATTCATCTAACTACATTACACCATTCACAACATCCCCCATTCATTGGGCGCCCAGGGCCACGGTCCGGGTCACCGCTGTTGTGACACGTCCCGCCGATACTGGCCCGGTACCGAGTACCCCACGGCCCTGGGAGGGCGACCCATGTCCCTATTGGAGGAAAAAGGGAAGAAAGTTCCAGCGCTAGGAATGGAAAATTAAAAATCCATTTTATTGTGCCTAGGTCTTAACATGATTAAGACCTGAGGCGTCGAAACGCGTTGTTCTGCAGTCATCCGACTGATATGCTGTACCTGCTGGAATTTTAATATGCATTGGCACAATAAAATGGATTTTTAATTTTCCATTCCTAGCGCTGGAACTTTCTTCCCTTTTTTCTACTGTTGGTTGACTGCCTGGTCAGATCCGTGCGCGGGATTTGGATCCTACCAGCAAGGCAGTGCGGTGAGCTGGATTAATCTGTTCTTTTACTCCATTTATATTGGAGGAAAAGTTGCAAAATCTAGAAGAGAGGTTAGCTATATTGAAGATCATTAAGGAAGGTGAAAAGTTCTTAGGGTGTGTGCACACCCTGCGGATTGTGCTGCGTTTCCGCAGCGGTTTTGGCCGCTGCTGGTCCGCAGCAGTTTTTGGTGCGGTGTACAGTACCATTATTCCCTATGGGAATACAAAACCGCAGTGCAGACGGTGTGGATTTTTCCGTACGGTTTTTCTGCGGTTTTGAAACCACAGAAAGAATTGACATGTCAATTCTTTCTGCGGATTCCGCTGCGGTTTGCCATCTCCTCCATTGAGGAGATGAAAAACTGCAGGGCAAAACCGCTGAGCAATCTGCAGGTCTTTTGACCTGCAGATTTACCTGCGGATTTTACAAAATCCGCACAGCCAAATCCGCACTACAATCCGCAGCGTGTGCACGTACTCTTAGACAGAGCAGAACTATCTTCTCTTCATGTTACAGAAACAGAAGAAACTCGAAATGCGCCTGAAGAAACAGAGGAATGTAAGCATGTGGCATATTGTAGATTGTAAGTTCTCACGAGCAGGGTCGTCTTATTTTACTTTAATTACTGTATTGTTAACGTTGTTACTTATGACTTGTGTTTTGAAACTGTTAAACTGTAAAGCGCTGCCGAATATGTTGGTGCTATATAAATAAAGATTATTATTATTATATTATTATGTGAACCAGAGAAGCAGGAGGATCGGGAGGCAATCAGCACCCATACTGGTCAGGAATCAGTACCAGGCTCTCACGCAAGAGAATGATGAAGTAATACATCACAAAAAGACTTTGCCCACAAATAACAACTTTGTGCACCCTCAGAGTCCTCCTGGATGGAAAAACAAAAAGGTTGTGAAGAAGAAACAGAGCGTTATGGTCATGGGGGATTCCCTGTTGAGAGGAACAGAGGCAGACAGGATATAACTTCAAGAGAAATGTGCTGTTTTTCAGGTGCAAAAATTAAAGATGTGTCTGACAGGATATCAGGACTCTTCAGGCCTACAGATGACTACCCATTCCTGCTACTACACGTGGGGACAAATGACACCGCAAGAATGGACCTGGAAGCAATCTGCAGTGACTTTGAAAACTTAGGTAAGAAAGTGAAAGAACTGTGAGCTCAGGTGGTCTTCTCATCCAACATCCCGGTGGATGGCCATGGAACAAGGAGATGGAATAAGATTATGTCGTTGAATAACTGGCTACGTCAATGGTGACGTCAGCAAGGATGTGGATTTCTGGATCACGGAGTGAATTACCTATATGATGGACTACTTGCTAGAGATGGGGTGCAACCTACGAAGACTGGAAAACATGTATTTGGAAGTCACCTTGCTACACTCATCAGGAGAGCTTTAAACTAGAAAAATGTGGGAAGGGAAGCAAAAGGCCAGAAAAAGTCATACACCTGACAAATACTATTGAGAACTGCTATTAAAAGTGGAATGGAAAAACAAAGACATAAAGATCTAAATAAAAATATTGGAGACAGAGAAACCAATCACAAACTAAAATGTTTCTATACAAATGCACAAAGCATGGGCAACAAACAAGGAGAACTGGAACTACTAACGCAAGAAAGAAATATGATGTCATTGGAATCACTGAAACTTTTTGGGACAATACACATAATTGGAATACAAGGTTAGAAGGATACAACTTATTTGCGAGAAACAGACTTGATAAATGAGGAGGAGGTATCGCACTGTATGTTAGAAAAGTGTATATCTGCACAGAGATCCAAGCTTCAAAGACTGGAAGTTCTGTGGAAACTATTTGGGTAAGAATACAAGGAGAGAACAACAGAGAGGACACTATTGAAGGTATTTACTCCACTCCGCCTGTGCAAGCTGAAGATATGGATGAACTCTTTATGCATTAAATGGCCAAGTTCTCCAAAAAATATGACATAGTGGTCATGGG
Source organism: Dendrobates tinctorius (assembly GCF_039654945.1). Lineage (NCBI taxonomy): Eukaryota > Metazoa > Chordata > Amphibia > Anura > Dendrobatidae > Dendrobates > Dendrobates tinctorius. The sequence continues at coordinate 6,994,383 of NW_027361788.1, read as the reverse complement.
AGATTTCAACTATCCAGACATTTGTTGGGATTCTCTCTCAGGCAAAACTAACAGGTCAAGCAATTTCTTTTCCTCTCTTGCTGACAACTTTCTCATTCAAAAAGGTAGGGGAGAAAACAAGGGGTTCTGCTACCTTTGATCTAATCCTTATAAACAGGGAGGAAATGGTTGAGGAGGTAAGAGTGGCTGGGCCCCTAGGAGGTAGCGACCATGCTATTTTAGAATTTTGGATAACTAGAAGATGAAGACCTGTGAATACTCAAACTTCAAGGTTAGATTTCAGAAAGGCAGATTTTAAGGGACTCAGAAAGAGAATCGGAGGGATCCAATGGCTAGATATCCTTAAGGACAAAAATGTCCAGGAAGTATGGGAAATTTTGAAAAATATGATTCTCAAAGCACAATCATTAAAAATTCTGAAAAGAGGGAAGAATTGGAAGCATTTAAGGAAACCAAAATGGATGAACACAGAACTTAAATACATGCTAAAAAGGAAGAAAAAAATGTTTATCAAATGGAAACAGTGAGGCCCATCTAAAGAAGAATATAATGCTGTCTGCAGGACCTGCAGGGGACGATCAGATTATCTAAAGCTGACAATGAATTAAGGCTTGCAAGAGACATCAAAAGCAATAAAAAAGGATTTTGGGGATGTATCAAAAGTAAAAGAAAAGTCAAAGATGCTATTGGATTTCTACACGATGAAAATGATGAAATGCTAAGAAAGGATGTTGAGAAGGCTGAACTTTTAAATTCCTATTTTTCATCTGTTTTCTCTCAGAAAGTAAATGTAACATCAATTGATCTTCACTGTCCTATTAAAGGAATAGAAGAATCCAGGCTTCCTATAAACAGAAAGATAGTAAGGGAACATAGCTAATACAAATTAATTCAAGTCTCCAGGTACAGATGAATTACACCCCAGAGTACTTAAGGAGATAGGAGAAGAAATTTTTGAACCACTCTCCATAATCTTTGAAAATTCTAGGAGATCAAGAGAAGTCCCAGAAGACTGGAGAAGAGCAAATGTTATTCCTATCTTCAAAAAGGGGAAGAAGGAGGACCCAGGGAACTATAGGTCGGTGAGTCTGACTTCTATACAGGAAAGATCTTTGAAAAAATTATTAAACATGTATGTACGCACCTGGGTAAGAATGAAGTGATTAACCAGAGTCAGCATGGGTTTGTAACTAATAAATCATGTCAGACTAACTTAATTCCCTTCCATGACAGAATCACTGACTGGGTGGATCAGGGAAATGCTGTAGATATAGCACATCTTCACTTCAGCAAAGCTTTTGACAAAGTATCTCACACCATTCTTTTTGAAAAAATGGCTTAGTATGGAATGGACAAGGCAACTGTTAGGTGGATTCATAACTGGCTTAGTGATCGGACCCAAAGAGTGGTCGTAAATGGCTGCACATCCAGTTGGAAGAATATCTCAAGTGGGGTACCACAGGGCTCTGTCCTGGGCCCTGTATTGTTCAACATCTTTATCAACGATTTAGATGAAAGAATTGAGGGTAAACTGATTAAATTTGCTGATGACACAAAGCTAGGAGGGATAGCTAATACTAGAGAAGAGAGAGAGGATTCAAAAAGATATAAATAAACTGGAGCAGTGGGCAGCAACTAACAGAATGGTTTTTAACAGGGAAAAATGCAAAGTACTACATCTGGGCAATAAAAATGAAAAAAGCATATACATAATGGGAGGAATAGGGCTAAGCAACAGCACATGTGAAAAAGACTTGGGTATACTAATAGATCACAGACTGAATATGAGTCAACAATGTGATGCAGCAGCAAAAAAGGCAAATGCAATTCTGGGATGCATTAATAGAAGCATACAGTCTAGATTACGTGAAGTTATTATCCCCTTCTACTTCTCTTTTGTCAGACCTCATCTGGAATACTGTGTCCAGTTTTGGGTGCCACATTTTAAAAAAAGACATCAACAAACTGGAGCAAGTTCAGAGAAGAGCGACCAGAATGGTGACCAGTCTGCAAACCATGTCCTATGAGGAACGGTTACAGGATTTGGAAATGTTTAGCTTGCAAAAAAGAAGACTGAGAGGAGACTTAATAGCTGTCTACAAATATCTCAAGGGCTGTCACATTGTAGAAGGATCATCTTTATTCTCATTTGCACAAGGAAGGACTAGAAGCAATGGGATGAAACTGAATGGGAGGAGACAGATTAGGTATTAGAAAAAACTTTTTGACAATGAGGGTGATCAATGAGTGGAGCAGGCTGCCAAGAGAGGTGGTGATTTCTCCTTCAATGGAAGTCTTCAAACAGAGGCTGGACAGACATCTGTCTGGGATGATTTAGTGAATCCCGCTTTGAGCAGGGGGTTGGACCAGATGACCCAGGAGGTCCCTTCCAACTCTACCATTCTATGATTCTATGAGGGTGCAGAGTACACACAGCAGCTTAAAGGACAGTACTCCCACAGAGGAGAAAGCAGAGTACACACAGCAGCTTTAGGCAAAGTACTATCACAGACAAGTTTGCAGAACACACACAGTGGCTTTTATCACAGAAATAGCACATAGAGGGGTTGTAGAGTACACACAGCGTTGTGTTTGCAGAGTGCATAGTCAGAATCTGACCTTCACTGTAGATGCATCTTATCCATAAACTAATGAGAGCATAATAACAGTGGCACACATGATCCGGCCTTTATACAGGCCAGGTCAATGGCCATGTCGGCCCTGGAAGTGCTGACAGTGTAAAAGCTTGTTGATTAGCTGTGCTGCAGCCTTTCAACAAGCTTTATTACACTGGCGAACCAAAACAGGAAACCAGGCATACAGTAAAATGTTTGTATTTGGTACAAACCCAGAGCTTTCTGGTTTGGGTTCACTCATCCCTTGTTACAGTCAGAGGATGTCGATTGGCTACAGTAGTTAAGTGGCTCGCCTGGAATAGCAGTGCAGACATTGTTGGAATGGCACCACTGTGGGAGGAGAGTATAGGTTGTTTTTATCTTCTATGATGTGATTAAGAAGGGATTGTTCAATAGTGGACAAGCCCTTTAAGTTTCCTTTAACATAGAAATTCCCATTTCTTATTATGTGATACATTACATACTGTATGGATTATCCAGTAATCTATAGAACAATATGGTATTTGGTATTTATTTACAAGGGAACAAAATTGGCCAGCAATATCTTCTGATCTCTTAATCTGACAATGGAGATACGACTCAGTGCTGGGATCTCACTAATATTTCAAAAAGTCGATCCACTTAAATAATTAAAGCTGATAACCCATAGGTTTCCAAAAATCCTTCAGGACAATCAACAGGACCTTTCTTATTCAACTCAAGTCAACTCACCAGACCTGAATACCAATCTGTTTCTCTAAGCTGCAGTTGGGTGTCAGCATCTTAGAACGCCGACGGGCACTCGAGACTGTAACCATCACGACTCGAAATAGGACAAATGTATTGACCTGCAAGGATGAAAATGTTAAAAAGTTATAACAGATTGACATACAAAGTTATCATATTTAATAATATACTATAATTGTTATCAGCGCTAAAAAAGCCATATATAAAGAATTGATGAACTTGGGCACTCAATTTTACAAGTTAGGTATCAGTTCAAAAAGGACTTAACATGCTCTCAGTTTACAATTTAAGCCATTACAGCGGTGATTGAGAGAAGTGGCTGGCAGCTGATACTACTCCTGTTGGGCATCAGGTTCCTGTCGCTGCACAGCGTGAATCCCGAGCCTTGCTTCCGGCAGTCTCCCATTCCTCTCCTGCCGCAGAGGAGGTTGCTCAGCAAACTCGTCGGTCCCGGCGCTCTGCACAGACCAGCTCCGTGGGTTTGCTTGCTGCTGCCACCTCTGGCACAGCTATGGCAATGCATGCTGCTCAGCAGCGGGATTCTCCAGGGACTAAGTCCCCATGTTGGGCCACTGAGCATGCCCGTGGAGTGATCTCCCATTGGAGATCGACGGTCACGTGCTCAGGTCCTGCTCGTCTTCGGATTGGCCCTTCCTTGAAGCCAGGAAGGTCCCGGACACTCGCTGCTATAAAAGGCTTGCATGGCCGCTTGGCCATGCGCTAAGATAGACTGTATTTTCAGACTATGAGGAGTGAGTGATGTATGCACGTATGAATGTCTCTGGTGAATGACTCATTAAGAAACCCCTACCCTTGGTACGCATGTGTAGTGCAACCTAGCCTGCTAGCGCCCAGGCTTAGGAGTAGGTAGGACAGTGTTTGAGTCAGGCATTAGTCCTCACCAGTGACTCGGCACGCCTCAGTGCAAGTGCTCCACACTCCTTAGCCAGCGTCTATAGCGACGTTCGTGGCAGCGACGCCGCGCGCTCAGTGGGCCTAGAGGGACTCTAACCCCATGTCCTTGGGGTAGAGTTCTGTGGCCGTACACTGTGTGCTCTTTTGGCCGGGCTCTGTGAGCTAAACAGGCTCCGGGATCTACGTTCAGCGGTCATGCGACTCTGTGAATTAACAGAGTTCACTCTTGTTCACATTGGGTGATGTAACCCACGTGTGACTGTTTTCACACCGCTTAATACTTCCGCCACTATCTAGCAGCAGTGTACCACCTCTGCACGGAGGACCCCGGGCTGCGAACGCACCTACTACTATTTTATAATTTGGTGCGTTCCGCCAGCCCTAACAACTCCAATATTCAAGAACACCCACAGATGAACTCAAATAGAAGTGATGAGAACTCTAACATACAGTCATTTTGTCTTAAAATGAAGTAAAAAAAACACACATTTTCCATCATGGTGTCAACGTTGTTATAGTCCAGCTGATCAGTTGTGATTACTTTTGTGACCATGAAATACCAGGTATTGAGAAGGAAAATGTGTTGGAGCGATAAGAAGGGCTAAGTAGCTTCCGATAAGAGCCAGCACTTAGTGATGGTTCATATCAAGGGATTGACTCTACTTTTAGGTAGAAATCACATTACATAGTAAAGACATGAGACCCAAAACCTTATCAAATAAGTTATTAAGGATGTGTGCTTTATTGCTGATTTTTTTTACTGCTGCTAAAACCTGATCTCTTGGCAGTAAAAAAAAGCTGGCTTTTTGCTGCTGCTTTTCAGGTTCCTGAAGGTCAGCTTCGCTTCCACCATACAAGCATTGACAATACAAGGTTTTAGAATACCAATGCAAAACATCTGTGAAATCATAAAACATTTTTGGAAAAAAAATGGCAATATGTTCAAATCAATAAGTGGAAAAAGTTTTTCATGTCTGAAAAAATAGTGACTACTCTGAACAAAAAAGTTTCTAAGAGTTAATGAAAAAAACAAAATTGCACATTTAAAAACAACTTGGGGAGTTGAATTGGTCGGGCATAGTTTACCAAACACATTGTTAGTGGATTAAGTTGGTCACACATTGCATACTTTCACACACTGGTCGAGCATTGTTTACATTAACACATTGGTAGGGCATTGAGTTGGTAGGACAGTGTTTGCTTTCACACGTATCACTAATTTAATTAAACTGTACTAATAGCCATGCTCATGTGAGGATAAACACCTTTTAGGTTTAAACTAGGGAAAAATCACAAAAATAAATGAAATAAATGGGTCTCACATCCTGCTGTACCAGCAATTTGGTTTTTCAATAAAAATGTTGCAAAAACGTATGGCAACTTTTATTGCTGCGTTTTTGTAATTATCTATTGCTTTCTATGGGTGAAAAATGATAAAAAAACACTGAAAGAATCGACATGTTGCAATTTAAAAAAGCAGCAGTTTAACAATTCTGTCAAGAAAAATAAGCAAGTGTGTGCATTAGATTTCTGAAATCTCATCATTTGCTAGTGATCTAAAAAGCAGCTTTTAATTTGCATTAAAAAACTGTAAAAACTGCAGCAAAGATGCAACGTGTGAACATAGCTTAAGGCTGTGTGTACAACGTGTTTTTATTGCACTTTTTCTGTGCAGATTTGTCACAAAACCTGAAGGCTTTCCTGATGCCAGCATAGTGAATGAAAATCCTCAAGTCTCTTGCATGCGCTTCTTATTTGTGACTTGCAGATTTAAATCTATAACATGTCAATTCTTTGTGTTTATTGCTGCAGATTTTACCCATACTAATGAGTGGGGAGAAATCTACACCAAAAATGCATGTAAAAATGACGTAAAAACGTGTGTATTTTACAATGAATTTTTCCTGTAGAAATGGTGCAGAAATTTCTGTATCAAATACTTAAGATGTGCACATACCCGTTGTTTGTACATTTGTCACACAATGCCTTGGGACTGTGGGCACTTACCAGGTCCCTGAAACTAGGGGCACCCTAGTCTATCCTTGTCCCTGAAGGTGCAGACGCTGGGTTCACATGCCTTGCTATGCTCCTATATAACTTACTTAGCAGTGTGAATGTCACGCAATGTCTTAGAACTGTGGGTACTTACCAGATCCCTCGAATTTTGGGTGCCTTAGTCTATCCCTGTCCCACAGACTATTTCTGAAGGTGGAGACGCCAATTTCATGTGGCTTACCATGCGCCTATATCAACCCTAATCTATCCCCTCACCCACACAGGGAAGTGGGAAACCAAAGTGTGTAGGATAAGACTAACCAGACAAACTGAAAGTCAGTCAGGGATAAATGAAAATGACAATAAAACATAATACACTCACCAAACAACAGAATGGAAAACAGGGGAGTTAAAGGAAGGAGACAAACAAATAGAGGATGAGGATATGCACGCAAGCAAAACTGCAAGTAAAACAATCTCCTGAACAAATCTCCAAATGCCAACTCCCACCATGAACTACACCTCCATCTCCAAATCAGGCAGTAAGGGCTAACATTGGCAATTCCTAAGTGCCAGAGGTGAGCATTTATAGCAGAGGGGAGTGGCAAACAATGAACAGCTGAGACAATCCAGGAAGGAATTCTCCAGGAGCTTCAACTGAACAGATGAACCCTTACACTGCCAGCAAGGAAAAGACCTGCACTGTTTAAAAAGATGGTGAAGTACTTGTAACCAGTGCAGGAGTTCGTGAAAGTGGACGCCACATTCTTCCAGACCCTCTCTGTCGCGGTATCTCCATGACAATACCCCCCCATCCTTCTAAGAGACCTCTGGACCCTTAAAGCCAGGTTTATCTGAGTTTGCCACATGAAAACACCTGATCAACCTAACCGCATGAATGTCAGATACTGGTACACACATTCTCTTTTCAGGACCATAACCCTTCCAGTGTAGCAGATACTGAAGAGACAAAACTAAGCGAGAATTACATATCTGGAATTCCAGATTCCCATCAACAATGAATGGGGAAGGTGGTGGTGGAGATAGTCAAGATGAAACTATGTATTTTTTAATGGAGATTGGTGAACACATTATGAATTTTAAAAGTGGATGGCAAAGCAAGATGAAACGCTACAGGATTGACGATGGCTGTAATCTTATGGGGACGGATGAACCTGGGTCCCAGTTTCCCAGAAGGAACCTTCAACTTAATATTCTTCAAGGTTCCTTACACTTGCCAGTCCTACTCTAACATTAATATTCTTCAAGGTCAATAATGCCAAATCACCATCACACAGGTCCAGATCCACCAAACATCACTGATCAGCCACATTCTTATATTTGGACCTCATCTTCTTCAAATTATCAAGAACACCTTGCCACATTGATGTAATAAAAGAAGAAAACCATTCCTCCTCCTGAAGAACAATTCTTATTGGAGGAGCAAAATTGAGAATGAAATCTGTTTGCCCCAAAGAATGGGGACTTATCAACAGATTAATGACAATTGTCATTCACAGCAAATTCAGCTAGAGGTAAGGAATGAACCCAATCCTCCTGATTCTGAGACACAAAAAAGCTAAGATATGTCTCAAGATTCTGGTTCGTACGTTCAGTTTGCCCATTAGACTGTGGATTAAAGGAGAAAGAAAATGAATGATGGATTCCCTAAACTAGAACAAAATGCTTTCCAAAATTTGGAAATAAATTCCACCCCTTGCTCGGAAACAATATCAGGAGTTATCCCATGTAACTTCACGATTTCTTTGATAAAAATTTGTGCCAAGATCTTGGCATTAGGTAAAGCGGGAATTGCAATGAAATGAGACATCTTGCTGAATCTGTCCACCACCACTAATATAATAGTATTACCTGCTGACAAGAGTAGATCAGTGATGAAATCTACAGACAAATGAGTCCAAGGTCTACAGGGAATCGCTAAAGACTGAAGAGCCTCAGACGAACGAGTATGAAGGGTCTTAGAACAACATGCACAAATACTGCAGTCAGCTACATACTACTGAACATTCTGGTTCATCCCAGACTACTAAAAAAGACGAATAAGAAAACCTGTGGTGGTTTTACTACCAGGATGTATGGCCAAGACCGAATCATGATGTTCACTTAAAATTATAGGACAGAGATTCACAGGAACAAACAGTTTACCTGAAAGACAGGCAGCAGGGGCATCACCCTGAGACTCTATGACCTCCCTCTCCAGATCAGAACATATGCATTAACTACCCTTTACTGTAATATAGGAACCAGTTCACAATTATCTTCTCCCCCTGTAAAATAATGAGATAAGGCATCCGCTGGAATGGTCTTATTCCTTGGCCTATATGTCATAAAAAAAAGTTGAATCTGGTTGTTCTGTCTTTACAAATTCTCGCGGTGTACAATTTGACATACAGAATAAACTTTCTCGGTCTTCCAAAAAGCAGAACGTTCTCTATAGTCTAATTTGTTAATTGGTTAACAAATGAATGTAAAGAATCACACTGTTTAAATGTGGCTGGTAAAACTACAATAATACAAATAACAGGTATAAGTATTGTGCTTACAATATCACATAACTATGACATGTACAATTAACAGTGAAAGCAAACAGAAAGATGTAGCAAGTACATATGAACATGACATAGTAATTACACTCTGATTTAGCAACAGTTCTGAATACACAATACATCGGAGATTTTTCTATTACTAGATATGCTTTATCCAGGATAAAGGAGTTTTAGCAACATAATGCAGGAGAAAGTTTTACATAACTATTCTGCTAGACTGCTTCTTACAAAATGACTGCTTCATCAGGACTTTCTTACCTAAACTGCATTGGTTTCTCTCACAATTCAATTAACAGCTATACAGAAAAACAGCAGGTAATACAATTAAATGTCATCAGTTGGTGCTGTTAGCACATTAGACATCACTAACAAAGTATTACAGCTTAATAAAGTGACAACAGGAATTTTAACCTGGTATTTTGCCCTAATAGGCAGAACACTGGTGAAAAACAATGACCATCTTTCCTGTCTAGTTGTCAGGTGCTTTGCAGACTCCAAATATATATATTTTTATGATAGGTGAATTTTTTTATGACCGGATGTACTGCCCCCCTCCAAAAAATGTTGCCACTCTTCAAACACCCACTTTATTGCACACGGATGCCATTTACTAGGAAATGCACCCTGCGACAATATACCTCCAACCCACACTTCAGAAGCATCGACCTCTATAATGAATGGCCGAGTGATATCAGGCTGTATAAGAATCAGCGCAGAAGCAAAACATTTCTTTAAAGCATCAAATGCCTCACTGGCTAGATTGGACCATTTGGAAAAGCCCTTTTCCTGGTCATAATCATCAGAGGTTTGGCCACTACCGAAAAGTTCTTGATGACCTTATGGTAGAAGTTAGCAAAACCTGAAGACCTTTGTAAAGCTTTTTAGTGTTCTGGAGGATCCCAATCCATTACCACCCAGACTTTCACCGGATCCATGCAAAAACTGGTGGGCGATAAGCAATAACCTAGAAAAGGGATCTCCTGCTCTGGTTTTACAATTTATTGTCTCTGAGTATTTGTAAGACCTGCCTGACATGAATCCGACATGACCCGAGGTAAGGCAAATAAATCAATATATCAAGATAGACCACACATATCTACCTGCCAGGTGACAAAAAATGTAATTTACAAAGTGCTGAAAGATGGTGGGATCATTAGTCAATTTAAATGACATCACAAGGTTTTCATAGTGTCCATCATGTGCATTAAAGGCTGTCTTCCACTCATGCCCCCTCCTTAATATGAATGAGATTATATGCCCCCCTGAGGTCCAGTTAAAAAAACATTTTGTCCTGAAGATTTGGTTAAAGAGGTCCATAAAGAGAGGGAGAGGATATGGATCGCAGACCGTGATCAGAGTAAGCTTGTGGAAATCTAGGCAGGAGCATAACTACCAATATTTTTTTCTTAAAGAAAAAACCTGCTGCAACGGGAGATGAGGAAGGTCTGTTATGACCCTTTGCCAGAGTTCTGTGATATAGCCTTTCATGGCCTGCCTCTCCAGACCAGAAATATTATACAACCTGCTCTTATGTAACTTGGCCCCAGCAATAAGATTAATGGTGCAATCATAAGGATGATGACGAGGAGGGAATTGTTGACACCCCTGTTATGAAAACACATCCTCAAAGTCAGACAGTATTCCAGCAGAGACCGAGAATCCACCCTCGCTAACCGGGTGCCCAAGCAGTTTTCTTCATGATGCTTGCTCCACCTTACCACCTTCTGAGTCTGCCAGTCCACTACAAGATTGTGCCGTGTAAGCCAAGGTAGTCCAATTTACACAGGAAAGGGCAAGCCCTCTATCACATAACAATCGATTAATTCTGAGTGCATGGCCCCTACCTGCAGATGTATCACTCGAACGATCGGAGTAAAATACCTCTGACTCATGTGTGCAGAGTCAATATTGATTATTTGTATTAGTCTAGGGAGTTTATACGGCATGAGACTCTGGTCCTGGACAAACTTAGCAGCAGTCAGATTAAACCATGCCCCACTGTCTAGAAAGGCTGAAATAACCAACTTTTGCCAAGATAGTTCTCAGACGCTAAAAAAAATGTGACCTACCCACAGAGGAGATATGTACACCTGGGCGCCATAGTTTTCCGGCGACTGCTTGCAGTTATGTATGGAAGAACAAGTACCTACAAAATTACTCTTCCCACCACAAAAAAACACACTTCCACCCCCTTTATGCCGAACTGCAGGAGGATACATAAAATGAGTTGTCCCCCCAAATGCCTGGGTTCCTCGGTTGACTCCGCTTTAGGTTCCCTTGACCCAAAACTAGTGATGTGTGAATTTGTTTGGAAAACGATTGAAAAACATAAATTCAATACAAATATGGCACATTAGGATTCGTGATTGGAAACTCTAGCAAAATTTTATAAAATTGGTAACATTTGGTGATAAGTGCGGGAAAATATTTGCATTGCCACAAAAATATTTTCAGCACTTTTGCAACAATAATGGTGGTGTATCATGAGCATTTGGCATGTATTTGATGAGGGGAGGAGGTTTGCAGACCTCAGAGGCGCGGCATACTTGTAAACTGTAAAAAAAAAATTAACTAACTTTATGTGTGCACATTGCAGCTAGCCAACCAGGGCACAGAAAACATCCACAATATCCTGATACAATGGCTTCTGTCATTGGCTGCTGAAATGCTGAAATCACATGTCCTTCTCCATATAAAAAGCAGATATCATGTTTTAGCGCCATTTTGACACTAACAGCGCAGAGACGCTGCTCCTGATGCTGGCATTGTTAGAAGCTAGATTTTAGCTAGTTAGCTAGGTGGTTGTTTCTTACTCAGATAGTTTAGCTAAGTAGTGTCCTGTGTGGCTGTTAAATCCACCTTCCAGCAATTTTTTTTTGCCCTTACTGAGGGCCACAGACAAAGACAGCAGTGCACATGTCATACAAGTGTGTTGTGCACTGCTTCTATTGTGTTACATGCACGAGTATAGCATTCTAAATCTTATCTTTTCACTAACTAAATGTGAAACAGCATGCCATATCCTACTTTGTCATTTAGTGATGTGGTTACATAGTTCTGTGATTTGAGCATGAAGAAATAATTTTTTGGGGCAGTTGCTAGCGTGATTCACCATGCCATATCTCTCTTTGTTATTTAGCGGTGGTGAAATTCCACAGTGTACATAGCTCATGCACATTAAAAAAAAAAATATTTTTTTTTTGTTGCTAAATGTAATACAGCTTTCCGTATTCCCCGTTTTCATTTTGTGGTGGTGATATGAACCTGTCTGCAGACCTCACGCACATAACTTTGTGGTGGTTAAATTGTTGTGTGTGCAGAGCTGTTGCACATTGAAAAATACCAAAAATGTTTTTTTCCTTTTTTACTATCGTGATACAGCACGCTAAATCCAAATTTGAAATTATTTGGGGCATATCTTCTAGATTATACAGGCATCATCCACACTAAAAAAAAATTCTTCTGTTAATAACGCCATATAGTATGGGACATCTCACTTTGAAATTGTTTGTTGCATCTTGTCTGATATAGAGGCCTAATCCATAGGCCTCAAAAAAATTATTCTGTTACAAAAATCCCACAATAGGGGACATCTCGCTTTCAAATTTTTTGTAGCATCTAGTCTATGTTATAGAGGCCTCATCCACAGGCCCAAAACAAATTATTCTGTTGCTAACATCATACAGTAGAGGACATCTCACTTTGAAATTGTTTGTAGCATATTGTCTGTTATAGATGTCTGATTCACAAGCCCCTGAAAATTCTTCTGTTATTAACGTCATACTATAGGGGACATCTGACTTTCAAATTGTTTGTACCATGTAGTCTGTTATAGAGGCCTAATCCACAGGCACTAAAAAAATCCTTCTGTTACCAACATCGAACAGTAGGGGACATCTCACTTTCAAATTGTTTGTAGCATATCTTCTTAGTCATACAGGCCTCATCCACATGCAAAAAATTCTTTCTTCTGTGACTAACGCGATTCAGCATGCCATAGTTCACCTTGTAATTTACTGTAGCTAAAATTCAGCTGTTTGCAGAGCTGGTGCAGAGTTTAAAATCTAATTTTTTGTTGCTAATACTGTGCTCCTACCACACTATATGAGCAGCATGACTGGGAAAAAGCGAGGCCGTGGTGGAAGGGGGATTAGGCTTGGTGTTCAAGGTGTATGTGGGGTAGTTGAATATCATATAAACACCCTCAAAAAAATTCTTTATTATTAAAAGAACCCCAAACAAAGGGGATCACACCACAAAGCGAACACAACAAAAACAAAAACAAAAAAGTGCCCAGAGAAAAAAAAGCTTTAAAATGGGGATGATACTGCGAGTCCCTGTTACAGATTAACACTCGAGGTTGACACCCTAGGGGGGAGTGTTGTGGCGCCCCCGCTCAACGATGACTCCCCCTAGGGACCCTGTTGTACCCTGCAGCCACTAGGGGAACCCCTTTCCCGATACTAAAGTGACCCCTAGCACTATACAAAGGCAATTCCTACGATAAGGAGGACCCTTATACCCCAAATAAAAACAAATGTAGGAACACACCGGCATTATGATGGTATATTAAGGTGAAGATGAAAAATAGATTAATAAATCCTCCTTAAACTCAAGATCAGAGGATATAATATCAGTTACATCACCATATGATGCGAATACCCATGAGAAGCACCAATTCTGACCATTAGATGCACATTAGTTCAGGCTTGCCCAACAATGAACGGATAGCACAGGGAATCACCCTCAGACAAAAAATACATTTAGACCCATAACGGGTCAATAACCTCTGAGTGCATACCCACAATGTATATAGATATCGCCTCAATACTCATATCGCCTCAATATGGTCTCAATACTCATCTTATCGCCTGCCATCTGCCAGTCAAATTATTACGCCTCAATGCGTTTCGCCTCATGTGGGCTCATCAGGAGGCCCGATATCACAGTAACATGTGTCCTGACGTGGTACAGTAGATGGATCGCCTCGATAGCCCCCTCCATTTATACATACCGCTTCACTAATGCCCGCCAGCCACGGACGTCATGATAGGGACACACCCCCTCCCCTCAATTGCGCATGTCAGTATCGGCGTGTACACATTCCCCAATATCACCTCACAGCGCGACGCTATGGTTTCGTCAGCAGACCGGAAGAAAAAGTTCCCTTACTGTTTCCGGTTCACTAAGCTGCTGGACTCGCGCCCACCCATCGCGCATGCTCCCAGCGGCCGATGCAGACATCCGGGACAGAGCTGTGGAATGCAAACCTCATTCCATATCAAGAGCGCATGCTCATAATGAACCGCATCATCATGGCAACAGATATAATCAGCGCAGAGCCTACTAAAACATCAAAAGTGCACACTCATAGTGGACCGCCCCACCAGAAGAAACAATAGAGGGGAATGTCAAATGTCATTATGTAAATTCACGCCGATCAAAAGGGCATAGATTCATATCAGCCAACACATTAAGAGATGATAGGCAGATTGAGCAAAGAGGGAGGATTTTGTCTAGATGAAAATGAACACGAACATTATAAGTTATTTTGTACATATTAATCCATAATTATATTCCAACGGTCTGTTTGCCATTAAAGAGGTGACATAATACAAGTGATGGCCCAGAGGACCATATAGTCACAGCCGCCTATTTTCCACAAAATATAGTGGCAAAATCCAGAGTCCATAATCCCATACGGTGTTGTGAGTTCATTTTCCCCTTCACCATTGAGGTCTGATGAACTCCCTCTTCTGGTGAAGGAAGGTGGTGAGGCTGATTACCAAGCACCTGAGCAGGATGATGATGACTGGGTGACTGGAATTGCTGACAGGATATAAGGTAGCCGATGCCCTTCTGCCTTGCTGGTGATTTCTCAGAGGGATTCTAGGAGACCAGTCTGATTCCTGCTTCTCAAAAGCTAAGTTTTCTGCTCTGCTTTTTGTATTTGTGTTTTGGTTTTGTTTTGCCTTGTTTTTCTGGATTTCTGCCATTCCCTGCTGGGGTGAGCTGAATTCCTTTTTGCTCTGTCTTCAGAAAATACCTGAGTACTGATATAGTCTTTTTGAAGTCTAGCGTCTTCAGGGCTTTTTTCCCTATCAGTCTGTTGGCTCTTGTTTTGATAGGGTTTTGGTGGATTGCAGACAGCAGCTTTTCTATCCTGTCCTATTTACTTAGCTTGGGCCCCATCATTTGCTCAGCCTATCTTTCTATCTGTGTGAGTGTTTTTTCATCTTGCTTCACCGTCATTATATGTTGGGGGCTGCCTATTGCTTTGGGGTCTGCTCTGGGGCAGTTTAGATTTCCCTTTCTGTCTTTAGGCTATTTAGTTCTCCGGCTGTGATTGAGGGGTCTAGGGCACCGTAGGAACCCCCCACGCGGCTACTGCTAGTTGTTGTTGATAGGTTCAGGGGTCTGCAATCCGATAGCTGCCAACTTCTCTGGTTTTCTGGACTTAGCTAGTATTTCTGTTTTTGCCTCCTACGGTGACTCATTCATAACAATACGGTATTAGAAGGGGAAATTGATACCCATAGATTCCTCATAATGACATATGAAGTTCCCAAAAGCAGAACACTCACTAAGAATTGAAAAACAATCCAGTTGACCACAAGGGTCAGAATAAAGATTACATGGTTAGAGAAAACAGGCAAAGGACAACTGTTCGTTAATGCCCTTGGGCTCCAAGCTCTCCATCCTAAAGATCCATTCACATTCTCTTTTGAGGATGGTTTTGTCCATGTTCCCCCCTCGGCGATTAACATTGACTACCTCAATAACCATAATTTTAATATCGGCAAGATGGCTATTGTGGACCAGTTGCATGTGTTTTGCCAGTGGGGTATGCCTCCCATTTCTAATGTCCCCCATATGCTCACCCACTCTCCGTCTGAATTCCCTTTTGGTCTTACCTATATAGTCTTTCGGACAGGAGCATCTAGCCAAATATACCACTCCAGTGGTTTTACAGTTCGAGAAATCGCGTTGGTAAAATGTTTTCCCCGTGGCTGAGCTATAGAAGGACTTGCCAGGTTTCATCCATTTACACATGCTACAGTCTCCACATTTAAAGTAACCACATGGTTTCCTATCAAGCCATGTACCCTTCACTGCCGGTCTTTTGTATTGACTGTGTACCAACATGTCTCTAATGGATTTCCCCTTTCTAAAAGTGATGTTTGGACGTTCACCTACCAAATCTTTTAAATTGGGGTCCAGTCTCAGAATATACCAGTGTTTTACCAGCACTCTCCTAACCTCCTGATGTTTAATTTCAAAAGTGCCGATAATTCTCAAAGTGTCCGAGTCATCAATGACAGTACGTTTCTGTAGGAGCTGTTGCCTATCCGCTCTTTCTGCAATCTTGTATGCTGTATCAAGGACATGTTTCGGATAGCCTTTTTCACTAAACCTATTATACATGTCCCCTGCCTTACTATAGAAGAGATCATTTCTAGAGCAGTTTCTCCTCAATCTGAGGAACTGACCCTTAGGAATTCCTCTTTTGAGGAGTTGAATGGTGACTCTGCCAATGTAATAAACTGTTGGTACTCGTTGGTTTACGATGGATTCTCGTAGAAATAACCCCAAAAGACTCCCTCTTGATTTTAACATCCAAGAATGCTAATTCTTCCTTCTCAATCTCGGAGGTGAATCTGAGGCCTACACTGTTCTGATTCAACTCTCCTACAAAAGCCTCAAATTGCTCTTTCATCCCTTACCATACCACAAAAACATCATCTATATAACGATACCATATAGATATGTGCTCCTGCCACCATCTTGTGTCACCTCCAAAGACAATAGTTTCCTCCCACCAGCCCAGGAACAGATTTGCATATGATAGGGCACAGGGACTCCCCATCGCGGTGCCCCTGAGCTGGTGGAAGTACTTCCCATCGAATGTGAACACATTATGAGTAAGTGTAAACCTGAGAAGGGATAACACAAAGTTGTTATGTTTACTACAGGTTATAGATCTTTGCTGAAGGAAGTATTCCACACCTTTAATTCCCTCCTGGTGTGGTATATTGCTGTACAGTCATGGCCAAAAGTTTTGAGAATGACACAAATATTATATTTTCACATGATCTGCTGCCCTCTGGTTTTTATGTGTGTTTGACAGATGTTTTTATCACATACAGAAATATAATTGCAATCATATTATGAGTAACAAAAGGTTATATTGACAGTTAGAATGAGTTAATGCAGCAAGTCAATATTTGCAGTGTTGACCCTTCTTCTTCAGGACCTCTGCAATTCTCCCTGGCATGCACTCAATCAACTTCTGGATCAAATCCTGACTGATAGCAGTCCATTCTTGCAAAACCAATGCTTTTATTTTGTCTGAATTTGAAGGTTTTTGTTTGTCCACCCGTCTCTTGATGAATGACCACAAGTTCTCAATGGGATTAAGATCTGGGGAGTTTCCAGGCCATGGTCCCAAAATCTCTATGTTTGGTTCCCTGAGCCATTTAGTTATCACCTTTGCTTTATGGCAAGGTGCTCCATCATGTTGAAAAAGGCATTGTTGATTGCCAAACTGCTCTTGGACGGTTGGGAGTTGCTCTCGGAGGACATTCTGGTACCATTCTTTATTCATGGCTGTGTTTTTAGGCAAGACTGAGAGAGAGCCCATTCCCTTGGCTGAGAAGCGACCCCAAACATGAATGGTTTCAGGATGCTTGACAGTTGGCATGAGACAAGACTGGTGGTAGCGCTCACCTCGTCTTCTCCGAATAAGCCGTTTTCCAGATGTCCCAAACAATCGAAATGGGGATTCATCAGAGAAAATGACTTTACCCCAGTCCTCAGCAGTCCACTCCCTGTACCTCTTGCAGAATATCAGTCTGTCCATGATGTTTTTTCTGGAGAGAAGTGGCTTCTTTGCTGCCCTCCTTGAGACCAGGCCTTGCTCCAAGAGTCTCCGCCTCACAGTGCGTGCAGATGCACTCACACCTGCCTGCTGCCATTCCTGAGCAAGCTCTGCACTGCTGGTAGCCCAATCCCACAGCTGAAACACTTTTAAGAGACGGTCCTGGCGCTTCCTGGTCTTTCTTGGGCGCCCTGGAGCCTTTTTGGCAACAAGGGAACCTCTCTCCTTGAAGTTCTTGATGATGCGATAGATTGTTGACTGAGGTGCAATCTTTCTAGCTGCGATACTCTTCCCTGTTAGGCCATTTTTGTGCAGTGCAATGATGACTGCACGTGTTTCTTTAGAGATAATCATGGTTAACAGAAGAGAAACAATGATGCCAAGCACCAGCCTCCTTTTAAAGTGTCCAGTGGTGTCATTCTTACTTAATCATGACAGATTGATCTCCAGCCCTGTCCTCATCAACACCCACACCTGTGTTAATGGAGCAATCACTGAAACGATGTTAGCTGGTCCTTTTAAGGCAGGGCTGCAATGATGTTGAAAGAGGTGGCAGCCAAATTACCTTTGCTTCCCCCCATGTCCCAACTCTCCAACTGTACAACTAACTCTACGGAACCACAGATGGGTGAGTCTGAAGAGCTATTCACACATTCTAGGCCATAGTCTTCAGAAGTGTACTCAAAAGCTTCACAGAGTCAAGAGGAGGAAATCTGCAACAAAGCCCAAAATTTTTTTAGCTTGGATCTGGGGCAGGATGAAGTAAGGTCTGAGCATCATCCTGACCATCATCATCAGACATTAACCCCCGGGGGAGGCAATCCTGATGAAACTACGATGTCTAAGGCTCAAGTGGATTGTACTGTTCTGTCAGGGCTGGAAGAGGAGGAGGGTGACTCCAAGGGCGAGGAATGTGATAACACAGAGGATGATGATGAGGTGGTAGATCCCAGTTGGCGTGAACATAGAGGGACACAGCTGAGTAGGTCATCTGAGGAGGAAGATGAGGAGGTTATGTTGCGCCGTACGTCACAAACACACAGTGAAGCAGCCATGACAAGCAATGCATCCTCAACCACAACTTTTGCTATGTCCAGCAGCATTTGCGGGACTGCCGCTCACAGAGGGGGCAAAGGTTGCCTACCCTGGGCCTTTTTTGGCACAGCAAAGGATGAACCAACTCATGTAATCTGCAACTTTGCAAAAAAACTGAGTAGAGGTAAAAAGTGCAATAATTTAACAACTACATGTATGAACATTCACATGCGCAATCAACATGCATTACTCTGGGTATCCCACTGTGCTAAGATGCAGACCAGCGGACCTCAACAACGATCAACCTGAGAACTCACCGTCAGCTGTAATGGAAGCGGACATGCCTGCTGTTTTTTACTGATCTCAGAGAACAAGCACATCACAACTTTCTCAATCCACCACACCATCTCTGCCTGCACCTTACTCATGGTCCAGCAGTTTGCTTGGTACTCCACCCTCTCTCAGCACTGCAGCCAGCCCACGATACCACAGTTGTGGTCATGTAAAAGATTGTTACATTCTGCGCATGACAAAGCTAAGAGGTTGAACTTCAGCATCTCCAATCTGTTGGCCACGGAATTGCTGCCTTTCTGCCTGGTAGATACAGATGGTTTCCAAAAGCTGATGGCCGTCGCAGTCCCTCAGTACCAATTGCCCAGTCGCCATTACTTTTCTAAGAAAGGTGTGTCTGTGCTACACCAGCATGTAGCAGACAACATCACCCATTGCTTGACTAAATCTCTGTATCTCTGTCTGCCAGGGTGCATTTCCCTCAGACACTTGGATGAGTAAGCATGGCCAAGGGCATTACATCTCACTGACTGGGCACTGGGTGACTCTGGTGGCAGTGGGAGCAGGTGCTGCTTCACAACTCTTTGAATCCCCAAGGCTTGCAGGAGAAATATCTACATTTACCACTTCCTCCACTGCTTCTGCCTCCTCCGCCATCTCCTCTAGGGCCTCCACCTGTGCTCTCAACCTCTGCCTTAATTAGACAAGCATTCCAACAGTGCAGAGTGAATCCCCACCACCTCCATACTGCGCAGCCAAGGCTCACCACAATCAGGCAGTGTTTAAATTGATATGCCTGTAGTACGTGTGCCAACTGGGGGGAGGTCCCTTTTGGCCGCGAGACAGACTGACGACAGACGCAGAAACATGTTCAATCAGGTGCAACTTTATTGGATGTCCTCTTGACATCCACAGCAAACACGACAGCTTCTGCTCCTAGGCCGGGCTACCTGTCACCTCCCTCCTGCTCCTCTTTGGTGAAGACCCTCTGGGTTCTTACACCGTGGCTGCCGTTAGGCCCACGGCCACAGCGCTTTCCCCTGCAAAGTCTGCACGCTGCTATACTTACTGCTCCTTCAGTGTCCAGCCGTCCAGTACCCCAGGCCTCCTTTGTCCTGTGTCCTTCGTTCTGCAGCTGTCCTGTCAGGGCCACCCCCCGGCTATCCATCTCCCTCCTGTGTCTCTTCCTGGGCTCTGCTTTCTTCTATCTTCTCCTGAGCTCTTCTCTGTCTCTGTCACCCCCTGAGAGAGGTCTGTCTAACCCTGGGACTCTCTTTCTTTTTATCTCCTTATTCTGGAAATCCCCTTCCCAGTCCCGTAACTCCGCCCACCATGACTCTGCTTTTGTCATTATGGGAGAGGGTTAAACATAAATATTGGAGCAATGACGATTCTGCTTCACATCACTTGTCTTATCTATTGCATTATTTCTGTACTGTCTTGTGTATAAATATGTGATTCTTCAGATGTATTAAGGGCCAGTCACACTAAGAGATATCGCTAGCAATATCGCTATAACTAGTGACGTTATAGCGATATTGCTAGCGATATCTCTGTGTCTGATACTTACCTACGACCGGCTCCCCCGCTGGTTATCGCTGATCGCGCGAGAACGTTCAGGACTGTTTCTCGTCGTCAGCTTCCTGCGGCGCTTCCTGCTGTGAAGACGAGCGACGCGTGGAGCCGGGCAGGAGGACGCAGGATCGCCTGGTGTGACAGGTAAGTAGCGACCCCCGTCCCCAGCGATGTCGCTGGTGAGATCTGCCTGTGTGGCAGCTCACTAGCGACCACTTAGCGATGTACCAGCGATCCTGACCGCGTCATATCGCTGGTCGGGATCGCTGGTACATCGCTAAGTGTGACAGTACCTTTAGTCTAGCCTGATGAAGAGACCTGAATAATCTCAAAAGCTTTCAGTTTGTTACCATCTTTTCAGTTAGCCATTAAAAGGTATCAACCACTGAGGACTCTCAATTCTAAATATTCTTCTATCTACTGGCTAACACGGTACAAATATATATATCTTTTCTGTATCGTTTTTCTAGAAACTTTTAAACTATTCGGCATATCTCCTAAGTATCCATCTTCATTTATAACTAGAGTTGAGCGATACCGTCCGATACTTCAAAGTATCGTATCGGATGGTATCGGCCGATCTTTAAAAAAAGTATCGGTATCGCCGATTCCGATACCGGAAGTCCCATTCAAGTCTATGGGACTTCCGGTATCGGAATAAGAAAAACCCTTTCCTGCCCTTGTACAGCCTCTCTGGGGTCTGTACGGGCCTTTCGGGGGGCTGTGCCGGCCTGCCAGGGGGTCTGTGCAGGCTCCGGTGGTCTGTGCCGGCCTGCCGGTGGTCTGTGCAGGCTCCGGGGGGCTGTGCCGGCCTGCCAGGGGGTCTGTGCAGGCTCCGGTGGTCTGTGCCGGCCTGCCGGTGGTCTGTGCAGGCTCCGGGGGGCTGTGCCGGCCTGCCGGGGGGCTGTGCCGGCCTGCCGGGGGGCTGTGCCGGCCTGCCGGGGGGCTGTGCAGGCCTGCCGGGGGGCTGTGCAGGCTCCTGGGGGCTGTGCCGGCCTGCCGGGGGGCTGTGCCGGCCTGCCGGGGGGCTGTGCCGGCCTGCCGGTGGTCTGTGCAGGCTCCGGGGGTCTGTGCAGGCTCCGGGGGTCTGTGCAGGCATCGTCCGATGGGACTACAAGTCCCATCGGGCGATGCCTGCTACCATGACAGTGATTGACACATTAGCCAATGATGGGACAGTAGTAGTCCCATCATCCGGCTAATGTGTTAAATGTAAAAAAAAAAAAAAAAAAAAAAAAAAAAATTACATGCTACATACATACAACATGCATACTACATACATGCTACATTCATACTACATGCAACATACATACTACATATATACTACATGCATGCTACATACATACTGCATGCTACATGCATGCTACATACATACTACATACATACTACATGCTACATACATACTACATATATACTACATACATACTACATACATACTACATGCATGCTACATACATACTACATGCATGCTACATACATACCACATACATAACACATATATACTACATGCATGCTACATACATACTACATGCTACATACATACCATATACATACTACATGCATGCTACATACATACTACATGCATGCTACATATATACTACATGCATGCTACATACATACTACATGCTACATACATACTACATATATACTACATGCATGCTACATACATACTACATGCTACATACATACTACATATATACTACATGCATGCTACATACATACTACATATATACTACATGCATGCTACATACATACCACATATATACTACATACATACAATACATTCATACAATACATACATAGACATACAGTACATATAACATAGAGTAACATACTTACCAATACTTGTCACATTGTTCCCCGAAGCCATTGTCTTTCCGGAATAAATATTAACATAACAAACCACAAAAATACTCACCCACGATCCGAAGCAGTCCACGAGTGTGTCCCACGACGATCTTGGGTAGAGAACTGCAGCATCAGCTGTTGCTGCCGTTCTCTACTGGCTGCAGGAATTCAATGACGGAAGGTAGGTATCCTTCCGCACTGTATTCCTCCGCCACTTAAAAAAAAAAAAGTCCCTAGTCTCACTTTATGCCATTGCTGTGTGGGAAATTCCCACGCAGCAATGGCATAAAGTGAGACTAGGGACTTTTTTTTTTTTAAGTGGCGGAGGAATACAGTGCGGAAGGATACCTACCTTCCGTCATTGGATTCCTGCAGCCCGTAGAGAACGGCAGCATCATCTGATGCTGCAGTTCTCTACCCAAGATCGTCGTGGGACACACTCGTGGACTGCTTCGGATCGTGGGTGAGTATTTTTGTGGTTTGTTATGTTAATATTTATTCCGGAAAGACAATGGCTTCGGGGAACAATGTGACAAGTATTGGTAAGTATGTTACTCTATGTTATATGTACTGTATGTCTATGTATGTATTGTATGTATGTAGTATGTATGTAGTATGTATGTAGCATGCATGTAGTATATATGTAGTATGTATGTAGCATGCATGTAGTATATATGTAGCATGTATGTAGTATGTATGTGGTATGTATGTAGCATGTAGTATGTATGTAGCATGCATGTAGCATGCATGTAGTATGTATGTGGTATGTATGTAGTATGTATGTAGCATGTAGTATGCATGTAGCATGCATGTAGCATGCATGTAGTATGTATGTAGTATGTATGTAGTATGTATGTAGCATGCATGTAGTATGTAGTATGTATGTAGCATGCAGTATGTATGTAGCATGTATGTAGTATGTATGTAGTATATATGTAGTATGTATGTAGCATGCATGTAGTATGTATGTAGCATGTAGTATGTATGTAGCATGCATGTAGTATGTATGTAGCATGCATGTAGTATGTATGTAGCATGTATGTAGTATGTATGTAGTATATATGTAGTATGTATGTAGCATGTAGTATGTATGTAGCATGCATGTAGTATATATGTAGTATGTATGTAGCATGTAGTATGTATGTAGCATGCATGTAGTATATATGTAGTATGTATGTAGCATGCATGTAGTATGTATGTAGTATTTTTTTTTTTTTTTTTTAACATTTAACACATTAGCCGGATGATGGGACTACTACTGTCCCATCATTGGCTAATGTGTCAATCACTGTCATGGTAGCAGGCATCGCCCGATGGGACTTGTAGTCCCATCGGACGATGCTTGCACAGACCCCCGGACATCAGCACAGCCCCCCGGCAGGCCGGCAGAGACCCCAGGCAGTCCACACAGCCCCCCGGCAGGCCGGCACAGCCCCCCGGCAGGCCGGCAGAGACCCCCGGAAGGCCCGAAATGACGGCGCATCATGATGCGCACACACCGCGCATCATGATGACGTCAGGCCGTCAATCAACTGAACTTCCGATTCCGATGCCGAATTCCGATATTGAAAAAATATCGGAAGTCGGTATCGGAATTCCGATACAGCAAGTATCGGCCGATACCCGATACTTGCGGTATCGGAATGCTCAACACTATTTATAACTCAAAATATTTATTCCAACACTATTAATTTTCTATAAAAACACTCATAACATCATTTGCAACCACAAGAGCGCCCCCTTCCTTTATGGAAAGTACCCCCAACAAAGTTTTTCATCCTAAAAGAGGAGGAAATATCCAAAAAAAATTGCTCCTTCGGGAAGCTTTTTGGATTATTCAATTAGATACAAAACAACCAAAGGGATTAAACGATTGCATACACCATGTATATTTACTAAGCATAAAATATGTATAAAACATTTTTGGACAAAAACAAAAAATTTTTTTTCTTAATTTTTTGGAACAGTATATACTGTACCTCATTATATGAATGCAATAATTTTAATAATGGTTTGCTTCATGTATACATTTATATATATATGAAAGATAATAAATATACTGTTTGTTAATAAACGAATATGTGCTATGGTATATGATGTCGCATGAATATATAAACTATATATTTGTTTTTTGATGTGAAATTTATTCATGTTGAATTAGTTTCTGCAATGTGAGCTCTGTTGCGTGCATTCTGTTAGGAGCAGCTGCTAATTAACTGTGATGTCATAGAAACTCACACCTGTATAAATTACTTCTCTTGTTGTTATTTTGATACATTCTATGACTAAGGGCTGATAGCTAGAAACGCGTAAGAATGTGACTCGGTTTTTATCTATTTGTGGATATATCTACACGTTTTTATGATGGTGTGAAATAAAGAAGAATTGTTTTTTATTATTCAGCTGTGTGATCCCACAACTTTTTTCTTCCTCTCATTGTGATCCGATGATCAGGCGGAATATTTTGGGATCGCTGCTGGCAAATTCAAGGCTACCAGGCACATTGACACGGTGAGGCATTCCGTTTTTCCTTGTATTTTTTTCTGTCTACCCCAGCACATCCCTGCTGCATCAGGAATAGGGTTTCTTACCCCGAGGGGTCGCGGAACAGTCCCATGAGCTGAACAATGGCACACAGCAGTCTCGGTAGTCCATGAACATCAACGGTGCTCCGGGCCATCTCCTGATGGCTGAGCTTCTCTGCCTGCAGAAGGGAACCCCACAGTAGTGGAGCCTCCGGGATGCCTGGCAGTCCCTGGGCCACGAGTGTCCCTAGTGCCCGAGACCCAGGAGTACACCTCCTCTTTATGGGGTTCCGTATTCTTAGGGGTACACGATCACAGCCACCGCATAGTAGCCGCGGGGACAATACTCTTTATAGAAGGACACCCTGTCCCCCATCTGCAGAGCCCTCCCATGCTTAATGGAGGCTGCATTGAGGTAAACTTCATGGCCAGTCTCTGCCTCTTTAATATACTGGTAGCTCCACTCGACGTTGGTATACACGAGCCGCCTGTGGCTCCAGGGGACAGACATGGTGGTTTCCCCCTTCTCATGGAGGGCGGCCCAGATCTCCCACTCCTTGTTCTTTTTCTGGGCGATGATGTCGGCGATCCAGACAGACGGCCCCGTGTAGGCCGCAGACCTGCTCCGCGCTGGTGACGCGGGACGGGGAGAAGCCGGGTGAGAAGGCCGGGGGTCGATGGCGGGGACGTCAACCGGCCCAGGATAGGCCGTGGATTCGTCGGGCACCGAAGTTGGTGAGAGCGAGGAGGCCGGGGGGGCGAGACTCAGGAGCACGGATCTTAGGCCTCGCACCCCCTTGGGCCGGTGACAGATGACAGGGCGGAGCTGGGCAGGGAGGCTAGGGATCACTATCGGGAATTTTGGGCCTAGTGTCCAGGTGAGGAGGGGAAGTGGGAGCTGCCTGCGGTTCTGCCGACCAGGGCGGGGAGACGCTCACCTTCCCCGGCGCTGCGGCCTCCTTCCGACTGCTCCGCAGCTCCTCCAGGGACTCGGGCTCCCGAGCGACTGGAGTTTCCACGATGCCGCCAGCCTCCTCCCACTGGACGGGCTCGATGTCAACAGCCATCACCCGCGGGGAGGATCCTCTGCTGCTTCCGGTCCCATCGCCTGGTGTCCGCTGCTGTTCTTCATCCCGCCATCCGGCAGGACCGGCCTCCAGGCACAATGGTTCTGCAGGACACGTCAGCGATGTCTTCTCCAATGGCCACTTCGTTACGGCCAGTGCTGCGGGTGGGCACACCTCCTCCCTCCACTCTGCAGGTCCAGGTGTCCGCATACCCAGCTCAGTCCGGGGATCTTCTTTCCGGGTAAGTGTCCGGTACACCGGCTGTCACTCCCAGGCACAGGTGATGCGGCGGACCTCGACCTCCCGCCGCCATTGCCACTCCACCCGTCCAAGGCCACAGCAGCTGCAGCGTCTCATCATGTCCGTTTTTCCGAGGTTTAATGGCGCCAAACAGCTGCACCCAGCCTGATAAGTGGTGTCACTCCCGTTACAGGGTGGGGCATTGGCCGGCCCCTCCATCCATTTTCCAGCATTCAGTGGGAAGGGGCGGCTGTCACTTGACGTACACCACTCCCTCCAGGGGCGGGCTCGGCATGGCTGTCCCTGGTAGTCCAATATAGTGCCAACCTCCTCCATCCCAACGGTCGCCATTTCTAGAGGTGTGCAAAGTCTCTTTCAGGATTCCTTTTTAGTGAAATCCGGCCTGTAGTCCATTAATGTAGAAGAGTACCCAGCTTTTCGGTAACGGCACCCAGCAATTCCAGCAGTGTTACTCTGGGTCAAATCCGGCAATCCCAATCACAGTCCCAGATTGGAATCCACTCCAGCAAATCTTCAACCCATTCAGCTCGGGTCCTTTAAATCTTTGGTGCGATATCACCGCCGGCGTTGGTGTATTAGGCGGTGATGATCCTGCCGACTACGCCACTTGTACGTGTGCTGACTGGGGGGTGCTCCCTTTCGGCTGCGAGACAGACTGTTGACAGACGCACAAACACGTTCAATCAGGTCCAACTTTATTGGGTGCCCTCTTGACATCCACAGCAAACATGACAGCTTCTGCTCCTAGGCCTGAGTACCTGTCACCTCCCTCCTGCTCCTGTTCGGCGAAGACCCTCCGGGTTCATACACCGTGGCTGCCATTAGACCCACGGCCACAGCGCTTTCCCCTGCCAAGTCTTCCCGCTGCAATACTTACTGCTCCTTCAGTGTCCAGCCGTCCGGTACCCCAGGCCTCCTTTGTCCTGCGTGCTTCGTTCTGCAGCTGTCCTGTCAGGGCCACCCCCCTGACTATCCGTCTCTCTCCTCTGTCTCTTCCTGGGCTCTGCTTTTTTCTATCTTCTCCTGAGCTCCTCTCTGTCGCCCCCTGAGAGAGATCTGTTTAACCCTGGGACTCTCTTTCCTTTTATCTCCTTATTCTGGAAATCCCCTTCCCAGTCCCGTAACTCCGCCCATCATGACTCTGCTTTTCCCTAGCCTAAAGCTGCTGACAACCCTATGTCTCCATCTAGTGGCCAAAACCTGGTACTATACCGTCTTTTACTAATTCTAGCTGTTGTCCCACACATACTGTATACATTCAAGTCAGAATAAAGCATTGTACACATCACCTTTTACATTTTCCTTCTTCATCAGACAGGTCCATAGGTCAGTACACCCCCCTACATGCCTTCGAGATCATAGTCATACAGCTGAAGAGTTGTGGATAGCTCTCTAGGCTGAGTTTGAGCAATGGATTTCTCCGTTGAACCTGCATCCAGGTAAAGCAGTGTTCCATATTGGTGCAAACCTGATGGCAGTCCTACGGTGAGGCAAGCTCACAAACGTGCCTCGCATAGCTCATGTCCTCAACCTGGTGGTACAGTGTTTTCTCTGCCACTACCCTGGCCTGGGTGGGCTGCTGCAGAAAGCACGGAAGCTGTGTGCTCACTTCTGCCATTCACACCCCTCAGGTCATCAACTTGCATCAATACAGATGTCTTTGTCCATACCAGTTACAGGTTAAGATGCGATGTGGATGAGACATGGTGGAATTCCACTCTGCACACGTTGCAGCGGCTGTGGCAGCAGCAACAAGCATTGACACATGTCGTATAGCCTGGGCCAATGCATTACGGATGTGGTGCATATTACGTTTACGGAGTGGGCACAGATTAAGGACCTCTACACCCAGCAGACATTGAATAGCCTGTGGGAGGAGATGGTGGTCCCTGAAGAAGAGGAAGAAGAAGCAGAGGAGGATGCAGAAGGAATAACATTGTCTCTAAGTTCAAGGTGCAAGATCCAAGGTACAAATAGAGGAGGAAGAGGTGATGGGCGAGCAACTGTCAGGAGATGAAGAGGATAATCCTCCCCTCTCTGTTGCTTGTGGTTGGGGGGAGGGGATGGAGGAAACAAGCATCAAGGGACCATTTTTTTGCCCCCCCGGCTACAAAAATGTGCCCCCAGACACCCCAGAAATGGCGCATCTATAAGATGTGCCATTTCTGGCTCTTATCCTCTCTATTCCCATTGCCCTGTAGCGGTGGCTAATGGGTTAATATAACAAAGGGTTAATGTCACTCATTAGTTCATCCTCAGGTCAGCCGGGGACTCCCACTTATGTCACTGAGGCTGCAGGGAGTCCCCTGGCTGACCTGAGGTGAACTAATGAGAGTGGGAAAAATGTCAGAAACTTTCCCACGGTAATTAGTTTATCTCCAGGCAGCCATTGAGGATGCGCAGAGCTGAATTAATTCATTCTGAAGTAGTTTACAGTGGGGCTGGTTGCATTAGCACCGGTCCCTCATTGTAAACTATTTAACCCCTTCTGATGGATTGCAGCATGGGACATGACTGAACGGCAGAGAGGTAAGGATATTGTTTATTTTTTATGCTGTTTTTTTGCAGGTCATGTTTTTTTTGGGATTACCAGAGTAATAAAAATTTGTCAAAAGCTTGGTGTCTTAATTTCATTAAAAGACTTTTTAATTAATGTCT
This sequence comes from Dendrobates tinctorius, assembly GCF_039654945.1. Classification (NCBI taxonomy): domain Eukaryota; kingdom Metazoa; phylum Chordata; class Amphibia; order Anura; family Dendrobatidae; genus Dendrobates; species Dendrobates tinctorius. The sequence goes on along the minus strand of NW_027361788.1, from coordinate 6,965,406 downwards.
GTGTGTGGTTTTTAACCATTTCATAGTATAGGGTTAATAATGGATCAGTGTCTTATTGACACCTCTCCATTATTAATCGGCTTAATGTCACCTTACAATCGAATGATGACATTAACCCTTTGTTATATTAACCCATTAGCCACCGCTACAGGGCAAAGGGAATAGAGAGGATAAGTGCCAGAAATGGCACATCTTATAGATGCGCCATTTCTGGGGTGTCTGGGGGCACATTTTTGTAGCCGGGGTGGGGGGCAAAAATGGTCCCTCTCATGGCTATACGGAGCACTATTTAGGGGACATTCCTCCGTATTACGCATGCAAAATACGGACCGTATATTGCGTCAGTTAGTGTGACCCCGGCCTTATACTATTTCTATTCTCGTGAAAATTACGCCACTTCGGTGGTGTCCGGTCCTCATTTTTTTAATGTGAAAACTCCTGGTTTGGTTTCCACGACTTGGATCTAGTGGAAGACCTGTCGGTCCCTATTACACTATTTCTACTGCGGTGAAATTGAGGCCACTTTGGTGGTGTCTGCCAAATATTTTTGGAAATGTGAACATTTCTGGTTGGGTGTCCATCTGCTGGATTGGGTGTAGTGGAAGTCCTGTCAGTCTCTATTATACTATTTCTACTCTCGTGAAATTGATGCCACTTTGGTGGTGTCTGCCAATAATTTTTGGAAATATGAACACTTCTGGTTGGGTGTCCATCTGCTTGATTGGGCGTAGTGGAAGACCTGTCGGTCCCTATTATACTATTTCTACTGTGGTGAAATTGATGGCATTTTGTTGGTCTCTGTCACTAATTTTTGAAAATTTGTAGACTTCTGATTGGATTTCCTTCATGTGTGTTGCCTGCAGCAATAGGCCTCCGAGACCATCAGGCCTCTACTTCATTGGAGTCAACTGCCCGTGTTACTACTATCCTTAGGTTTTTCTGACAATGGTAGTCTACGAAACTGATATTTGTGCCACCAGAGTGTGGCTCAGCATGAAAGCAGGTTGAACTCTTGTATGTGGTATCAGGGCTCCCAGGACAGGAGGGCTACACCAGATCCCTCATCCACCTCATCTTACTTTGACGTTTAATTGAAAGCTGTAAATGCTGGCCCAGACCACGATACCTCATGCATGGCAGAATGCTGCAGTGCCATGCTACTATTTTCACTGTGGGTGACTTGATGCCAGTTTCCTGGTGTCTTTCTCTCATTTGATGTATTTTGGCAGCTTTTGGGGCCGTTAGAAGGTGTTGTACATCCATTTGTTTTTTACTCCCATTGACTTGAATGGCATTCGACTATGTTCGACGAAGAAATAGGTAAATATTGCAAATTCGATGATCATAATCTGAACCAAACGTTAAAATATGTGCTCATCTCTACCCAGGACCTCTCAAAAATTGGGCTGTCATTTTATGTCTCTGGCGAATATGGAAGTCCACACGGATAGCAACAGACATGACCGCTTCCAGGGAAACTGACGTTTCATACAGGTCAAAGGCATCCTCTATACTAAGAAAAGGTCCAACAGACCTGACTACGGAGGTCATTCCACTTAGCATCTGTGGAACACCTATGGAACTCACCCTAGTATATCCCTGTCCCCTAGATTACTCCTGAAGGTAGAAATGCTAGGTTCATGTGCCTTGCACTATACCTCTATATCAACCCAAATCTGTCCCCTCCTCCACACAGGGGGGTGGGAAACCAAAGTATATTTTTTAAGACTAACTAGACTAACAAGGGAAGACGGACAGGGATAAATGAAAATAATCATACAAAATACAGTCACCAAACAACAAAGTGGAATACAGGGGAGTTAAAGGAAGGAGAAACCAAATAGGGGGATAAGGATGTGAACACAAACAAAGCTCCAAGCAATAATCTCCTAAACAAATCTTCATATGCAAACTCCAACCATCAACTAAACTTCCAACTCCAAACCAGGCAGTAAGGACTAATACTGGCAATTCTTAAGTGCCAGAGACGAGCATATATAACAGAGGGGAGTAGCAAACAGTGAACAGCTGAGACAATCCAGGTAGAAAAGCTTCAATTGAACAGATTAAACCTTGCACTGCCAGCAAGGAAAAAACTTCACTGTTTAATAAGATAGTGAAGTACTTCTAACCAGGGCAGGAGTTCGTGAAACCGGACAATATGTGATCTTCTGGCCAGACTGTCGAGGCAAACTTGTAATAACATTATTTTCCCACAATATTGAATTTGAGAGTAAAGAGAAAACCAATCTAATAGTTCTTCATACTGTATTTATAAAAATATTGTTTGTAAATATAGTTGGACATATTACTTTTTGAAGTATTTCTTTGTGGTGACCATCAGCTACTGAAAATTTTTCTCTAGTAATAAAACAAAATGTCATACCATTTAGAGCATGTTCATACATTGCATATTTCCAGCGGGATTTAATGTGGACAGTTTTGAAACATTCCAGTTTACCTTAAACAACCCTATTCAGAAAAATGGAATCCATTATGAATCACAAAAATTTCTGTAACAATCGGCAGAGTGGGATTTCACTCTTAATGAGCCCCGCAAGATAACTAAGAATATTAGCCAAACCATATTTTTCTTCAAAATAATAGGTAATTATCTGAAGGCAGATGTTTTGATAATCCATAGTCAAGTTAGAGTTATATATTGCTTCAATACGAATCAAACTTGTGTATAATTTTTGGAAATGCACTGTACCTGGCGATTTGAAAAAATTAGCAATTTGATTTAAGCAAATATCCATTTTACAAATTGTCGAAGATTGTGTCATCCTGAGAAAGCCTCGCATTCATTTCATCCTCACAGCCAATGAGGAGGAACTGCAGTAGTCTGTATAAAAGCAGAGGCAAGGAATGCAGCAGCCCTTTTTTGGATGAATCTGGATAGTAAGAGGAGGTCACAGGGAGATCGAACCATAAAACTAAAAAAAATCTATTGACAGTGTGCAGTAGCACAGCAATGAAGAATGGTTACCATTGATTCATGGATATTCATAAATGTTGAGGTTAGTGTTTAGGCGCAAATGTCAATTATAGCCATCCTTATGCAGTCATGCCTTAAATACTGCTTGCTTACGATGTAAACATCAATTCTCAGAAATGGGCTAGTATAGTCATCCTAACAATATATGATGTACAGTACATGACTGTGTAACTAATATGTAAGGTACTTCTCATTTGGAAAAACATCTATACGAAAAAATAAATGTCTACAGTATATCTTAAAGGATTTCACCTCAAACCTTGCATCTTGGTCCACAGCAATATGAAGTCTATTTCCTATATAAAAGTCAGGTCTTTGTGAAATACAATAACAATTAGAAATAAAGGCGCAAATACCCACACAACCTTTTGTTAATAAGTGAAGACATCCTTAAGAGTCAAGGACACCCGTCATGGACCACCTGTTCATGCATTCAAAGACACAATGTAGCATTATCCTCGTGTAATTATCATATTCAGATAAAGAACATTATAAATGGAAGTAACAAAAGAATGTGAACTGCATTGTGATCTAAACACCTTAACTTGCTGTCAAACACTTGCATTGTATAAAAGTATGGATGGAAGTGCCAACACAGGTTAAAAATATTCCTAGAATGCTAGCTACAGAAAATGTATTTAAAAAAATTAAAATGATTTTAAGATGGTGTCACGTATAAAAACATTGAATAACTTAGTTCTTTTATTTCTGCTTCCATATTAATTTTGGTAAAGTTGAGCAATTCAGAAGAAAAAATATCAAACAAATAGGGTCTTTCATTTGCACCATAAATTTCAGAGTCACGAAAACCTCTTTAACCGAGGATGGGACAATAAAAATGTATCACCTATATGAACAGTAGAAGTCTGATAGATGGGTTTCTGAAAAATGGTGTCACATTTCCCTAGTAGAAAAAGATCAACAGGGTGCATGCATGACGAAACCATCATTTACTTTCTTTGGGAGCAGTAGTCACATAAATCGGCTCTACTGCTCCATTCCGATTATTTGGATCGTACATTTATCACATATTATGTGAGGGAACTGCTCTGAATGTCTAAAGAGTTCTTTATAATGAGCTTACTATTCAAAAAGATTGACATAAAGCCCACATCTTTCCCAGCACATGTCAGCTGTTAGGAACAGCTGACGTGTGCCTGGAATAGCCGCGGGTGGAATCGTGATCCACCCGTGGCTATTAACCCATTAAATGTCGCTGTCAGATGCTGACAGCGGCATTTAACTCGTGCTTCTGGCCATTGGGCCTGAAATCCGCCCACCGGTGATCCCTGTCACATGATCGCGGGTCACCGATTCATTGGCATGAAAACAGAGGTCTCCTGGAGACCTCTATGGTTGTCACTGATGGCTTGCTGTGAGCGCTGCCCAGTGGTCGGTGTTCTGCCCATTGATGTGCAGCAAGTTAATTCATAGTGTGGTACCAGTTATAATCATTAGAGGTCATTAGGTACCCATTTGTCCTATTCATGGATAAAGTGAGCATTTCTCTTTAAACAGTGTGTTCTGATTAGAACCTCCCCCTTAGTTTCCTGGGCAAGGAGGCTTTCAGACATTTTCCCCCAGACCTTTGAGTTTTACACACGTGTACCTGGCACTCTCTCCCTACAAATCACTGCTCCTTACAAGCGGATTTCGGTGAGGGTCAAATGTACCTACATGTCTATGTTAGAACAGTTATGCAGCCACCGTGTTGCATACTGTGTAGTTAGGCATGTTGTGCTTTGCATCATATTGTTGTTTCTGCTGTATGCAGATAGATGCATGTCCATATCAGTAGTACAATGCTGGCAGCTTGAACTCACTCTAGATAGCCATGATAACTATCTCTGTGTTATGTGCTCTCTCTGTAATGTCCCTGTTACTTATGTTATTGCATCCTGTATCATGCTGTAATGTGCCAAGTACTGATACACTATTATTTCCTTGTAGTTTTTACCCGTTATCATCCATTATTGTCCTTGATTGTCCACCATCATTGTCCACTGTCATCGTTCACATCTCATATTGTTCACATCATCACCTCAATAAATACAGACTTAAGCATCCATACAGTCTGTTTACTGAGGAAGTGGATGAGGTACAGCTGTATGCTGAAATCCACACAGCACCATGCGTGGCGGAACACAGAACAGTAAAAACGGACCACCGGTCGCACGCGGTGATTGCACAGACTGTACGGGACTGCTACCATCCAGACTGCACCACATATGGGTATTATAGCAGCCACCATATAGCCGCAGGGAACAATAGTCCAGGCCCAGTAAGAACAGATTAGCCACCTTCAGTAAATTGATAGCCGGTTGCAGGCTATAGTTGATCAGACAGTACAGGACCGCTAACACCCACACTGCTCCGCATACGGGTATCACAGCAGCCGCCATACAGCCGCAAAAGGAGAGTGCAGCCCGCCAACAAGCACTACACCATTCCCGCCATGCGGGAGCCTGCCCGCGCATAGACTGTTTCCCACCAACATATTCAGCAGTACACAGCTAAGCGCACAATGTCTCGACGCGATACACGTTCACTCAAAACGAGGTCATGAGCAGGTTCTAACAAGTCTTCAATAAGAGAGCTTGCTGCTGTTGCTCATGCCGAAGTCAAAGTGGCCAAAGCAAGGTCCTCCTTCGTCGAACCAGAGATGCAATTAAAGTTGAAACAAGCAGATACCGCACGTTTGCAGGCAGAGCAAGAAGCATCTCTGGAAAGACTTGCCACAGACAAAGAGACAGCAGAGTGCAATAGCCTAGGAAGAGTACTTGGAAGCTGTGGTGGATCCTCATGATGAGAGACGTAGCAACTTTCTCGGAACACATCTAGAGCAGCAAGATCCAGCGCAGTGCATCGCAGAGTACATCCATCAACATTCCAGCATGGATGACAGCCCTGACACACTACATTAACCAGCCTATGCCGATTATCAGCGATCCAACCCCGAACTTCGCTACTACAGACAAGAGGACGCCCAGCACAGAGATGTCGACCACAGCTACCGTTCCACTGAGCAGAAGGTACAGCTTCCGTCCCGCCTTAAAGAGACACCTTCATCACAGGAAAGGTACTATGCATACTATCCGAAGCAAGGAGCTTCTCACAGGTATGGTGATACACCACACACTAGACATGTCTATAACACACTGGCTCATACTAGCACTGACCAAGTCAAAATGGACTTTGCAAGGTTCTTTGCCTGCCGAGAACTGGTTACAAAAGGACTTGTAAAGTTCACTGATAAAGCCGAAATCTATAGATCATGGCGAGCCTCGTTCCAGAACGCCATTCAGGGATTGGACCTTTCTAGTAGCGAGGAGTTAGAACTCCTAGTAAAGTGGCTCAGAAGTGAGTCAGTCGAGCATGCCAAAAGACTAAGAGACATTAATAGAAAGCATCCACACATAGGTCTACGTAAGTGTGGGAAAGACTTGATGAATGCTATGGGACCATAGAAGTCATAGAGAATGCTTTATACAAAAGAATTGATGATTTCCCTAAGATAGGACCTAAAGGTTATCAAAAGCTTAGAGAATTGAGTGATGTATTGATAGAGTTACGGTTGCCCAAGAGGAAGGAGACTTGCCCGAATTGGCATTCTTAGACACTGCTAGGAGTGTCAATCCAATAATACAGAAACTTCCTTACAACTTCCAAGAAAAGTGGGTTACACATGGTTCACGGTATAAGCAAACTCATAACGTACCATTTCCTCCTTTCATTGTATTTGTAGAATTTGTCACCCAACAAGCTAGGATCAGAAATGACCCTAGTTTTGACTTCACTTTGTCATGTTCCACTGCCCCCGGTGTCAAACCCAGTAAAACACTCGTGGCAGTCCACAAAACTAATTTTGTTTCCACAGGTCCTCCTCACAATACAAGTAAGCCCCTTCCGGAAGAGAACAAACCTAAGATGTCAGTAAGCAGTGTCCACTACACAGGAAACCACATCCTCTACTGAAATGCAGAGCCTTCAGGGAGAAGTCTTTGGAGGATCGTAAAGGTTTCCTCAAGGAAAACAACATCTGCTCCAAATTCTGTGCCACAACCTCTCATCCCACCAGGAACTATGAAGCTAGCGTGAAATGTGTAGAATGCAGCAGTATGGATCACAACACAGCCTTGCACCCTGGACAACCTCCATGAGTGTTGTTGCAGGAAGAGGAGCATGATGAGAAGCAGAAGTACACTGACGAAGACACCCCTGTGCTCACCTCTCAATGTACGGAGATCTGTAAGGGACTCACTGGAGGAAAATCCTGTTCAAAAATCTGCCTTGTCCGAGTCTACCCAGCAGGCCGCAGGTACAACGCATCCAAGGTATATGCAATCCTGGATGACCAAAGTAATAGGTCTTTAGCCAGGTGCATCTTCTTTGACAACTTCAGCATTGTAGGCCCCAGTTCTCCTTACTCCTTGAGGACATGTTCAGGTACCATTGAGACAGTGGGAAAGAAAGCAACCAGATACAAGGTGGAGTCCATAGATGGCCAGACCTGCCTATCGCTACCGACCATCCTGTAGTGCAAACACATTCCCGACAACAGGTCAGAGATACCTTCACTGGAGGTGGCGAAACATCATAGAGTACCGGATGAGGGTACACATCTTCGGTAACAAACCTTCCCCAGCAGTCGCTATCTATGGCCTCCGAAATTCCACCAAAGAGGGCGAAGAAGAGAAAATAATGTTGGTTGTGATCCCTAATATTGGTCTTAGCAGGACTGATGGCAAAAATCGTTGGATAAAGTATACCAACACTGCAAGTGTGACAGAGAGGGAATATTTCGTATGATGTATATTCAGTTCTAAAGATCATAGATGCGGTAAAGTTGTGTTTAACCTTTCACCCTATATACAGTACTTACATTTTCATTCCTATTTTCATCAATAGCCCGCATGTGCCCAAAAGAACAGCAAATAGTTAACTCTTGTAAGAACATTTCAGATGTAGATAATTACATATTCCCCGACTGCTTCCCGCCACTCTCTACTATATCCTCCATATGGCATATACACTGTGTTCCAAATTATTATGCAAAAAATATTTCCTCATATTTTCTCTAAATTACCTATATGAATTGCAGTCATTGTTATTTTCCATTAATATAATATTATAGTATAATTGCAATGTTTTTGAACAAACTGCCTATGAAAACAGTATATTTTTAAAAATAATAAACACTCAAAATGCATGTTCCAAATTATTATGCACAATGGTCAATTGTGAAATTATAAGCATTATCAGCTTATTACAAAATGAAATCAAACAGTTTTCAAGTCAAAACTTTATTCTAGGTGATGTTACATTTGCACATAGGACCCCTTGTTCGAAAGAAGCTTCTGAACTCTCTCGTCCATTGAATTTGTCAGTTTTTGGATGGTTTGTGCTTCAATTGTTTTGCATGTGGACAGAATACCCTCCCAGAGCAGTTGCTTAGATGTGAACTGTCTCCCGCCATCATAGACACTTTTTTTGATGATGCTCCAAAGGTTCTCAATGGGGTTGAAGTCAGGGGAAGATGGTGGCCACACCACAAGTTTGTCCTCCCATAGCAGCCAGAGATGCAGATGTGTTATTTGCAGCACGAGACGGTGCATTATCATGCATGAAAATGATCTTGCTGCGGAAAGCACGGTTCTTCCTCTTGAACCATGGCAGGAAGTGCTGTTTTAGAAACTCCACATAGATTATGGAGTTCATCTTTACCCCTTCATTGATCCTAAAGGGGCCGACAATCTCTCTCCCCATGATTCCAGCCCAAAACAAAACATTACTCCACCTCCTCCTTGTTGGCGCCTTAGCCGTGTTTTCATGGGGTGTCCATCAACCAGCCATCCTCCACTCCATCCCATCTGGACCATCGAGCGTTGCACGTCACTCATCGGTGAACAAAACAGTTTGGCAGTCAGTCTTCATGTATCATTTGCCCCACTGGAGCCGTTTCTGCTTGTGTGCAGTGGATAGAGGTGGTCGACAGGATGGCTTTCGCACAACTGCAAACCTCTGAAGGACCCTGCATCTTGTTGTTCGGGGGACGTTGGAGGCACCATCAGCTTCAAAAACTTGTCTGCTGCTATGACAAGGCATTTTTGCAGCTGCTCTTTTAACCTGACGCAATTGCCTGTTGGAAAGAGTCCTCAATTTTTCCTTATCAGCACACACAATTTGTTGCTTCTCAGCAGCCGACATCCTTTTTCTTTCCCATTTTGGCAAAAAATCTAGGCTGCTTAATAATGTGGAACAGCCCTCTTAAGTAGTCTTGCCTTTATTTGGACACACCTGCCAAACTAATTTGCACAGGTATCTGCAATTGCTTTCAGTGATATAAAGAGCCCTGACACACATCACCATCAATGAGTTTAAATGACAAACAAAAAAATTCTAACCTTATCACTCCTAAACTCTTTTTGCATAATAATTTGGAACACAGTGTATATAGCCACCATTTTCTGCAGCCACCTTATCCTTTGACCTTGTTTTCCCAATAATGCACAGGCATTCATTGAATCAGAAGGCAACCCTGGCACAGCAACTTGATGGAAAAGCCAGGACAAACTTCAATCTGGACCAAACCGTGCTGAAAGAAAACCCATTAGAGAAAGACCATCACATATAACCAAGTAGTTTTCAATATTAAGTCTCCACTCACTTCTGCTAAACAGGACTACTCCATGACTGTCACATTTTGTCCACAAACACCAACAATTATTTTAAACTATTAAATCACTACTCTGACCTTCAATGCTCTCGTCTACATCTCTTATGTCAGCTGAAGACTATGTCCCCTAGTTCCAAAACATGATTAACCAGGTTAAAGAATGCTTAAACCCCAAATTCTCGACATAACTCCCCCTATAACCTGCTTCTCCACTATCAAGGACATAAAGCTTTCTACCCTTCTACACAAATAACACCTTCCCACTTGCGCATTTCAGGTGTAAAATGCCATCTCATCCCCAACCTTACTACTGTGTTTATCCAAGTCCTAACCCATTTTTTCAACCTATCGCTAATTACTGATGTCTTCCTTTCTTATAAAACACAAACCAATGACCCATTTTTGAGAAGTCATCCCTTGACCCACCCATCCTTACCTTTCAGCTCTCATGCCATATCACTATATTTGCTTCAAATACCATGTCTGTGAACAGTAGTCTGCTGTCTCCAATTCAATTCATCAGGATAGTGACCATACAAAAGATACAGTATATCTATATAATATATGTATATATTTATATTATGGTGCAGTGACCACTATGTCCGCTAGGGGGCGCTGTGTGGGTGTCCCAGGATGGGCCTACAGGCATATCCATTGTGGTAATGAGTATAGATTACTGAATGGCCGTTATGTATCTCAAGGTAGGTCGCCTTGAGATGAATGCTTTCTTATGTGCTGATCAGCAGAGGCACTGCTGAGCTGTTGTTACACTGTGTTAGCGAGAGCCATCTACAAATCCACCCAGGGGTGTGTTTAAGAGTGTCATAATAAAGTGCATGTGTATGAATGCTTGAAGGACCTGTGATGAGGTCATAGCCATGTCACCCGGTGGGCGTGGCTACGGACCATATAAGGTAACCAGAGTAGGTCACATGAGAGAGAGCGCATGGTTCTGATTGAGCCATGTGGAAGGTCCCGGCAGGCCTAGGTGGAAGAAGGTGTGCTACCTTCATGAAGCCCACGTGCTAAGGCTGCTGACCCGGGGAGGCCTATGTATATTGGCTGTATGTGAGGCGGGACAAGACTCCTGTGTTTTGCTGAGGCTCCAAGATTGAGCCTGAAATCATGGACACTTATGCTTGCTTTCGCCTGAGCTAAAAGCTATTCCTTGTGTTATGTGCTGCTTTATGGGTTATGAAGCAATAAACCCTGTGAACTTTTAAAAGGAACGTGCCTCCTGGTTGTCTCCCATTGCACCTAAGCGAGTAGAATCCCTACAATTGGTGACAGACTGCGGGCAGCAGTTCCAAGAAGCACATGTTGTCGGACTGGCGGCTCTGAGCCAGGAGAGCAGACGGTCTGGAAAATCGTGAGTAATACTGACCGAGGTCAGAGAAAGTGACTGTGTTGATATTTGTGGGATACCTCTGAGGAGAAGAGGCATCCGGGAACCTGTGTGGCCGTCACCAACAGGTAACAGACAGGAGTCTGTGTTACACTGACCAGGGTCAGTGGGAAAGACTGTGTACCTAGAGGGTTCAGTGAGCAAGGTCCTGGAGGGTCAGTGTTGGGAGGTTCTAGGAGAAGAGTCGGATCCCTGGAGCACGTGTTATGACCTTGGACCTGGTGAGGCATGAGTGTTGGGCAGTCTCAGGAGGAGATGGATGTCATGAAGAGCACCCACTGAGCCCCTGGACCTGGTGAGGCCGGTGTGTTGGGAAATACTGGGAGGAGGGTTGGCTCCCTGAATAGCACCAGGTGCGCCCTGTGTGTTGGACGGTGTCAGGTGGAGACGGTACGTCCTGAATAGCACACAGACAGGACACGTGAGTTTTTTGTGTGGTGTGTTAATTTTTCTTTTTCCTCTTTTCCTCTGCAAAACCTGAAGGTGATTGCTGTGGCTCAGAGGGGTCACGAAGGTTTTTTTGCAAGGCAGCTTGCTGTGGCTCAGTGGGGCACGAAGGGGACAAGCGGCTTCCGGTATCTCGGCGGGGTTATGAAGGGGACACCAGCTGCTGTGTGTGAACAGCAACCGGTGGTGCCGGTGATTTGTGGCAGCGCCAGAAGGAACTGGTGTGGTGTCGTGCTTAAAGGGCCAGTACCAGCCCAAAAAGACACAAACTGAACTGTGTGAACTGTGGCAGAACGGTCATGGGGAAATCCTGAAAGGGGGCGGTGGCCCAAATCGGGGTGGTAGCCCAAAAGGGGGTGGAGTCCCAAAAGGGGCGGTAACCCAAATTGCAGTGGTAACCCAAAAGGGGGTGGAGTCCCAAAAGGGGCAGTGACCCAAATTGGGGTGGTAGCCCAAAAGGGGGTGGAGTCTCAAAAGGGGCGGTGACCCAAATTGGGGTGGTAACCCAAAAGGGGTGGAGTCCCAGGAGGGGGCGGCGACCCAAATTGGAGTAATTCAGGAAATGGCAGCACTAGTAGCCTCAGTGGGTATGCCTGGGGAACCGCAGTGTGTGTGTGTATGAGTTTTGAGGAGTGCGGCATGTATTTTCCTGTTAACTATGGGCCACAGGTGTGTACCGTGATGCTACACCGGGAAGGAGTCCCTGGTAGACTGGACTCAAAGGGTCAGGTGACTCTGACAGAAAAACATCAGGGTTCGCTGAGACCATGGGGTCATTGTGAATTATACGGTGGCCAGAGTTATGATTGAGATGACAAAGGGGAAGTGTCAAGGTGGTAGTATGCCACCAAACTTAGTGCATACCTTTGAGAGGGGCCGAGACTTTGTCATGTTTGATGACGTATCGTCAGACGATGAAGACGTTTCAACTGTGGGGCCAGCAGACACTGAGACACCGAGACAGTGATGCCTCCTAAAGTGGACAGGTCAGAGGTAGAACTGACCGAAAGAAAATGTACATTTGCCCAACTTATGGACCTGACGTCTCGTGACATGACGGATGGTGGGCTGGGAGATGAGACTGATTGGACTGACCCAGTGGTACCCTTTGACGATATAATTAAAGAGGTAGTGGTGAGACACGTGCTGGCCAAAAGAGAACAGGATCGTGAGATACAGCTGATAAAGGAGATAGTGGAAGGACATCTCGAACGGGAAAGAGTCCTAATGCAAGCAGCTGAGCACAGAGTGGATGAGCTGGAGAAGGAAGTCTCTGAGCTCAGAGGTCACCTGTCAGTGTGTCAAACTATGAACAAAGCTATAGTGAAGGATATGAAGGAGCTCAGAGAGGCACAAGAGAAGCATCAACAGGAGATTCTCCAGAGAGAGGATGAGCGTCGCTCCCTGGCAGAGGAGTGGGATAAGGTTCTCCAAGAACTCAGAGGAGTAGTAAAAGGTCTTCTGCGGGAGAAGAGCTGGGATGAAGATGTACAGCGGCCGGGCCCAAGTGATATCAAGGCAGAACTGCCAAAGCCCATCTTGGAAAAGGGTCCTGAAGACTGTAAATCTCAGGAAGATGGTGAGCCAAGAGCTGCACAAGATGGTCACCCGGTCGTGGCAGATATCTTGAGGGAAGTGTCTGTGGTAAACCCAAAGCCGTCTGTCCAGGATGAGAGCAAGACCACGACCTTCAAGTGCGTGATGGAGGTACCCGAAGACGTGCGAGAAGCATGTGCCAGCGAGGGTGTGCATGAGACCATTAAAAAGGCAGTAAAGGCCTATAGTGTGAACTGGGCACCAGAGACAGACCAGATGGTCATACTGGCAGAAATGGAAGACACAGAGAGAAGGGTGGCTGTCCTGAAGGAGATGCACCTACATTGTCTCCGCACGAAACAGATGCTCGTGGTGCGTAATAGGAAAGCCGCTCGACGTCTGGAGCTTGCAAGGGGAGCTCAAAGGCGGCTGGGCTTTGTGGAAGACATAATTCCGTTACCAAGAAATCTGGTTGGGAAAGTCGTTGGCAGACTTGGAAAGGTGATGCAGGAGATGGTGCATGGATCCGGTGTGAAGAGAGTGAGGATCCCACCTGCTGGTGAAATCCAAGTCGCTGTTGAAGATGACATGGTTCCTGTCATTGTGGTTGGTTCGGTGGAAAGCATTGGGAACCTCCGCATGCTCCTTGAATATCGGGTAGCGTACCTGAAGGAGATAGAGCAGCTAAGACAGGACCGACTGCAAATGAATAAGCAGATACAGAATGTCAGGTGGCATCCACCTCCAACCCAAGGTGTAAGGACCCGAAGGGATCCTCCAAATAATGAAAGGACAGGTAGTCGAAGGCAAGAACGTCGAGAGTCCGCAAGTGTCAGTTCTAATCTTAGTAGCATAGGCACGAGACCCGGTGATGGTGGACATAGTGACAGAGGGTCAGACTCAGACCAGCCAGTTAGCCCAACTGGACGTGGGACTCATGACCGTACGAACCAGGGGAGCCAGCCAGTGAGAGAAAGGTCGGGTAACGGAGCGCACTGCAGGCAGGTGGAGACTAAAGAGTGTCTGGTCATGCTGACGGACCTTGACGGGAAGGCCAAAGCCTAAGGCCGAGATCCTGACCACTGGGGGCGAGGTAGGCCTAACATAAATATGATGCAGTTTGACTACCGGAACAGACGGAGATGGTCCTCTCAACTTGTAGGGCAAGGTGACATGGGTGCCCAGTCTCAAGATCCCTGGGTGATGTCATGTGTTCAACCCCACAAGTTTGAACAGAGGGGGGAGGTATTTGGTGCCGTGACCACTATGTCCGCTAGGGGGTGCTGTGTGGGTGCCCCAGGACGGGCCTACAGGCATATCCATTGCAGTAATGGGTATAGAATACTGAATGGCCGTTATGTATCTCAAGGTAGGTGGCCTTGAGATGAATGCTTGCTTATGTGCTTGATCAGCAGAGGCACTGCTGAGCTGTTGTTGCACTGTGTCAGCGAGAGCTATCTACAAATCCACCCAGGGATGTGTTTAAGAGTGTCATAATAAAGTGCATGTGTATGAATGCATGCAGGACCTGTGATGAGGTCATAGCCATGTCACCCGGTGGGCGTGGCTACGAACCATATAAGGTAACCACAGTAGGTCACATGAGAGAGAGCGCATGGATCTGATTGATCCATGTGGCAGGTCCCGGCAGGCCTAGGTGGAAGAAGGTGTGCTACCTTCCTGAAGACCACGTGCTGAGGCTGCTGACCCGGGGAGGCCTATGTATATTGGCTGTATGTGAGGAGGGACAAGACTCCTGAGTTTTGCTGAGGCTCCAAGACTGAGCCTAAAATCATGGACACTTATGCTTGCTTTCGCCTGAGCTAAAGGCTATTCCTTGTGTTATGTGCTGCTTTATGGGTTATGAAGCAATAAACCCTGTGAACTTTTAAAAGGAACGTGCCTCCTGTCGCACCCAAGCGAGTAGAATCCCTACTATATATATATATATATATATATATATATATATATATATACACATACATACAAACTACTGTGTTTTCTCTTTTTAAATCATAATGATAACATGCACAGAAGTTGACACAAATGGGATTGAATGACTACTAAAGGTAACATCCTCACCTGTGACCTGTTTGCTTGGAATCAACGTGTTGGCATAAAAGCTGTGTGTTAGGCAGCGGGTTCCTGTTTCTGCACAGCAGGAATCCCGAGCCCTGCTCCCAGCGGTCTCCCATTCCTCCCCAGCCGCAGAGGAGGTTGCTCAGCTAACTCATCGGTCCCGGAGCTCTGCCCAGACCAGCTCTGTGGGTTTGCTTGCTGCTGCCACCTCTGGCACAGCTATGGCAATGCATGCTGCTCAGCAGCGAGTTTCTCCAGGGACTAAGTCCCCATTTCGGGCCACTGAACGTGCCCGTGGAGTAATCTCCCATTGGAGATCGAAAGTCATGTGCTCTGGTCCTGCGCGTGTTCGGATTGGCCCATCCGAGAAGCCAGGAGGTCCCGGATGCGCGCGGCTAAAAAAGGTTCTCATGGCCGCTCAGCCATGCGCTAGGATAGACTGTAATTTCAGACTATGAGGAGTGAGTGGTGTATGCACGTATGAATGTCTCTGGTGACTGACTCATTATGAAACCCCTACCCTTGGTACGCATGTGTTGTGCAGTCTAGCCTGCTAGCGCCCAGGCTTAGGTGTAGGTAGGTTAGAGTCTGAGTCAGGCTTTAGGCCTCATCAGTGACTTGGCATGCCTCAGTGCACGTGCTCCACACTCCATTGCCAGCGTCTATAGCGGCGTTCGTGGCAGCAAAACCGCGCGCTCAGAGGGCCTAGAGGGACTCTAACCCCATGTCCTTGGGGTAGAGTTCTGTGGCCGCTTTCTGTGCGCGCTTTAGCCAGGTTCTGTGAGCTAAACAGGCCCCGGCATTTATGTTCAGCGGTAGTGCGGCTCTGTGAGTTAACAGAGTTCGCTCCTGTTCACACAGGGTGACATAACCCACGTGTGACCTTTCCACACCGCTTTATACTTCCGCCATTACCTAGCAGCAGTATACCACCTCTGCACGGTGGACCCCGGGCTGCGAACGCACCTTCTATTATTTTATAATTTGGTGCGTTCCGCCAGCCCTAACAGTGTGAGTTTCTGGGATCCAGACAGACTCTTGCATCTTTCATCCAGCCACTGACGTTTCTGGATTGTGAGTCATGGGGAAAGCAAAAGAATTATCAACGGATCTACGGGAAAATGTAGCTGTACTGTATAAAACAGGAAAGGGATACAAAAAGATATCCAAGGAATTGATAATGCCAGTCAGCAGCGTTCAAACTGTGATTAACAAATGGAAAACCTGGGGCTCTGTAAAAACAAAACCACAGTCAGGTAGACAAGCAAAAATGTCATCCACAACTGCCAGGAAAATTGTTCAGGATGCAAAGAAAAACCCACAGATAACATGAACTGAAATACAGTACTCTGAAAACTAGTGGTGTGGCTGTTTCAAGATGCACAATAAGGAGGCACTTGAAGAAATATGGGCTGCATGGTCGAGTCGCCAGAAGAAAGCCATTACTGCACAAATGCCACAAAGTATCTCACCTACAATACGTAAAACGGCACAGAGACAAGCCTCAAAACTTTTGGAACAAGGTAATTTGGAGTGTTGAGACCAAAATTGAACTTTTTAGCCACAACCATAAATGTTACATTTGGAGAGAGGTCAACAAGGCTTATGATGAAAGGAACTCCTTTCCTACTGTGATGCACGGAGGTGGATTGCTAATGTTATGGGAATGTGTGAGCTACAAAGGCACAGAAAACTTGTTCAAAGTTTAAGGAAAGATGAATGCAGCAGGTTATCAGCAAATACTGGAGACAAATTTGCCATCATCAGCCCAGAAGCTGCGCATAGGACGTACTTGGACATTCTTGGATGTTCCAGCATGACAACGATCCAAAACACAAGTCCAAATCGACCTGTCATTGGCTACAGCAGAACAAAGTGAAGGTTCTGGAGTGGCCATTTTAGTCTCCTGATCTCAATATCATTGAGCCACTCTGGGGAGATCTCAATCACACAGTTCATGCTAGGCAGCCTAGGAATTTAAAGGAACTGGAGGCTTTTTGCCAAGAAGAGAGGGCAGCTTTACCATCTGAGAAAATAAAGAACCTCATCTACAACTACCACAAAAAACTTCAAGCTGTCATTGATATTAAGAAATGGGGTATGTTAACTTTTGATCAGGGTCATTTGGATGTTTCGGGTTGTCATTATGATCTAAAAAGAGATAACACAGTAGTTTGACAATAAATGGCTTCAAGCAATCACTAACCATGAGTGTAAAAAAAGATTTGGTATTATCATTCATATTCTCTGAAAAAAGGCCACGAAAACAAAAATTCTGACGGGGTATGTAAACTTTTGAGCATAACTGTATATAAATATATATATATATATATATATATATATATATATATATATATACAGTGGGGAAAAAAAGTATTTAGTCAGTCAGCAATAGTGCAAGTTCCACCACTTAAAAAGATGAGAGGCGTCTGTAATTTACATCATAGGTAGACCTCAACTATGGGAGACAAACTGAGAAAAAAAATTCCAGAAAATCACATTGTCTGTTTTTTTTCATTTTATTTGCATATTATGGTGGAAATAATTATAATTAATTAAGCCAAAAACATCACTGCTCTAGAGGAGATCTGCATGGAGGAATGGGCCAACATACCAACAACAGTGTGTGGCAACCTTGTGAAGACTTACAGAAAACATTTGACCTCTGTCATTGCCAACAAAGGATATATCACAAAGTATTGAGATGAAATTTTGTTTCTGACCAAATACTTATTTTCCACCATAATATGCAAATAAAATGAAAAAAAAAACAGACAATGTGATTTTCTGGATTTTTTTTTCTCAGTTTGTCTCCCATAGTTGAGGTCTACCTATGATGTAAATTACAGACGCCTCTCATCTTTTTAAGTGGTGGAACTTGCACTATTGCTGACTGACTAAATACTTTTTTGCCCCACTGTATATATAAAACTGAGTGTGTGTATGTGTGTATGTATGTGAGTGTGTATGTATGTCTGTGTATGTGTATCAAGCCACACTCACTCCACACGCAAAGCCTAATATAATGAATATCTAATATATATATATATTTCATAGGCACATTTTCATGACTACACCAGGTTACACTGCCTGTGTTGCCCATAGCAACCAATCACTAAGAATCTTTCATTTCACCAGAGCTGTTTAAAAGATGAAAGCTGAGCTGTGATTGGTTGCTATGAGCAACTGTTTTCCCTGTAGACAGTTGTGGTAACTGAGGCCTATTTTTCTTATCATTTCTATGGTGTTTTCATCATTCTGTAAGGCTGTAAATAACACAATTTACTACCCTGCTGACACAGACCACCCTCTGACACAGACTGCAGGGGGAGCCCAGAATCAGGAACTTCTCCTTGTCTGGCATAAAGCATCTCATTAACTTAAAAATTCAAACACAGATTAAAAAAAGAAACACAAGACGTATTTCTCCAACCCAGGTATCATTTTAATCGGTGTAACAGCGCCAACTTGACAATGCTGGTTCGTTTTAAACTTATTTATACAGCTACAACTAATGCCACTCTAAATTAGTCCTTCTTTACAATTTCTAACTAAATAGTATTACAATCAGGGGGCGGAGACGCCACACTGAAATGCTCTATGCTGCAGGGACACTGCGCCTCCACTGTGTACAGACGGGAGGGAACCTGGAGATGACATACAGGTATATACTATATACAGGGAGAGACGACATACAGGTATATACTATATACAGGGGGAGATGACATACAGGTATATACTACATACAGGGGAGATGACATACAGGGATATATTATATAAAAAGGAGATGACATATAGGTATACACTATATACATGGGAAGATGACATACAAGTATATACTATAAACAGGGGAGATGACATATAGATATATACTATATACAGGAGGAGATGACATACAGATACAGTCATATGCTAAAGTTTGGGCACCCCTATCAATGTTAACCTTTTTTCTTTATAACAATTTTGGTTTTTGCAACAGCTATTTCAGTTTCATATATCTAATAACTGATGGACTCAGTTATATTTCTGGATTCAAATGAGGTTTATTGTACTAACAGAAAATGTGCAATCTGCATTTTAACAAAATTTGACCGGTGCAAAAGTATGGGCACCTCAACATAAAAGTGACATTAATATTTCGTAGATCATCCTTTTACAAAAATAACAGCCTCTAGTCGCTTCCTGTAGCTATTAATGAGTTCCTGGATCCTGGATGAAGGTATTTGTGACTATTCCTGTTTACAAAACAATTCCAGTTCAGTTAAGTTTGATGGTCGCCGAGCATGGACAGCCCGCTTCAAATCATCCCACAGATGTTCAATGATATTCAGGTCTGGGGACTGGGATGGCCATTCCAGAACATTGTAATTGTTCCTCTGCATGAATGCCTGAGTAGATTTTGGATCATTGTCTCGCTGAAATATCCATCCCCTGCGTAACTTCAACTTCGTCACTGATTCTTGCACATTATTGTCAAGAATCTGCTGATACTGAGTTGAATCCATGCGACCCTCAACTTTAACAAGATTCCCGGTGCCAGCATTGGCCACACAGCCCGAAAGCATGATGGAACCACCACCAAATTTAACTGTGGGTAGCAAGTGTTTTTCTTGGAATGCTGTGTTTTTTAACCTCCATGCATAACGCCTTTTTGTATGACCAAACAACTCAATCTTTGTTTCGTCAGTCCACAGGACCTTCTTCCAAAATGTAACTGGCTTGTCCAAATGTGCTTTTGCATACCTCAGGCGACTCTGTTTGTGGCGTGCTTGCAGAAACGGCTTCTTTCGCATCACTCTCCCATACAGCTTCTCCTTGTGCAAAGTGCGCTGTATTGTTGACCGATGCACAGTGACACCATCTGCAGCAAGATGATGCTGCAGGTCTTTGGAGGTGGTCTGTGGATTGTCCTTGACTGTTCTCACCATTCTTCTTCTCTGCCTTTCTGATATTTTTCTAGGCCTGCCACTTCTGGGCTTAACAAGAACTGTACCTGTGTTCTTCCATTTCCTTACTATGCTCCTCACAGTGGAAACTGACAGGTTAAATCTCTGAGACAACTTTTGTATCCTTCCCCTGAAAAGCTATGTTGAATAATCATTGTTTTCAGATCATTTGAGAGTTGTTTTGAGGAGCCCATGATGCCACTCTTCATAGGAGAATCAAATAGGAGAACTACTTGCAAGTGGCCACCTTAAATACCTTTTCTCATGATTTGATACACCTGGCTATGAAGTTCAAAGCTCAATAAGGTTACAAAACCAA